>NC_054473.1:71334727-72052227 GCF_017639515.1 Carcharodon carcharias
TGCAGGATTATTTAATGATGTCAAGGAAGAATTCCTGCATGACCTTTTGATTTCCTCCCCAGTATTTTCACTGTTCCTATTGAATTGAAGGTTTTTTATTTAGCTATCTTTTTAAATCAAAATCTTAAGTGTTTCGATGCCCAACATCAATAAATGATAAGGTTTTACCTATCTCTCTCTGTACGGGCTTTTGCTGAAGTTTGGTTCACTCCACGTTTCCAGCCTCTGCACAGGTAGATTGTATCCCCTCATGCTACATCTGCTATTTTCATCACGTCTTTTCATTGCAAACCGCTTTGCCTGACATGTGACCTCTGGCTATGTTACAGATTCCTACCACAAACTGACTGTCCCACATGACAGACTGGTTTAAAAAAAAAGCCCATGGGATCCAGGGGAATGTAGCAAGCTGGATACAAAATTGGCTGAGTGGCAGGAAACAAAGGGTAATTGTTGATGGGTGCTTTTGCGAGTGAAAGGCTGTTTCCAGTGGGGTTCCGCAGGGCTCACTACCTATGTCCCCTGTTTTTGTGGTATTTATTAATGATGTGGACTTAAAAATAGGGGGAATGATTAAGAAGTTTTCAGGCGACACAAAAATTGGCCGCGTACTTGATTGCTAGGAAGATACACTGCAGGAGGATATCAATGGACTGGTCAGAAAAGTGGCAAATAGAATTCAACCCAGAGAAGTGTGAGGTGATAGATTTGGGGAGGTCAAACAAGGCAAAGTATTAGACAATAAATGGGATGATTTTGAGAGGTGTAAGTGGGGGACCTTGGAGTGAACGTCCACAAATCCCTGAAGGTAGCAGGACAGGTTGGTTAAGAAGGCAAATGGAATCCTTTCATTCATTAGTGAGCCATAGAATATAAGAGCAGGGAGGTTATGCTGGAACTATATAAAACATTACTCAGGCCACAACTTGAGTACTGTGTGCAGTTCTGTCACCCTATTACAGAGAGGATGTAATTGCTTTAGAGAGGGTATAGAGGAGATTTATGAGGATGTTGCCAGGACTGGAAAATTGCAAATTGGGAAATTTGAGGAAAGATTGGATAGGTTGGGGTTGTTCTCCTTGGAATAGAGGAGGCTGAGGGGGGATTTGATTGAGATGCACAAAATTGTGAGGGACCTGGATAGAGTGAATGGAAAGGGCCTATTTACTTTAGCAAAGAGGCCAGTGACTAGTGGGGGCAGGGGGCATTGATTTCACATGATTAATAGAAGGATTGGAGGGGAGATCAGGAAAATGTTTTTCACCCAGAGGGCGTGGGGGTTTGGAACTCACTGCCTAAAAGGATAGTAGAGGCAGAAAAACTCAACTCATTTAAAAGGTGTCTGGATATGCATCTGAAGTGCTGTAACCTGAAGGACTACGGACCAATGCTGGAAAGTGGGATTGGCTGGGTGGCTCATTTTTTTGGCCGGCACAGACAAAATGGGCCAAGTGGCCTCTTTCTGTGCCGTAAAATTTCTATGGATTCAAACTGGTTTTGGAATTTACCTAAGTCTCCTGAAGAAAACACTTCTGAACAATTGTTTTCAACAGAAACATAGAAACATTCATTATGATCATGGCTGATCATCCAACCCAATAGCCTGCTCCCACTTTCTCCCCATATCCTTTGATCCCTTTCGCTCTAAGAGCTATATCTAACTCCTTCTTGAAAACATACAATGTTTTAGCCTTAACTACTTTCTGTGGTAATGAACTCCACAGGCTCACCACTATCTGGGTAAAGAAATTTCTCTTCATCTCAGTCCTAAATGGTCTGCCCCATGTCCTCAGGCTGTGACCCCTGGTTCTGGACTCCCCCACCATCAGGAACATCTTTCCTGCATCTACCCTGTCTAGTCCTGTGGGAATTTTATAGGTTTCTATGAGATCCCCCTTCATTCTACTGAACTCAAGCAAATAGAACCCTAATCGACTCAATCTCTCCTCATATGTCAGTCCCGCCATCCAAGGGATCAGTCTAGTAAACCTTCGCTGCACTCCCTCTATAGCAAGTACATCCTTCCTCGGATAAGGAGACCAAAACTGCACACAATATTCCAGGTGTGGTCTCACCAAGGCCCTGTATAATTGCAGCAAAGCATCCCTGCTCCTGTACTTGAATCCTCTGGCTTTAAGGCCAACATACCATTTGCCTTCTTTACCACCTGCTGCACCTGCATGCTTACCTTCAATGACTGGTGTATAAAGACCAGGTCTCGTTGTACATTCTCCTCTCTCAATTTATAGCCATTCAGATCTGCCTTCCTGTTTTTGCTACCAAAATGGATAACCTCACATTTATCCACATTATACTACATCTGCCATGCATTTGGCACTCACTCAGCTTGTCCAAATCACACTGAAGCATCTCTGCAACCTCCTTACAGCTCACTCTCCCACCCAGCTTTGTGTCATCTGTAAATTTGGAGATACTACATTTAGTTTCCTCATATAAATCATTAATATATATTGTGAATAACCGGGGTCCCAGCACCGATCCCTGTGGTACCCCATTAGTCACTGCCTGCCATTCCGAAAAAGACCCGTTTATTCCTACTCCTTGTTTCCTTTCTACCAACCAGTTTTATATCCATCTCAATACACTACCCCCAATCCCATGCGCTTTAATTTTACACGCTAATATCTTATGTGGGACTTTGTCGAAAGCCTCCTGAAAGTCCAAATAAACCACATCCACTGGCTCCCCCGATCAACTCCATTAGTTGCATCCTCGAAAAGCTCCAGTAGATTTGTCAAGCATGATTTCCCTTTTGTAAATCCATGCTGACTCTGTCCGATTCTGCCTCTGTTTTCCAAGTGCTCAGCTATTAAATCTTTTATAATGGACTCTAGAACTTTCCCCACTACCGACATCAGGCTGACTGGTCTATAATTCCCTGTTTTCTCTCTACTTCCTTTTTTAAATAGTGGGGTTACATTATCTACCCTCCAATCTATAGGAACTGTTCCAGAGTCTATAGAATCTCGAAAGATGACCACCAATGCATCCACTATTTCTAGGGCCACTTCCTTAAGTACCCTGGGATGTAGATTATCAGACCCTGGGGATTTATCGGCCTTCAATCCCATCCATTTCCCCAACACCGTTTCCCTACTAATACTGATTTCTTTCAGTCCCCCCCCCCCTTTCACTAAACCCTGTGTTCCCCAACAATTCTGGTATGTTATTTGTGTCATCCTTTGTGAAGACAGAACCAAAGTATGTATTTAGTTGGTCAGCCATTTCTTTATTCCCCATTATATTTCCTCTGTTTCTGGCTGTAAGGGACCTACATTTGTCTTCACCAATCTTTTCCTCTTCACATATCTATAGAAACTTTTACAGTCAGTTTTTATGTGCAGTGCAGTGAATGCAAGCATTTTTGGTGGAAGTTAGCCAATAGGAAGGGCCTATTAGCTAAATAGAAGTTCTTTTGCGTTCATTATATGTATTGCCTTGCCAAAAGTTTCTTCAGAGAACTTACTACCCATAAGCTGAAAAATCAGCTGTGGTTATATTTTGACCTAGGTGCAATAACATTGCCAGAAACAATCATCTGGACAAACTGCTGTGAAAAATTAGGGTCTTTAGTAAATGGCATTTTCTGCATAGTATAAACTTAACTAGAAAGCTTTCTAAAAAGGCAACTCTTTCTAAACAGTCTCTGGAAATGGCAAGGTCACTTGGTTCAGGCTGCCACATTGACATGCATAAGTTGGTAGAATGGTATCTTGTGTACCCCTTTATCTATGTAAGTGTTCAGAGAGGACCAAGACCCTCAGTATGATATAAACAAAAAAGCTGACCTCGAGCAGGGTGATGAACAGGAGAGGAGGTAACCACCCTAACATTTTGGGTACCTGCCCTGCGTCCATTGGTCAGAAGGGTTTGAATAGATGGTTGACACTGGGTAAGCCATCAGCCCCCAGATAAACGGTATAGTAATAAGTGCTCAGGCACAGGGGCGAGGGAATCCTGGGGAGGTGAGTGTTCGTCAGACAGCCGCCTTCTTCAGGTGGAAGAGGAGGAAGACTGAGGGCAGAGTTCACTAACATTTCGACTAAAGAGCAGAATGTTGCTATCACAAGCTACTGTAATCAACATACACTATGTGCCAACCGTCCATTCGTCCCCTGGGATCAGTAAGCCATATCAACTGCCACGGGTCGTAAACTTTTCTTCATCTAATTAGTTAATGCATCATATCTAAACTGTTGCTCCTTAATAAAATGGCTTACAAGTAGTCGACTGCCTATCTTAGGTCTCTGTGGCCCCAAATCCAAAAATCGTACACTCCCTCAGTAGTTTTTATGAGATCTGCATCACTATTAGTAACTGGTACCTCTCCCTGACCATGCGGTGTCAATATGAATTGTATGTTGAGATTTAATTGCCCAGGGAAAAGGGGGAAAATGCAGGACCAGCACAAGCATTTTCAGAATACAGAGGTGAGCTATTCAGAGTGAAAATTCCTTTATTAATGATACAATCCTCTGTCAAGCAGACAGAACACCCACATAATACTCGCATCAACAAAACCTCTCAGTTTAAAGTATCTCCGCTGACAGCAATTTTCAGAATCTGACAGTTTATCTGCTGGTTCGCACTGATAGTGGAGATGGAATTGCTGAAGCAAAGTTGTCTACAGTAGGTAATCGTGACTGAAGCTATTGGGCTGCCCTGTCCATCACAGCATATCACTGAGTCCACAGTGACCAAAATCCCAGAGAAACCATAGAATTGACACCAACAGTAAGTAGGGGAGATGCAGAGGGCAGATTTGTGCATGGACCTCAGTTGCTAATCAGCCTAATCCATGGAGTTAGCCGTAAGAAAAGAATTCTGTACAAAAAACTGCATAACACTGCAAGAGAGCAACCAAGGATACTGATTCCATGTATAATTGTTGGTTGCAGAGGGTGCAAACTCTGCATGTGGGGTGCGTGTATTTGGCAGATGTCACCTGGGAATGTGAACTGAGCCATCATCTGAAGAATGCAGAGGCCTTGGGAAACAACAGATTTCTGCTGCAATGAAGCAGCAGGGTTTGATAGGTTGCTCTGCATACATGATTCAATAGGAATCACATTAAGTGGTGTCCTGCATTGCTCTAGGCTAAGAATAATGAGCAGAAGCAGAAAGATACTGACAAATGTGTAAGGTGGCACTTTAGATTAGACTTGCTGCCTCCATGCCTCCACCCTCCCTCACCCCCATTTTAATGATTTGGGTGCATCTTCAGAGAATGGAACATTCCATCACCAGTCAGGTGTCCTGGTCATTCAAGGATCCCCAGTCTTTGCTGGAAAGTCCTACTGAAATTAGGCTAAAATTTAGCTATGACCCAGCTCAGTGCTGGGATGGCTGAAGAAGGAGGTGCTGAATGGGCTCTGACATCTCCTTTCACATCATAGCCATGCTCATGCAGCCACTCCTATGCTAACGCCTCCTGTTTCTGCTCTCTCTGCACTTCGTCTCTCAGTGCACTCTCCGCTATCTCACTGGAAAAGTGTATGTCCCAGAGTTGGTGCTTTGCTGCAATAGAGTGAAGTGTGCACAAGTTTTGAGATGCTGACTTGTTCCATCACCTTAGGCCCTGACTCTGCTTCATGTGGAACATCCTGAGAAAGAGAAGAGGAACAAGTTTTACAACACCAGTTTGGTGACAGCTCTTGAGGTTCATCATCCCACTGAATGTTTATGTGATTGTGACCCACAATGTATGGTTTGTCTTGAGTTAGTAGTTGAATAGGATCTGGAAAAAAAACCATAAGAAATATGATGCTCTGGGCTGGAGCCAGAGCTCCGCCTTTTGTTTTGTTTCTTTCATGGGATGTGGGCATTGCAGGCTGGGCCAACATTTATTGCCCATCTCTAATTTCCCCCGACAGGGTGGTGGTGAACTGCCTTCTTGAACCACTGCAATCCATGTGGTATAGTTGTTAGGGAGAGAGTTCTAGGATTTTGACCAGTGACAGTGAAGGAATGGCGATATATTTCCAAGTCAGGATGGTGAGTGACTTGGAGGGGATCTTCAAGGTAGTAGTGTTCCCATCTATGTGCTGCCCTTGTCCTTCTAGATGGTAGTGGTCAGGGGTTTGGAAAGTGCTGTCGAAGGAGCCTTGGTGAATTCCTGCAGTGCATCTTGTAGATGGTACACACTGCTGCCACTGTACATTGGTGGTGGCCAGAGTGATATTTAAGCCTGTCAAGCGGGCCGCTTTGCCCTGGATGGCATTGAGCTTCTTGAGTGTTGTTGGAGCTGCATTCACCCAGGCAAGTTGGGAGTATTGCATCACACTCCTGACTTGTGCCTTGTAGAAGGCGGACAGGAGTTGGGGAGTTAGGAGGTGAGTTACTCGCTGCAGGATTTCCAGCCTCTGCCCTGCTCCTGTAGCCACAGTATTTATATGGCTAGTCCAGTTCAGTTTCTGGTCAATGGTAACCCCCAAGATGATGCAGCTTCACCATCCCTTGCCCCTTGAAGATTTTCTCAGTTCTGAATATCATGGTCTAACCTCTCAAAGGATAGGGAGAAGGGAAGAAAGAAAGAGAGAGATGAGTAGTAGAACAAAAGAAGAAACCCAAACTTGGAAGGCCGAGTGCCCAGTTCGCAGGCTTGCAAATAAAAATGCTACATCCCCTTTGACACCATCTGAGACATTCCATAGGCTTAGTGACCAGCAAAATATTGGTTCCTCGGTTGATTTCTCAAGACCGTGTTGTTAAAAATGTTCAATTTGCTTCTCCAAAACCCCTATATTGAGTCTCCCAGCTCCACTCCTGTGAGCAACATTGAGTGTCCCAAATCTTACTTGAGGGTTTTTTTGGTGTCTCCAATGTTCTTTCTGACTGGTTAAGTGCCTGACTTCCACTTGGTTTCTAATTAGTCAGTTTTTGCTTTGATCACGTCACCAATCACATTCTACAGAAAACCCATGTCAGGACATGTTGTCCGTATGCCTGACACCAGACTCCAGAAACTACTGCTCTACTCGGAACTCGGTCACGGCAGGAGGACAGTGAAACCGCTTTTGGGGATGTTCTCAAGGCATCCCTGAAGAGGTCAAACATCTCCGCCAATTCATGGTAGACCCTGGTTTGTAATTGACCAAAATGGAGAAGGCTCATTTGGGAAAGCACCAAGCACATTGGGAGACTTCATAGGAAAGTGCATGGGCAAAGTTGAGGACTCAGTTGGACGCACACACCTTCAAACTGTAAGAAATTGGGGCTCTGAATAAGCCAGTATTTTCTGCATAAGTTTAAAACCCTGATAAACCTAACTAAAAAGCTTTCTAAAAGGCAACAATTCCTGAACAGTTTTGGGATCGGCAAACTGCCATGTTGACTTTCCTAAGTTGGTAGGATGGCGTCTTGTGCACCTCATTATCTATGCCAAAACAAAAACAGAATTACCTGGAAAAACTCAGCAGGTCTGGCAGCATCGGCGGAGAAGAAAAGAGTTGACGTTTCGAGTCCTCATGACCCTTCAACAGAACTGAGTGAATATTAGGAGAGGGGTGAAATATAAGCTGGTTTAATATGGGGGTGGGAGAGGGCGGTGGGGGGAGAGAAGTTGGGGGGGGGGTGGGTGGTTGTAGGGACAAGCAAGCAATGATAGGAGCAGATAATCAAAAGATGTCACAGACAAAGGAACAAAGAGGTGTTGAAGGTGGTGATATTATCTAAAAGAATGTGCTAATTAAGAATGGAGGGCAGGGCACTCAAGGTACATCTCTAGGGGTGGGGTGGAAAGACTAGCAGGGCATACAAGATTTAAAAATAATGGAAATAGATGGGAAAAGAAAAATCTATATAAATTATTGGAAAAAACAAGAGGAAGGGGGAAGAAATGGAAAGGGGGTGGGGATGGAGGAGGGAGTTCAAGATCTAAAGTTGTTGAATTCAATATTCAGTCCGGAAGGCTGTAAAGTGCCTAGTCGGAAGATGAGGTGCTGTTCCTCCAGTTTGCGTTGGGCTTCACTGGAACAATGCAGCAGGCCAAGGACAGACATGTGGGCAAGAGAGCAGGGTGGAATGTTAAAATGGCAAGCAACAGGGAGGTTTGGGTCTTTCTTGCGGACAAACCGCAGGTGTTCTGCAAAGCGGTCGCCCAGTTTACGTTTGGTGCAATTGTTTAGAAAATATCAGGATATGACTATCAAAATGAAAAAGCTGAACTTGAGCAGGGTGACAAATGGTGGGAGGCTGGTAATCACCCTGACAGTTTGATACCTGTGCTGTATCATTGGTTAGAAGGCTTTAGATGGATGATTGACACTGGGTAAACTACCAGCCCCCAGAAATAGGTTATATCGATGGGTGCATAGGAGGAACAGGGGTGGGGGGGTGAAGAAGACCCATGGCCTGGGAGAAGACCATAAGCCTCCAGACATCTCAGCTGACCCAAGGGAAAGGCAAATAAAGAAAGGGAGGAAGACTGCTGTCTAGTCAGAAAAGGACTGTGACCCCCACCACCATGGGGGCTGTGGAGATGACTTACATTCATTTGTCCATCCTCCGAGACCAGTAAACCATTTTCAACTGTTACAGATCATATACTTCTGTCTGATTAGTTAATGCATCATATCTAAACTGGTGCCTCTTAATAACCCTTAATAAGCTTCTTGAAATTACTTACAGATAGTTGACACAGATAAGAATTTGAGTGTTAGGTAGCACTGGTCTTTCAAAAACAAAATTATTGAAGAGATTTTCTCAGTCAAATGCCATCAATTTCACACAAATACATCAAACAAAAAGAATGTTTGTTCGATCTCTGTGTAACTTGAGTAGAAAGGAAATCAATGCATGAGATCAAGCACAAATCCACTTTTAGTGGGTTTCAATCTCAGAATGCTTCAAAATTAAAAGGTTATGGGATGATTCCACAGTCACATAACTACAACAAGAAGATGGGCTCACAGATAGTATATATACTAGATATGGCAACAATATGGTAGCCCCAATATTCCAAGCTATGCTCTGTAAAAGGCAGCTCCCCTTTCCCTTGCTCACCACCACCTTCTCAAAGGAAATAAGGGATGAGCAATAAATGCTGGCCCAGCCAGCGAAGCCCTCATCCCTTTCCTGTTGAGAGGATAGGATGCTTGGAACACCCGCTTGAAACTGAAATGAATGTCTTTTCTTGACATTCCATTAGTATGGCTGGCTTAATGAACACAATGGGTTCAGAAAACATTGGTTTGTCTTCATTAAACTTGCTACCTGTACTGAATGGAGATCTTCCTATTGTATCTCAACAGTGAGTCCTCATGCAGCTGTGTTCTCAGTAGTCCGTGTCTGCTCAGTGGTCACAAGCTCAGAGCATTTCTGCTTTCCTAGTTTCCAACAATGATAAACAAGATTGTAATGTTTAAGAGACGCCTTCTTTTACATATAAAAAATTATATTAATATCTTGTGTGAATATGGCCACTGCTAACAACTGCATCTTAGTAGCTATCATTGACCAGGAAAGAAAGAGTTTGAATTTTAGATTCTCATCATGACTTTGGGATATCCCAAATCGCTTACTTCCAAAAAAATTGTTTTTCCAAGTGTAGTCACTGGTGTTTTGTAGGCAAATATTGCTGTCAATTTATGCACAGCCATGTCCTACACATGGAAAAATATATGACCGTTGCTGGTTGAGGATGAGGGTGGGCTGTTGGTCAGAACATCAGAAGAATTCTCCTGTCTAAAGAAGTTTCCTAACTAAAGTCACAAGAGGGAAAAACGTACTTGACCTCATCCTCACCAACCTGCCTGCTGCAGATGCATCTGCCCATGACAGTATCAGTAGGAGTGACCATCGTACAGTCGTTGTGGGGATGAAGTCCCACTTTCACATTGAGAATACCTTCCATCAGGTTGTGTGGCACTACCACCATGCTAAACAGATCTAGCAACTCATGACTGGGTAAACATGAGGCACTGTGAGCCATCAGCAGCAGCAGAATTGTACTCGAACACAATCTGTAGCCTTATGGCCTGTCACGTTCCCCACTCTACCATGACCATCAAGCCAGGGGATCAACCCTGGTTCAATGAAGCATGCAGGAGGGCATGCCAAGAGCAGCACCAGGCTTACCTAAAAATGAGGTGTCAGTCTGGTGAAGCTACAACACAGGACTACTTGCATGCCAAACAGCATAAGCAGCAAGTGATGGACAGAGCTAAGTGATCCCACAACCAACGGATCAGATCTAAGCTCTGTAGTCTTGCCACATCCAGTCGTGAATGGTGGTGGACAATTAAACAACTCACTGGAGGAGGAGACTCCACAAATATCCCCATCCTCAATGATGGGGGAGTCCAGCACATCAGAGCAAAACATAAGGTTGAAGCATTTGCTACAATTTTCAGCCAGAAGTGCCAAGTGGATGATCCATCTTGGCCTCCTCCAGAGGTCCCAAGCATCACAGATGCCAGTCTCCAGCCAATTTGATTCACTCCATGTGATATCAAGAAACAGGTGAAGGCACTGGATACTGCAAAGGCTGCGGGCCCTGACAATATTCCGGCAGTAGTAGTGAAGACTTGTGCTCCAGAACTTGCCGCACCCTTAGCCAAGCTGTTCCAGTACAGTTACAACACTGGCATCTACCCAGCTATGTGGAAAATTGCCCAGGTATGTCCTGTACAAACAAAGCAGGACAAATCCAACCTGGCCAGTTACTGCCCATCAGTCTACTCTCCATCTTCAGTAAAGTGATGGAATGGGTCAGCAACATTGCTTTCAAGTGGCACTTGCTTCGCAATAATCTGTTCACTGAAGCCCAGTTTGGGTTCCGCTAGGGCCATTCAGCTCCTGACCTCATTACAGCCTTGGTTCAAACATGGATAAAAGAGCTGAACTCCCGAGGTGAGTTGAGAGTGACTGCCCTTGACATCAAAGCAACATTTGACCGAGTGTGGCATCAAGGAGCCCTCCCAAAACTGGAGTCAATGGGAATCAGGGGGATAACCCTCCACTGGTTGGAGCCATACCTAGCATAAAGGAAGATGGTTGTGGTTGTTGGATGTCAGTCATCTCAGGTCCAGGACATCACTGCAGGAGTTCCTCAGGGTAGTGTCCTCAGCCCAACCGTCTTCAGCTGCTTCATCAATGACCTGCCTTCCATCACAAGGTCAGAAGTGGGGATGTTCACTGATGATTGCACAATGTTCAGCAGCATTCATGAAGCAGTCCATGTCCAAATGCAGCAAAACCTGGACAATATCCAGGCTTGGGCTGACAAGTGGCAAGTAACATTCGCACCACACAATGCCAGGCAATGACCATCTCCAACAGGAGAGAATCTAACCATCGCCCCTTGATGTTCAATGTCATTACCATCACTGAATCCCCCACTATCAACATCCTAGGGGTTACCATTGATCAGAAAATGAACTGGACTAAGCATATAAATACTGTGGCTACAAAAGCAGGTCAGAGGCTAGGATTCCTGCAATGAGTACCTCACCTCCTGTCTCCCCAAAGCCTGTCCACCATCCACAAGGCACAAGTCAGGAGTGTAATAGAATACTCCCCACTTGCCTGGATGAGTGCAGCTCCCACAACACTCAAGAAGCTTGACACCATCAAGGACAAAGCAGCCTGCTTGACTGGCACAACATCCACAAACATTCAGTCCCTCCACCACTGACACACAGTGGCAGCAGTATGTACCATCTACAAGATGCACTGCAGGAATTCACCAAGGCTCCTTCAACAGCACCTTTCAAGCCCATAACCACTACCATCTAGAAGGACAAGAATAGATGGGAACACCACCACCTGGAAATTCCCCTCCAAGCCATCCACCATCCTGACTTGGAAATATATCACAGTTCCTTCACTGTGGCCAAAAACCTTCTTCCTAATAGCACTGTGGCTGTGCCTTCACCATATGGACTGCAGCAGTTCAAGAAGGCAGCTCACCACCACCTTCTCAATGGAAACTAGGGATGGACAATAAATGCTGGTCTAGACAGTGAAGCCCACATTCCGTGAATTAATAAAAAAAGTCGAGCACAATGCCACACAAGCAAATCTAGTGCTGTCTGCCAAACAAGAAGGTCCATCACCTTATTATGGTGCAGATAATAATAAGAAGCATTTATGTGGCATCTTCAATGTAGAAAAATTTCCCAGGCCATAACCCAAAACAGTGACACTGAGCCAAAGATGGAGATTATAGTAGGGCTAACCCCGTCCTTCCTAAGAGCTTGCTACCCCAAATTCAACTGTTCCCCTCCACAACTTCACTCAATAAACTCAGAGTCCAGGGAGATAGAGACCAACAAAACGCCAATGCTTTAAACCACCATTCTCGCAAATTGACTCTGCAATGAGAATAGTCCGCTAAATTGCTTCCTTGCCCTACCAGCATGATGACCTGTCCGACCATCAGAATGCAGGGGCCTTTAACAATGCCATTAATTATTCAACTCAACGCTGAAGGATATTCACTTTCAAAACACTGTATGAACATGATTGCATCACGACTGAACTATCAATAATTGATGAGTAGCTACAAAATTCAATTTTAGACTTTGATTTTGTTGATAGATTCCAAGGCCACAAGACTAAGCGCACTTACAGTTCCAATGAGGAGTGAACTCCTCCTGGACACTGAGGTGAACGCCTGTTCCACAGTCTTTAATTCCAATTACAAAGCTCTTAGGAGTCAAGGAAGAATATCCCTCCTCCCTAGCACAATGAGACTTAAACCAAGAATCAGAAGAAATAAAATGGATTATTTCCAACTGTAATAAATTATGTAGCAGTATGTTTTATACAGGGAATCACCTTAATAGATAATAAATATATTTTGTACATACCTTCCATATTCTATATCTGTTAAATGGAACAAGACAAAGAATAAGTTTCCAGTGTCAATTACAGAGCTATTAAGGCCATCGAGCAGTGTACAGTATTATAAAAAGACATTTGTGTTCAGGATAGTCACCTCTCCTGAAGCTAATGCTTGTAAAATATTAATGATTACATTACAGGTTTGTAGCAATACATTTGCAGAATCATTTAGCACTCTGAATAAAACCTTTTCTTTTCGGTATGTGAAATCTCTTTCACATAGCTTCAGGCAGAAAGATTTCAATAAATTTCTAATGATAGGTACACTACTTATAAAGTGGAATTAAAGGAGGGTTGGAACGACAGAACATTTCTTGATAATAATTTCAGAGTTCATAACATTCCTCGAATTAATTAAGCAAAGCAAGCAGAACTCCCCAAAGGCCTGGTGAGTAAGTATACAATGGCCAGGATTTTGCATTCATCAAGCGGACTCGGTGGGAGGAGGGTGGGATGGTCGGGAACCCAACTGCCGCCCGCAATCGGCTCCGCACCACCATTTTACGCAGGTGGGCCAATTGTAATACGTGACAGCAGCATCAGAGAGAATGGGCAGGCAGGGGCGGGAGCTCAATGTCCACCAGGTCCATTGGCAACCCGGCAGATGATTCAAATGCGGCCATGGCATCCATGCGAAGGCCACCATTGACTTGGAGAGCAGCATTCATGGAGAATGTCAGTGGTGAACACGGCAGGCAGGTGGGCAGGTTGGCATCACGTTTTTCCGACCAGCGTCTCACTGCCCTCCTAGAGGAGGTGACCGCACACCGGGATATACCTGAACCCAGGAACAGGAGGAGGAGGCACCTCCAACCTCACCAAAAATGCCTGAGAGGAGGTGGCATCCAGGGTCAGCACCCATGATGCGGTGAGGCACACATGGGTGCAGTGTCGTAAGCGCTTCAATGATCCCCTGCAATCGGGAAGGGTAAGTACCGTGTTCGCATGGGTCACTTAGCACAGCAGTTAGGAGCACCCCCGCTCCCCCACCCAGGACCTCAGAGTTCATAGAGCATGAGTGGCAAATGTCAATGAAGCAGCATCTGGTCAGGGGGTGAGCCCTGGCTGCTTGGAATAAGTGTCCTGCAGCTCCAGAGCCACGAATCGGCTGAGCCCTGTGAGGTATTCCTCAGGTGGGGTCGGCTGGGCTGCAATGACAATGCAGGTATAGGATGGACTAATCAATGCTTCTTTCTCCTTTCAGGAGAAGACATCCCATAACAATGCAGAGGCTGTGGACTGGCAGAGGAGCGCCCCACCTTCTAACCCTGTCCAAATACAAGAAGGAGGCACTGGAGCTGGATAGGTGCTCTGTGCCTAGGTCAACCGGTCGCGGTGAGGTTGGGGTGCCACAGGGAGGTAAGAGTGCAGTGCACTGAGGTCAGAATGTCTGTAATAGCAACCATTCCACTGTAGTCTCTATACTGATGTGAGCCTCGAACATTGAATACCCATTGATAATGGAAAGACAAGGGCACCCTGATCCGGATGCAGGCATGCACAGTAACAGTGTAATGACTTCAACTAATGACATGTCCTTGTACTTCCTTTCAGGCTCACCAGAAGCCCGTCGGGGTCAGGAGCCTGAAGACCCGCTGCTCACCCCAAAGGACACAGACCATAGAGACGCAGCAGCGTCACACCCTCTCAGCCAGGCAGGCACCAGCGCAGAGAGTAGCACCTCAATGGGCATTAAATCATCGGATAGTATCTCGGTGCACAGCGGTGAGGGTACTTCACACTCACTTGAGGTGCAGGCGGAGGCAGAGAGTGCCCAGAGCCCTGGCAGTTGGAGGACAGCTGGGAACCAGGAACATGCTCAGTCGATGGCTGATGATGGACCTCTGGAGTCATCCCTGAGGCAGCAGATGCTGGAAGTCCAGCAGGGTGTGTGGGAGGATCTGACGGGGGTACATGAGGGAATGCATGGTCTCCATTGTGGAAGAGTCCATGTGGAGCATGAACAATGCAATGAGCCTCATGGCTGAGCGCACTGCCTCCTCCATGGAGAGAGTGGGGACTCTCATGGAGAAGCTCCCCCAAGAGCTGAATCTGGGGTTCCTGGGGATACACTCGGACCTGCAAGCCCTCACAGCGGCATTGACCTCAGGTGGTCACTGTCAGTGTGGGAGATGGATTGGGCACCCAGTATCCCAGCTCGGTGGCCGTCCATCAATGGTGAGCAGGGAGGTCCAAAGCGACAAGACGTTGGCGCACGAGCTGCTTGTTGTCTCTGTGGGCTCCCCTCGGGGCACTCCAGATTAGGGCAGCAGCTCCTCCGCCCCTCTGCCAGCATCCAATGAGGCTGCGATGACTGGGGAGATGCCAGATGTGTCACTGGCCGCTCCCTCCCAGGCGGGGCCAGCACAGGCTCCACAGGCCAGAGGATGCCCACCAAGGTCATCCAGGCCAACAAGACAGCAGAGTGAGCAGGCTGTCTTCAATGCTGCTGCCAGTGAGGGGGGAGTACCTAGACATAGCACCCGCAAACTAAAAGCACAACATGCACTTATCACAGGTGATATTTTTTTCCCCCACTCTTACTTTAAATTTTATTAGGTGTGATTTAATTTGTTTTATGTATGCCAGGCACCACACAGGAAATGTGTTTGTGTTCAACAAGCCTCTGGATGCTTCATTACTTCTGCAGGTGTAGGGTAACCCATGATGTTATGAGTGACTTCTTTGTCATTGAGCTTTAGTGAAATGACACATAGCACATGTTGTTCACCAGGCAAATGTTCCTGTCAGGTATGGAGCCTGCAGCCCTGACATGTGGTGGTGGTTCATCTTTGGTGGGCTAACTGAAGGAGCTTTGGATCAAAGCCTCCCAGATGTCCCTGCCTCCCTGGAGGTTGCCCGGGTCAGCGTCTATCCCCTCAACGTTCTTCTGACCGTGCTCGTCCTCGGACTCACTACTGGACTCATCGTCTGCTACCAGAGCAGCTGTGTCAACATCTTCTTCCTCCACTGTGTCCCCCCTTTCCAGTGCCAGATTGTGGAGAGCGCAGCATGCAACCACTATCAGCGACACACGATCTAGGGGGTATTGGAGTGCATCCCCTGAATAGTCCAGGCATCGTGAGTGCATCTTGAGAAGACCTATGGCTCTCTCTACTTGTGGTGCTGTGGCTCCTATTGTATCGCTGCTCAGCCTCTGTTCTTGGATGGCGGAGAGGCATCATGAGCCACCTTCTGAGGGATAGCCCTTGTCACCCAGCAGCCATCCATCCAGCCGGGTTGGAGAACTGAAGAGCCTCGGCACCTGGGAGTGTCTGAGGATGTAGGCGTCATGGGAGCTGCCTGGGTACCTTGCACAGACTTGTAGAATCAGCATCCTGTGATCACACACTATCTGCACGTTCATGGAGTGGAATCCCTTCCTGTTGACGAAGGCACCGGGCTCACCTGCTGGTGCCTTGATGACCACATGTGTACAGTCGATTGCACCCTGGACGCGGGGGAACCCAGCAATTGCTGCAAAGCCTCTGGCTCACTCTGCCTGGCTGGCCTCGTCTGTGCGGTAGTGAATGAAAGTCAATGCACGTCTGAACAGACCGTCTGTCACCAGCTTGACACAACTGTGAACAGCTGATTGGGAGACTCCACAATGATCACCCACTGACCCCTGGAAAGAGCCGGAGGCATACAAGTTGGGGGCAGCTGTGACCTTCAGTGCCACTGGCATAGGGTGTCCACTGACACTGTTGGAGCTGATCACAGGGCCAACCATCTGACAGATGGAGGTCATGGTCTCCCTTGAGAGGCAGAGCCTCCTTCACCATTGCACCTCGAACATATTGAGGTAGCTGCTTCGCCGTCTGTAAACCCTGGCAGCAGGATAGTGGCATCTTCTGCGGCCCCTTCTGCCTTGGACTTCCAGTTGGCCCTGCACCCCTTGTGCCTGCGCCTGTCTGCCAACGGGTGGCTCCCCTAGAGGCTGAATAGGGACACCTGGCCTCCTCCCCCTTCTGGCCCTCTCTTCCTCCTCAGAGGAGGTGTCTCTAGAGGAGACCACAATCTCCATTTCCAGGGTAAGGGAAGGCTGTCTGATACCTGGAAGGCCCCAAGTGTTATGAGTCCTCCGGAGTCCTGAACTGAAGCCTGTTATTTCTGTCAAAGCAGCTCTAAAGTGAAATAAAGTTGTCTTGCTCACACAAGCAAGTAGCAGTAAGTTATAATCTAAAGAACTAACAACCCATATTCGTGAGCCCACTCACCCCTCTTATCCCACCCGTGGATGATGTTTTGTGGCCTACCCGCCTGCCCTTTGCACCTGTGCGATGCCCTGAAAATCACACGGGCTGCATAAAATCAAAGACAATAGGTGCCTCAAGGGCCTTAACTGGCTCATTAATTAATGGCGGGCACGCCACTGTCCTCATAGCGCCCACCTTCCTAAATATCGCGACGGTGCGTGGTGACATCAGAACGCACGCCCGACGTCATCGCATGTCATTTTAGGTTCCAGTGTGTCGGGTGTGCACCCGCATGCTGAATGTAAAATTCTGCCCTATGTGTGATACTGATCCATATTGCAGCAATGCCCAGGTTTGATCCCTGTGTCCTGTTAGCTGATTTTTTCCGAGACAACAATGAAGGTTAGGAAAAGCAAAATTTTCCAGGATTCTGGCTCCGGATTATTATTCAACAACCTGTGAGGAAATGTGTGCACATGGATTCCAGATGGGGGTAGCATCAGGTTGTACTGTGATGCTGCACACAGTTCAGCAACATATCAATACTCATTGTATTAATCATGCATGAGCAAACTCACAGATAAGAGCAGACATTTAAGTGAGATACCAACTCACACATGATGAGTGAACACTTGGATGAGGTACAGCAGACACTTCAGTGACACACACTACATGATGACTGGACATTTGAGTGAAGAACTGTCACGTTCACAAAGAATAGTCATTTAGAAGAGTTATTGGCTGGCACAGTATAACTGACACTTGATTGAAGTATTGGCTGACAAATGAAGAGGACCCACTTAACCGAGGAAGCAGAAGGGTTAGTTGATGTTTATTTTTCATAATTAATATAGAGGGGAAAGTCATGAATAATTCACTTGAGAGTATAAGCAGGTGAAGAGTTAATGGCTTTGCAATGTGTTTTACAAATCTCTGTTTGAACTGCCTGATTATGTTTTTCTTCCTCTGATTGATTTGAACATTAATTTGTGGTAAGTAATGCACTTTGAACCAAATTGGAATTTATCTTCCTTTTGCCCCATTTAAAACAAAGGAACTTGCCTTTGCAGCTTGAGTTACAGGGCATTTAAATTAGATGTATCCGGGTACTTAAACTGTATAAATGGACTCATATTGAGAAGGGCTGTCATCATTTAAATTCACCTTTATAGATTGGATCTTGAAGCACCAAAACTCAATTATGCATTTTGCATTAGAACTGTCATTTACATTTCAATTATTTAAGTTGACTGAAGGTATTGGGCAAGACCTTGGAATCACGCACTTCAATATTGGCATCTAAATTTTTAACACCTTCACATAAAACCGCTTGATTTGATCTTTTCACGAAGACATCAACCTAGCTGTAATAAACTCAAAATAAACACCTCCATTTAAATAGAAGGTAACAACAGGGACTAATTTCAGGACCAAGAAGTTGATGAAGTTTTCACAGCACATCTTCATCTTGCTCCAGGTTCCTCAAACAGCAACGAATCAAAAAACAATAAATGGACTCAAGTAAAAACCCAATTAATGCCTTCTGCCTGCATATAATTAAACACAATTCATATACAATTAAAGGGAGATGGTGGCTTAGTGGTAATGACATTGGCCTAATAATTTGAAGGCCCAGGCTAGTACTCTGGGGACAGAGGTTCAAATCTCACCATGGCAGCTGGTGAATTTAAATTCAATTAATAAATCTGGAATTAAAAGCCATTAGCAGTAATGGTGACCATGAAACTAACATGAATTGTTGTTAAAAACTCATCTGGTTTGCTAATGCCCTTTAGGAAAGGAAATCTGCCATCCTTACCTGGCCTGGCCTACATGTGACTCCAGACACACAGAAATGTGGTTGACTCTTAAATGCTCTCTGATATGGCCTAGTAAGTCTCTCAGTTCAAGGGCAATTAGATGTGGGCAACAAATGCTGGCCTTGTTAGTAACAGCCAAACCCCATGAAAGAATTTTTAAAATTCAATTAACATGTCCTATCCAGAAACAGGAGAGCAGCTGGCTGATCATTCATGCATCCATGGGCCATTACTGCAACGGAGCAGTCAATGCTGCAGATTGTATCAATATATTTGGTGCATTACCAGTGCGCTGCTCCTGCAACCACTTGTTGGGCTGCTGCATATGGCTCTCCATAAGGTTGGCCACTCTTGCAATGGAGGAGCTCAGGTGCTCATATCACTGACACATTGCAGTGCTCATGTCAACGTGGCTGGATTCCTCTATCCTCTGTTCAAGGGTCCGCAATACCTCAGGGAACACTCTGTCGGACATTCACACTTTCCATTTGGCTGTTCTACAACCACCTGCATTGTACATGACTGCGGCTGCACTCTGTCCTCTGACGGGGACTGCCCACAGCTGCCTCCATCACGCAATCTGTTCACATGTGACATGATGCTCACCTTGTGCCACCACTTCTAATTGCACCTGAGGCCCCACCAAGGTGCATGTATCTGCTGCTGGAAAGTGTGCCTTTATCTCCTGTGATGGTGGATGCTCAGAGTGTGTCCTTTCCTCTGAGATTGGCCTGGCTGCTGCTGCTCCTCCAACATTGGTCCATTGGGAGAGAGAAAACATCTGTTACGACACCTCTCATCTCTCAACAGCAATTGATTCAGCAAACATCTGGCAGCCCATCAACTGTGATCCACTGGATACAACTACCCAAATGAGGTAGTTGCTGCAAGCGGCTTCCATGGATATGACAATGGAGGCTGCTTTCACCCTCTGTCAGGTGGGCACCCATCTCACCTGTGGTAACTACCTGACCTGTGGCCACCCTGCCAACATCAAGGAGCTCCTCCTCTGTTGGTGTTAATATTGGCAGATGGGCCACACCACGCCCAGTGTGACCTCCTCTGTCAGACATTGTGTACTCTTTTATCCTGCACAATGATGAAACTTCCCACCTGAACATCATGAGGCACAACCACACGCAAGGATCCTCACACTGTAATATCCATGGGTTTCACTGCACCTCTTCCAGGAGTGTAAATGGTGTGAGTCCCTCCTTCGGATGAGGAGTTGACCTGCTCCCACATGTCCTCAGTATTCCTGGGCATTGTCTGCCTTGAGGTCATTCTGCTTGTAACTGAATGAATCAATGATCATCATTTAAAAGCTTCATGGCTGCCAGATTGACATTACATGTTATTCACCCTGCCAGAAGGCTGTTGAAGCACTTCCTGTATTGAATTCACAACCTGCTCTCGAGTGTGCTCCAGCCACTCTTGTTTAGCTCCTTCCTGACTCTCCGGGAATGGCATGTTCCACCAGGACCTCACCGTCTCTAACTTAACCACCAGAGAGGCATCACTGAACCAGGGGAGGGGGTGCCCTTTCACAAGCTGGCTGCCATGTTCCTGCTCTCTATCCTTACGCCCTCTGCTCTGAGTCAATCTGCCTGATTGATGGCTGATGGGTGCCCTTTAAATAGGGCCTGCCACGTCTAGCTCCAACCTCCTGATCATGCCCGCCAGACTTAATTGGATGGCAAACACTGAAGCAGCCCACTAATTGGCTTGCCTCCCATAAAGTTCAGTCAGAGGTTACACAACGACCTCGAGTGGGGTCACGACCCAGAAATAGTCCTGACATCAGGTTCCCAATGCCTGCAGGAAAATTCAGCCCAAAATCTTTGAGATCATCAGGTTGGAAGTTCACTGAACTGTAAGGGATTAGTTTTACATTTGTGCTAAGAGGAGCTGGAAGGTACAATTATGCTTTTTATCACTAGACAACTATGCTTATAATTTACATGTATAAATTATTCAAAAAATCCTACTTTGCAAAACATGGGGATCGTATACCCCTATGATATTAAAATTAACATGCTAATAAATTATTCTAATTGGATTGAAATTATAAATGCACATTAGGTGTTCTTTCCCTCTACAGCTCAAAAACAAAGTTGACCTTTTAACTTATATTGAAAGCTGTGTTTGTTAATCTTCTGAAGAATAACATTTTGTGGATTAATACCAATTAACTCAAACAAATAAGTTTCTGTGAAGATTTTCCTCGATATCCATCCCTTTCTGTGTTTGCCCAACCAGAGGGACAGGAAGGGGGATAAACCACAGCAATATCTTTTCTCCCCTTTCATTCAAGCCTCAAAACAGTACAAAACCTGGCAAGGTTAACCTGACATAACTCTAAAGAAAGGTGTACTGTTTTCCATCTTCAAAAGGGGACTCTGCAATGCTGAAAGCATCTAGAAAGTTGTTGTTTGCAAAGAGTTTGAAAAAAATCCCTTTTTTTTCTAAGTAGGACCATGGGATCTTCAACACCTGAACAGACAGACAGGGCCTCATTAAACATGCCGCCTGAAAACTAGCACTTCTGACAATGCAGCACTTGCTTAGTGTTGCATTGAAGTGTTAGCCTGAGTTGTGTGTTCAAATCTTGGAATGCAACTTGAACACATGGTTTTCTGACTGAGGAGGGCGAGAGTCCGACCATTCAGCCAAGCTATGGTTTAGCAAATAATGAAATTCTGGAAACCATACCAGCTTACTTGCTGCCCATGACGAGGGAATGCAAGCAACTTGCCTTTCAAATAATGAAGTTGAGCTTCTGCTTTAGCTACAGTCTCCAAAAATTATGCCCAAAATGGCATTAGTTTTGAGAATTTTTTTTCCTAAGTTGCTGCGCAAACACATTCACCAAATTCAAAATATGCCACGAATCAGTGTAATCAGGCAGCATTGTAAATCTTTGCTTCATATATTTAAGAATGGTAATTAAATACAGTTTAATTAATATAGTTGAAAATGGGTTTATCACAAAAGAATAAGCAGTTTTAATCACAGTGCCAATTCATCATCTGCGAGTAATCCAATTTTAAATTATTGAAAATGCCTTTTTAAAATATATACAGAAACATTTGCTAGTTATTTTGGGATACAGTAGTTTATTAGTAAATTTAAAAAATCAAAAGTTTTTATAACATGTCCATTAATATGTTTCCACCCCACACTTCCAGCTAAATTTTAGGCACCTTCTCGAAGTCAATTAGTATAAATCCTAATGGTGATTAATTGACTGGGGGAGGGGTTGGGTCTGGCCTGTTTTGTGGGCAGAGCCTGCTTCTGGCCTGGTATTTTTAAAACTGATGCAACGTTCAAGGATACTCAATTCACGCTGGATGTAATTTGCACTTAAAATTCTGTGACCTTTTGCAGGGGATACACCAATTTCAGATGAATTGCACCAAGACAAACAGCACAGTCAAACGCAAACACTGACCCTCATGTTTTACAAATAGCTTTATAATGTGTCTGGCAGACAGTATCAGAAAGGTTCATTTGATGATATTGAGAAACAATCACAAGTTAGCATTCAGGGACCTAATTCCACAGCTTGAGTCTTGCCAAAAAATGAGACATGCTGTCAAAGCTTTTCATCTTGCACTCATCAGGACAAATGCAAGAAGATCAAATTCAAAGGGAACAACAATTTATACTGTATGAGAAAAGTGCACTGCTAGGTTGGCAAGTGGATTCTGATTCATTGAGATTGTACCAGGGAACAGTTATCCCCAAAGCTTATGTTTAAATTCAAAAAAGGCACGTTGTCTCTGATTTGTCGAGGCGTTGCCATGGGGAACAGTTGTCCCCGGTGCTTTTGTTTAATTGAAAACGGCGCAATGCCAGGACATATTCTTTTTGTTTGCAGGGGACAGGGCTCTGTGTATGTAGCTTCTAGCAAGCATAAGCGAGCCATATTGCGAGCTAGACTGATAACCTTAAATTGGTTATTAATGTAATTCTTAGCACAGTCAGGATTGTTCAGTAAGTTCTGTTCAATTGCGGAATCACATCTAATGTTGGACACCATGTTGTGAGTTTTGCGAGCAGGGGCTGGTTGAGTATGGTCAGTACTCAGCCTATAGCAAACAGCCAAAGAGACATGCTGTTTGATACAATCCATGAGTCATTGAGGCATTTGAAATTTGATATTCTTGCATCTGTCCTGATGAGTGCAAGGTGAAAAGCTTTGACAGCATGTCTCTCTTTTCAGCAATACACAAGCGCTGTACTACCAAGTGACCAATCCACAACTGTGCACTCCAATTTTCTACTTTTCCCCTGTTTTTATAGTTTCTTATTTATAATCATTTTTTTACAGCTTCCTGTAATTGATGCAAGGGATTGAATGACTAAGAGAACAGCTTGTTTGTTAATACTGCATATTATCTGATCATTAGGAAGTCCACAAAATGCCTCGAGCCAATTGTCTAGCTATCCCAGACTGGGAGGTCACACTGTACGATATGATGAAGGTGTGAAATGCAGTAAGGTGAGAGCAGGTTTGGGTGGAGCAGGGGCACTGACATAGACCTCTTTGCCCTAAAGACCTGTTCCTGCACTTTAATTCAATGCAATTCTATGAGGCAGAAGAAAATAATATATTTGTACATCTCCCTCAGCCCCAGGTTCATCAGGGGAGCACGGAGCTAGTATGAATATTAAAGTCAGTAAATTTGAACACACATTTAACATGGTTGTCAGCCACTCTTCATAAATAAACCCAGCAGTTTCCACACAAAAAAGTTCAGAGACTGCACCTGTAGGTTAGTAAATATATCAAAAGTACAATTTTATGAAGAAAGAATCACATTTTAGTACGTTACTCACTTTATGCTAGGTTTAAAATATGGACCCATTTTCCTGAACTGAAAATATTAGTCTCAGATCTAGAATAAAAAGCTATTTTTTCTCCATTTTACAATAGCAGTAAACTATTTGCTTCCAAATCAAGGATAAATTGAGTCCAGTGAATGAGACACTGAAACCTCTTATCCCAGAGAATTCATCACTGACAAAGTTGACTGACCTCTTCTGGAGACAAATGGTAATTGCAGCTGCAAAGTCAGTGCTCTGGCACACTGCAGTCAACACTACAGAAAAGTCCCAAGAACAGCAATGTGATAACAAACAGGTAATCTGTTTTACTGAGATTGGCTGAGGCAGGTCACTCGGGAGAATTTACTCACTCTTATTCAAATAGTGCTAGCAGATCTTCTACATTGAGATCCACCTGAGAGGGTAGGTGAGGCCCTGATTTAAGATCTCACCCAAAAGGACGGCACCTCCAACTGTGCAGCACCCCCTTAGCACTGCACTGGATTGTCAGCCGAGATTTTGTGTTCAAGTTTCTGGAGTGGGATTTGAGCCCACAATCTTGTGCCTCAGTGCATAGCAATAGCCAAAATATAAATCTGCGATTTCAGATTTGCTATTCCAACAGAATCACAAAGCAGTCGCAGGATTTTCATAGAAACATAGACATAGAAACTATGAGCAGGAGTAGACCATTCAGCCCTTCGAGCCTGCTCCGCCATTCATTATGATCATGGCTATTCATCCAACTCAATTGCCTGCTCCAACTTTCTCCCCATGTCCTTTGATCCCTTTCACGCCACGAGCTATATCTAACTCCTTCTTGAAAACATACAATGTTTCAGTCTCAACTACTTTCTGTGGTAATGAATTCCACAAGCTCACCACTCTCTGGGTGAAGAAATTTCTCTTCATCTCAGTCCTAAATGGTCTACCCCATATCCTCAGACTGTGACCCCTGGTCTGGACTCCCCCACCATCGAGAACATCCTTCCTGCATCTTCCCAGTCTAGTCCTTTTAGAATTTTATAGGTTTCTATGAGATGCCCCCTCATTCTTCTGAACTCCAGCGAATATAATCCTAATCGACTCAATCTCTCCTCATATGTCAGTCCCGCCATCCCAGGAATCAGTCGGGTAAACCTTCGCTGCAATCCCTCTATAGCAAGTACATCCTTCTTCAGATAAGGAGACCAAAACTGCACACATTATTCCAGGTGTGGTCTCACCAAGGCCCTGTACAATTGCAGCAAGACATCCCTGTTCCTGTACTCAAATCCTCTGGCTATGAAGGCCAACATACCATTTGCCTTCTTTACCATCTGCTGCACCTGCATGCTTACCTTCAGCGACAGGTGTACAAGGACCCCCAGGTCTCATTGCACATTCCCCTCTCTCAATTTATAGTCATTCAGATAATAATCTGCCTTCCTGTTTTTGCTATCAAAATGGATAACCTCACATTTATCCACATTATACTGCATCTGCCATGCATTTTCCCACTCACTCAGCTTGTCCAAATCACACTGAAGCCTCTCTGCATCCTCCTCACAGCTCACCTTCCCACCCAGCTTTGTGTCATCTGTAAATTTGGAGATGTTGCATTTAATTTCCTCATCTAAATCATTAATATATATTGTGAATAGCTGGGGTCCCAGCACCGATCCCTGTGGTACCCCATTAGTCACTGTCTGCCATTTCGAAAAAGACCTGTTTATTCCTACTCTTTGTTTCCTGCTTGTCAACCAGTTTTCTATCCATCTCAATACACTACCCCCAATCCCATGCACTTTAATTTTACACACCAATCTCTTATGTGGGACTTTGTCGAAAGCCTTCTGAAAGTCTAAATAAACTACATCCACTGGCTCCCCCTGATCAACTCCATTAGTTACATCCTCAAAAAATTCCAGTAAATTTGTCAAGCATGATTTCCCTTTCATAAATCCATGCTGACTCTGTCCGATTCTGCCTCTGTTTTCCACGTGCTCAGCTATTAAATCTTTTATAATGGACTCTAGAATTTTCCCCACTACTGACATCAGGCTGACTGGTCCATAATTCTGTTTTCTCTCTACCTCCTTTTTTAAATAGTGGGGTTACATTAGCTACCCTCCAATCTGTAGGAACTGTTCCAGAGTTTATAGAATCTCAGAAGATGACCACTAATGCATTCACTATTTCTAGGGCCACTTCCTTAAGTACTCTGGGATGTAGATTATCAGGCCCCGGGGATTTATCGGCCTTCAATCCCATCCATTTCCCCAACACAATTTCCCTACTAATACTGATTTCTCTCAGTTCCTCCCTCTCATTAAACCCTGTGTTCCCCAACATTTCTGATATGTTATTCGTGTCCTCCTTTGTGAAGATGTATTTAGTTGGTCAGCCATTTCTTTGTTCCCCATTATAATTCCCCTGTTTCTGACTGTAAGGGACCTACATTTGTCTTCACCAATCTTTTTCTCTTCACATACCTATAGTAACTTTTACAGTCAGTTTTTATGTTCCCTGCAAGCTTACTCTCATACTCTATTTTCCCCTTCTTAATCAATCCCTTGGTCCTCCTTTGCTAAATTCTTGAGTGCTCCCAATCCTCAGGTCTGTTGTTTTTTCTGGCCAATTTGTATGCCTCTTCTTTGCATCTAATGTTATCTCTAATTTCCCTTGTGAGCCATGGTTTGGCCACCTTTCCTGTTTTACTTTTGCGCCAGACAGGAATAAACAATTGTTGCAGTTTACTTTTGCGCTCTTTGAATGTTTGCCATTGCCTATCCACTGTCATCCCTTTAAGTAACGTTTCCCAATCCATCATAGTCAACTCGGGCCTCATACACAAGTAGTTTCCTTTATTAAGATTCAGGACCCAAGTCTCAGAATCAACTACAACGCTCCATCTGAAGAAGAATTCCAACATATTATGGTCGCTCATCCCCAAGGGGCCTCGCACAGCTAGATTGCATTTTGTAACTATGTCAGTCTCAAGACACGAGTGTGATGGAATACTCACCACTCACCTGGATGAATGCAGCCACAACACTCAACATGCTTTGACACTTAAGCTGGATGGAGCGGTCCACTTGACTGTTTCCTCTACCACTGGGATTTATACCCACCTCCTCTGCCACTGTATTATATTTACAGGATGCACTGCACCCACTCACTAAGCTTTTTTCAAGAGTACCTCCCAGCCCTGTGACCTCTATCGCTGAGGACAAGAGCAGCAAAGATCATGGGAGAACCATTACCTCAAATTTTCCCTCCAAGTCACAGACAATCCTGACCAAGCATATACTGCCAAGCTTTCATTATCACTGCTCCAGTGTCTTGCAATCTGGCACCTAGCATTGCTTTGGAAGCACCAATATTCAAAAAGACTGCGGGGGCTTTAAGTCTAAGGCCCATCACAACTGCTCCTGTGCAAATTAGGATTGAACAATAAATGCTGTCTTGACATCATTACGATCATTCCAAAAGCAAAGTTCAGAATGAGTGTATGGCAATGATGTTGGAGTGTATGGTCGTGTTATCAGGACTGTGAAGAACTTACACAAAAATTTACAAATCTGCATTTATATAGAATCACTTCATATCCTCAGGATATCCCAAAGCACCTTACAACCAATTAATTACCTCCGAGGCTCAGTCACTGTTGTTATACAGGCAAACATGGCAACTAATTCACACATAGCAAGCTCCTCCAAATAGCAAAGTAAAGATACACCAGGTTTCTTTGGCCATATTGGTCAAAGGGAGAATAATGACAAGGGCGTCAGGAGGATACCTTGGTGATCTTCAATTGGTGCATAGAATTTTTATTTTTGCCCATATGAGCCACTGAACAGGCAAACAGTTTAACATCTACATACAGTGCCTCCGACAACATTGCACACCCTCAGTCAAGCAATGGAGTGTCAGCCTAGATTTTCTTCTGAAATCCCGGAGTGAGGATTGAATGCAAGTTACACATCCTAGGCTGGAAATGTGAGTCTTATGAGGTACATCTGTCCAAACTTTGAAAGATGGTCAAACCTTTAGCAGATGGTGTGACGTGAGCAGAGAAATGCCGTTAGGAGCAAAGTCTACACTTCCCAGTTACCCCAGGTCACGCTGAGCTTATCTAGTGAATACCTGAGCCAATCTGTGCTGACTTAGCTGATCTCAAAACAAGATGGTTCTACAGCCTCAACTATTGACCCTGGTCACGAAGAAAAGGTTGGGGCAAGATTCCTGCCAGATCATTATTCAGTGTCAACAGATGTAAGGATGTGGATTCTTGGTCAGCATCAGGCTCACGATGATGCAGACAGCTTCTCCCACTCTACTGCCACCCTCATCTTTCAGCATTCATTTGCCAGCTGATGTTTACTGCAACAGTGAAAGCCTGAGGGATTGGAGATCACACTGTGACATGGGTCAGTAACTAGTTGGGAGATAATTGGGAATTGAGGTAAAAACAGTCACAATCTAAAAGAAGGGACTAACTGAATGGTGTGAAGTTCTCAGGACAAAAATAGTTATATATTCAGCCAAAGATATTTAGGATTATGAAGGGGTGTGTGTGTGTGTGTGTGTGTGTGTGTGTGTGTGTGTGTGTGTGTGTGTGTGTGTGTCTTGAGCTGGAGTGTCTTGAGTGTGTGCTTAATGCAGCCTGAATCAAATGCTGTCTGCATTGTCTGCAAGTAGACAAAAATGTCCAAAAGTTTCATGCCTGACAGCAACGTTTCTTATTTTTCACCACTCTGAGCCAAAAGCTCCACGTTCAAGTCCTACTCCAGAATTTGATGGCCAAGGTGCATTCAAAACGTGGCCAATGTCAGGCGGTAAAAGTGGGAGAGATTCCTGGTCAGACATGTAATGGAAAGAAATTGGAGCCTCTATCATCACCATTCATAAATCCAGACTACAACATGCATGTAAATGTGTATGTTGCCACAACAACTCAGACTCCTTGGGTGGGGTGGGGAGGCGGTTGGCTCAGTTGGCTGGACTTTGATCCTTGTTTCAGCTGAGGTGGATTCGGGACCTGCCTCCTTGCCCTACCCATGGTAGAGATTGTGGCTCTGTGGGTCAGATTTGTCTGAGGGCAGAGAACTGAAGAAGAAGCAGACTCCCTCTGCTGGTACATGTGTGTATGGTGGCCTCAGGTGGACAAAATGTACAATGCAATTTTCAATACACTAGAAAGAGCCTTCTCCTGTTCCTATGACTTGCAGATGAATATGACCACTTGTGTAATGTACAGAAGGTGACAATGTAACTAAACCTCATTGTGAGGTCAATGTGTAAAGGCTGAAAAGATGTAAGAGCAAGTGACTCACCCTCCTGACTCCCCAAAGTCTGTCTATCATCTACAAGGCACAAGTCAGGAGTGTGATGGAATACTCTCCACTTGCCTGGATGAGTGCAGCTTCAGCAACACTCAAGAAGCAATAAAGCAGTCTGCAATAGGTATCCCATCCACCAACATTTCCTCCCTCCATCACTAACACACAGTGGCAAAAGTGTGTACCATCTACAAGATGCACTGCAGGAACTCACCAAGGATCCTTAGACAGCATGTCCCAAACCTATGACCTCTACCACCTAGAAGGACAAGGGCATGGGAACACCACTCAAGTTCCCCTCCAAGTCACACACCATCCTAACTTAGAAATATATCTCTGTTCCTTCACTGTCTCTGGGTCAAAACCCTGGAACTCCCTTCCTAACAGCACTGTGGGTGTACCTACATTACATGGACAGCAGCGGTTCAAGGTGGCAGCTCACCACCACCTTCTCAAGGGGTAATTAGGAATGGGCAACAAATGCTGAAACATCCCATGAACCAGTAAATCCTAACAAAGGAGAAAACTGACAAGAAAAACAAGCAGACATTTTCCTATTCCACTTTAAGATTTACATCTCCATAAAGCACAAATACAATAAATAGAAACACATTCTGTTACAGACAATAAAAGATCTTAATGAAGTTTGATATTTTCTATGTTACCACGATGTATATTCTATGAATTTTGTGAAAATATGGCCTGAAATGTTTTGCAATAACAATGATTAGACATGCAGCTCGCAAAATATAGTCAGATATAAAATAAATTGCTATTTAAAGGGAGCCCTTCAATCACTGAACACTGCCAATTTACACAATCTGCTTTTACCATTGAGAAGCATTTTCCACAGTTCATATCCTCATCTTGAAATAAGGCTGTCTGCTTCATTTGGGGTAGGGGATCAGATGAGAACAATCCTGACCTGTAGTTGGGAAGATTAAGCAAGGATAGTTGTGCCTTAATTTAGTTAAATGGTAGTGATGGAGGTGACAACTCCCTCAGTGGGACAAACAGATCATTTTATATACAACAGTGAAGGAAACCAAGATCAGAGTATGCAGAAAATAGTTTGATTTAACATGGTTTAGAATAGGTTTGTAGCTGCAAGCACTTACTGCCACAAAACAATCTCCGAGCTCTTTCAGGAATAATTTTTAAAAGGCTTGAAGCTTGTAACTTTTGATGTTCAGAGAGACTTGGGCATACTTGCTCAAGGAACACAGAAAGCTAGCATGCCGGTACAGCAAACAATTAGGAAGGAAAATGGCATGTTGGCCTTTGTGGCAAGGGGTTGGGAGTATGAGAATAATGATGTCTTGCTACAATTGTATGGAGCTTTGGTGAGACCACATCTGGACTACTGTGCCCAGTTTTGGTCTCCATATCTAAGGAAGGCCAAATCAACCTTCGAGGCAGTACATGAAGGTTCATTGGATTGGTCCCTGGGATGAGAAGGTTGGGCTGAGTACATTTAGCCTATATTTTCTGGTGTTTAGGAGAATGAGAGGTGACCTCACTAAATCATACAAGATTCTGAAGCGACTTGATACTGAGAGATTGTTTTCTCTGACTGGGAAATCTAGAACATGGGGACACATTCTCAGAACAAGAGGTTGATTGTTTAGGACTGAGATGAGGAGAAATTTCTTCAGAGGGTTGTAAATTTTTGGAATTTTCTACCCAGAGAGCTGTGGATGCCTCGTCGTTGAATATATTTAAGGCTGAGGTCAGTAAATTTTTGATCTCTTGGAGAATCAAGAGATATGGGGAGCAGGCAGAAAAGCGGAATTGAGGTAGAAGATCAGGCATGATTGTATTGAACAGCGGAGCAGGCTGGAGGAGGCGAATGGTCTCCTCTTACTCCTATTTCTTATGTTCTTATGTGATGGAAGGGGCTTGAAAAATTGATTTCAAGCATCTGGTCAAACAAGTCAGCACAAAGCGGGTAGTCAACTGGTAAGCAGTTATGGTCAGATAAAACCACCATGCATCCTATTGGAAATACAAAAAGACAACTGTAAAATGACACTAACCTGCATCTGCAGCATCACAGGAATAAGAACAAACAGTTTCCAAATAATTAGATTCTTCTGGAAGAAAACAGTATTAAAGTTTGGTAACTTCAAATTAAAATGTGCATAAATGTGACTTCCTGTGCTTTCAAAACACACAAAGCAGTTATTCAACGTTCACATGATGCCACCTTGTGGCAACTTTGAAAACAAACTTCCCAAAAAAAGCATTTCAAAAGGAACTGCACAAAGCAATGGAACTTAGGGCTTTGTACACAGCCAGCCAACCTAGGGGACGCCATGATGGACACTGTACGTTCAGCCTGCCCCGGTCGACAGCAATGGAGAGACATTTGACCCCGAAACCATCAAACCAACTTGGGACTGAAAACAGAGACTGAAAATAATACTCACATGTGGCAGGCTATCCAATGCAACAGCCTAGCACAATTTTATCAGGTCATGCTTGTCGGATAGCATCATGTCTGCTGTTAGTCACTGTCAGGGAACAGGGAGCATTGTCTTTATGAAAGAGAAAGAAAAAATTAACTTTCACAATCTCAGGATGACTACCCCCAACTGCTCGCATTTTTTGTTTATACTTTCACGTGATTTGGTTGTTATTGGCAAGGCCAGCATTTGTTGCCCACCCCTAATTACCCTCGAACTGAGAGACTTGACTATGCCATTTCAGAGGGCAGTTAAGAACAACCACATTGCTGTGGGTCTGGACTCACACGTTGGTCAGACCAGGTAGGGATTTCCTTCCCAAAAGTGAACCAGATGGGTTTTTATGACAATTGATGATAGGTTCATTGTCACTATTATTGAAACTAGCTTTATATTTCAGATTTATTAATTGAATTCAAATTCCACCAGCTGTCATGGTGGGATTTGAACCCATGACCCCAAAGCATTAGCCTGGGCCTCTGGATTACTAGTTCATTAACATTACCACTATACCACCATCACCCCCTGACCCCCAACTCTTCCCTGACCACCTCTGACAACCCCCAATCCAACCTGTCTAGCCCTCAACCTGACAACTCCTCCCAACCCGACCTCCCCCAACCAACCTACCTACTCATCTACCTGTCATCCTACCCACCTGCCACCCTGCCACTTTACCCACCTACTGCCCTACCCACCTGCAACCCTTCCCACCTGCCACCTTAACACCTCAACTACCTGCTATCCTACCCACCTACCAATTTACCATCTATCACCCTACCATCCCACCCAGCTGCCACCCTGTCACCCCACCCAGCTGCCACTCTACCCAGCTACTATCCTGCCAACCCACCCACTTGCCACCCTACCCAGCTGCCACCTACCTACTTACCACACCACACCACCCTATCCATTTACCCACACTCTCATCCATTCACTCATTCACCCATTCACTCACTCATACACCAACACACTGAAAAGCTGTTTAAATGTCTCAAAACATTTCAGTGCGTTAGTGAACACATTCCAAAATACAGCAGCTAGTGCCATAAAAAGGGGGCATAGCTTGTCTTCCCCCGATGATCCAGCGCTATGAGGAAACAGTTTGATGGAAGACCGCTCCACATTTCTGAAAAAGGATCGGAAGACCCACCCTGAAACATGAACTCTGTGGTGGTGAAGAGAAGTAGGAGAGGAGCAGCAGTCTGACAATGATTGCCGCTTCTCAGAAGATTCAGGCCAATGTCTTCAGACTTCCAGATAGTTAATAGGAGGAAATTTCTGCAGATCCAGTACTGGATGCTGAGTAAGCAGTCTCATAACTTATTAGCAGTTTAGGAGTCGAGAGAGTTGGTGGTGAGGTACAGCTGGTTGTCGTCATTGTACATGCGAAGATTAATGGCGTACCTTCGGATGATGTCGCCAAGGGACAGCATATGGATGAGAAATAAGAGGGGGCCAAGGATAGATCCTTCAGGGACACAAGACAGAATGGTGTGGGAACAGGAAGAGAAGAATGATTTCCTGGCTGTGATTAGAAAAGAGTGGAACCAGGTGAAAGCAACACCCTGGGGGGGTATCATTGACCAGAAAATGAACTGGACCACACATGTAAATGGCTACAAGAGCAGGTCAGAGGCTAGGAATCCTGTGGTGAGTGACTCACTTCTTGACTCCCCAAAGCCTGTCCACCATCTACAAGGAACAAGCGTGATGGAATATTCCCCACTTGCCTGGATGAGTGCAGCTCCCCCAACACTCAAGAAGCTCAATACCACCCAAGACAAAGCAGCCCACTTGATTGGCACCACATCCACAAACATTCGACCCCCCCCCATCACCAATGCACAGTAACAGCAGTGTGTACCATCTACAAGATGCACTGCAGGAATTCACCAAGGCTCCTTAGTCAGAATTTTCCAAACTCAATACCATCTAGAAGGAAAAGGGCAGCAAACACATGGGAACACCACCACCTGGAAGTTCCCCTCCAAGCCACTCACCATTCCGACTTGGAAATATATCACCGTTCCTTCACTGTCACTGGGTCAAAATCCTGGAACTCCCTCCCTAACAGCTCTGTGGGTGTATATACACCACATGGACTGCAGCGGCTCAAGAAGGCAGCTCACTACCACCTTCTCAAGGGAAATTAGCGATGAGCAATAAATGCTGGTCCAGCCAGTGATATCCACATCCTGTAAATGAACTTAAAAAAAAGTCCCACCCTGACTACAGTGGAGAGGCTTTGGAAGACGGTGTGGTCAACCATGTCAAAGGCTGCAGACAGGTCAAGAAGGTTGAGGAGGGAAAGCATACATTTTTTGCAACGATATAGAATGTAATTTGTGAACATAGGGACATAGAAGCAGGAGTAGGCTGTTCAGCACATCGAGCCTGCTCCATCATTCAACTAGATCATGGCTGATCGCCTACCTCAATGCCATTTTCCTATGCTATCCCCATATCCCTTGACGCCATTGGTATCTAGAAATCTATTGATTTCTTGAACAGCCCTCTGAGCTAGAGCATTCCAAAGATTCACTACCGTCTGAGTGAAGAAATTCCACCTCATCTCAGGCTAGATGGCTTGCTGCTTATTATGATACTGTATCTCCTGGTTCTAGACCCGCCCCCCCCCTCCACCCCACAATCCAGGGGAAACATTTGTCCTGCACCACCCTGTCACGCCCCGTAAGAATTTTGTAAGTTTCAATGAGATCACCTCCCATTCTTCTAAACTCTAGAGAATACAGACCCAGTCTTCTCAATCTCTCCTCACTGGACAGTCCCGCCATCCCAGAATTAAACTGGTGAACCTTCGCTGCACTACCTCTATGGCAAGTATATCCTTCCTTAGACAGGAGGACGAAAACTGTACACAATACTCCAGGCGCGGTCTAACCAAGGTTCTATACAATTGAAGCAAGACATCTATTCTCCTGTATTCCAATTCTTTTTCCATAAAGGCCAACATACTATTTGCCTTTGATAAGAGATGTTTTAATATTGTGGCAGTGGCAGAAACTTGATTTGGAGGAATTCAATAAAGGACGCAACTCTAAAGGGATGCAGGAACAGAGATTTGGTATATATGCACAAATTTTTGAAGGTGACAGGGCAACTCGAGTAAGCGGTTAATAAAGCATATGGCATCCAGGGCTTTATAAATAGAGGCATAGAGCACAGAAGATAGGAAGTTATGGTGAGCCTTTATAAAACATCGGTTCAGCCTCAGCTGAAGTATTGAGTCCAATTCTGGGCAGTGCACTTTAAGACATTGACATTAGCAAAACCTGGCTCGCTGGGGAGGGGCAGCTGAGGGAGGTCAGTGGAGAGTATACCTTCTTCTGGAAAGGGAAGTCAGACCGTGACCCCCATGTCCAAGGAGTAGGTTTCGCCATAAGGAACAGGGTAACAGTCGCACTCTCAGAACTCCCCTTGGGGAAGCCATGTTGTAGTGGTATTGTCACTGGACTAGTAATCCAGAGGGCCTACTCTGGGGACCAGGGTTTGAATCCCACCATAGCAGATGGTAGAATTTCAATTAAATTAAAATCTGGAATTAAAAGTCTAATGATGACTGTGAAACCATTGTCCACTGTTGTAAAAACCCACCTGGTTCACTAATGCCCTTAAGGAAAGGAAATCTGCTGTCTTTACCCGGTCTGGCCTTCATATGTCTCCAGACCCACAGCAGCGTGGTTGACTCTTAAATGCCTTCTAAACAAGGGCAATTAGGGTTGGGCAATAAATGCTGGCCTAGCCAGCAACCCCCACATCCCATGAATGAATTTTTAAAAATGAGAGGCTGATGACCCTACACCTGCATTTCAGTTGTAACCAATGCGCCACTGTCATCAGCACATACGCCCCTGACCTTAGATTCTGACCATGAAATCAAGGAGAGGTTCTACTCTGATTTCGATAGGGTCAATGCTTCCATCCCCAGGAATGACAAGATCATCCTCCTAGGTGACTTTATGCCCAGATTTGATGAGACCGCGATATCTGGAGCAGGACTATTAGTAAGAATGGTGTGGGGAAGGCCAATGCCAACAACATCCTACTCTTGACCAAGTGCGCCCAATACGGGCTGATCATGACAAACATGATCTTCCACCAGAAGAACCAGCTCAAGGCCACATGGAGGCACCTGAAGTCGGAGCATTGGCACCTCCTGGACTACATTATTGCCCAAGGCAGAGACCTGAGGAATGTGCCTGTCACAAGGGCCATGAAGGGTTCTGAATAGCACTGGACAGATGATTGACTTGTGCCCTCAGTGATGAACATCTGCCTGGCGCCAAGACATCAGAGGACCCAAAAAGCCGCCTGGATAAAGCTAAATGTTGCAGCAATGAAGGACCCGGAACTGTGGGAAGAGTTCCAGGCCCAGTTGCCCACCACTGATGCCATTTCCATCCAGGCATACTGGGAGCAACTCCAGTCCGCTATCCTAGACACCTGCGCATAGTCCATTGGGTTCACCCCACGATGGAGCCAGGACTGGTTTGATGCCAATGACACCATAGTCCGTGATCTCCTCGAGCAGAAGTAAGCAGCCTTCATCGCCAGGCAAAGTCACCCACATACACGACAAATGACAGCAGTGTACCATCAACTGAAGGTTGAGGCCCAGCGATGCATTCGAGACATGAAGGACAGCTGGAGGGTGGAGAAGGCAAATGAAATTCAGGCCTATGCCAACCAGCATGACATGTGGCACTTTGTAGAGGGTACAGAAAAGATCCGTGAGAATGGACTTCAGTTAGGTGGATAGATTGTAGAAGCTGGGATTGTTCTTCATGGAGAAGAGAACATCGAGAGGAGTTTAATATAGGTGTTCAAAATCATGAAAGGCTAGTCAGAGCAGATGGAGAACACCAGGGAGAACGTTTTTACAGAGCAAGTGTTTAGGATCTGGAATGCTCTGCCTGAGTGTGCTGGAGGCAGATTTGATCATGGCTTTCAAAAGGAAATTGGTTAAGAGCCTGGAGAGAAAATTTGCAGGACTACAAGGAAAGAGCAGGAAGAAGGACAAGATGAGCTGCTTTTGCAGGGAAACAACAGACACGGGATGCCAAATAGTCTCCTTCTGTGCATCAACAATATTAAATGGTCTGGCAGCGTCAGCGAAGAAGAAAAGAGTTGACGCAAACTGGAGGAACAACACCTCATCTTCCGACCCCCTTTCTGCTTCCCCCTTCCTTTTGTTTTTTTCCAATAAATTATATAGATTTTTCTTTTCCCACCTATTTCCATTACTTTTAAATATTTTAAAATCTTTTATGCTCTCCCCACCCCCACTAGAGCTATACCTTGAGTGCCCTACCATCCATTCTTAATTAGCACATTCGTTTAGATAATATCACCAACTTTAACACCTATGTGTTCTTTTGTTCTATTGTTGTTGACATCTTTTGATGATCTGCTTCTATCACTGTTTGTTTGTCCCTACAACCACAACCCCCTCTCCACTTCTCTCTCTCTCTCTCTCCACCCTTCACACACACACCTTAAACCAGCTTATATTTCAACTCTTTCTTGGACTCGAACTCAAGTTCTGTCGAAGGGTCATGAGGACTCGAAACGTCAACTCTTTTCTTCTCCGCCGATGCTGCCAGACCTGCTGAGTTTTTCCAGGTAATTCTGTTTTTGTTTTGGATTTCCAGCATCCGCAGTTTTTTTGTTTTTAACAATATTAAATGTTGGCCAGGGTACGCAGAGAACTCTCCTGCTCTTTTTCAAAGTAATGCCATTGGATCTATAGTTCTAATGAACAATACTGACCTCAGGATGAAGGTATTGTGGCTGCTGCCAGAATAGTGGACATTCACCAAATTATGATATGTCCAAGGTTCCACACCAATTATACATTATTGAAGTGGGATTCTTTGCGGTTCCTGTACCATTCCCATTTGATATGGAAGATCCCCCACAGAGCCATGTGTGCATTTTTGAAGGCTCCATGCAACACCACCCTGGCAAGATCATGCCTCCACTCATCTTGCTTCTCTCTACCTAGAGGGGAAACTGTGAACTCCTTTCTCCTTACATATATATCTCCTCCCCAATATAAGCAAGGACTGCATACTGGGGAATGTTCTCTATATCGTCTACCCTGTCAGGAAGGATCCGGTCATGCAGAAGTTAAGAGCAAAGGTAATTTTGAAGATCATTGGCAGGTAGCTGTAGATCCTGTAACAGGAAAAAGCACAATATTGTAACCACCTCTTAGGCATTGCTTCTGAGGTGGAGGTTGGAAAAATGAGCACTAAAAATTCATGGTGGGTAGGGCCTTCTCTGGAGAGTCTTCCTCCTCTTCGCAGAGCACCTTCTTTCTGCAACCTCTACTCCATTTGTTAGTCATGTTGCAGACCCAGAGGCACTGCATCTACAGACCTTGTAACTGTTGCAAACTCCTTTGCTCTCCCTCTGATGAGCCAACACTCCCTTCCAAATCCATAAAGTCACCACATCACCTCCAAAAGTTCTTCCACAAACTTTGTAAGTCAGGAGTGCCTCAGCTGCTAACTGGACGGGTGGTTCTTTAAATAGCACTACTGCAACTCCCTTAGCACGGGCGTTCTCCGGACCTGTGCAATCCAAGTTCCCAAAACGTGCAACAAGTCGGCCATAATAGCTGTTTGGCATCACCCACTCTGGTTCACATGCGCCTAAGCAGGAGGCACATGCAGATCACACCAGAAGTGCCACACAATATTTTCTGCCTTTGGCTCTGTAGTTCTGTCATCAGTGGCACTACAGAGGTCAATTTTGCAGTCTGAGAGTTGTGCCTACCTAACTGGAGGGAGTTGTGTCGGACTAGACTCTGGGAGATGTGTAGAGCTAACCTGCAGTTGTGGAAAACTAGTTTGTGGGAGATTTGGCTGGTGGGTGGAGTTAACAGAGAAGTATCTGTGCTCATTTCACTCAAATTCAAAGGATATGCTTCAGAGTAACCTGCAACTCACGTTTTGAGAATTTGGTGAAACATTATTCCAATAAAACTTAGAGCTACCAAATGTCATTGATCAATCTCACTGTATTAATCCACAATTTTTTCCAGTAGCTTTAACTCTGAAACATAACCAAACCTTGCCTGCATTAATTCCAAAACTTCCATTTGAAAGCAGATATTGAGGGTGATAAGGAGGATCTGAGCATGCTACACTGAATCATTAATAGACGGGGTGCTGAGGAAAATAGGAACACTTTGAAAATGACTAAGAAGTAAACTAATGTGGCTATTGGGAAGTAATGAGGGCGCAGGACTTATGGGGGTGGAATGAGGAATGTGAGATGTGGCAGGAAGAAAAAGTTTATAGTATAAACAACAGGCAAAAGGTGTGCAAAAAGTAGAAGTTAAACTAATGAAGTAAGCTCAACTGGGTAGTAAGGTGATTACAGTGAGTATAAAGTGCTCAAAATACTTTTCAATATATTTTGAAACAGACAGGGCTATGGATACGGGTAGAACCTTCTTTTGATACTAAAGGTACCATGTTAAGTAACCAAAAACTCAGAAATAGCCTAAATAACTTGTTCACAAAGGAAGCATTACTTACCCTCCAATTTAGCATTAGTGTTTCTTTGTATCTACCTTTAAATTCTAAGAAAAATAGAAATTGAAAAAATATTGAGACCAGGATACCTCCTTCACAAAAGAGTGCGTAGGAAATTGCTAATGAAATGGTCACAGCCTTGAAAGCTTTCAATGAAAAAAGGAAAAGTCTATTTTATACACTCACAAATAATATCAAAAGCTACTGAGCTAGACAACTATATAGTTTGTAAAACAAAGAAAGGTATCTATAAGGATGGAATAATGATACACACAGCAAAATATGGACAAATGAACAATCGGCACGGTTATGAGCGGGAGCTCATGATGGAATGTAAGATAGTCTAGTAGTCTATTTATATATGTTTAGGATTAGAATTTGGCTTCTGCTCTTCTGATTAAGGCACTTGCTTTCTTTTTATTTTAAACTAGATTTGGGAAGGGGTGAAATGGTATCATTGATGATTATATGTCAAATTTAATAAATGCAATTATGTAAATAAAAATCTAAAAATCAGATGGAAATATAGCTTGGTGCAAGGTGTCAGACAATGACCATCTCCAACAAGAGAGAATCTAACCATCACCCCTCGACATTCAATGGCATTACCATCACTGAATCCCCCACTATCAACATCCTCGGGGTTACCATTGACTAGAAACTGAACAGGACTAGCCATATAAACACTGTGGCTACATGAGCAGGTCAGAGGCTAGGAATCCTGTGGTGAGTAATTCACCTCCTGACTCCCCACTGGTGCCTGTCCACCACCTACAAAGCATAAGTCAGGAGTGTGATGGAATACTCTCCACTTGTCTGGATGAGTGCAGCTACAATAACGCTCAAGAAGCTTGACACCATCCAGGACAAAACAGCCTGCTTGATTAGCACCCCATCGACATTCACTCCCTCCAGCACCGACGTGCAGTGGTAACAGTGTGTATCATCTACAAGATGCACTGCAGGAATGAACCAAGCTTCACCAAGACAGCACCTTCCAAACCCATGACCGCTACCATCTAGAAGGAAAAGGGCAGTCGATAGATAGGAACACCACCACCTGGAAGTTCCCTCCAAGCCACTCACCATCCTGACTTGGAAATATATCACCAGTGAAGCCCAACACAAACTGGAGGAACAGCACCTCATCTTCCGACTAGGCACTTTACAGCCTTCCGGACTGAATATTGAATTCAACAACTTTAGATCTTGAACTCCCTCCTCCATCCCCACCCCATTTCTGTTTCTTCCCCCTTCCTTTTGTTTTTTCCAATAATTTTTTTCCAATAATTTATATAGATTTTTCTTTTCCCACCTATTTCCATTATTTTTAAATCTTTTATGCCCTGCTAGCCTTTCCACCCCACCTCCACCAGAGCTGTACCTTGAGTGCCCTACCATCCATTCTTAATTAGCACATTCGTTTAGATAATATCACCACCTTCAACACCTCTGTGTTCTTTTGTTTGTGACATCTTTTGATTATTTGCTCCTCTTGCTTGTCCCTACAACCACACCAACCACCACCACCCCCCCCCACTTCTCTCCCTCCCCAACCACCGCCCCACCCCCCCGCCACCCCACCTTAAACCAGCTTATATTTCACCCCTCTCCTTAGATTCAATCAGTTCTGTGGAAGGGTCATGAGGACTCGAAACGTCAACTCTTTTCTTCTCCGCCGATGCTGCCAGACCTGCTTGAGTTTTTCCAGGTAATTCTGTTTTTGTTTTGGAAATATATTGCTGTTCCTTTGCTGTTGCTGGGTCAAAATCCTAGAACTCCCATCTTAACGGCACTGTGAATGTGCCTACACCACGTGGACTGCAGCGGTTAGGAAGTCAGCTCATCACCACCTTCTCAAGGGCAATTAGGGATGGACAATAAATCCTGGCCAAGCCAGCAACTCCAACATCCCATTAACAAATAAAGTGAAAAATTCTGAAACGTATTATTCTAGGAAGCCTTGCAGTTGCTGTTTTACAACTGTTTCTGTGATAATAGCCATTGCTACCTGTTGATAAAATATGGAGTATTGAAAGTGAAATCAATATGCTGTGCCAAATGATATACAGGAATTTATGAATTGTTTAAAGATATTAGTGAGGGGGGAAAGAAGAAAAGGGTTCTAGGTTACTCAAGACACTTCATGCAGTTCTAGGTAAAATGATGCCTGTCTATAGGGCTGGGATGTATTGTAGAGGTCATCACCACTCCATGGCTTCACTCTGAATGAAGAATTCCTGACTGTACTATATTGAAGGAACCCAAAAGAAAATTAACATTCAGACTGAGGAAGATATTGCATTAACCACTAAACCATAAAACATTTTGCTTTCCACCAACAAAAATAACCAAATTTGGCGATGAACTATTGCTGTCAGTCAGGCCTGTCCAGTTTACCTTCTAGAAAGAAGCTGTATGGAGTGCTTATGAATTTTGGTCAGAAACAACTGTTTACTTCAATGGTTAATTCACTGTTTAAAAAATGGTTACTTACTACTTGTTTAATTACAGGTTACTTAAAGAGGGATACCACTTACTACTAATGGCAAAATGCGTATAATTCAAGAGAAACACCTTGGGTGAGGTTCTCTCACATCCAGGTGTCAACAATTTGTAGCATTGTTGAGTGTTTAATGGGTTTGAAGGCCATTGAGAATATAAAACAGTAATATGAAAAATTAAAAATGATTGATCTTGAGCTGTGAGAGATCAGAAAGTGACTGAAAGATAACGTGGTCATGCATATACAGGGTCGGGATTTGTTTTATTCGCATGTTTTAATTCTTTTTTGCTTTTTCTTTAAACTTACAAAAGGCTTGTGGCTTTATACTATAGGCTGATACAAAGAAATTATTAGAAGTTGTCAACTTAGCTGACAATGCTGTTTAGCTTCTGCCAACGCATATACAGGAGAAAGCAGCCTGTGATTGCACGAGCAGAGAACAATAGGAAGGTAAGTTTTCAAGGTAAGGTCCAGGGCGAGGGGACAGAGGGAGGAGCGGTGTGAGGGGGCAGAGGGAGGAGTGGGGTGAGGGGGCAGAGGGAAGAGCAGGGTGAGGGTGCAGAGGTAAGAGCGAGCCTCAGAGCGAGGGGGCAAAGGGAATGGGAGGCCTTGGAGCAAGGGAAGAGTGGGCCTCAGAGCAAGGCAGCATAGAAAAGAGGGGGCAGGAGAAGAGCAGGACCCGGAGCTGGGGGCAGAAGAAAGCACAGGCCTCAGAGCAAGGGGCCTCAGAATGATGGGTGAGCGAGCACAGGACCCATCAGCATGTGAGCATGAGGGTGTGATTGTGTTGGTGATAGAGATATGAGTGTGAGTGGAGAAAGAGAGACGAGTGAATGCGTGAGAGGGAAGTGTGTGGGTGCAAGGAGGGAGAAATCATGTGTGTGTGAGGGAGGGGCATGTGTGTGAAAGAAAGTGAAATGCAAGTGGAGAGAGAGGGGAGTGTATGAGAGAGAAAGGAGTGTGTGCATTTGGGTGAGAGAGGATGTGAAAGAAAGAGTGTGAAGTGTGTGGAGATTGTGGGAAAGGACAGTGTGTAAGAGATGAATGAGAGAGAGGGGAGTGTGCGTGTGTGAGGGGGGGAAGGAGGAGTGTTTGTGAGAGGGAGGGAGGGGAAAATAAGTATGAAACAGAGGGAGAGAAGGGCGTGTGTGTGTCTTGCTCACTCCCAGTCTTAGGATTCTCATTCACCCGCACCTACCAAAACACACACTCACCTACCCTCAGTGGGCAAATGAGCAAGCACCCTGAGACTGGGAGTGAGCCACACACAAACTCTAATCATTATATTTACTCACTGCTAAATCTTTTAAAAATAATTTTTTGCTTTGGCTTTTTTTTAAACTCAGCAAGTTGTTTCTTTTCATACGTCAGTTTTTTAAAAAAAATCATGTTTAATATTGTGCCAAGTCATTTAGTTCCGAAATTTGCTCATCAGCCCCGAGTGAGACAAAAAATTGAAACCTGGCTCCTCACACGAAAAGGTTGGACAGTCCTGCAAGATGCATGTTGAATGATAAACAAGTTAGCATCTGATGTTTAGTAGGAACAAAGTCATTGCGTGATCTTGCTTACAGTAACTTATCAAGATATAATGAAGCTATCAAGAACATGACATGCAACTGGAGACCTATAAAATTTTGGAGCTTTCCTTCACAATTTGTAGAATTGGGGTTGAAAGGATTGATAGAAGTTATATCTCTACGCAGGAAAACTGGGCAATTACATATATTTCTCCAAGTCTATTGTTTCCAAACATTGAGTCATTAGAAAAACACAATAAAACTATAAATTTGGTTGGCAAATTAGAGTGCTCTCAAAAGTCAAATCTATTTGACTTCAAGATCTGATTAGAGGTAACTCAAGAAGTTTTAACACTTCAGATTTGAGCAAGCTTTTTGAAAGTGTTGGATAGAAGACTGGATTATAATATAGAAAGCCTACTATTGGAGAATGAGGAAGAAGATTCTGAATTGAATCAAGAATTGAATATTCATCAGGATGGAACAATAATTAGTAATTAATTTTAAAATAATTAGTAAAATTTATTAATTTTGCTTCCAATTTCCACCCTCCATCATTTTCACATGGTCCATCTCTGACTTTCCTTCCCTTCATTGACCTCTTTGTCTCAATTTCTGGTGATAGACTGTCCACCAATGTTCATTACAAGCCTACCAACTCCCACAGCTACCTAGACTACAGCTCCTCACACCCTGCTTCCTGTAAGGACTCCATCCCATTCTCTCATTTTCTGCCACTTTCAAAAACAGTTCCTCTGACATGTCTTCCTTCTTCCTTGACCGAGATTTTCCACCCACAGTGGTTGATAGGGCCCTCAACCGTGTCTGGCCCATCTCCCGCGCATCCACCCTCACACCTTCCTCTCCCTCCCAGAACCATGAAAGAGTCCACCTTATCCTCACTTATCACCCCACCAGCCTTCGCATTCAAAGGATCATCCTCCGTCATTTCCGCCAACTCCAGCATGATACCACCACCAAACACATCTTCCCTTCACCTGCCCTGGTGGCATTCCGTAGGGATTGTTCCCTCTGGGACACGCTGGTCCACTCTTCCATCACCCCCTACACCTCAACCCCCTCCCATGGCATCTTCCCATGCAACCGCAGAAGGTGCAGCACCTGCCCCTTTACTTCCCCACTCCTCACCAAGGGCCCAAACACTCCTTTCAAGTGAAGCAGCATTTCATTTGCACTTCCCTCAGTTTAGTCTACTGCATTCGCTGCTCCCAATGCGGTTTCCTCTACAGACTGGCTGACTGCTTTGTGGAACACCTTCGGTTTGTCCGCAAGCATGACCCAGACCTCACTGTCGCTTGCCATTTCAGCACTCCAACCTGCTCTCATGCCCACATGTCCGTCCTTGGTCTGCTGCATCGTTCCAGTGAAGCTCAACACAAACTGGAGGAACAGCACTTCATCTTCCGACTAGGCACTTAACAGCCTTCCGGACTGAATATTGAGTTCAACAATTTTAGATCATGAACTCTCCTCCATACCCACCCCCTTTCTGATCCTTTTTTCCAATAATTTATATAATTTTTCTTTTCCCACCTATTTCCATTATTTTTAAATGTATTTCCATCCATTGTTTTATCTTTGCCTTTTAGCCTATTTCAATCCCTCCCTTCACCCCACCCCACCTCCACTAGGGCTATCTGTACCTTTATCAGTCCTTAGATAATATCACCAGCTTCAACACCTCTTTGGCCTTTTGTCTATGACATCTTTTGGTTATCTCCACCTATCACTGGCCCTCTATCCAGCTCTACTTGTCCCGCCCCTGCTTAAACCAGCTTATATTTCACCTCTTTTCTATGTTTCCTTAGTTCTGTTGAAGAGTCATATGGACTCGAAACGTTAACTGTGTTCCTCTCCGCAGGTGCTGTCAGACCTGAATTTTTCCAAGTATTCTTGTTTTTGTTTTGGTATTCCAGCATCTCCAGTTTTTTGCTTTTATAATTAGTAAGGCTTGTTCTACAGCATCATTTTTGATTACAATGTAAGTGGCTCGGAAATGAAACAGAAATGAAGCTTGGCTTGCTAGCAAAAGAAAACTTGGTGGAGAAGTTGCAAGAAACAAAGATCTAATATAAGGGGATTGAATAGTTTGCAGAAATAAGACTTAGAAAGAGAAAAGGTAACAGGAGCACAAGACTTAAGTATACATGAGCAACTGGTCAGGACACTGGTCACAGGACACTTTGTAAAACCAACAATATGGAAAGCAAACAAAATTAGGTACAGCACAAATCCCCAGGGAAAAGAGTGACCTTGTATAGAGGACTAGTTTCCTCACCTGGGTAGACTGTGACTAGTATTGCAAGGACAATTTTACTTTGGAGAGGAGGCCCAAAAAAACTGATAGATTAACTGCTTGTACCAAGTAACCAACTATGTACGCTGAAGAGTTTAAAATTTTCATTGTACCAAAAATCACATCATATTAGTATTCCTCTTAAAGATGATTAACACATCTAAATGGGGAATTCTGACTATTCAGTCACCCACAATCACCAATGTAGGTAAGAAATGGCACTGTGATGGAGGGTGAAACAACTAGGGTGATCCTTGCTTTAATGTGCCTTGTGACAAAGGATACTTCAACCTTTGTTTTACAGATTGAAGATGCCCAACTTGCTAGTTATAGAAAAACCTATAATTTGCACCAAGTCTTTGTATAAGCAAAGCTTAGAAGAAGCAGAGTTGCATGTTTTGGTCTAGGCATTTGCAAAATAATGAAGCAAAAAAGACAATGGCACCACATTTTTATTGACATTTGTTTGGTCCTTTGACAATTTCAGTACCATTGTTCATTTCTGGGAAAATAAAATTTATACAGTTTTTCTTTTATATAAGTGTATTGCACATTGATTTTGGTAAACTTTAATACTACAACAATGTCCCGTATATTAAACATCCAGCTTCTGAGTAAATACTTTTATTTGTAAGAAAATGGAATTTGACAATTATTCTTACCAACATATTTTTAAAAAAGAGGCAGATCCAATGTGCTTTGTCATCTGCCACAACACCCAGGTTAGTCAATTAGGTAAAAGGACGTGATACAAACAGAAATCACTTAAAATGTTAAAACCTTGGTCATCAAACTTCCAACATTTGGCACCTTCATTGCACATATAACTGAAGGAAGACTCTGAACACAATTCAGCCCTGTTCCCCAGCCAGGCTCCTTCCCTCACCCACACACAAAAGGCCAAAATCTGTAGGGAACTAGAGATTAAATGATTGTAGAGGGTTAACCACTTGACCGAAAAAAAAATTCAGAGGGCAAACAGAGGCTGCTGGTGCACAAAATGTTCATTCAAATAGGCCAAAATGTAGTTTGAGGAGGGAACAGGCAAACTTACTCTAGTAATAGTATTAATTAGAATGCACAGATCTGTCCAAATTATTTTCGGTCCAGTTTCTAGACTTGAAATTTCAGCAACCCAACAAGGAAACTATTACCAACAAGGGATTTTGATCCAGCTGGGAGTACAGATATTTTAGATGTATTGTAGAAAAAAAATTGAAATTAAGCCCTTAAGTGAAGACAGCCTCATGTGTGGCCTTGAGGCAGAAGGCATGTTTGAGCCATGATTTCAGAACCTTTGGTTCCCAGTCTCATTCTACCTACCAACGAAGACACTGGACAGGAATAAAGTGCTTCCTTATTTGGAGGATAAAGATAGTGTTACAGAAATGCAAGTCATTCTTGCACAACTGGAAATAGTGGATTAAGCACAGCTCCTTAAACACTTGGTCAGAAAATGCAGTCACAGACAGTGACAAAACATGGAATCAACAAAATTCAGTCTATTAATTGACGGAGATGCCCAGTGGTCATAAAAGGTGCTATATAAATTCAAGTCTTTTTAATGGCTCCTTTCAGATTTCTTTAATTAATCTCTGCACCCCATCTCAATTTGCATGGTGCCACACACACGATCATCAGCTTGAACTACACAATTTTTGTTCTTCGCAAAATATCGATCGCCAACTTGTCAAAGGCAGGCCAGCTCTTCCAGACCACATAGTCATACTTTAGAAACAGTTTCCTCCACTCTCTCATTCCTTTTATCTGGATAACTTGACTTTTGTCAGTAGCATATGCAAAAAGACAATTCTGAAATTTCCACCATTTCGCCCATGTGCTGAATTTTCACAATCCAGAGAGTGAGATGCATACACAAAAGAAAATGCCCAATTTAACAAGGGCTGCATATGTATAATGTACACCAGGAAATAAGTAACCAGGTGGGAGTGTGGAAAATACTAAAAAAACCTATAATGTTCAATATTTTGCTGAAAAATTAATTACATCAGAATAGCCTAACTTGTTCTATTTGAACCACCCCCATCCAATGTCACAATTCATCAGATAGAAAAACATGGAATGCATTTCAATAATTGCCTATCAGAAGATCCACTTACATCACAGGTAATTCAGAAACAGATGCTTTGAAAGTATTTGACAAAGAATTCACTGGTGATACATAAGATTATAAAGCAGGCAGTGCTGAAGTTTAAAGGGAGCATTTATAAATTGCCAAAAGTGCTAGAAGGATTCCAATAGCGAATGTCAACAAAACTAAACTGCACAATATGGCAAACTAGAACAAAGCAATACCAGGGAATAGTGTGTGCTGATTAGAGCCCAACTGCAGAGTTCCCAAACTGAGCTGTATCAATATGGAGGAGGTATTGAGCAGCATTCAACACACCCTCTTCCCCTTCAATGGTTTGTGCAGTCTTGGCACTGCCACTGTGATGATATCTGAGCTGTTTTTATATTTGAGAGAGGCGCAAAGTGAATTTTACTTTCAGAAGAAAAATCACAAGGAATCATCCACAAAAATGAATCAAATTGTGGCTGAAGAATATACTTCATAATCATGGCACATTTGAACATAAGTGCTGCATTCCATAACACAGGCACAAGCCCAACCATCTAACGGGCAATGCATGCACATTAGACAGCTAGCAAAGTCAATGTGGATTTGGTGCTTAGACAAGAGATGCCATGATCTACTTTTGGTGAAAACAGTGAGCTACAAGGCACATTAGGTAAATCCAGAGATTACACTTTCTACACCCCCCCCCCACCCCCTGCCACATTTGGACACCCTGCACCCAACACGGGACTCTTGGAAAAATACCCAAAAGTGTGTGCACGGTCTTTCACAGTGCAGATCATCACCAATTCTTGGTTCTCAGATGCATGCACAGCACTTAATATTAGTACAAATGTGCATTCTGTAATGTGCACTGAAACTTCATTTCAAATGATTGTACATTTATGGGTAAATTACACAAATATTCAAACCCACTTAAACAAATGCTAGCATAAGTCTTCTTACATTTTATTCTTTTTGGAAGAGCCCTGTAGTCAAGCGATTACTCCTATGCCTTCACAGAAGACACTATGCATCAAAAACCCACCCATTTAAACAAAAACAATTCGTCCCCCTGCACAAAAGCAAAGGTTTAGATATAATATCGCTATTACAGAGATGAAATTTTATGTCCTAGAAATGTTTTTGAGAAGTTGTAAAAATCGTAATAAATAAAGTCAATATATTTATACACAAAATAAAAAGTTGCATAGTTGAAGGTTGAGTCCCTGCTTATTCACATACAAGCCCTTTTTATGAGGTTGCTTTAAAGAAGTCCCACCATCTGGTCAATCTGCTGCATGTAAACTCCTTTCAAGGGCAGCGCATATCTCCGCTCACTGGGGACTCTGCTGCACTGTGGAAACATTTTTTTTTAAAGCAATTAGTTTTATTACAGCAATAGTATCATGGGCTGTCAAGCTAGAATGGGGTGATTTACAAACGTATGCAAACAGCTGCATTTTTGAAAAAAATTGTATGAAGGTTTTTAACCTGCATATTTGCTAAATTAGATAGGTGCAATAGTACATTATACTTGATACTACCAGCAACTGGGGGGAGCAAATACGCATATTCCCATCCACCAGCCCATGCCAATATCCCTCATCTTGAAGTGGAGGGAGAGAACTCAGAACAGAGAGTGCTCCATGAATAACTGTGTTATTTGTTTTATCAATTGCGCAGTTTTGTCTAAAGCTTTCAAATAACTCAGAATTCAGACAACAGGAAATACACTGCAAAAATAGACAGCCATATCTAATACAATACAGGTTTACTTCATTTGAAACTTTACTCTTCAACCCATCTGAAGTTAATGACCCATTGACACCAATGGATAGGATCCAGACCCGTGATCCATGGCAATAACAGAATACAAAACTTCCTGGTTGCAGGATTTAGGCCTTTGGGACAAAACAGCAAAGCATCAAGGCAACACTGAACCAGAGAGAGAGAAATAACACAGGGTATTTAAACAGCTGCTCATGACCTGGGTTACAGCACGTGATACAATTTCAGACTGGAGGCCCTCACGATGTTAGTCTGAAAAAGGGTCCAGTATATAGAAAACAATAAAGTTTATTTTTATTTTCAAACCACAATGCAAACCCCAAAGGCTTACTTTACTTACATTAATGCTGGAATTGGCAGGTTTGTGGTCCAGCACTCCAGAGTTATCTACAGTACCTTCTTCCTTAGAAGATACATCTTCCCAAGGCTTTTCTCTGAAAAGCTTATCTACTGGCAAAATATGGCCTTCTGTTGTGAAAATATATTTGCTCCCAGATCTGTGCAATGGGTTGTCTTCGTCAAATAGCTGTTCAGACAGTCAAAAGGAAGATAGATTAAAAGTTCATCCAGACAACTAATACTGAAAGCACAGGATCTTATTTGGATTATACACTACAATGGTGTAGGGAAGTAAAGTCTTTATCTATTTGGATTAAATATTAATACAGCAGGATGTCAGACATCAGCTTGTGAATTTACACAAGGAATGAAGAACATTTAAAATGAACTTCAAACACAGTAGTAGACAGACATGCCTATTGGGGTTTGGGGTAGCGAAGAGAGGTAAAGGCATAGTTGGAAGCTGATTTGGAACTGCTTGAATACTGGAGGGATGAGCTTTGATGGATCAAATGACAATTTTTCATCCTTAACTTCCTATGATCAGACTGACATTTAATACTTGGACCTTCAGAACCCACTGATCCATCCGGTTTTATATGTAAAGCTTTAATGGCTTTGTGAAACTCTTATTAACACAGCACAGATTGGAGCTATCAAGTATGAAAGAGTACTGCAGAACTCCACATAAGTGATCACAACCTCAATTAATCCAATGTTAGCTGTGAGAAAGTTACTAGAATGTTATTAAGGGCACAACGACTGAGCATTTGCTCAAACAGGAGTTGATCAGAGAGCCAGTGTGGATTTGTAAACAGTAAGTCATGTTTACCAAAGTTGTTGAACATAATGAAGGGATAATAAATGTAGTAGGTAAGGAGTGTCTATGGATATTACTTAAATAAACTTTCAAAAAGCATTTGACAAGCTGAATGACGAGGGAAAAGGAATAAAGAGCCATACAATCTAAGTTGGCCAACAGCACTAAGCTTTGTGGTACAGTATATAGAGAATCACAGAATGCTTATGGCACAAGAGGCAATTCGGCCCATTGTGCACATGCTGGCTCTTTCAGCTAATCTCACTCCTCTGCTTTTCTCTATCACCCTGCAAGTTAATCATCAAATTCCCTTTTAAAAGCCACAATTGAATCTGCCTCTTCTCGGGCAGTGCATTCCAGATCTAGCCATTCGCTGGGCAAAAATGAACTGATCGACAAGCTGAAAGGTTTATCATCTTGTTGTGTTCCTAGCTTCTTTAATATACAGTGACAGGATCAGAATCCATAAATTTTAAAAGAAAAAAAACAAGTATTTGAAGGGTTTGGGACAAGGGCAGAGGAATGGGTCTCAGTAAATTCTGTGACTGAACTAAAACACTCTTCAGCCAATTTCCCTCATGCCAAACTCCTACATCCACGTTTACAATCAAGAATCCTAATGTAAACCTATAGAACTGCAGTTACACACTATCAATCGTGACTTAGTGTCTTAAGTTTCATCCCTCCCAGCCCCTCAGGTTGTAATATACAAAATATGCTGACCTATAACCAACTCCGCTTTCCAACTTCACAAATGTTAGAATTCTAGAATGATGCAGCACAGAAGGCTGTTTGGCCTCTCACGGTTCTTTGAAAGTTATCTGACTTGTCCCTGCCCTTTCCTGATAACCCTCCAAATTTTTCCCATTTAAATATTTATCTCACTCTCTTTTGAGAGGCATCACCGAATATTTCCCTTTCAGATAGTGCATTCCAGATCACAATTTTTCAGGCAATATATTCCACATCACAATAATATTCTTGTGTAAATAAAATTATCTTAGCTCTGGTAGGTTTGCTATTTACCATGAACTTGTCTCCCCTGGTTATCAACCCTCATGCTGAAAATTGCTCCTCTTTACCTACTCCATCAAAACCCTTCAGGGTTTTGAGCGCCCCTGTTAAACCTCCACTTAACTTTCACTATGTAAGGAGAATAACTCCACCGGCTCTAGTCCCTCACCCTGCTTACTATTCTAGTAAATATCCTCTCCACCCTCGCCAAAACCTTGACTTCCTTCCTAAAGTGTGGTGTCCAGAATTGGACAAAATTCCCCAGTGGGAGCCTCATGATTTGCATAACTTCCTGCTTTTGTACTCTGTCTCTATTAATACAGTCAAAGATCCTGTATGATTTTTTTTTTGAAACAACCTTCTGAGCTTGTCCTGCTACCTTCAAAGGTTTCTCTGTTCCTGCACCCATTTTAATTTTACTGTTTCGGTTATTTTGCCTCTCCTCATTCTTCCTACCAAAACGCATTATTTCATACTTTGTGTTAAATTGCATCTGCCACATTTGTGTCTGCCTATTTCATTAAACTACGCTATTTAATTATAAATAACAGAATGTGTGGTTTTTAACGTGGAACAGTGTTGCTCCCTTGTCCAATTATTTCCCATCCTATATCCTTGTTTCACCTGAAGACTTTACTTGGTCATGGCTCTCCATATGCAACACTATAGAAGATATATTGGTGCTGCATTAAAAAGGTATTAGCATGCAAACAATCACCAGAGCTCAAATAATTTGTATTATCTTCAATGTTACAGCTTTGAAACCTAGGTCAATTATTCTGCAGTTATACATTTGTAAGAAGCATTCTGAAAAGAACACTGATATTAACCAACTGACTTGCTTTAAATTTATAATTCCACTGAAAAATGTTTACAGGAACAACATACCAAATATAAATATTTACAGGTCTCACTCAGAAAGAAGCTCTCCATTCGATCTTCCTTCGACTTGTCTATTACATGGTGAAGTGTGGCATAACCACATCTATTTGCAAAGAAAACAGCTAACTGTAATTGCAGTGTCAGATTGGTATGAGTTTTCACCATGACAACAAAATTTTACAGCACATTAGAATAAGCAGTTTCTCATTCTTTTTTGTGGTCTATAATTTTACCACTGATAATTTACTCATACCAAAACAATTTTTGCCCCAGCTATCTTTAAGGTCCATTGGCAACAAAACTCTGCTGTTGATTCAGCTAGTTTTGTCAGGAAGAAACCAGCGGACAGGAGAAGCCCTTCCCTCTTGCAAAATCTCTGTTTCTACGCTCTTCATTGGCAGTGGGCACCTGGATGAGATACCAAATGTCTACAAGTACCCATAGGACCGTGGCCCCAACACAAGGATCACTGCCTGCCTAAAAGAAAGGAATTGACAGGAAACTGTTTATTTTAAAAGTTATTGAAGTAACAAAGTGTGTATCTGCATCAGGAATCATTTTTAACAGATGCCAAGATAAATGGTGAAATTCTCCCTGGTACTTGAAAGGTACCTACAGTTTTGTTCTTTGGTCAACAGAAACCAAGTGAATAACAACACAAAGGTAGCAGGGAGCAAACAAACTTGGGATATCAACTGCAGAAACACATACAATGCTCTGTTCCCCAATTCACTTTGCTGCCAGATGCAAAATATAGCTTAGAACGCCTACATATGCTTCAGGACAATGAGGCAGCCGAGACATCAATCTAACAAATAGGAAAACACTCAAGTCGAGACAGTGCGTAATCCAGGTGAGCATCTGCAGTACTGCTTGTTAGCTGAATCTTAAATTTTCGCTCAGATTATGGTACTGGGGGTTTTGTTAATTTTAGTCTATTGGCTTAGAAGTGTTATAAAACACTTAAAATAAGAAAGCAGATAGACATGAAGTGGCAACTTTAATAAGGGAACAACAATAATGTGTCTCAGGTGGGTTCTATTGAAATATTAGGAAGTAACCAATTTTTATATCATTAAGGATAATGAATCAATTCTTAAATCACTGTTAGTTGGCCTAACCCTCCTTAACCATTAGATGGAATTAGATGGCATTAAATTCATTAACTGTTAACAATTTGCATGCTTTTACAGTTAACTGGCGGGAAGCCACACCTAATTATGGACAAGCGAGGATACGGCAGTCTGTGTAAGAAATGGTTGGTTAAAGTGACAGAGTGCAGCCACCAATTGGGATATGTGATACCTCATTAACTGCTACATGGAATTGGATAGTTCTAACCCCATTGACTACTAACTTATATAACTGCATGCTTTAACAGTTGATTGGAGGAAGGTCACACCTAATTCTGGGCAGACAGGGGCACAGTGGTCTGTATCAGATAATGACATGCTGGAACTAGGCGGAATGGAGCCAATGAGTTTCAGGGCATGGATGCACAAGAGAACCATAAAGGAAAGGAGCATAAACAAAACAGCGCTAACAGAACAAAGATCTGAACCAAGAAACATCATGTTGAGCTGCTGTCCAGAGACTCAGTGGTAGCTGGGGATACACCAGAAAATGTGTTAAAGTCCCCATGCAAAGACTGCAAGGGAATTGCCCAGAAAGTTAAAACTTGCGATGGGCAATGACCCTACACAAGGGACCATCCAAGACTCCAATTTAAACCTGAGACTTTGGATGGTTCCCACTTTCCAACGGGCTGCCAATAACATCCATGCAAACTTCTCCTCCTCCTCTCATGGCTCATTGACTCAAACAATCCAGTGCAAACTATTAGTGAAAATTTATTTTGTTACATCCAATTCAGCAAATAAAAACCTTTTCTGCCCTACCTCAAAGATCAGGTGTTGATAAGTGATATAAATTCAACAGTATTCAAAAGAAATCTGATACCCAGAGAAGATGGAGCAGAGAGTTTTAAAAACTGACTTGGAACAACACAAGACTTTAAATTTTTATAAACATCAGATGAACAGCAAGTCACCCCGATAAAAAAAATCTACAAATTTTATTCCAGCACTGACCTGACTTTGGTGTACTTCTCTAAACTCTGGAGGATATCCATCCCCACATGCAAGTAGAAAGGATTTTTTGTTGCCTTGTATCAAACAAAAACAAGAAGTGCTTTAGCGATAGAGGGCATCAGATCAAATAATCAATGCTAGTGCTCCACAGCATAAAATCAACTGCAGGTTTCTTTAAATTCAGTGTTTATAGAATCGTTTTCAAGAAATAATGTATACTTCATTAATGAATAAAGACACTTCAAAGTAGCATGCCAAACCATACAATTGAAAATAGGTACTAGTCTGTGCCTAGTTGGCTGATCTCGGGCAAAACAATAATGGGATACTGCAGTTGACTGAATTCAGTGTCCCCAAAAGCTAAGTTAGGTGTATGTGGAATAGCACCATAGCATGAGTCAGTGTTGTCAAATGAGAAAGCAAGAAATTTGTCAAGATAGCTGCCTGTTCCTAGTTTTAAAACTGAACAGAAACCATTTCCCATATACATGGGATTAGTTTAATTAAATTTAGCTGATAAGCTGTCACAAACAGACATGTATTGGGAAGTACAAAGATGACGTCAGTCATAAACATGAATTATCTGTAGATAAACTTGGACCAAGAGATAGGTACCGTCCTCCAAGGGGATGCAATTAGGTTCCTCTGCACTACAAATCTATCCCACGCAGAACATTCCATGTCTGACTGTACAGAACTGTAGAAATCACGTCCTGCAAAGGGTCCAGTTGCGACTTCTTATGACTGACCAAAAGCCCAATTTCTGGAGTCCAGGCTGGAAGCTCAGACTAACCATTCGTCCAGATACAGCTACACATGAAAATCCTGCAACATAGGTATGCAGCTATTACTGAAAGGCCCTCTGCAAAGACTCTGGAAGCCTGGAAAAGTCAGTACTGAACAACTGTTATTTTCCATCCCACAAAATTAGGTTAGTTAAGCCTGTAACTACTGTAAATCCACAGTAAGTCATTGCTTCTGTTAACATCCAGTTAATGCTTTAATACATCTGTTTGTCATTGTCAGCCTAAGCCACAGTCCACTGAAGTGTTTATTCTACCACCTTCCTAAATCAAGGTGGATCATGGGGATATGCAACATGGTCAGTAAACAAAATTACAGAGCATAGAGTTCACAATCAACTCCTGTGCTCATTACAAATTGCCTAGCTGTGACGCAAGAGGTCTGTGGTTGAATGATTGCTCTGTGTAAGGAAGTGAAATTTTAAACTGGCACAGGATATCCCGACAAAAGAACCCATAACTGACTAAAGAACCCACAGCTGTGCAGTGGTGCAGGCTACACGGTCCAAAATTTTAATATTTCAAGTGCAGGTACCATGCTTGTTTTAATGATCTTATTGTGCCAGCTCCTCAACCTAAGTGGGACAGCAACTTATAATTGAAGAAGTGATCCAGGCACACCATCATTTTTTTAAAAAATTCATTCATGGGATGTGGACATCGCTGGCTAGGCCAGCATTTATTGCCCATCCCTAATTGACCTTGTTTAAGAGGGCATTTAACAGTCAACCGCATTGCTGTGGGTCTGGAGTCACATGTAGGCCAGACCAGGTAAGGATGGTAGATTTCCTTCCCTAAAAGGACGTTAGTAAACCAGATGGGTTTTTACAACAACCGACAATGGTTTCATGGTCATCATCAGACTTTTAATTCCAGATTTTTACTGAATTCAAATTCTACCATCTGCCGCGGCGGGATTCAAACCAGGGTCCCCAGAGCATTTCCCAGGGTCTCTGGATTACTAGACCAGCAACAATACCACTACCCCACCACCTCCCTATTTTTGCAGCATTAAAAAATATTTAAGGCCACCCAAATGGGTCAGGAGTGGACTGAAGGGCCCTAGGGAAATCACTTTCCATTATAGGTGATCTAAATCCTTGATTGAACACACAGTGCAAACCCATGGAGGACATAAAAACAAAAAACTGCAGATGCTGGAAATCCAAAACAAAAACAGAATTACCTGGAAAAACTCAGGTCTGGCAGCATCGGCGGCGAAGAAAAGAGTTGACGTTGAGTCCTCATGACCCTTCAACAGAACTGAGTAATATTAGGAGAGAGGTGAAAGACCCCAGCTATGCCTGTCTCTTTATGGGGTATGTGGAACATTCCTTGTTCCAGTCCTACTCCAGCCCCCTTCCACAACTCTTTCTCCGGTACATTGATGCTTACCTCGGTTCTGCTTCATGCTCTCATCGGGACCTGGAAAAATTTATTAATTTTGCTTCCAATCTCCACTCCTCCATCATTTTCACATGGTCCATCTCTGACACTTCCCTTCCCTTCTTTGACCTCTCTATCTCAATTTCTGGTGATAGTGTCCACCAATATTCATTACAAGCCTACCGACTCCCACAACTACCTCGACTGCAGCTCCTCACACCCCGCTTCCTGTAAGGACTCCATCCCATTCTCTCAGTTCCTTCGCCTCCGTCGCATCTGTTTTGATGATGCTACCTCCAAAAACAGTTCCTCTGACATGTCCTCCTTCTTCCTTAACCGAGGTTTTCCACCCACGGTCGTTGACAGGGTCCTCAACCGTGTCCGACCCATCTCCAGCACATCCGCCATCACGCCTTCTCCTCCCTCCCAGAAACATGATAGGGTCCCCCTTGTCCTCACTTATCACCCTACCAGCCTCCACATTCAAAGGATCATCCTCCGCCATTTCCGCCAACTCCAGCATGATGCCACCACCAAACACATCTTCCCTTCACCCCCCCCGGCGGCATTCTGTAGGGATCGTTCCCTCCGGGACACCCTGGTCCACTCCTCCATCACCCCCTATTCCTCGACCCCCCACCTATGGCACCTCCCCATGCCCATGCAAAAGATGCAACACCTGCCCCTTCACTTCCTCTCTCCTCACTGTCCAAGGGCCCAAACACTCCTTTCAAGTGAAGCAGCATTTCACTTGCATTTCCCCTAACTTAGTCTTCTGCATTCGTTGCTCCCAAAGCGGTCTCCTCTACATTGGAGAGACCAAACGTAAACTGGGCGACCGCTTTGCAGAACACCTGCAGTCTGTCCACAAGAAAGACCCAAACCTTCCTGTCGCTTGCCATTTTAACACTCCACCCTGCTCTCTTGCCCACATGTCTGTCCCTGGCTTGCTGCATTGTTCCAGTGAAGCCCAACGCAAACTGGAGGAACAGCACCTCATCTTCCGACTAGGCACTTTACAGCCTTCCGGACTGAATATTGAATTCAACAACTTTAGACCTTGAACTCCCTCCTCCATCCCCACCCTCTTTCCGTTTCTTCCCCCTTCCTTTTGTTTTTTCCAATAATTTATATAGATTTTTCTTTTCCCACCTATTTCCATTATTTTTAAATCTATACCTTTTATGCCCTGTTAGTCTCTCCACCCCACCCCCACTAGAGATGTACTTTGTGTGTCCTGTCATCCATTCTTAATTAGCACATTCGTTTAGATAATATCACCTCCTTTGTTCTTTTGTCTGTGACATCTTTTGATTATCTGCTCCTATCACTGCTTGCTTGTCCCTACAACCACACCACCCCCCCACCCCTTAAACCAGCTTATATTTCACCTCTCCTAATATTACTCAGTTCTGTTGAAGGGTCATGAGGACTCGAAACGTCAACTCTTTTCTTCTCCACCGATGCTGCCAGACCTGCTGAGTTTTTCCAGGTAATTGTTTTTGTTTTGCCCATGGAGAACATGTTTAGCTTAGTGTATCGAAAGTCTGTCCTGATCAAAATCCCTACACCCTTGAAATATATATGCAAGTACAACAATCTGGATTTAAAAAAAAATCAATCTAAATGGACCCAAAATTTTGTAAAAATCCTTGAACCCATCCAGGGGTGGTGCAGGGTGAAATGAATTTGCTGTATTGAGGGAAGATTTGAAGATCCACCTGATCCACTGTGTCAGAGTGTATCCTATTCTGTATCAATTTAAATGTGAAGCCAAAATGCTTCCTTTTGTGGAGCACAATTTTGTAACACTCGCCCAACCTCAAGGTTCCAGTAAACCAAATGAGATCCTACCTGGTACAGCTTGTGCTGATAATGAGGGTGGAAGAGAATTCAATTGAATGGGATATTGTTAAAGAATACATTTCTAGTGCCATACCTGATACAGCAGATAAGTAGACTCAACTAATTCAGGTCTTAGTGGGTAAAACATCACATCAGGTGCTTGAAGCTGCCAGTTATACCGCTCTGGAAGAGCTCCAAAGCGTTTCCATATGGCATAATAAAAGGCATGAAGGCAAATGGCATCTTCTACATCACCTGTTAAAACCTGAAGCAAATAAAAAATCTTATACTGTAAGGTCATGCAAGGAAGGTTATAAAAAGGCTAGAAAAAATTACAATTTTAAAATCAATAAAGATACCTGAAGACCAGGGAAAAACGCCTGTAGTGAATCAATCCATGTGTTCATTAGTTGACCATTAAACATATTCACATTAACATAGAGCGGAGGATCTCCCTCTCCCTCATTACAAGCTTCACGTCTGCATGTTGAGAAATATAATACAAATTTATACCTATGCTCTGGCAGTAAATCCCAATTAAAAATAAACTGTTGAGCTGGAAGAGTCCACTGACTCCAGCACTCCATAACATTTGTTTCCATTCAAATTTGTTGCTATGCAAATACCATCAAGACATTGCTATAGGCAGTATACCAGTTCATCACAACAGCACATTTTCAATGCTATATTGTGTACCATGTGGTAATTTACTCTGATTGTTTTCAAAAGTTGAGGCAAGAATTCTTATGGACTGATTCTCAAATGTGGAGTATCCCATCTGGAGACCTGCAGTTATTCAGACCAACAGCACATGGAGAACTAGGCAGACTAATAAAATAGGGCAAAAGTAATCTATAAAAAGTATTAAGATTTCAGGTGAGTTTGTAATCCATCAATTAATCCTCTGACTCTATGCTTGGCAATTGTATGCAGCTTTCTAAAATATGTTTTAATATCCAGGCTGAAAGAGCAATATAACTTCTGCGTATTCAAGACACAAATTTTCAGGAGCAGAAGGTGGCCTTTAAGCTGGCATATTTTCCAGACACCCATCACACTTTCTTGCTGTCATTTCAAATTACATAAAACCTTACGCCCAGAATCCTCACCCCTCAGAAAAGGTATATTCTATCAACAAAGGAGCATAGAAAATATTAGGAAAGGCTTTGCAGAAATTGCCAGCTTGTTTAATTTCACCATTCTTGCAGTGCATTGGTTAAAACATTTAGTCATAAATGTTTTGTGGGCAGAAAGTTAAAAAAAAGGCTGATTGGTCCCCATTTGACAAATGATCAAATCTATAATGTGTTTCCAGGAGAAAGGTTTAAAATGTCAGTGTTATGAAGCTATTAAATGTATATAATATTGGAAAATATTTTTCTTTTAGAATAGAGATCTAGTCTGTGGGTGTGTCTTAATTGAACTAAAACCAGCTAGTCTGGATGCTTTGATGTGTACTGGTTCTGAGGTATAAGAGAGGTAGAATGGATTTGCATTTTCTTGAATAGAGCATTCAATAAAGGGTACCTAGCTAGCAGAGACCAAGCAATGCTCATATCACTAATAAAATTGGTATTATAAAAGAGGTTTCATTGTTAGAAGAGGTGGAGTTCAAAGGGGCTGGTGATACAATGAGAATTTACGTTCAATGTGCTGTGTTTGGGTATAACTGTGTGCAGGGCAGGAGCAAGCTAAGATCAAAGCAGCTGTAAGCCTACAACTGTCTCGACAGGAACCTGAGTTTGAATTTGTAAGATGAAAATGCTTTGCCTGGTGTTTGCTTAAAAATCTATGGGTTGATGTTCCTTAGTGGAGATTAATGTGGGAATTTGTTAAAAGTTATGATAGTGATTTGTAGCTATGTGTATGTCTTTAATGTATTATAACTTAATAAAATGTTTCATTTAATTTAATATAAAAACCTCTCGAGAACTGGTGGTCTGATTCCTGAATTTAGAGTTGCATCTCAAACGTACCACTTAAAAATATAGGTTATGACAGTTGTTTAAAGTTTCTCTCTGGGATTTTTAAACAACTCAGCTTTACCAACTGCTGGGTCATAACACAGAATTTCACTTGCACCCAGTCTACTTGTGGTGAAGTGCAGAAACATGGCTGTCCTTTGTGAAATAGGAAAGAACCAACCAACAAGCTCCAGCACTATTCACGTAAGGACCATTGTCCTCACATACCACCTGCCACGATCAGGTGCTATTTTATTATTGTTTTGATGGCAGTATAACTTGAGTAAATGCCAAATCAGAAAAGGAAACCAGTTTTCCATACCAAAACGTTCTTAAATAACTTGGCAGAGAAATCTCTTTCGATTGTGCAAAAGCAGCACAAGAAGCTCTTTTTTTAGTGGAAATTGTAAGTTTAAGTCTTGATGACACCAAGTGAATTGGTTACCAGTTGCACTCAAAATTGCTGAAATGAGTGAATTTCTGCAGCCCTAGAAACAGCCCTGCTGTTCTCAAGAAGGCAAGAAATGTGCTTTGCATACATGAAACTGCACCCAGTGTCTGGAAATACAGCTAATAGATTTAGTTACCCTTTTGAAACTACATACAAATCCCTTCAATTAGCAAGCTACGAGCTGTGCATTTTATAGACAGAATGCAAGTTATAAGTATTATAGGTACTGAAAATACGGCTTTGCTCACTTTCTGCAAGGAAATCTGCTTTATACTGTTAACGCTTCCTAGAAGAATAGGGCAACATTTCCCCATAATATAAAACTATGGAAATCAAGTGCAAGTTAAGATAGTTTGCCTTGTATTGATTAAACAAACCAATCCCACTTGCTCCAGCATTTTCTGTCATTAGTATTTTTAAAAATTTGTTCAGTGGCGGTAAAGAGAAAACCCATTGATTAAAATTAACGTCAAGTTATAAATTTACAATACACAAACTTAAGAGCTTTGTGGTGGGACTTCTCAAAATTAATGGTTTACATTGATTTTCATAACCATTCTCCCCCAACCTGCTTTAACCATTACTTTACAAGTTATACAGCTTAATGCTCTAAAAATGTTGAAGAAAAATTTCAGAAATTACTGTTTACTGGAATTACATGAATTTTCATTGAATTTACAATTGCATGGCAACCTATATCAATAAGGTGCAAAGATATACAAAATTAAATAAAACGCTTGTAGCATGGCTGGATGAAGCTACAGCTGAAGATAGTAATTATCCATGAGCTTAAAAGCTGTAGTTACAAGGATATCATACCCTCTCCTCAGATGATTCCGAATGCTTTCATAAGCAGCATTAAACATCTCCAGATCTTCACTTTCTCCAAATAGTATGTAGGATTTCAGAAGATACTCATAAAATGAGTCCATTCCTGCCCCTAATCCACTTTGTTTTCCAACCCATTGTCCAGTCTGAATGTTTACCACATTCCCTGTGTAAAAAATGAAGGCAAACTAAATGTCCAGGAGTTCAGATAAATTCTCCACGCTCAAATGTTAGATCTTGGCAGAGCTTTAATTTTAAATGCCAAAGACATCAGTTAGCAACTTCATCATTACAGCGGTAAAGAAACAGACTCTAAACTGAAAGGTATGCCCAATAAAGGTGCAGGAATTCCAACAGCAGCTGTAAAAACTTCCAAATGGACGGATTATGCCCGTGAGAAATAAACCACCTCCCCAGAACTCAAAGTTCAGACATCCTATTTTTTATATAAATTTAGGGAGTGATGAAAAATGAATCAAATGCTGTATCAGTTACATCATGTGTAAACACCAGTGATCAAGTAATACATTGAAGGGCAGTACAGTTATTTCAATTGGCTTACAAATCAAATTATACTAAGAGAGCTTGATATCTGTATGAATAAATCTTCAATGTACTTTATGCACACTGAAACTGCGGTCTTCAGTGTTACACTAGTATAATTTGTCAATTGTTTAAAAAAACCATGCTATTCTCTAAACAGAGGAATTAGCTTAGCTATTGCTCAGGGATTTTTTTCGCAAATGCAACGAACACCAAGTTTATTCATTTCCTTTCTCAGCCACGGATAAGGACTCCTAAGCTTCCAAGTATATCACAAGAGCAACTCTGGATTGATTTCTTGACGATTTCCAGTGGAAAAGTATTAAGCCTCCAGAAGGAGGTTATAAACAAAGTTTGGTTCAGGATGGTAATCCAGATCTCACTGTTCATGCCAACATTTTTGATGCTCTATCCCACTGTGTCACCAAGTACAAATGGAGAATACATATCGATCCAGAAGACGAGCAAGAATGTACACAAAATGGCTGATTCTGTGAGCTAATAAAATCAGAGGCCCCGATAATAGTGTGTTGGGACTTAACACTTGTGCTTATAACCAGTTTGGTTATATAAAAAAGTGTCCTGATTGAAAGAAGATCCACTAAAACTATATGTTAGTGGATCTCATTACATTGTTCAGTCAGGTAATATCAATGCATCTCTTAACATGAAGGCAATTGGTGGGGTTTCATTCATTTCTTTTTCTGTTTTGCTCAGTCTTTCCTTACCTTCAAGGCTGACTGTTGGTTCTTTCGTGTAGAATTATGTGCACTTATCCTTCCATGGAAATCCTTCTATCACCCCCCCTTGTCTCTGCTTTTCTCTCTCCTTTTATCTATCTCCTTTAAGTTTTAACTTCTGTAATAATTCTCTGCCATTCGTTCTTCCTGCTCATCTCTCATTGTTGTGCTCTCTCTGCATTCTCCTGTTGTAGCTGAGTTACATGAGACATGAATGGGGTTATCAGGTAGATGGAGTGTAGAGGGGAAGCTCTGAGGATATCTCAATTGAACAGTTTTATTCAAGTGTGGGAGGTCAACAGGTTGACAGAAGAGCAGTTAGAGGAGTGAGGCTTTGGTTGAGGTGGGCAAGAACAATACAGATGGCAAAGGAAGCCCCTGGTTAAAACAGAAAAGCTGGAAGGGTTCCTGACATGAACAGGGAATAGGGTGTCAGAATGGAAATAAGAATACAAAAAGTGCAGTCGGTCTTTCAATTAGAATTAAATCAAGCCTTAGGTTAAAATATAAGTAGCTCAAAGTGAGCCTGAGGCCTGTTCCTTAAAAGCCTCAAATAAGTAACCCTCAAATCTGCAATGCAGTGGATCCAAAATTGAAGCTCACCACTATGACCCAAATAACAGAAATTGGCTTGAAATAGTTCTCTCTCATGAAATGTGGACTATCCACATAGGTCATATCATATAGATATTTTTTTCCTTCTACATTCGCCCGAATATCTGGAGCAAATCATACATATCAGTAGGTTACTAGTGCCACGGTATAACCCACAAACATACAGATGGGTTGAAGCACTATATTAAAACTAAATAATTGTCATTTTTGCAATGACAAGCTCCATAGGAGAAAATGTTGACTCTTTGCAGCAAGCTCCTAATCTTCACCATTATCAAGCGGCGCACTGAACTAAAAACAAGTCTAATTGGAAAATAGCAGCAGCACAAAAACCATAATCATCTGAGATGCCTGATATCTTGGCAACAACTTTCTGAAGTGCTCTCTTGGAACAAAATGGTTCCTACATTTTCTTATAATTATAATTTGTATGCCTACATTATAATTGAACTGTGTGCCATTCTCCAATTTCTAGTGACATTACCATGGTAACTTCTATTAGAAGTTATGGCGGTAACAGCAACCACTGCTGTTCCTACAAATAAGGATTCAGCTCCTTCCACATTCCAAATATCGAAAAGTGGAATAACGATGGTTTAAATGAAAACAGGTTACATTACAGCCCACCTCGCACCACAAGCTACAACTTAATGTTTAAAAAAGTTCTTAATGTAAAACAATTTGTCAAAATGTTCAAAATTAATCAAACATTTTAATTGGCATTTTTTACATCAAGAACTTTTGCATTAAAATGCAGCTTTTGTCAAGTTTCACGAGTAACTCAGAAGCCCAAATAATGCATTTTATGTACCTAGCAGTCCCGTCTCATCGCTTCTCAGTTTCCAAAGGGCTCTCACAGCTTGGCGAGCTACCCACTCAAATGTAGAATCCCCAATGAGGCGGCTCAGGATTCCAAACTCCACAAGCAAAGAACCAGCTCCAGCAGTGCACGTTTCATTAAGACAAGTAGAAGGCACCCCTTTCTTTAGATTTACCTGCAAGTTTTTGTTTTAAACAAAAAGGTAGAGTTCTTTACTTCATTACTTTCTGCCATGCCACACTGCAAAATAAATTCAAGGTCAGCAGGGAATTAAACCACTACAATACATCCAAGAATTTTTGGCTGTTTTCAGTTTGAATGAGCTTCTCTTTGAAGTCAGACTTCTGTGTTCCACTTCAACAAGCAATCGTAGTTCATTCATCTGTGACAAACTCTTAATATATCTTACCATGTCTTTTCTCTCATCAATGTGAAGCAAAATTACCTCTCTTCAGCTGTAATCACTACTGTAGATGTGGCTACTGCACATTGCTCATTTATTCTGAGCACCTACCTTTCAATATGGCAGGAATAATGTTCATTGTGCATTCACTTAAAAGACAAGCAAGATATTGCAAACTTAAAATGTGATTTTAAAAAGCCACAAATTGAATTCTTTAGGTGCAGCTTAAACAATTTTGAAATCCTACACTTCAATATTTAACTCAAAAAGTAGTTCATATATACAGTACTTTCTGCTTAGGTCAATATTTCAATTATCAACATAAGCAATTCCTTTTTTATTTGAATTGATGTGCAGCTGACTAAGCAGCTTGCTACCACAGTGTAAATTACCTGCATTTGTGAAGGATACAATAAAAAGAAACCTATAGGATCATAATGAATGGTGGAGCAGGCTCGAAGTGCCGAATGGCCTACTCCTAGTTTCTATGTAAAAGGCCCCAACAACAGGAGTCTGTGAACTGTCAAGCCCCAGGCACTGAGAGATGTCACAGGAACAGGGGCGATGTACTCAGCCGAACTGCACTAAGCTGTTTACCAGCCCAGGTTGGGTGCTGAACCCTGCATGTGCTTAGATCACAGGAATCATCATGAAGATGTTTACCAGTCCAGTTTGGGCACAGAAGTAAGTGGTAAGCTTTTAATAACTTTAGGGGCTGAAAACTTTAAGTTAAGCAGGCCAGAGTTAATATGAACATCAACAAACAGTAAGATTTTTTCTTTAAACTTAAAGGGACCGTGTCTTGACATTTATCATCATCATAAGTAGGTTGTTGACCAAACCAGGGTCAAGATAAGTGGACAGGATTGTAAAAGCATTCAGAACTTAATTAATGTTCAGTGAATTTTTTGTGTAAAAGAAAATTAACAAATTCACTATCTCACAAAAGTTACTCTTACATTGGCCTTAGAGAAGGGTTCAAGTCATGCCAGTAACAAGTCTTAGCGAATCAGGCTAGTTCATATTGAGATTGCCATGGTTGCCAGAGACTGAAATTTTGGGGAGCAACAACTTGCAATTATAGAATGCCTTTAAGCATACCACTAAAGTCAATGTAAAAGCAGCTATGACTGCCCCAAAGCCTTGAGGTAATTGTCTGGGCTGGTGTTTTAAAATCTTTGAAGTGTTCTGCACAGGTTTGCCTTCATTTCTGTTCTTTCTCAACCATACACTAGTCCTCACACTGCATCCAAAAGTCAAGCAACCTGCTCCAAAATGCGTGTCAATGCCATTCAACAATTGAAACTCCCCAATTTTACTTCCCCACAGGAGATCTTAGCTTCTGCTCAGCCCTTCCAAAAAGCACCACAAACAAGACTATAAGCTTTTCATTTGTAGAAGGGAGGGAAAAAAAAGGAAGCACAAGTCCACAGGGAAACCAATGCATTAGCCCATTATAATTTGTGCGCAAATACACATTAGTTAAAAGGCAAGAAATTCTCTAAATCTAATACTGTACTAAATCAGATTATGGGCAATTTGAAGTTGTAACAGTTTTCTCAATGTAATGTAAAATAAAGAACGTTAAACAATTTTATAGTTCTTCACAGATATGAAAAAATACAAGCACCAGTTTATAACACCATGTGTCACATACCCTAGGATGAGGAATGCCAGTTTTGGTGTTTTCAAATGCTGGCAGCAATCTCACAGCCAAGTCACGAGCCAAGTGAAGCAACTCATCATCATAATCATCTGGGGTCATGTTTCCAAAAGGCTGAGCAGGGTCCATTATAATCATATGTGCAGATAGCAAGCTTCCCAAAATCCTACAGCGGAACAAAACAAGCTGTTAAAGCACAACTAGAAATAGTTCTGTGAGGAGAAAAGGAAGATGTTTGTTAACCTAATTACAATTTTAATTCAAAAAGAAGCCAATTAACATTAAACACTAATTAGGGAATACTACCAAGTAGGTTATTTAATAAGGGAAATTCCATCATTTCCAATTTGCTTTTCTACCTTCCTGCGCATGGACTCCCTGCTGCCAAGCACACTCCAGTATCTAAATTAAGTGATCATTCTTCATGGAGGAGCTTAGTTGGTGAACATGCTTCAGTTGTACAGAGATTTGGCCAGACCCCATCTGGAGCCCTGCACTCAGGTATGGGCACATCCCAGGAGAGAGAGCCTTGGGAGGAATACAGCACAGATTGACCAGAATGATGCCAAGATAAAACTGAGGGCAGTTTGTGTAAACTTGCCTTATATTCCCTTGAGGAGGTTAAGGGGGCAATCTAATCAAGCCGTTTAAATTAATCAATTTATTTGATAGCATAGGTGGGGAATCCAGAACAAGAAGTCATAATTTTAAAATTAGATCTAGGACATTTGCAGTGAAATAGGAACATAGGAGCAGGCCATTCAGCCCATCGAGCCTGCTCCACCATTCAATATGGTCATGACTGATCATCCACTTCAATGCCTTTTTCCCCACACTATCCCCATATCCCTTTACATCATTAGCATTTAGAAATCTGTCAATCTCTACTTCAAACATGCTCAATGACTGAACTTCCACATGGTAATTCCACAAATTGGGTAACACTTTTTTTCTTTACACAAAGGTTTTCCACATTTCTCCTAATCTGGAACGTGCTCCCTCCAAAAGGCTGTGGGAGCTAGGCAAATTGAAATATAAGACAGAGATTGTTAAATTTGACGAAGGGTAGCAATGAACAAAGGTCTAACAGGTTTGGGGGCTGGCATGACCCACTGGGGATAGTGCACTGTAATACCAAGCCCCACTGTTCCCCTAGCCACGACAAACACACGATTTTAATGGTGGGATAAAAGCATTCAATAGCACCAATGTTAGATGTTCTCTCTTTACAGGCCAGGAGCTTTTTGCACTGCCCTCTCGCAAAACCCTGGTCACCTGGTCCAATTAAAATGCTGTTGTCAGGAGTACACGAATCAATGAGTTGATTTTGATTGATGTCTTCCAAATTCCCTTCAGTTCTTGTTGTTGACACAAGGTAGTCTTCCAGCACTTTCAGTATTTAGTTTACTGGTTGAGAACTTGCTTTTCAATGTCTCTAACAGTGGTTTTCCCCTTTTCCTTTTCACAGGGGTTTCCTCAGAGAGCAGATTATAGAGATATGAGGAGGAGAGATTTTAGATCTTCTCTCTTTGCAGGTCAGGAGCTTTTTGCACGGCTCTCACAAAGCCCTGGTAACCTGGCCAGGAGCCAATTAAAATGCTGTTGTTAGGCAGCTCCCTTGGTCCAGGACTCCTTTCTGGCACTATCCTGTCTTTCATGGCACACACTATTCCAGGACTGCAACATTGTATATATCTCTCATCCTGTTCCAGTGGACATGTCTTTCAACCTGCAGCCACTGTAATTTTAATTCACAGTCCAACAGAAAATAAAAAGATACCTTCTTTACAACAGTCCAACAGAAATAAAAATATATGTTCCTCAGAGCTGACTGGCCCACCTCCATATCCATGTTTGAATATTAGTCATTATAGTTGAGCTTGACCCTGTCCTCACCTGATACATACACAAAATCTTAAGGAGTTGTTGAATAGAAACATGGAGCAGAATCTCTGAGGTACAAGAATTAGGAGATTTGTGGCTCACCTGATAGTTGCCTCAAAGACTTGCACAGTTGAATCTTTATTAAAAGAAACTGTGGTAGTCACCAGCTTCACTGCTCTTTTAAACTCTGAAGCATTGCCCAAAACCTGAAGAGCAAAATGAAAAATTATGAAATTTAAATATATCCTCAGAATATTAAGTGTAAATTTAGAAAAAGCTGCAGAATAAGTATTGTTTCCCAAATATGCTATCAGATATGTTGCAAAATAAATGTTTTTTAAAATTAATTCATGGGATAATGAGCATCACGGGCTAGGCCAATATGAAAAGGCAAATGATCTTATCCACTCCAGTAATAATGATTCATGATATCCAGCCAGAAATCCCCATTGAACACTTTCTTCCTTTGCGCTTTAATCCAATTTAGCATTGTGTTTAGCATGACTTTAATTTACAGGGGAAATATAAATCAAAATCAGAATAGACATTCCAACAATTGCACCATGATCTCTGAGAGGTGGGGGAGGTGGAAAAGGGGGAGAAGAAAGAAGAAATATTAATTAGGGGAAATACAAACATTTAACTTGGAGTTGTGCCCAAGTCCAGAGTTTTAACTAATCTGGCATAGAAGGATGTAGGTTTACTCTCACTGTTCCCTACACAGGGAGATAGCAATCTTGGGCATACTGTCAGAGGGAAGCCAACCAGAAGCCAGGCAATTCAACAAGAGCCACTTAAAAATAGTCCAGCTGGTATAGCATGCCAAAGGCCTGGCTCCAGATTTTCAGACTGTACCTTCTGGAGAAGGTGTAAGGCAGACATGCACTGAAGGGAAGAAGAGTAACTTCTAAAATAACTCCACATATTTACACTGCAAATATTACACTATAGGGGCAAAGAGCGAGGGCATAGGTGTACAGAATATGACTGCAATGTATCAATATTCCTCCAGGTAAAAAATGAGATACTTCATTGAAGGTAGACCTTGAAAAGCAATATTCTAATGAATCACTTTTGCAATTTTTCTGCATTCTGACAATCACTGTACAATAATGTAACTTCAACTCCTGCATCCACCATGCACATTTTGTCAGTTCGACTTTCCAGCATGGCAAGTTGGGAAATTCATTTCAACCATCTAGTAATTTGCAGACCAGCAAAAGATGCATGGCCATGAAAGCTGAGAGTTTGTTGAAAAAACCCAACTAATTAACAAATGTGCATTAGTCAACCAAGTCTGGATCTGGTTGCCACACTGTGGTTGACTTTTAGGTAACTGGGGATGGGCAATACTGTCTTTTTCCCTAAAACATTTTATTCATTAAAATTTATAATTTACATTACACAACTGTTCAACATTGACATTACATAAAGTGCAAAACAACTCAGTTTCTCCAATACTGTATGTTACTTACTATATTTAAAATTAGTCAATATTTACAATGCTCATTACATGTCAAACATACAGACCAATGGGTTTTACAGTTTCCAGCCCTCTGTGTACCATGGCTGAAGAGTCTTAGGCAGTGGCACTGCTAAGGCTGGATCGCTATAGCCACAAATTTTGCATGTTCAGTTGTGATATTAAAATAAGTTATCTACATATCAACATAAATAATTAGGCTTTCATCACAGGATTTCTTACATCCTTTGAACAACCAGCTAAACTTTAACATATAGCATTTGTAAACAAACACCTGGATAGTTTTGATGACATTTAAATCTACTGCAAGAAACAAGATTGTAATTTTATCAAGTCAAATGGGAAAGCTCAGTTTGTTTAGAAACTGCTCAGGCTAGTTGAAATGTCATGACATTGGTTGATGTTAAACATCATTTATCATCTAACTGCCTCAACACGCAGTCTCAAGTAATTTAAGTGACAACTTAAAATTAATTATCCGTCATTGTAAACATCTGATGTTCACCTACAATCCTGGAAAAACCTACTACTGAATCCGCATAGTTGTGCAACAGAAGCCTACCTGAATGCTGCAGAATTCAAAGGACACAAACTAGTCTGTTTTGTTTGCAATGGCTAAACAATTACCTTCTAATACTTAATACGTTACTGGCAACTTCACACAGTAACTACAATTGCAAAGGCTTGTATTTTTCACAGCTTGGTTATGAATTTATGCTAAAAAATACTTTTAAGCCAAAAACTTCCATCAACCAGCAATTTGTTCTAAATTAAGCAGCTCAAACTTAAATTTACTGAATTACAAATGTTACTTTACTAGAGGAAATCAAAAGGCAGTACTCATCAATATTCTAATTTCTAACATCAACCTTTCAAGAAGCCCTTAAAATATCAAACCCTAACAAACATCATTCAGAAAATAAAAGATTGCTGAGAAGGCATTAAGTTGGATTTAGTAGGTATGGATGTTACAGATGTTATAATCATAAAGGCAAATATCAGCACCTGGATTAAGGTCCAAGAGCATCTACTGTCATGTTATATAGTAACCATTTTACCTGGAAAAGGAGACTTTTAGTCCCTTTGTCTCCCCACCTCTCAATGTAAAGATCTTTCCCCTTTTTATGTTATGCTTTTTTTGAGACTAAGCAGAGCCTGATTTCAAAGCTGCATTCTTTAAGAAACTTACAAATCTCTATTTTAGTCCGACTGCAGCTGTATGCAACTTACTGATGATTCATCAGATGTCTTGCTTTATTTTAGGAACAGTAGTAAAAGAGTTTATAGCTGTCAATTTCATTCTACATGTACTGTACTTTTCAGAGAATGGCCCATCCAATAGCGTTTCCTAGTGCAATGATAACAGCCATTTGTACTTTCCTCGACATTGCTCACTGGTAGTCCATTAAGGTCTCAAGAAGGCACATGCCCTCAACCACTGCTGCTTCTGAGGCTCAGGTTGCAGCGCTGACAATTCAGTGTGCTGCATTACAAGGCATCACAAAATAACTATCCTAGCCAGTCTCTTTATGGGGTATGTGGAACATTCCTTGTTCCAGTCCTACTCCGGCCCCCTTCCACAACTCTTTCTCCGGTACATCGATGATTACTTCGGTGCCGCTTCATGCTCTCGTCGGGACTTGGAAAAATTTAGTAATTTTGTTTCCAATCTCCACCCCTCTATCATTTTCACGTGGTCCATCTCTGACACTTCCCTTCCTTTCCTTGACCTCTCTGTCTCAAGCTCTGGTGATAGACTGTCCACCAATATCCATTACAAACCCACCGACTCCCACAGCTACCTCGACTACAGCTCCTCACACCCCGCTCCTGTAAGGACTCCATCCCATTCTCTCAGTTCCTTCGCCTCTGTCGCATCTGTTCCGATGATGCCACCTTCAAAAACAGTTCCTCTGACATGTCCTCCTTCTTCCTTAACTGAGGTTTTCCACCCACAGTCGTTGACAGGGCCCTCAACCGTGTCCGACCCATCTCCCGCGCATCCGCCCTCACGCCTTCTCCTCCCTCCCAGAAACATGATAGGGTCCCCCTTGTCCTCACTTATCACGCCACCAGCCTCCGCATTCAAAGGATCATCCTCCGCCATTTCCAGCATGATGCCACCACCAAACACATCTTCCCTTCACCCCCCCTATCGGCATTCTGTAGGGATCGTTCCCTCCGGGACACCCTGGTCCAATCCTCCATCACCCCCTACTCCTCAACCCCCTCCTTCGGCACCACCCCATGCCCACGCAAAAGATGCAACACCTGCCCCTTCACTTCCTCTCTCCTCACCGTCCAAGGGCCCAAACACTCCTTTCAAGTGAAGCAGCATTTCACTTGCATTTCCCCCAACTTAGTCTTCTGCATTCGTTGCTCCCAATGTGGTCTCCTCTACATTGGAGAGACCAAACATAAACTGGGCGACCGCTTTGCAGAACACCTGCGGTCTGTCCGCAAGAATGACCCAAACCTCCCTGTCGCTTGCCATTTTAACACTCCACCCTGCTCTCTTGCCCACATGTCTGTCCTTGGCTTGCTGCATTGTTCCAGTGAAGCGCAACGCAAACTGGAGGAACAACACCTCATCTTCCGACTAGGCACTTTACAGCCTTCCGGACTGAATATTGAATTCAACAACTTTAGGTCGTGAGCTCCCTCCCCCATCCCCACCCCCTTTCTGTTTCCCCCTTCCTTTTTTTTCCCAATAAATTATATAGATTTTTCTTTTCCCACCTATTTCCATTATTTTTAAATATCTTAAAATCTTTTATGCTCTCCCCACCCCCACTAGAGCTATACCTTGAGTGCCCTACCATCCATTCTTAATTAGCACATTCGTTTAGATAATATCACCAACTTTAACACCTATGTGTTCTTTTGTTCTATTGTTGTTGACATCTTTTGATGATCTGCTTCTATCACTGCTTGTTTGTCCCTACAACCACACCCCCATCCACTTTTCTCTCTCTCTCCCCCCCCCACACACACACACACACACACACACACACACACACACACACACACACACACACACACACACACACACACACACACACACACACACCTTAAACCAGCTTATATTTCAACTCTTTCTTGGACTCGAACTCAAGTTCTGTCGAAGGGTCATGAGGACTCGAAACATCAACTCTTTTCTTCTCCGCCGATGCTGCCAGACCTGCTGAGTTTTTCCAGGTAATTCTGTTTTTGTTTTTATCCTAGCCAGTTTTTGCTGCAATCTGACTGGTCAATGCACCAATAAGAAAGCAAAATGAGAACCTTATAATCTAGCAACGGCCCAAGACAAAAGTCTAGTATACTGGTGTTACATTATTGAAGCATGGTAAGCACAAAGCGAGGCCACACAAATGCACATTACTCATCTTCACCTATGCTACTCTAATTACAAATTACTCACTTATAGAGTGAGTATAAGTTTCATCTAAACAGGAGAAAACCCATCTAATGCAACAAAAATTTAAATAAAAACAGTGCAATACAAAACATATTGGCTTGGATTCTGCAGTCGCAACATCGACAAAACAGTCAGCGTTCATGGTCATTACTCTGTTGAATCTGACAGCAACTTGAGTCTTCACATATGCAGTTAAATGCAGAAATCCCAGAGTTGCTGTTGATGATCCTAGACTTCCCCATAAGGTGTGAAGTTCCACTGGACTATAAACTTCCCCTTTTACACTATTTGACTTGCTGTAAAAGCCCTGAGAAAAATTTACACTTTGTACTGAGGCATAACTGGGTTTTTAAACAGTGCACTGAGTTCATAATTAATGCTAAACAGCTTCACTGGCCCTGAAAAACTAAATCTATATTTGTGGAATGTCAAATTTCTCAATGATGATAAACAGCTCAAATTTAAATTTTTTAAGTCTGTTACCTTAACCCCATGCGCATGTCTTAATCATTAATTTCACTTTCTAAAATTTTAATTAAGTGAAAGGTTCAGTGTACTTTACTTCCTGGTGTGCAGTCTCTGTGAATGTTTCAATGTGATTAGCTGCTTATCTTGCTTGACGACAGCACTGTCACTGGACACCTGGCCATCCCGTCAACATGGCGCCAGATTCAAAATGACATCAGGGAAGGGGTAATCCACAACGATCTTTGTGGGCAATGTTTTTGAGGTCAGCAGCGAGTGTCGTCACATCACCGCTGATCACGAAATCTGAGTTACAAGTGTTCTTTATTCCAATGCATCCCTGATTAAAGAAATGACAAAATCATAGGAAAATTATTTCTGAATAAATTACTATTTGCAAATGGTGAGAAGAGTGCTCTTCCCATTAGCTCATCACTAAGTATTCACATCATGACAGCTGTTCCACTGTCAGCACATGCAGCAAACACTCCCTAAGCTGTCAGCCGATTGAGAATGTCAAAAAACCTCTGTTTTTAAGAATACAAATCTTTACCAAATATTCGTGCAGTTTCAACAAGTGGAAACACTTAATAAAGAATCCTTTACTCCTTCGCCATGAGCTGAACTAGAGATATCCTGCTCTCAATTGTACATTCAATTTGAACAATTAATATTGTGGTTATGGACAAGTTTAATTTTGCTTTCATGAACTTGCACTTCAAATGATTCTCACTAAGGATATTTCAACACTTTTGTCACAAGCTACTGTAAACCTTTTAATCCCCTCTATAAAGGCAAGTGCCTTCTGTTTTGTGCCAAAATACTGTTACTTCAGAATAAGTAATGATTATTCAGCTCCATGGCTCCAATCAAAGTTTGCAAAATCGATTACCCACTGCTACACAGAAATAAGCATTGTACTCTACGCTGTTTGCAGCTGTCAGTATGGTACAGCTACCATGGACCAGCTTTTCATCCCCCTCCCCACCTCATACTGCAGGTCTGCACCAGTAACTAGAGTATCCCAACTGTTACTGCATAAAGTTTTATACAACACTGGTGCACAATAATTTTAGTTTATCACAAAGCTTTCTTAACACGTTAAAGCTGCTTTTATCATTGAACTTTACACAATCTACTTATATCTAGCAGTACCTCACATATTTCCTATTTCTAAATCATATTCGAGGCCAGGAAAACTCTGTGCTTTTTGCAGTCATGCAAACCCATAGCTATACTTTCAGATGGTAAATTTGAAATGCTTTGAGCACACCCAGTGGAACTACATTTTAAAGCCAACACGAGAAACGGAACGGTGTATCATATACAACTAATGGAAGATTCCATCCAGATGGTTCAAACCCAACTCTGCGCTTGCTCCACTGTCTGCTTCAGGAGAGCAACACTTGCTATCCTGCTGGTACTTCGTCCATTTATGTTTCCACTGCGAAACCAACAAGCTCAGTTTGTTAGAAGTTATGAGAAACTAGATACCTACAGCTGCTGGCATTAAGCAAGCCACACAGCTTATTTCTAACCACAGCTGAAAACTGCAAGTTTGCCACTAGCTAGTTACTCAAAAGGGCAAATAACACCAAGGCATTTTTTACATTACCACAAATGATAAACTACTATGCAAAATTCAACAGCAGAAATATAACTCTACCCTATGATGTTGCGGTTTTGCACCTATTTGGTGCTTAGAATTTAATTCCAATAAAAGCATAACAATGTGGTTGTAAATTTATTAATTGCTAATAATCTACTTACATACCATTTATTGCAAATTAGCAGGCAATCAGAGATTGCTACAAGATTGTGTGTGTTTGGAGAAGGTTTGAACATGGATGAATATATACAGAACTATCACTGGCAACAAGGGAACAAATCTATACAAAAGGGGCCAGAATATTCATTTTTGACACATTGCATCTAATTTATGTTTTAGAAGAATTTTGTATAGTAGATATGCAAACATGCCACTAGTACAGTAGAAATGCTTTTAATAACAATGATATCCACTTGGCGCTTTCTGGGTGTATATTCTTATATACTACCTAGGTATTCCACATCTGCACAAGTTTTTACACCTTGAATTGTGCAACCAAATCACTGAAAGTTCAAATTAATATTAGCTATTTATATTAACCATTATAACCTCCTTGCTGCAAGACTGGGACTTCAATCATCTCTCTATCTTTAAGCACATAACATTGCTCCCTCCTAAATTTTCAAACTCTTCCTCCAAATGCACAAAATGAAACTACAAAATCATTTCATCAAGACATTTTATTTTCAAAGAACATCTTATTTCCTGCCACATCCACTCTGCTAATGAAGGGACTGCAGCAAATTTCAACCAACCATTTCTCAAATTTTGTTGCAAACATTACAGCACTTCCAAAGTAAGAATGGGAAGGGCTGGTAATATGAAGTGATGGACATGCAGCCAAGATCTGTAGCTGTGCAAAATGAGGCAAGGGGACAGTGATATCCTCCCCTTAACGCTTCATTACACAGCACATATGGCACAATATATGTCAGCAAGTCATAAAAAGCTTCTTAATAAGTGCAAGTTTCATTTCCATTCCCTGTATTCGGGTAGAGGCAAGAGAATACTATGGAAGCATTAAATAGGGCCAATACCCTATATGAGGGCATTTACTGCCAAGTTTCTGCTGGGACTTTCCAATGTCTCTGAGCATTGGACTACATGAGAATTAATTACAACCACTGCAGAAACAAAGTTGCCTAGTAGGAAATTAAATCAACTAGCACTCTTGCTTCATTATCAAAGTGGCCTTTACCACATCAAGCACTGATTGATACATGTAGCATGGGAAAGCCCACTTGTTTGTATGGCATAATTCAATTGGCTAAATGTAAAAACACCAAGCACATCAGCAGTTATGAAAAGACTAATTTTTTGATGTAACTGTTAATAGGTTTTGTAGGATGAATACAAAAAATTCCTTTCACAATCAACTTTGTCTCACCAAGAGGAAGTATTACCTTTTAAAGGAAGTAGTTCTAGTTTACTTCTTAAAACACAAGAAAATGTAAAAAAAAAGACAAACAGGAAAAGACCTACTGGTCCACCAACAATGTATACACTTCCTCCACCATTATGTAACTTCCAGGAGTTACTGTACATCTTAATGTTACGCTACTAATGTGAATAGTGCTAACTGAAGCTAAGCAAAAAAAATCAAAGCGTTTCCAGTTAAACTGGAGCAGTGCAATTCACACCAACTGGAGACATTACTAGCCAGTATGCATTTAGGCCATCAAAGTCAGCTTTCATTTATGCAGAATTTCATGATCACAAAGAAACCGAGTATGATCCAAACAATCTTGTTAATTAATCAAGTAAAAGCACCATGAATCAAATTTTCTCCTTCACCCTGAAGATCATATCAATCCTCAATTATAGTGCAAAACCGATAACAACTCGACACATCTGGGATCTCGTAAATGCCTGGTCTAATACTTACTCTCTAACAATGAAATTTAAGGACAGAAAAAAAGAGACAGAACAGAAAAAGGGAAAGAAAGAGTGGATTAAGAGATGACGGGCAGAAAGGAAAAGAAAGAAAAATAGAAGAGGACACTGTCACCCATTGAGTTTCAAAATTGTTATACTTGTCCTTGAGAAGTTAATGAGTAAATGGAGGGGTAGGCTAATGAAATGCACAAACATTTTTATTCATTCTGCAACCCAAAATTATTTTCTTAAAGAAATCTAATTTGTATTTCTGAGCGTCAAAACAGCTTTGCATCCTGAAAATGATTGCCTCCCGTCACAATCAGGAATGTGGATAGCAAATATACTGCCAGGAGAGAAGAAAAGTTTTAAAAATTCTAGGAACAGATCATCAGCTGCTAGAGAAGACAGGTAATTCTGTTTTTGTTTTGGATTTCCAGCATCCGCAGTTTTTTTGTTTTTATTACAGCTATATTTGTTCTCTGTCTAGGTCCCCAAGGTTAAGTCACATGGTGTGACGGGTGTGATTTATGACATGAAACATCAACCTTAAATGGCAATGGCAACCTTATTCCCACTTACATTGCAGATCCAGCAGTTACATGACATTTTACACAATTTCAACAGAGAGCTTACAAAGGTTTTCATTTCTTGAGGCTAATGAAGGTGCAACAAATCACCCAGCGGTTCATGGGGAAATCTGAACTCAGGATGCACCTCCTCTTTGTCGCAGCCATTTTTTATCATGTACCAACCATGGCTGGGAAATGAACTCAATTGTTTTTTTTCAGCAATTTCTGGGTCATTCTTAATTGTAACTGGAGACATTACTAGCCAGTATGCATTTAGGCCATCAAAGTCAGCTTTCATTTATGCAGAATTTCATGATCACAGGGAAACCGAGTATGATCCAAGCAATCTTGCTTACTGATCGAATAAAATGACCATGACGATGTGGCCAGAGATACATAAAACCAGAATTTTCGTGGTGAAAAAAGTTTGAAAATGAAAAATCTGGATAATACAATGAATTTCAGAAGATTTACATCCAATATACAAATTACCTCATGTAGCTAAAACAGGTAATAGAAGATCTTTCTACACAAAAAATATTAAGGTTCCAAACAAAATTACTTCATAAAAACAAGAAACATGCACAACCGAAGTGAACACACAACAAAAAGAATGTAAACTCCCACAGAGCAAAGCAGTTACTAAACATCTGTTACTCACCGCTAGTGTATCAAGTGCATCGATCAGTGTTAAAGAATAGTTCCCAAGGACATCATTAATGTTGATGTTTGAACTAGAAGGAAAACAAAATCAATTAACAGTTCCAAAAGCAAAATGAACCTAATTTGTTTATGGTTGGGATTAGGAATGGAGTTAGTCATCGATACCAAGAAAATCATTATGTCGCTTCCTTGTAAGAATTTCTGTGACAAGAATTTTGTAACCTCTGTGCAGTCTGATCCTGCAAACTAACAACACAGCTAGACTAACTTTAATTAATTACATGAATACAGTTTTCAAAACCTAAATAGACACCAGTGTCAGCACAAATACTTCAGGGTTGGGAGGGGGAAGAAGCAGGAGAAGAGTTTACTTTCTTTAATTGATAGCTACAATCATGATGGGACCCCGAAGTCAGCAGGGTAGAATTGAGCCAATCAGCCATGATCTTACTGAATAGCAGAGTAGGCTCGTAAGGTCAGAATGACCTATTACTGCTCCTATTTCCTATGATCTTTAGATGGCATGTGCCTGCAAACTATCACAATTGATGTTAAAGATCATAATGAGCAACTTCTTTTTAAAAGTGTTAATACAAGGATCTGCACTTTAATTCAAATTAAGGAACTTGTGCATGTTGACACACAAAAACCAAAACGTTGCAGAACTGTAATAATACACAAACTAAAAAGAGGACCTGAAAGTTAATGTCCTTAATGTCATCATTAACACATTCCTTAGCTAATATCACCACCGTCAACACCCCTTTGTCCTTTTGTCTATGACATCTTTGGCAATCTCTTCTTTGCCTCCACCTATCATTGGCCCTCTATCCAGCTCTACCTGTCCCACTCCCCTCAACCAGCTTATATTTCACCTCATTGCTATATTTCTTAGCTCTGATGAAGAGTCATACGGACTCGAAACGTTAACTGTATTCCTCTCCACAGATGCTGTCAGACCTGCTGAGTTTTTCCAGCTATTTTTATTTTTGTTTCAGATTTCCAGCATCTGCAGTATTTTGCTTTTACCTGAAAATTAAGCTCTCTTTTATAGCAATTACCCTAATTTAAGGTATGTGATGGCAGGTAGAGCACGCTGTTGGTGAGTGGAAATATTTTTCAGCTTCCTTGCTTTTTCTATAAGAATTCTATCTTTTTTTGGAGCCTATTTAATTCTATATCATGCACACAATAAGCAGACTATTCAGAAGCTCCAATGAAGTCAAGTGCTAACTCCATTTCTGCAACACAAAGCTTAAACAAGCTTGTAGGGATTTTCACTGTAGCTGTCTGAAAATTCAGCTTTTTAAACTTTAGAAACACATGGCAATACGAAATTAAGTCTTCAATATACTCTATCTAGTCCATCACCATGTTTTTGCCCTGTAGTTGCATTCCAGTTTTAAGTGGGTTTGTTAAAAAGTGAATTCGGTAAATGGTGCACGTATACAGAAAAGCAAAAAGTGTAGATGCTAGAAATCTAAAACAAGCACAGAAAATGCTGGAAGTATTAAGAAAGTCAGGCAGCATCTGTGAAGAAATCAAATGAGTTAAACAAGGAAAATGTGATTAATTCTTTGAAGTGCAGTTTTGATTAAGGGTCCAGACTTGAGACATTAACTCATTCATTCGCTCCATAGATGCTACCTCACCTGCTGATTTTCATCATTCCCTATTTTTGATGTGCATCACACTGTTGTACTGGCTGCTGCACATCTAAAGGACTATGGTTATTGTCTGATCAAGGATGGCATGCACCATCAAGGAATTCAGGGATGCTTTATAACTTGTTGCCAAAAACACATGGCCCCTTCTATGAAATTCCATTCTGCAGTTTGTTGGTAGGCCAAAATCAGCTAAACACCCTAGGAATTCTAGGGCACGAGCAATGTTAATTTAACTTTCAAAACCATATTCATACCTTTCAGCTACATTCACCAATCCAGATACATTTGATAAAATTATGGCAATCAGCAATAGTTTCCAATGGAGATGTGCTTATGGGAGAGGACAGCTGAATTAACTCTTAAACCTAACTAAATCAGACACACTTGTACAAAGTTAGCCTGCAGGTACAGCAAGTAACGCGGAAGGCAAATGGAATACGGCCTTTACTGCAAGGGGGATGGAGTATATAAGTATGGACCTCTTTCTATAACAGTGCATGACATTGGTGAGTTTACATCTAGAGCACCATGTACAGTTTTGGTCTCCTTACTTAAGGAAGGATGTCCTTGCATTGGAAGCAGTTCAGAGAATGTTCATTAGGTTAACTTCCAAAATGAAAATGCTACCTTAAGAGGAAAGTTTGACAGGTTGGGTCTATACTTATTAGAAGAATGGAAGGTGATCTTATTGAAACATACAAAGATTCTGAAGGGGCTTGACAGGGTAGATGTTGAGAGTATGTTTCCACTTGTGGAGGAATTTAGAACTAGAAGGCGCAATTTCAAAATTAGGATTCTCCTGTTTAAGACTGAGAAGAGAAATTTCTTCTGAGGGTCGCTGGATTCTGTCCCCAGAGAGCAGTAGAGGCTGGGTCATAGAAACATAGAAAATAGGAGGAGTAGGCCATTCGGCCCTTCAAGCCTGCTCCACCATTCATCATCATGACTGATCATCCAACTCAATAGCCTGTTCCAGCTTTCTCCCCATATCCTTTGATCCCTTTCGCCCGAAGAGCTATATCTAACTCCTTCTTGAAAACATACAATGTTTTGGCCTCAACTACTTTCTGTGATAGCGAATTCCACAGGCTCACCCCACTGTCTGGGTGAAGAAATTTCTCCTCATCTCAGTCCTAAACGGTCTACCCCGTATCCTCAGACTGTGACCCCTGGTTCTGAAATCCCCCACCATTGGGAACATCCTTTCTGCATCTACCTTGTCTAATCCTGTTAGAATAGGGTCATTGAATATATTCAAAGCTGAGTTGGACAGATTTTTGATCTACAAAGGAGACAAGGGTAATCAGGGCAGACAGGAAAGTGGAGTTAAGACTGCAAACAGATCAGCCATCAAATTGAATTTGAATGGAACATTGAATGGTGGAGCAGGCTCGAGAGGCCAAACAGCCTACTGATGCTCCTATTTCTGATATGCTCATGATTTTTCTTCTCTAATTTTGACAAAAGTTCATCATTCCAAGTGTTAACTGTTTCTCTCCACCATGAGTGCCTGACCCAAGTGTTTCCAACATTTTACTTAACATTACAAAGCATGTACAACATAGAAACAGTCTATTCAACCTAACAAGTCCATGTTCTCCTCGCACCCCCTTCATCTAACTCAAACCTCTCCACTTAAACCTCTATTCTTTTCTCCTTTGTTTTTATCTAGGTTCTCCTTAAATGCATGTAAGCTATTTAATTGTCTTAGCGATTTCGGTTTTCTAGCTTATTATGGCTTCTTTCGGTTAAACCATGTACAATGTAAACTTTCTATTTAATCATTTTTAACAGCACTTTTTGGGTAGAGGAGAATGGCATTGTCAAGGCAGGTTAAACAATTGCTGAACTGCCACCTCAGCAAACCAACTGTAAGCAGTCTCTGCATCTTACACTGTTTCACTTATCGTGAAAAGTCGTCATTAGTAGATCAAGTACCCAAGTAAAAAAACAACCTCAAAAATTACTGCTTACATGGCATGCTACAAGAAAGATTTCTCTCCAACCTTGCTGGGGTTAGGGGGAAAGACAGAAGCTGCTTTTATGTTAATTTGGTGAATACAATTCAAGTTCAACAAAAGTATCAACGTGTGTATTTTAATAATAAAAAGCTTCAAATGTGACAAAAAATTACCTTTTCTTCACAACATTAATAAAAGCTAAAATTAAACAGATACAATATGTGTATTATTCTGAACATATCAAATTCTGAGTCATGTTTGATTAATAATGCAGTATGCATTCATGACATACAATTCTATAGGTTATGTTTACAGCCAGCATAATGAAACACTAATTTTTTTTTCCATTTTAATTCTATTTTAATGTTACTGCAATCCTAAGTGAGAACTGATCTGTGGAATAATTTACAGGAAGCAGGAGGAATCGACAAAAACAGAACATTTAACGTTGATTATTTCAGCAATTCAAAAGAATTCCTTCACATTGTAAAACCTTGGCATATCTGAATTGTGACAAAGGGGCTGTCCAAAAATTACGTTCTTGAAGATCTGAAATTTCTACATGTAAATGCTTAAAAAACCCCACAGGATTTAGAATTAAATCACTGCTATAAACTCTTGTTCACACATCATCACCTTTGCAATTGGGCCATGTCTCCCTATTTGCATTATTTAAAAAAATGAAACAGTATCTCAACCAAATATAGCGAGTGGTATCTGCATTTGCCTGTTTCAATTCATGCGGCAAGTATCTGGTGTTCGTGCAACCAAAACCAAATGTTGGGTTTTACTCACCACAAAAGCGACCACATCAGCATTAGCTGCCCATTGAAAGTTTGCTAAGTACAGTTTTATTGCCTACAGCACAGTTGACAGGGCATTTTCTACAAACCGACAACTGGAGTGAATCACAAACCAACAGCTCTGGTATGAATGGCTGCAATTCTGAAATCAAAGCTGGATAAAGTGTTGGGAGTACACGGCAGAAGCATCAGTGTCCAAAAGAAAAGACAGGTTAACACTGAAGTGCAGTCCTGCCACAAACCTCTCCTGTCCTCTCTCAGATAATGATTCCTAGCATCTTTCAGAATCAGCCCTATAATTCATGCCGGTTTTTGGCAATAAGGTTTACTGCCTCTGCTTATGAAGTCAGTTCCTGCGAACGTCTTTTGTTGTGGGCAGCAGGAAAGACATGATACATTGAACTAAATGTCAAAATATTGGAAAGATAAAAAAGGGAATACTCCATTTGTTCTGACTATGATTGCCACATTCCATGGAAGTTGCAGCTGACTGAAAATTGTCATCCAAAGAAAAAAGCTGTAGGCTGACTGGATGTTCCACCGTCGATATGGAACAAGATCCAAAGTCGCTCAATACCCTCCCAGGAAGCCCCCTCCCACACCACTCTGCCCCTCAGCCCAGCTCTCTCCGCCCCCTCGCCCTCCCCTGCACTCACGGGTTGTCCCGGTCGGGCCCGCGGCCCCGGCAGTCGATAGGGTTGAGCTCATCCTGCGGGAAGGCGTGCTCCATGTAGTTCTCGTAGCCGAAGTAGAACATGCGCTGGGCGGCCTCCTTCATGCGGCGGCGCTGCAGCTCGGGGAAGGCGCTGTACTTGCGACTGTACTCGCCGAAACTGTCCAGGAAATTGTAGCCGGGGCCGGTGGGGCTGGAAACCACGGGAGGCCGCCTCTTACACACCATCGGCTCGCCGCCCGCCCTCTGCCGCTTGGCCCAGGTCTGGTCGAACCAGGATGGCTTCTGGAAGGCCTGGGCCGGAACCTCGGCCTGTCGGACCACACTCAAGCCGAACCGAAAGGGCACCAGATTCTGGTAGAATCCCAGGCTGGGCCCAAAGCCGCAGAGGAGCCAGAGGGTGAGGTGGAGGCCCAGCCGCAACAGCAGGAGCCCCAACACTATCGAGCGCCATTGCATTCTCAGACTGGAGCCACCGCATCCCCTCAGCAAGCGAACAGCCAACAAGGGGAGGGGCGAACTCAAACACCCGCCCCCTTGCCGCCGTCCATTGGATAGCCTTTCGACGTCCTTCCCGTTCATTGGTCATATTGAATGTCGGTCTCATGCTTCAACGGCGTCACCAACATTTACCCCGCCCCCAGGTTCCGACCAATGGGAAGAAGAGGGGAAATGCTGACGCCCCGCCCCTCTGTCGTTTGACTGACAGACAAAAACAGTAATCACTGCGATAAAAACAAAAAACTGCGGATGCTGGAAATCCAAAACAAAAACAGAAATACCTGGAAAAACTCAGCAGGTCAGGCAACATCGGCGGAGGAGAGCACAGTTTTTTTTTGCAAAAATATACTTTATTCTTAAATCTTCAAAAACATTTCGAACCATTTCAAAATCACCATTACAAAAATACAATCAGGTTCAACTTTTACAACATGTATCACAAGGTGTATCAGTACAAACAATGAATATTACAATCATTGGCAGACATTCATTTTAAGCTGTACAGCCTGAGGGGCTCTTTACAGTTCCCAGCCCCTCAGTGCACTGTGGCAGAAAGGTCTTAGGCAGCGACCCTTCCCCATTGCGCCTTTGTGGCGGCTGCCCCAAGCTTAACTGTGTCCCTCAGCACGTAGTCCTGAACCTTGGAATGTGCCAGTCTGCAACACTCGGTCGGGGACAACTCTTTGCGCTGGAAAACCAACAAGTTTCGGGCAGACCAAAGAGCGTCTTTCACCGAGTTGATGATCCTCCAGCTGCAGTTGATGTTTGTCTCGGTGTGTGTCCCTGGGAACAGCCCGTAGAGCACAGAGTCCTGTGTCACAGAACTGCTTGGGATGAACCTCGACAGAAACCACTGCATCTCTCTCCAGACCCTCTTCGCAAAGACACAATCTACAAGGAGGTGAACAACGGTCTCTTCCCCACCACAGCTACCTCGAGGGCAACGTGCAGAGGGGGTGAGACTTCTGGCATGTAGGAAGGATCTTACAGGGAGGGCCTTTCTCACCACCAGCCAAGCTCCGTCTTGGTGCTTGTTGGAAAGTTCTGGCGATGAGGCATTCTGCCAAATGACATTGTCAGTCTGCTCAGGGAACCATCCCACAGGATCCACCCTCTCCTTTTCCCTCAGGGCCTTTAAGACGTTACGTGCCGACCACTGCCTGATGGACTTGTGGTCGAAGGTGTTTCTCTGCATAAATTTTCCCACAAGGGACAGGTGGTACGGCACGGTCCAACTACTTGGAACGTTCCGCGGCAGCGTGGCCAGACCCATCCTTCGTCACACTGGGGACCGGTAGAACCTCAGCATGTAGTGACACTTGGTGTTTGCATACTGAGGGTCTACGCACTGCTTGATGCAGCCGCACACAAAGGTGGCCATCAGTATGAGGGCGATGTTGGGCACGTTTTTTCCCCCTTTATCTAGAGGCTTGTACATCGTGTCCCTGCGGACATGATCCATTTTCGACCTCCAGATAAAGCGGAAGATGGCTCGGGTGATCGCCACTACACAGGAGTGTGGAATGGGCCAGACCTGCGCCACGTACAGCAACAGCGAGAGTGCCTCACACCTGATGACCAGATTCTTACACGCAATGGAGAGGGAGCGTCGCTCCCACATGCCCAGTTTCCTTTTCACCATAGACACTCACTCCTTCCAGTTTTTAATGCGTGCCCTGGTCCCTCCGAACCATATCCCCAGCACCTTCAGGCCGTCAGCCCTGACAGTGAAGGGGACAAAGGATCGGTCGGCCCAGTTCCCAAAGAACATGGCCTCGCTCTTCCCAGGATTTACCTTGGCTCCCGAGGCCAGTTCAAACTGGTTGCAGATGTGGATCAGTCTGTGCACCGTGGATCAGTCTATGGATCCGAGCAGAAGACGGCGACATCGTCTATGTACATGGAGGTTTTGATCTGAGTGCCTCCACTGCCTGGGATTGTCACTCCTCTTATGCCCGGATCCTTCCTGATGGATTCAGCAAAGGGTTCTATGCAACACATGAAAAGAACAGGCGAGAGAGAGCAGCCCTGCCTGACTCCAGATTTAATAGGAAAGCTTTCTGATTCCCACCCATTGATAGAGACTGCGCTACTGATGTTAGTGTAGAGCAGTTGGATCCAATTGTGAATTCCCTCCCCAAACCCCATTTTGGAGAGCACATCCACCATGTAGGTGTGCGATATTCTGTCAAAGGCCTTCTCCTGATCCAGGCTGATAAGGCAAGTATCCACACCCCTGTCCTGTATATAGGCAATCGTATCCCTGAGCAGAGCGAGGCTGTCAGAGATCTTCCTGCCCGGCACAGTGCAGGTCTGTTCAGGGTGAATCACCAATTCCAGAGCAGATTTGACCTGATTGGCGATGACCTTGGACAGAATCTTATAGTCCACATTCAACAGCGAAATGGGTCACCAATTTCTAATTTCCTCCCTTTCCCCCTTGTGCTTGTAGATTAGGGTGATAATGCCTTTCCTCATGGATTCTGACATATTGCCGGCCAGGAGCATACTCTCGTACACTTCTAGCAGGTCCAGGCCGATCCAGTCCCACAGAGCCGAATACAACTCCGCCGGCAAGCCGTCGCTTCCGGGAGTTTTACTCTTCTCAAAGGACTCAAGGGCCTCAGTCAGTTCGTCAGGAGTTAGCGCTTTGTCCAGACTCTCCTGTGTACTGTCGTCTTAGACCTCCGTGATAGAGGACAGGAAGGACTAGGAGGTCGTGCTGTCTGTGGGCTTCACATCATACAATCCGGCATAAAAGGATTTGCTGATCCTCAAATGTCGGACTGTGATGACTTTACTGAGCCATCTTCTTCCTTCAGGCTGCTGATCACAGAGCTCTCTCTGTGTACCTTTTGGAAGAAGAAACATGAGCATGTCTCGTCCTGCTCCACGGAGCGGACTCTGGAATGGAAGATGATCTTGGAGGCCTCTGAGGCAAAGAGTGAGGCTTGCTGGCTCTTCACCTCTTGGAGTTCCTCCTTGACATCAACCCCCTTCGACTGCAGCCGGAGCAGATTCTGCATGTTTTTCTGGAGTCGGGACATTTCCCTCTGTTCCTTTCTAGCTTTCTGGGTGCCTTTGAGGATGAAAAACCTCTTGATGTTTCCCTTGATCACTTCCCACCAGTGTGTCAGGGGCTTAAAGTGGGGTTTCATGATTCTCCAACCTTTGTAATCCCTCTTGAGCTCCTCAGTGTTCTCTGGGGTCAGCAGCTTCACGTTAAGCTTCCATGCCCCCTGGCCAACCCTCTGGTCTTCCTCTAAGTGACAGTCAGCCAGTAGGAGGCAGTGGTCAGAGAAGAACACCGGCTTGACGTCAGTGGATCTGACTGTGAATGCACGGGACACAAACAGGAAATCTATCCTGGAACGGACAGACCCGTCAGGCCGCGACCAGGTGTATCTACGCTGCGCTCCGTCTGCAGGGTTGCTGAAGACATCGTGCAGCTTGGCATCCTTTACTGTTTCCATCAGGGATCTGGACGTAGCGTCCAATCTGCTTTCGGCCCTGCCGGATTGTCCAGCCGCATCGATGATGCAGTTGAAGTCACCGCCCAGAATGACTGGCCTGGAGGTTGCCAGCAGCAGTGGGAGCTGCTGAAAAACCTCCAGCCGCTCAGCCCCTTGTGACAGGGCGTAGACGTTAATTAACCGGAGTGGAGCATTCTTGTACATTACGTCTGCTACGAGGAGGTGCCCGCCCACCACCTCCTTAACCTGGGAGACGGTGAAGCTGCCTCCCCGCAGCAGAATCCCCAGGCCGGAGGAATGAGAGTCGTTTCCTCCCGACCAGATCGATGGCCCGTGGGACCACCATCGTGACCACTGCCTGTAGGAGCTGAGGTGCAGTATCGCACACTCCTGCAGAAACAACAGGTCAGCTTTGACCTTGGCAAGGTAATCCAAGGTCGCAACACATCACGTAGTAGATTTAATGCTACGCACATTTATGGATACAATCTTTACACCCATTTTAAAGCAGTTAGTCGCTTACCAAACCTCTTGATGTTTCCCTTGATCACTTCCCACCAGTGTGTCAGGGGCTTAAAGTGGGGTTTCATGATTCTCCAACCTTTGTAATCCCTCTTGAGCTCCTCAGTGTTCTCTGGGGTCAGCAGCTTCACATTAAGCTTCCATGCCCCCTGGCCAACCCTCTGGTCTTCCTCTAAGTGACAGTCAGCCAGTAGGAGTCTCTGAGAGTTCCAGACCTTTGGTCTGCTCCTTCATGCCCGTAGTGTGCTCAAATTGCTTCATTTTGGATGGGCTGAGGAAAGCATCCTGAACCTCCCCATTGGTGGTGTTCTGCTCGGGTGGCATCTGGGAGTCCGTGCAGAGAGCGGGGTTTGAAATGTCCTCTGTTGGAGAAGCTTCTCCAATCCTCTCCCCCTCTGGGGCGTTGCTGCTCCCGGCTTCCCGGAGCTGGGGTGCGCTGAGCACCTCACTGTTCCCAGATTCCTGGGGCTGTGGTACACTGGCCTCTTCGGGTTGTGGGCAAAGTTGGGGTGCGCTGGTCTCCTCATTGTCTCCAATAGTCTGGAGCTCGGGCGTCTCATCCTCCAACTCCCTAGCGTTTTGCCGTTTCTTCTGTTGGCGCCGCCCTGGCCCTTCTTCGTCCGAATAGCTGCTGCTCTTGTTATCCGTGTCGGATAGGAGACGCCTCTTGCCTCTTGTCTGGGAAGTGGCTTGGTTTCTTCTTAGCCCCTTCTTCCTTTTGGCTCTCTTCACCAGCTGCCAATCCCCCTGCTGCTTTCCCACTGCTGCCTCCTCCTCCTCCGTTGATTCGCTCTCCTGTGGAGTGGGAGGTTCAGGGGGCAGTGCTGTTGATTGGCCGTCTGTTGCCCCAATCTTTTCCTCCACCTTGTCTCTCTCTGTGTCCTCCTTTGTCCCGTTGTTCTCCCTGGGGGCCTTGGTGGTTGGAATGACACGAGGTATTTCTTCTGCATCCCCCTCGTTGGCTTTGGCTGCCTGTGCATAAGTACGGCAAAGTTTGGGGCAGGTCTTGTAGAGGTGACTTGCCTCGCCACACAGGTTGCAGCACTTAGCCTGTCTACAGTCTTTTGTCTGGTGCCCTTCCTGTTTGCAGTTCTTGCAGAGGACAGTGCTGCAGTTGGCCGCCACATGACCAGAATTGCCGCACGAGCGACAAAGTTTGGGTTGCTCAACATAGACAAGTTAGCCAGGCTTCCCCCGATAGCAAATCTGGAAGGGGGGTGGAAGATGGCTCCCTTACCGTCGGTCTTGAGCGTTACCTTAACCTGGCGTTTACATGTCCAGATCCCCAAATCATCTCTAACCGCGGTGCAGCTCCCAACCTTATAGAAGTACCTGGTAAGGAAGGTGAGCACGTCAGCGACAGGGACGAAGGGGTTGTAAAGGTGCACCGTCGCAACAGCAGAGCAAAGAGCAGCTCCGCCGTCAGGATCTTCATTTCTAGCAGGTCTTTCTTTTCCTCAAACACCTTCAGGAGTTTGACACAAGCTGCCACTTGCTTGAAAGTCACATCAAAAAATCCAGCGCTGGGGAAATCCTGTAGGCAGTAGATCTCCGCAGCCTCGAAACCACACAGCTTGAAAAGGATCCTCTTGGTGAAGAAGGTCCTATCCATTCTTGTTTCTTGCTCGCTGCCCTTCACCATGACTCGGATGGTGTTAGGTACCCCATAGTAAGGAGTTTGACTGCTTATAGCCATTGCTCGTTGATCTTTCCCTGGCAGAAACGCAATCAAGGTCTCTCCTCTGCCAGGTAAGTATCACAGTCGACGTTTCGCGTCCTCATGTCACTTCAGCAGAACTAAGTAGAAATAGGAAAGGGGTGAAATATAAGCTGGTTTAATAATCACAGCGACACCGTGTCCAATTAATGACCAGCAAGTCAACAAGCTGCCCAATCAGAGGGCGAGAAAGGGGGTGGAGCGGTTGCTAGCGCTCTTGCTGGAGCTACCCGCCTGAAGCTTGAAACTCAGAAGAGATATAAGCAAAAAGATAAAAGCAAAATTCTGCAGATGCTGGAACTCCGAAACAAAAACAAAAATAGCTGGAAAAACTCAGCAGGACTGACAGCATCTGCAGAGAGGAATACAGTTAATGTTTCGAGTCTGTATGACTCTTCATCAGAACTAAAGAAAAATAGAAATGGAGGTGAAATATAAGCTAAAACAAAAACAGAAATACCTGGAAAAACTCAGCAGGTCTGGCAGTATCGGCGGAGAAGAGCACAGTTGACGTTTCGAGTCCTCATGACCCTTCAGCAGAACTAAGTAAAAATAGGAAAGGGGTGAAATGTAAGCTGGGAGCATTGGGAGCAATGAATGCAGTAGACTAAGTTGAGGGAAGTGCAAGTGAAATGCTGCGTTACTTGAAAGGAGTGTTTGGGCCCTTGGACAGTGAGGAGAGAGGAAATGAAGGGGCAGGTGTTGCATCTTCTGAGTTTGCATGGGGAGGTGCCGTGGGAGGGGGTTGAGGAGTAGGGCGTGATGGAGGAGTGGACCAGGGTGACTACGGAATGCCGCCGGGAGGAGTGAAGGGAAGATGTGTTTGGTGGTGGCATCATGCTGCACTTGGCGGAAATGGCAGAGGATGATCCTTTGAATGCAGAGAATGGTGGGGTGATAAGTGAGGACAAGGTGAAGGGAAGATGTGTTCGGTGTGGCATCATGCTGGAGTTGGTGGAAATGGCGGAGAATGATCCTTTGAATGCGGAGGCTGGTGGGGTGATAAGTGAGGACAAGGGTTGTCCTCAAAAATTCATGAGATCACCAAAAGTGATACAAAAAAATTTCAGATCAGTGACCATGAGGCACATCACACAACAACGCTTCTACTCTTTGCATGAAGTGGTATCAGCCTGCATCAGGAACTCATCCAGGCCCTCTTGTGTATTTGAAGTGAATCCACTCATTGCATTTCAACCTCTCTGCATCATCTGCCATTTCCGCCAACTCCAGCATGATGCCACCACCAAACGTATCTTCCCTGCACCCCCCCGGCGGCATTCCGTTGGGATCGTTCCCTCCATGACACCCTGGTCCACTCCTCCATCACCCCCTACTCTTCAGCCTCCTCCCACGGCACCTCCCCATGCAAACGCAGAAGATGCAACACCTGCACCTTCACTTCCTCTCTCCTCACCGTCCAAGGGCCCAAACACTCCTTTCAAGTGAAGCAGCATTTCACTTGCACTTCCCTCAACTTAGTCTACCGCATTTGTTGCTCCCAATGCGGTTTCCTCTAAAGTGGAGAGACCAAACGCAGACTGGGTGACCGCTTTGCAGAACACCTTAGGTCTGTCCGCAAGTATTACCCAGACCTCCCTGTCATTTGCCATTTCAACACTCCACCCTGCTCTCATGCCCACATGTCTATCCTTGCCTCGCTGCATTGTTCCAGTGAAGCTCAACGCAAACTGGAGGAACAGCACCTCATCTTCCGACTAGGCACTTTACAGCCTTCCGGACTGAAAATTGAGTTGAACAATTTTAGATCATGAACTCTCTCCTCCATCCCCACCCCCTTGCTGATTTTCCCCCTCCTTTTTTGTTTTTTCCAATAATTTATATAGATTTTTCTTTTCCACCTATTTCCATTATTTTTAAATGTATTTCCATCCATTGTTTTATCTCTACCTTTTAGCCTTTTTTGATTCCTTCACCCCACCCACCCCCACTAGGGCTATCTGTACCTTGCTCGTCCTGCTTTCTATCCTTAATTAGCACATTTCTTTAGATAAAATCACCACCTTCAACAACTCTTTGTCCTTTTGTCTGCGACATCTTTTGGTTATCTCCACCTATCACTGGCCCTCTATCCAGCTCTACTTGCCCTACCCCCCCACCCCTTAAACCAGCTTATATTTCACCTCTTTTCTATTTTTCCTTAGTTCTGTTGAAGAGTCATATTGACTCGAAACTTTAACTGTGCTCCCCTCTGCAGATGCTGCCAGGCCTGCTGAGTTTTTCCAGGTATTTTTGTTTTTGTTTTGGACCATCCACAACAAAGTAGTCCGTTTGACTGGCACTTCAACTGCTAACCTAAGAATCTAATGCCAGTGCAGTGCACCATTGCTGGATTGTGTATAACCCGCATGATGCACAGCAGAAAATTGTTTAGGTTTCTTTAGAAGCATCTCAAAGCAACTACTTCCACCACCTGGAAAGAGTTCGAAACATCACCTCCACACTCTTCCCCAAGTTACACATCATGCCGTGTTGGAGATATTACCATTCTATCACGGTTGTTTTCTTCCAGATGGTGAACCATAGGAAGAGAAAGAGCACAAGAGGAGAAATAGTCCCAAGAGCATTGCAAATAATGGAATTCTGTGGAGAAAAGCAGAGTTAACCTATCAGGTTAATGATCCTTCACCCTCAATATGACACATAATGAAGAGAATGCTGAAGAGAAGGATGAAGATAATGATAAATCTGAACAAATTGTGCTAGCCATGAGGTGTTTTAGTCCTGTGATGAATGTGTTAGCGCAGACTCCTTCGACTGTGCAGTGCTGGATAGGGCTTGTACTTCCAACAGCATGAGGGACAGATTGGTTAAAGTGCTATCTTGATTCACTAAGGATCTTCGCAAGGTTAGGAATATTAAAGTGCTACTTGCTTTAGGTTTGGTGATGGTAACACATTGAGATCACTAAAGAGAGTTGTAAGTGCATTCAAGATAGCTGGAGTAGGCGATTTTATAAGTACTGATATAGCCTCTGATGAGATTCCCAAGCTGTTGAGTAAACATTCTATGACACAAATTAAACTTCACTTGGAACAGGATAAGGCAATTATTTTTGGAACAACAGTTGATCTGCAGTTTACCCAGTCAGGATGTTTCTTATCAAAATGTTAGACATCAGGTGATAAGAATCAAAGGAAGAAGGAATATATGGCTCAGAAATAAATCACTCAGTCCAACTAGTCTATGCTAATGTTTATGCTACACATCCCATCCTCTAACCCCATTGCATGAACATATAAAATGAGAGTCAGGCAAAGAGAGCAGCTTATCCATCTGGCTACCCCAATTACCACAAATACTCCCACCCATCTGAAGCCACAATTGCTTGAAAGCCAAAAAGAAAACCTAGGCCAATTCAGGGACAAAAAAATCTAGAAAAATTCATGAGATCACCAAAAGCGATACAAAAAAAAATTCAGAGCAGTGACTATGAGGCACATCACACAACAACGCTTCTACTCTTTGCATGCAGTGGTATCAGCCTGCATCAGGAACTCATCCAGGCCCTCTTGTGTATTTGAAGCGAATCCACTCATTGCATTTCAACCTCCATTCATGCATTCAACTTGGGAGCTACTACAGGACAGATTTATATTCAACAGAGCAAGGCAACTGGCAAAAAGAAAGCAAGGACAGAAGAAATTATTTTAGGATTATGGTCTGTTATACATTACCTGCAAAGGTGGCAAAAGCAGCAGAGTTGAACTAATTTTAATAGTTCTTTCAAACAATTGGCAGGACACAGTCAGCTGGACGACCTCCTTAAGAATAATTCTTTGACTATTTGGCAACATTTGTAATGTTGGGCATTCGCATGTGGCTAGAAGTGAAAATGGAGATGAATTAGCTAAAGTTAAGTTTTTAATAGCATTAGATGTGTTTGTGTAAATATCCATATGAGAACCCTTACTGTATTCAGCTACTCATTGTTATTTGAAGCAATGGTGAAAGGGTTTCACTTCAGTTTACAAAAGGATTAGAACAAAGCAAAAAGAGAATTGATCCCAAGGTTCTCCGATTGGCTATAGTCTGCATGTGACAAAATCTTCATGCTCAAGATCAATCTCATGAAAAACAAAAACAGAATTACCTGGAAAAACTCAGCAGGTCTGGCAGCATCGGCGGAGAAGAAAAGAGTTGACGTTTCGAGTCCTCATGACCCTTCGACAGAACTTGAGTTTGAGTCCAAGAAAGAGTTGAAATATAAGCTGGTTTAAGGTGTGTGTGGGGGGGGCGGAGAGATAGAGAGAGAGAGAGGTGGGGGTGTGGTTGTAGGGACAAACAAGCAGTGATAGAAGCAAAACAAAAACAGAATTACCTGGAAAAACTCAGCAGGTCTGGCAGCATCGGCGGAGAAGAAGAGTTGACGTTTCGAGTCCTCATGACCCTTCGACAGAACTTGAGTTCGAGTCCAGGAAAGAGCTGAAATATAAGCTGGTTTAAGGTGTGTGTGTGGGGGGCGGAGAGATAGAGAGACAGAGAGGTGGAGGGGGGGGGGGTGTGGTTGTAGGGACAAACAAGCAGTGATAGAAGCAGATCATCAAAAGATGTCAACGACAATAGTACAATAGAACACATAGGTGTTAAAGTTAAAGTTGGTGATATTATCTAAACGAATGTGCTAATTAAGAATGGATGGTAGGGCACTCAAGGTATAGCTCTAGTGGGGGTTTTTTTATAATGGAAATAGGTGGGAAAAGGAAAATCTTTATAATTTATTGGAAAAAAAAAGGAAGGGGGAAACAGAAAGTGGGTGGGGATGGGGGAGGGAGCTCACGACCTAAAGTTGTTGAATTCAATATTCAGTCCGGAAGGCTGTAAAGTCCCTAGTCGGAAGATGAGGTGTTGTTCCTCCAGTTTGCGTTGGGCTTCACTGGAACAATGCAGCAAGCCAAGGACAGACATGTGGGCAAGAGAGCAGGGTGGAGTGTTAAAATGGCAAGTGACAGGGAGGTTTGGGTCATTCTTGCGGACAGACCGCAGGTGTTCTGCAAAGCGGTCGCCCAGTTTACGTTTGGTCTCTCCAATGTAGAGGAGACCACATTGGGAGCAACGAGTGCAGTAGACTAAGTTGGGGGAAATGCAAGTGAAATGCTGCTTCACTTGAAAGGAGTGTTTGGGTCCTTGGACGGTGAGGAGAGAGGAAGTGAAGGGGCAGGTGTTGCATCTTTTGTGTGGGCATGGGGTTGTGCCATAAGAGGGGGTTGAGGAGTAGGGGGTGATGGAGGAGTGGACCAGGGTGTCCCGGAGGGAGCGATCCCTACGGAATGCCGATAAGGGGGGGTGAAGGGAAGATGTGTTTGGTGGTGGCATCACGCTGGAGTTGGCGGAAATGGCGGAGGATGATCCTTTGAATGCGGAGGCTGGTGGGGTGATAAGTGAGGACAAGGGGGACCCTATCATGTTTCTGGGAGGGAGGAGAAGGCGTGAGGGCGGATGCGCGGGAGATGGGCCGGACACGGTTGAGGGCCCTGTCAACGACCGTGGGTGGAAAACCTCGGTTAAGGAAGAAGGAGGACATGTCAGAGGAACTGTTCTTGAATGTAGCATCATCGGAACAGATGCGACGGAGGCGAAGGAACTGAGAGAATGGGATGGAGTCCTTACAGGAAGCGGGGTGTGAGGAGCTGTAGTCGAGATAGCTGTGGGAGTCGGTGGGTTTGTAATGGATATTGGTGGACAGTCTATCACCAGAGATTGAGACAGAGAGGTCAAGGAAGGGAAGGGAAGTGTCAGAGATGGACCACATGAAAATGATGGAGGGGTGGAGATTGGAAGCAAAATTAATAAATTTTTCCAAGTCCTGACGAGAGCATGAAGCGGCACCGAAGTAATCATCGATGTACCGGAGAAAGAGTTGTGGAAGGGGGCCGGAGTAGGACTGCAACAAGGAATGTTCCACATACCCCATAAAGAGACAGGCATAGCTGGGGCCCATGCGGGTACCCATAGCCACACCTTTTATTTGGAGGAAGTGAGAGGAGTTGAAGGAGAAAATGTTCAGCGTGAGAACAAGTTCAGCCAGACAGAGGAGAGTAGTGGTGGATGGGGATTGTTCGGGCCTCTGTTCGAGGAAGAAGCTAAGGGCCCTCAGACCATCCTGGTGGGGGATGGAGGTGTAGAGGGATTGGACGTCCATGGTGAAGAGGAAGCGGTAGGGGCCAGGGAACTGGAAATTGTTGATGTGACGTAAGGTGTCAGAGGAATCACGGATGTAGGTAGGAAGGGACTGGACAAGGGGAGAGAGAAGGGAGTCAAGATAACGAGAAATGAGTTCTGTGGGGCAGGAGCAAGCTGAGACGATCGGTCTACCGGGGCAGTTCTGTTTGTGGATTTTGGGTAGGAGATAGAAGCGGGCCGTCCGAGGTTGGGCGACTATCAGGTTGGAAGCTGTGGGAGGGAGATCCCCAGAGGAGATGAGGTCAGTGACAGTCCTGGAAACAGTGGCTTGATGTTCAGTGGTGGGGTCATGTTCCAGGGAGAGGTAGGAGGAAGTGTCTGCGAGTTGACGCTCAGCCTCCGCGAGGTAGAGGTCAGTGCGCCAGACAACAACAGCACCACCCTTGTCAGTGATAGAAGCAGATCATCAAAAGATGTCAACGACAATAGTACAATAGAACACATAGGTGTTAAAGTTAAAGTTGGTGATATTATCTAAACGAATGTGCTAATTAAGAATGGATGGTAGGGCACTCAAGGTATAGCTCTAGTGGGGGTTTTTTTTATCTCTGTGTTTTTATCAATCTCATGATTCTGTCACAGCAGTCACGACTGACATAAAATCATCTTCAACTCTCTGTTTTGTAGAATTGGCAGAAAAATGTATTTCAAGCCCACTTCAGTTTCAACAAAGGAAATAACGTTTCTTTAACTGGAATTAACAATTAAAGCGCAGACTTCATTCATTTATCTGCATTAGTTTTAGGATTGAATTATATCTCTCAATGGGTAATGAGAACCCTCTTACTCATATAGTTCTAATTCTGGGAAATACCTGCTTACAAATCATAGCATTATTGCAAGGAACTTGCATGAAGTCCACTCCTACTCGAGCACAGACCCTTCATGGTTGATCTCTGACAGAAATACTCCCTCATCAAGCAGAACTACAGAACGTTCATCCAGTGTTGCACCTGTTCTCAATAGGCACGGTCAAGACAGATCCCATCTGAAATACTTATCCAGTTCTTTGAATACCATTAACAACTTTTGCTGTGGAAATCAGTTAAGCATTTTCAAGATAGCGGGGCAAAAAACAGGTTCTGATTTCTCACATCAGGCTTAACGTTAAAACTGCCTTCTAGTTTAATACTCATAGAAAGAGCCAAATGTCCAACATTTACATCAACAAAGAAAGAAAAGGACTTGAATTTCTATAGCGTTTTTTACAACCACTGGAGGTCTCAAAGCCTTTTTAAGAGTCAATCAAGTATTTTTTGAAGTGTAGTCACTGTTGTAATGCAGGAAATGCAGCAGCCAATTTTATATACATTTAATTCCTACAAACAACATTGTGATAGCGAACAGGTAATCTGTTTTTGTGATGTTGATTGAGAGATAAATATTGGTCAGAACACCAAGGGACAACTCCCCTGCTCTTCTTCAAAATAGTGTCATGGGGACCTCTTATATCCACCAGACCTGGCAGAGGCAGCCTCAGCCTCAGTTTAATGTCTCACCCAAAGGACAGGTCACTCCAACAGCACAGCACACCCTCAACTCAACTGGAGTGCCAGCATGAATTGTGCTCAAACTCAGAGTGGGACTTGAACTCAGAACTTTGTGTCTCAGAGACAAGAGCACAACCAACTGTATTTAACTACATTGTCTTTCCTCAATCTTTTCTCCAACAAAAAGTTGGGGAGATGATGTTCCTTGGTAATTCAAGATGTACTCCCCTCCAAATAATTTATGATTAGCCTCAGAGGATGGCACTAAATCTTAAGCCAATTTTCAGTGTCTACTACTAGGTAAGTACTAATAAATTTCTCATGGGTTTAGATTCTTGCATGCATGGAACATTTCGAAAGTCAATGCAGGAGAAGGAAACCCATCTTTTATTTCACTTCCATAATTCTTTCCATATTTAAAAAACCATTGCTCTGCAATGACCAAAATTACTTTTAGGGCAATTATTTTGAACTTTTGGGCAAGAATGAATAAGAAACCTTCCACAAGACAAAATGGTTTTGAGACCAATAAAAATCAATTGAGGAAAATATACCAGTTTTTAATGTGAACACTTTGCAACTACACTTATCCTCTGACTAATTGTGGAATCATGTGAGCTGGGTGAATTTTATACAGCAAGGAACAACCTTTAGGAAATGGAACCTCTATATCCAGCAACTGCATGAAGTACACCCAGTCACCAGGTACGTGGATTGACTGGAGTTCCAACATATGGTTTAACTCCAATTTTAGGAAATATTCAACTTTCCTAAATAATCTTTCACAGTTCAATGCTTAGTACCATTGAGACTTTTTGCATGGTGGATCATCCTCCACTAGTGCTGTTCTGTGACTACTCTGCTTAAATTGAATTTAGATACCAATGGGGAAATCTTGTCCTATTTGCATGGATTTGAAATTACATCCCAAAGATCTGGGATGTTTTAATCCACCGAATTCAGCAACTGAGCCCCAGATCTCCTAAAAAGTAGCAATAAAAATTACTGTATATAGAGTAGTATAGTGCTACTCAAATTTAATAGACTTTATCATGGTTAGCATATGAAATAAATGTCAATTGTTTGTAATTCTCTTTGCATATACACTGTTAGGAAAATATGGCATGCAATCAAAGCAAAAATTGTTTTCAATGCTTAAAGCTAAGCTATATAAAAAGGATTTCCTGCTACCTCCACAAAATGAAGCTTTAATATTATTTATTCTAACAATTGCAGGCAAAACAAAACTGCAACAAATCAAAAAATATTGCATTAACAAATTTAAATTTTTATTATTCAATTTTTTTTTTAAAACAACAGGCAAGATATTAAGAACAAATTGCTAGAAACAGAGGTTGGTCAGCGTTTATGAAGAGAAAAGACAACATTGAATACTACATCCTAAAAGGTTTTAGACGGCATATAAAACCAGTCTTCTACAGATACTGTCTGATCCAGTGTTACAAATATGAGGTTTTTAAAGATGGTAATGTTTATGCTGTCTCTTTAAGGTAAAAGGGGTAAAGAGAGACATGTGATCTACATGTTCTGCTTGATGACCAGCCTGTGTTGCCTGGTTACCATAGGGGCTGGAGGCCCAGTTCAAGTGCTATTGAAATGCATGTGCCAGGTTTAACGCCTGAAAACAAATAGAGAGGCGGACATTCTTCCTATTGCAGTCTTACTGTTCCACTCAGACTCAGAAAGAGGGAATGTCCCAGGGAGTGAGACAGAGTAGCTGCTGCAGTCAACAGAGAAAAAGTCTGTTTTCGCTGTTGGCTAGCAGGTGAGATGTTCTCTGGTTGAAGAGATGGAACCTGTGGAAATTTGAGGAATCTGGTATAATTGTGGCTTGGCTGGAAGGAATCATTGGAATGAGCAGTGCTGCTGGAGGTCAGTTTGGGATTTCTCAAAAAAACTTAAAGAACTTGCGACAGTGACTGGATGTTGTGACTCAGCGAAACAGTGAGAAGCAAACCCGTTGGAAGCTTGGAGTAATTTTGGGTTGGGTCCTATATAGACTACTTCTGCAAGGAATGTGCTGCATAAACGTACTGTGGGGTTATTGGTTGTTATGGAACTTTGATGGGCTATCTTTTCTGCAGTTTAGTGTGTAAGTTGCTTAAGTTCTGGTCAATGTTGCTTTTATTTTGTTGTTACAGTAAAAGTCTTAAAATTTGAAATCTTGTTTTGCGTTCATTGGGAATCCAGAGTAGTTATCAGTCTCTATAGCGATTGTAGACATCAGTGTTTTTCCAGCAATTTGCTTTTAGACAAGATTGCCAGCAGTTGCAGCTTATTTCATTTGTACAGACAGAAGACTGAGTGGAACACAGGAATTGCCAGATGGGAAATGACCAAAGTCTAGCAGGTTTGTGTATCATCATGGTAATCACATGATACAATGATAATGGAATTGTGTACTTATCATGGCAATCAATCTCTATCAATTAGGCTACCATAGAACTAGATATGACAAAACCCCAGTGGCAGAGAGCTTTTGAAATTATATTACTCAAACTGTATGTCAAAATGTAATCTTCTGAAAAATCTAATTTCTTTTTGAATAACTCAATACTATCTGCTTCCACTATCTCCTTAGGGAACCAGTTCCATAGATTAACTGTTCACTGAATTGTTTCAGCAGATTAGCTTTGAATTTAACCCCTTCAAGCACAGGCTAGATTCTCTAGTATTTTACTGTTCTGGAGAAGGTAAAATACCTTGTCATGATCTACACGACCAAAATTAATCTGGGGCACAATATTTCGGTGTTTAAGCAGTCTATTGAAAGGCTCCCTTTCCCTTATAGTAACATTTAGAATTTTATGTGGGAGAAACAAAAGATCAATTTTTTTCTTCCTTTCCCCTCTACTGCTCAGAATAAAACATTGCATCCTATGTGTAGAGGATAACAGATACAGCACCACATTTGAATTGCTCAGGGCTGATGTTCAACATCTTGCATCAACTTCAGAAACTAAATCTGCCGTTCCCTCATTACTGATTTAATAACCAACAAATGCCACTGTTCCATAATGAGGTATATTATCAGTTTATGGAGCAATTAAAGATCATTTTCAGTGTTGTCGCCAGGCTCATGTGATAATACACGATAACATATTATACTTAAAAAACAATATACTTCAATCTGTACAATGCTCTTACTTCAACCTATTAATTGTTTTCCACCATTACTGATTTTAATAATCACTTCACCCTACAATGAGGGCTCTAAATGCTCTCTCCAGACTGCTCTAATTCAGAAGATCCCTCCTTGCCACACTTTAGCTTCTCTATTGGGACAGGGAGGATGACAATCTTTAAGAACTTCACAGGAACCACGACCTGGAGTTCCCACACAGTTATCAGCACAATCTAGGCAGTATACACTCGAGTGCAAAAGACTGGATAACATGTCACATGTCAATGGAAATTGCATGAATTCAAAGAAAACAGTTTTTTTCTGGAGTTCAAGAGTTTGACAAATGTTTTTAAAGTGAATAATGCTCAGGTTTCTATGATTTTATGCTGATTCAAAAGGCTCAAAGCAGTCCTTGCACACAAAACCCTGGCACGGACTCAGTGGGCCAAATGGCCTGTGACATAATAATAGACTAACTGCCTACAATCCCAGACCAGCATGGTGAATCTCCACCAACAGTGCTCACTTGGTTCTGTTTATCACATTGTGCAATTTTGGACACAGGCACCCATGGTCACATCAATCCATCGTTCATTACTTGATGCTGCAGTGATCGACAGTTAATTTAAGCCTCCTTCTGGTCTATTTCTCAATGCTACAATTACTTTAAAATTCAGGAGAAGCAAGTTCAAATTGTCAATTGCCCTTGGAATCCAAGGCCTGTGACCAGCATTCAACCAAAACCACCGATTAAACTTAAATAATTTATACAACTTAAGTTTAAATTAGTTTAATTCAGTAGCCAAGCCCTTGTGGCCACTTTCAATCAATTGGTTATGATGGAAAACACTGGTTAATGGGACTGATCCATAGGAGATTTCAGAGTCAGGCTTATGCAGATGACTAAGCAAATACTTAAGTTGGGTTCCTACAACACAAAAACCTACCTATATCTATTCTAAAACTTTATCCTTATTGCTATTTTTATTTTTAAACTGGACTTTGTCTGCTGAATGAAGAAAATTAAGATGGCTGCTACAAGTCACCTGAACAGAGTTGGCCCTCTGCCTGGGAGCTATCCCCAGGAATTTTGGGGACAAAAGAATGGAGTTTCTGGAATGTCACACTTTGTTACACCTAGAGAGCTACTAACAGACGCGCATCGGACCTGGGACTGTTCTGACTAATTCCAAAGGGATCTACGGAGATTTCATGTGCATTTGATAAGCCAGCCTTGCTGGCCGAGTCAGTGGGTCTGCTGAGACAATGGCTTCCCAAACGCCAGACCCTCAACGTAAATAGAAACCCTTTCAACAGTTAATGACAGACATCAGTAGTCCTGAAACCAAAGCCAATTCCAGAGACTGGATAATATCTCTTTTGAAATAATTGTGGAGAAGGCAGATCACATCACCCAGCCTCCAGCTTTTTGGACAGTTTAATGTTATATCCCTGGTCTTCACAGCCAGTCTACAGTTTTAACATTTAACTGGTAAGCCACAAAGAAGCAGGCTCCTCCAGGCAGATCAACCTGCCCATCTAATCTCACGTTGCTGGAAGATTTCATACCATCAGCTACACAACCAACTCAATGTGTGCATACTTCGTCTTGCAACATCAGCCCCAACTGAAGAGCGAACGCTGCAAATCTAGTCTCCTGCCAGCTGATCTTGAATGCCGATGTGAAAGAATTCCTCATTGGACTCAAACTCATGTGAACCAATATTCATTTTCCTGTGGTCCTTGTAATGTAAAACTCCTTCTCTATCCCTCCCTTTACTGTGTTAACGTACAGTGTGAGACATTGCAGATACTCCTTTTCCAGGTTTTGAATGTGTAAAAATAAACTAACTAATCCTAACTCAAGTTTGCTGTGGATTATTAGTAAATTGGATCACAAAAATAGAGGGATTGTGAAAACACCACCACCTATTCTTTCAAAAATAATTCAAAACACCTTATAGGACAGGTGGCAAGAGGAGATCAGTGCAGTTTGAACTGTCCCTCTCCTGTCCGTAACACTTCGATAAACTTCACCCCACTAAATTTGAATAATTAAATTATTTAAATCATGCTAGATTTTAAAAACATTTGTCAAACTCTTGAATACACTTGAAAAACTGTCTTTCTTGATGAGTTCAAAAAGGTTTCATTGACATGTGGCAATATTTATATCATAAAAAATGGAGAAGGCGGTCATTCGGCCACAAGTCTGCTCTGCCCTTCAATACGATCATGGTAGATCATATTGTGGCCTAACGCCATTTTCCCACCAGCCTCCCATAACCTTCAACTCCTTTGTAGGTCAAAAATCTGTAACTCAGTCTTGAATGTATCCAATCACCTAGCCTCCACTGCTCTCTGGGACAGAGAATTCCAAAGACTAACGAGCCTCAAAGAAGAAATTCCTCCTTAAATGGGAGATCTGTAATTTTTAAACTATGCCCCCTAGTTCTAGATTCCCCCATGACGGGGGACATCCTCTCAACATCTACCTTGTCAAGCCCCTTTAGAATCTTATGTTTCAATGAGATCACCTCATTCTTTGAAACTCTAATGAGTGTACGCCTACCCTGCTCAATCTTTCCTCCTAAGACAATAACTTCATCCCAGGAATCAGAGTAGTGAACCTTCTCTGAACTGCTTCCAATGAAAGTGTATCCTTTCTTAAATAAGGAGACCTAAACAATACGTAGTGCTCTAGGTGCAGTCACACCAACACCCTGTACTATTGTAGCAAGACTTTATTACTTTTATAATCCATCCCTTTTGCAAGACCAACATTCAATTTGCCTTCCTAATTACCTACATATACCTGCAAGGTAACTTTTTGCAATTACAAGAACAGCCAGACCCCCCTGTATAGCAATATTCTGCAGTCTCTCCACTTAAATAATAGTCTAATTGATACCTTATAAGATGAGACTGGGAAATTAGTAATGGCAAAGGAGGAAGTGGCAGACGCTTTGAACAAATACTTAGTATAGTCTTCACAGTAGATGACGCAGAGCCTCCTAAGAATAGTAGGAAGTCAAAAGATAAAAGGGAGGAGTTTAAGACAATCAAGTAGTCTTGATTGGGACTAAAGGCTTGACAAGCCCGTGCATCCTACAAGGCTCTTAAAAGAAGTGGTTACAGAGATAGTGGATGCATTGGTTGTAATCTTGCAAAATTCCCTGGATTTAGAATTAAGAGGGCCTATCTCAAAATAAGGCAAAATAACACATCAGATGCGCTTGCTATCTATTAGATTGCCCATGAACAGAAAATTGAACTTTGTACACAGCTGAAATCGGAATGACAAACATGACAACAATATGCCCTCGTTAACTCCATTTATTTCAACAGAAGTGGGAGAGAGCACAATTATTCACAAGTCAACTAAATAGAAAAAGTAAACCAATTCCACATATATTATTTACAAATCTTGTAATTGGAAGTTTTGCATGCACGGTTACAGAAAGGTCACATGTTGCCCAATAGTGTCAAGACTCTAATGTTGAAGCAGTGTATTCAACCAGCACATCCAACGCATAAATTTCAGTTAAAGCATGTTAAATGAACTTCAGTGATGGTCCCCCAACTACAACGTACGTATTCTATTTGTATGCAAAAGCTTATGACTAAATTAAATACTGTACCAACAGTGAACATTTAAAAAATTCTAGTGACATTGAAATATCTACAGCACCAACACAAGTATGGGGTGCAATGCAACATGCTCCATAACCCCATTTGTAAGGACATTAATGGTGAGAGATCAATAAAAGCTATAAAACATTACTTGATACTGCTGATTCCAAACACATGAGGCTAAGAAATAAGCATGATTATTTTCATTGGCTCTTCCTTGTGCTTTTCTATCACTGACTTCAACATTTGTCTCAATCATGATTTTTATATAATGGCATTTGTAAAGCAAGTTAGTCTCTCACAATGAGGACATACTTTTCAGCTGTATGTGTCATGAGGGACTCAAAGTATTTCAATATATTCAGAATAGTGTATTTCTGCAGGTTATCCCATGAAGAATGAAGTAAACTGAGTGGAGAAAGGACTGTGGCCAATCACACATGGATCTTCACCATTAAGTTTCAGCTTCTTCTGGATTTTGAATGCTGAATAAGCCACTGCAGGGTGATATCTAAAAAGATAAAATAAAAATGCAAGTTAGCGATATATAAAAATTCCCAGCTTCTTTTGGTAACCCAATTAGATAAGTCAACATCAAAGATAGTTTAAAAAATTTTTAATTTTGATAGCTAAGACTCCAACCTCAAAGTCCAATTCTCACCTGTACACCAGAAAGGGAATGTGCAAAAATCGCATGTGCATTTGATTTCAAATAAAAAATAAATCAAACTATTCCAAATTTAGAATAAAAACAGAAAATTCTAGAAAAACTCAACAGGTCTGGCACCATCTGTAGAGAGAGAAACAGAGTTAACATCAAGTCCAATATGACTCTCCTGCAGAACGTCATGCTGGAGTCAAAACATTCCTCTCTGCAGGTGCTGCCAGGCCTGTTGAGTTTTTCCAGCATCTTTTGCTTATATTTTAGGTTTCCAACATCCATAGTATTTTCTTTTATTTTGTTCCAAATTTAATGCTGACACAGCACTATTAAACATTACTCATTACAGGAATGTAAAAAAGTTTCAACATTCTATGGTGCGCAGCATTCCACAATTCATTTAATTGAAAGTTAAGCAAGAACCTTGGAAAGAGCTTTAAGTTCAGCTTGGACTAGTCAATTTTGTAACACTGGTTAATGGCCTGAGTTTGATATCATTATTTGCAAACATAGGATTTACCAGATCTGCAACAGCAGGACAAAATTTGCTTAACAGTTTAACCGCAAACTCTTTCCCTAGTTGGAGTGGGCAAAGCAATATTCAGCATGTGTAGTCAAATTTTATTCATTGAATTGAATTGATCAACCATGGTGACAACTTCTCTCTCTGTCTGCAATCTAAGCAAAAATCAAGGTCCCTTGTAAAACTGAAATTGTGGACCTGTACCTATTCTTTCTCCTTTAAGATCATCCTGTAAAATGACTTTCCTACCTGGTTCATATGAAATAGGATCCTTCTCAAAACATGAACTTGTTTCTGTAAACACTAATCTTATATTTCTCGCATTTTTAATTTCAGGCTGTGTTAGGGAAATAGCAATATTTTTACAGCTATACCACAATCTTAGCAAGTTAATAACATGTCTTAAAAACATCTTTGAATCTCTGCTGCAGTGAAACATCAGGTTGATCACCAAGCTTCCATCTGTGCAATTTATCAAATTAGATTTAAAACCAGAATTCTAAAATTAAATCTAACCCCAAAATTTAGCAGGTACAAACTGAATTTGTTACAACACAGCAGGCTTTGTTTAAAAAAGCAATGACCTTCACCTGTAAGCTTGGTGATGAAGTTTCCAAAGATGGAACATGCTGTACAACTCCTTTGATAATTGCTCTGGGTAAACTATCCACTCAAGTCCTTGAATATCTTACATAACTCCACCTGATAACCAACCGCCCAAGTGTTAAATACCCACTCAAGTTGATATTTCTTTTCCCTCACCACCCTACTATTGATGACTCATGTCATTATCTTCAAGGTATCACTGAAGATGTTGCAGTAAGCACACTGGACTTTGGCCTCCCCTTTACCTTCCAGCCAAGACTCCTAAGCATCTCTGCACAACCATGAAATAGAACTAATTATGTGCTGCAAAATGTACTAACAGTATCGTATCGAGACCTTGCATTCAAATACATTGAACTGCATAAAATAGTACTTACCAGTGAGATGCTCAGTGAACATTAGGGTTTTGTACATTCGAGTGCAAGTGAATTTTTAATAGCTTGATAATTACTGCCAAACAATCTTTAACGCTGAAAATTAACTTAAAAACGTGGTGTCTCATTTCTTCAGATTTTGTTGCCGATTTTAGAATTAAAAAACTCACCTCTAATTCCATTTTTCCTTCCCTCTCTATTTCACTTTCTGTACATGATCTAGAATTGAATTAAATATTTAATTGACACTTCCTGGTTCATATTCTCAGTGAGGAATCTTCAATCTCATTAGTTAAGGAGACACCATTGTTTGCCTTGCTCACTCAGGTCCCCTGTAAAAGGATTCCAAGTTGTCTTGGTATTAATAACTATGTCAGAGTGCAAAAGTTTACAAAGTCTGTAAGTGCAATTAACGGTGTGTACCATTTATTTGCTGCTAATTGCCAAATCCAGGCCAAGGCACATTTGGAGAGGGACCATTGAACTTTATCCTGCAAAGAAGCACTGGCCACATTCACTGACTCAAGCCTACTCAGGATGCCTAAATCATTGGTAACAGTCATCAATTCCACCTGGTATGGTTTCCAAGCTATCCCTGACCATGTTAAAGCTCATCAATACAAAAGCAGTGTCAAGGTTTACATTGGTTAGATACTTTAATCACTTTTTCTGAAGTGGAACACAGCAGTCTTGTGATTCAACTGGAGAATATGTCAAGAGTCACATTTTCTGAAGTGAGGTGAGCCATCAGAACAACACAACAAAAATTGAAGTCAGATCATTTAGTTGCTTGGTAGTGCATCAATAGCTACAGCAATAACCAATTTAAGAAATCAGTCGAGCTTGTATCATGGCTCATTTACACTTGCTCGAAGCAACATACATCCATATGCAGAGATGCACTCTTGGCAAACAAAAGGAATATGTTCAAGTCTTATGCCTTTTTTGAATTACCCAGGAGCTTGGGAAGCCTACAATTCCCCATTGCTTTCTCCATGGCAACAATTTGGCCAGAGTTGACTTGACAACTAATCATTCCCCTTTTCTCTTGTAGCATAAACTGCTGTGATCGTTTGAAATTTGGCATTCTTGCATTTGTCTTGATGAGTGAAAGACAACATTTTCAGCAATATTCAAGATCTGTACTAGCCAAGCAACTGTCAGTCTTAGTCAGACATGACCTACCCTTCACTATTCCATACTGACTCTTTATTCAGCTCATACAAGTTCAAGTGTCAGTTGTTCTGTACCTATTAAATTCTAGTAAGATGCCCACAACAGAAACTGATAGCTTTGCAGTCTCATTGTTTCTCCCTCCTTCCTTAAATTGAGTGATATTTCCGAAGTGTCAAAACTTAATTGATAAAGGGAGCATGTACAACCTTTCCTACCTATGTTATCCTTTTCTTTGCACGAAATTGAATAGCAGCAGATTTCTCTATCCTGGATAGCAGCCAAATTCCTACAACAGAAAAAGCAATTCAAAATATAAAATCAAATTCATTCCCAGGAAAAATTACAAATATTCTGTTAGTATGAATAATGTATAATCAAAAGAATGGAACACACCAGCAGCGACCATAAATATTTTAGCCAGTTACTGCCATAAGAATTCACTTTACCATAGCCCCCAAATAACCAAAGCAAAATGCAATGTAATGCTATAAAGATTTTTAAAAATGCTGTGAAAGATAACCAAATTCAAAGTAAAATATGTATTCTTCCAACAGCCAACTCTGCTGTATACCTTTTGTTAGATACTCAGTAATGTCCACCATTATGCACAAGTGGTCAGATAAGCAATTCTGATGTACTCTGATCTCTTATTAGCATTCCATGACATTGATCAACTTAGGCATCAGTGCTGTTGTGCCTATGATAATAGATCAACTACCTAATCTTCAAGGGAATTAGAAGCCCATCAAACTGATTTAGATCCCATGGATGCCCAGAAATACGTGTTTTCAGCAGCAGCGCTAGAATGGCCTACAGATGTTGTGTCAGGCTGTCAGTGTGAATACTTAGTTTGAAAAAGCTAGGTAAAAATACACCACAGCATTGTTGTGGCCAAGTGTCAAAGGTACCACTTCCAGAAAAGTAGGATTAAGACCAGTATGTCCGTGTCTTATTTCTGTTGGGTCCAAATCCCCTGCAAAACCAGTATCACAATCCAGGTGGCACAAACCCAATGCTGAATAGATATCTTACAGGATCTATTTAAAAGGAATTGCACTTTACCACAGCTCTCCAAAAACCTAAGCAAAATGTAAAATGCAAGGTAGCCATGATTTGAGGTAATGTACTTCAGTCAAAAGCTGTAACCTACCAAGACCAAATATGACTTAGGGATGTGTTAACTGGCATCTTTAAATAAAACATTCCAAGGTCCCTTATTCCAGGACAACCCCAAAATTTCCAGATCCACAGGAAATTAGCTTCTCTACAAGGTTGGTTCCAGATCAATTGGTCAGAAGTTAGGTTTCAGAAAATGTTTTCCTCAAATGAGTTGGTATGGTAAGTGCCTCAGGGTTGTGAACCAATTAGTGCGATCGCTTGCACTTGATGTTAAAGTGCAAACATGGCTCTCATCTCCCAGTCCTGCTCTCTTCCCCCAGTATCAGTTCTCATGCCTAGACAAAGCCTCAAGATTGAAATCGGTTGTCTTTGAAACTTACACAGTTTAGAAATGAGCAATATTTGGAAGCAATGTTCCCTCTAAGCTTCGCGACCAACCAAAACCTCCAGGCTGCACATAAGTTAGTGTACTTGCACCCATGCAAAAAATTTAAGAGCCACACACTCAAAGAAATCAGCCTTGAACTCAAAACAAGAATTGAGAGAATATGGTATTTGAACACTACATAACTCCAATTTGAAGCATTTCTTACCCCACACTTTTTAAAGGTGTGACAAAAATGCAAGTTGCTATGTTATTCATGATCCTATTGGTGCGATTGAGACAAGGTGTTTTGATACCCTTAGAAGCATTTTAATCAGCTATACTAAAAAAAACAGTAAAATATATTCAAACAAAGCAAATGTTGTTAAAGTTCAATGTCAGATTTAAATTTCTCAATACCATTAATACTATCACTAAGGCAAGAACTAACGGAGAAAAAAGAGTGCAGTTATCTACAACAATGACTTACATTTTTTCAATGAGCTGTTTTTCATCCAGAGCATTTGGAAGATCTCTCTTATTTCCAAGAACTAGGACCTGAAAAGATCACAAAATCTACTGTTACAACTAATATTGTGACAGAGGATACATGTTCATCTTTCAAAGGATTATTTCATTGAAGAAGCAATTTGTTCTTAGAGGAAGGTCTTTTGAACATTGTGAAAAATCACATCTAAATTTCTTGCACAATAACATTTCTTGAAATGACAATGGGCCAGTTATCTTTTTCCACCTGTTTAGAAAACAGCAAGTCTCAATAGCACAGACAGGATAAAGAAGAACAGGATTCCTCACTTTATAAATGCGCAAAAATGTTATTTTTATATTAAAGACAAAATTCAAACATCATGCATTAATTCAAAGCTCTTGAGCATCAAGTGTTAATATTCAAAGTTGCTTACATCTGTGTGAAGAGCAGCTATGCCGGGGGCTTTCCCCAGCTAACAGAAGTTGCACCTGTTCAGCATTATTAGATACCATTCTTGCATCAGGGTTTCAGTATATTTTACAGGACTTCTCTTGATTCAGAGGACAAAGGATGCACAAAAAAGCGTGGAATCACTCCTAATGTGATTGCCCAATTAACTAGCATCCATAACATACACGGCTGTCAGCGCTTTCTGTACTTAAATCATCCTCTGAATATCCCCAAGATACCCATATGACATTTCCACTTCTGACGCCAACTTACCCATGTGATCTATAAGAAAAGGTGCTGAATTAATACAAGTTTGCAGTGAAGCATAATTGAATTACATGCATTAGACACTGGACTGACACCAAGACTAACTGATTGTAACCAGCTCTCAGTCCACAACCATTATAATTATAATTATAAACATCACCAGTCAGCCAACACAATCTGAGTTCCTGATAGGAAGCCTGCCAGAGATATCATTGGGACAAAGCACTCCCACCTACAACCACTGTACATTGCCACAAAATACTCAAACCTATGTTCACATGCCAGCAACATTTTGGCAGCTAGCAATGGCTTTTAGAACAGGCCATTAGTGAGCTGCACTGGCAGGACAGGTGGACCCAGTCACCCATATCTCTCAAATGCACAGGACAAAATATCTGGAAGTTAGCATTCTAGAAAAACACTTTCTTTCCTAACCTTGGAGCTTTAAAAAAAACTGGCATTGCTTATCCCACAAATCGGTAGAATATGCAATTTAAAAATGACACATCCACTGAAGGACACACAACATTCACTTGTGACCTTGCTAATTTATCAAGGGTGTCAGTTCTCATGAGAAGCCTTGGGTTCAAATTAATCTAGCATAAGCTTGCAGAGGATGTAGATAAATCTGTTAATTATTGGGCAGAATGCTGTGGATCCAGATATCATCAAACTCTTGAAGGCAATACAGGGATTAAAGTTGCCAAATAGTGTGTTTGGAATCCAGCATATAAATTTACTGTTATGATCCTGCTAGGAACCATTAACATTTAAGAACAATCCGAGCACCTAGTAATTAACTGACAGAATTATGCCATAAGATTTGATGTTTTTAAACAAAAACAAACTGTTTAATTCTTTGATATACTAAAAGTAAGCAGTATTAACTTAACACTATAGTTTATAATTACTTATTCTATGAACTCAGTTCTACTTTTTACATCCCCTCATCACCCAGAGTTCCCTTATCTTCAAAATCTTGAAGGTTCATTCACTTTTCATGTGACCAACCCAAAGGCATGCCATAGCTCTCTGGAATTTACTTTAATTCTCCTTAGTGTTCTAGCTATTCCTCGAGATACAAATTTCATGGGGATCCTTCCATTAGCCCTCAGCTAAGCAATTTTCCAATTTTTCTTTACAGACCTCAAGACTGTGGACACCTCAACTCCTCGTCTTGGCTTTGAACATACATAGACTGCTTTTTCCTCAGTCTGCTCTCAGATTCTTACAGCTCTTTCAAACTAACTGTTTAAGCTAACTGCTTTCTGCCACAGTTCTGAGAACCACTCTAGCTTCAAACTAGGCAAATCTTCTGGCTGCTTTTTCGTTCACGAAATCCAAACTGAGCTTGAGCCCTCACCTGCACTCTGGGCAGCGAACGATGAAGTTAGTCTTTTCTCTGCTTAAGGACAGGCCTGACTAACATTCATTTCCTTTAGCCCTCCCCACTGAGTTGCAGCCTTCAGAGGACCAAATTTACCAGTTTGGTCGGCTCCCAAAATGAACTGCTTGCTTCTACCAGCAAAAAATAGATAAATTAAACAAAAGAACTTTCTAACCAACGCTCCAACTGGAATCACCATCTCTATGGCAATGTGGCATGCTTCGGCATATCCTCAAACTGAAAACAAATTATCCTACTTTCAACACAACTGTAACCCATAGGAATAATTTATATTTCTAATTGATGTAACTGCTCTCTCTCCAGACTTTGATTCCATTTCAAGCTTACACATGGATCACTGTACAATTTTTTCACCATCCTTGCAAGACAAACACAAGCTACCTTTTAAGGGTAATAAATGCAGGCTTGCTCTTGTTGCATTTACATCAGTTAATTGGACCAGTTTCTCAACCAGGTACCCCCATTCTCCTACAGTTAAAACTTTAATTCTAAAACTAAAAGTTATATTCTAAAACAAATTATGAACTAGATATTTGCAACAGTCCATTCTCTTGTTGTTTCTGATCAACTGAACAGTCAAGGATCTCTTAAAAGTAGCCAGGTGTTACCATTTGGTACAAAAGAAAGAGTTTGTATTTATAAGGCACCTTTTACTGCAGGATTCCACAAGTTTTGCCTTACAAGAAGCAACTAGACTAGAAGTTTGACCCAGTGATGAGGTACTGGTGACATCTACTAGTGTTGGGACAGTGTTTTCAGAGGAACTGAGTTAGTTTTGAAAGTGTGATTTCTTTCGTGCCTTTTCTTTTAACAAACTTTGCCTCTAATAACTAATAACAGAAATTAACTGGTTATTTCTGTTTATGGGACCTTGTTGTTTTCTGCATTTATCCACAAAGTAATTTACACTGCTATGAAATGTTTTGAGAAATCCCAAAGTAAAAGGTGACCTATAGTTTCTTCTTGTTCCAAAAGGCAACATATGGATGAGTAGGAATTGGCTCCATTGAGACAAACTTTTAATGTCTAAAACAGGAAATTATGTTAAAACACACTACATAAATACAAATTTTACCTTACTGGAGCCCTAAACAGTGACCCTTAGGGGTCTGCACATTCTCCATCTAAAGTGCTTCAAGTGGTCAAGCGGCAGCTGTGAAGCTGAGTCTGTTGCTCTCACTGTCTCACATTAACCATGAAACTCTTGAGCTTGCATTGTACAATTGAAGTAGATTTGAACTAAAATAACTGCAGACAGGTGTCAGATCACTAGTGTTTAACAGAACTGAAATGCAGCTGTGCTCACAGCAGATCATGGAGTTCCTGAAATCAGTAAAATTAAGACTCCCTCCAGCAGTGCCCAACACAATCAGCCACTGCAATAACACTGTTTGAATTGGAACTCTTACTAAAAACCTGAGACACTGCCCCCTCTGGTGTCCCATAGTGTACTGTAACCATTTACAATTAAATGTGAGGCTTGAGCAGTTCATTCAAACATCAGCATCTTCCACATACTTGACTAAGCCACAGCTTGAGTTATCATGGTCAAAGTTTTACAAATCACTACAGAAACTGCCAGTGTACTAATACCAGTTTACAAAGAACTGCAGCACCATGAAAGTCAATCCTAAACACTACAACTAGTTTTAGATTTTCTCATCAAGGTGACTCTCAGGCTATGATTCTGAAGATGCTGGCAGTTATCAACTAAGCCCATATGCAAGCTTCGGAAGGATCGCAGGCAATAAAACATACTTGTTACGAGTATGACTCAGTGGAAACATTCTCAACTGAGTCAGAAGATTCTGAGCTCAAGTCCCGCTCCAAGGAATGGAGTATATAAATCCAGGCTGGCATTTCAATGCAATACTGAGAGAGCACTGCACAAAGGTGCACTCTTTCAGTGAAATGTTAAACTGAGACCCCACCTGTCAAGTCTAAAAGTGAAAATGTCCTTTTTGTTTAAATTATGCGAGAATATAAACTAAATTGACAGACCAGTGCAGTACTACATTATCAGAGGGTTAGCTTTTTGGGAAAACAACATGTGAAAGCCATGCCTGAAATCTCAAATTAACAAAAGATCCCATGGCACAATTCAAGATGGAGGGTTCTCCTGGGTTGTAGCCAATGGTTATCCGTCAAAAACCAAAACAGTACCTGGTGATCGCTCGCATTCCTATTTCTGTGTGCAACTTGGGTGCCACATTTGTCTACCTGAAAGCAACTATACTGCAAAAAAGTAATGTAAAGCACTTTTCATAAGTCTGGACATCATGCGAGACATTGTACACTTAAGTTGCTGATCAAATCAAACTGCCTGCCTAGCACTAAAATTTTCTTTTGAAACCATCATAAAAATTACAATGACTTTGGGCAAAATGGCAATATATACATTTGTTCTTTGCTCCATGGACTAGGATCTCGATCTTTGCTTGTAAAACATCTAGGTTTCAGAGTGTCAACCCCCTCGACCAACTCCCAATAACCGAACGCTTTAAGTGTAAAAATCATTACAATGCTGAACCTGTGACTGCCCCCACCTCATCCAGACAAATTAGAATGACTATACCACAAGATTGGGTGGCAATTTCAAATCAACTTTTCACAAGATCGAAAGTGACATATAGCAGGCGTGTTATTTTATAAAACTGGAGAGAATCAACAATACTAGATTGAAGGACCTCACTTAATTGGAATTTTAAACCAAGGGGGAAATTCCAGCCTATATTTAACTAAAGAGAAAAATTCTCTCATGAAGTTTCAAGAATCACAGCTTCAAAGGAATATCAACCTGCATTTATGTTAAAGTGAAGGTGAATAATTATCTCATATTTAGCTTGTTATAAGCACAGTTTTGATAGGTCAAATTATACTTCGCTTCCTGAGCAGATTTTAAAATGTGATATGCCTTTTCCTCCCATGGTACAGATTTATATTTAAATATAAAGCAGTAATCAAAGTTTAGAGTAAAAAGTGCAAACTACAGAAATTGGGCAGAATACAATCTATACTTTATGAAAGCAGTGTTATAATTACTCACAGGGATTCCTTGCAGCTGTGGTTTATCTAACAGATTGTGAAGTTCATTTCTAGAAGCCTCTATTTTGTCACGGTCTGCAGCATCCACCATGTACCTTTAAAAAGGAAGACATTGTAATATCACTGCTAATGCTACGCAAAAGTAATCTCAACTTTGGTTAAATCATGCACAATTCAATGTACAACCCATTTTCATATTTCTATAACTCTGCAATCTGACACTAGTAGGTCCATGGGAATGATGTATTCATATTAGAACTTTGCCCAAAAAACGCTAAAATCTTGCTTGAGATTCCAACTGAGGATCAATCCCTCAATCAACATCACAAGGAATGATTATCTAGTCATTATCACTTTGTTAGTCACATTCATCAATGTTAGCAGAATACGGAAGTTAGTCTGCGATGCTGGCGTAACCAAAGCAGAAACAAACTGCTGTGGAAACCACTAAGTAGCAGGGCAGTTTCCAAACTACCTGTGGTTTTAAACCTTTGTTTCAGTGGCTGCAGGTGGTGATCTGTTTAGGATACTTTTGCCCACTGCAACATTTACAAGTCCTATATGGATAATTGGAAATCCAGATGTGGCTAACTGCTTTTCCAAATAGGAATTTAAAATGAATGATAGTTGTTGGCTATGTGATCTCGATGCTCAATTGCACAGCACATGCATTTATATTCTGGTGCAATGACCTTTCTTCAGAACTGGAAAATGTTAGAGGTGCAATAGGTTTTAAGCAAGGACAGAGCCCTGAAAAGAGGAAAGAACAAAAAAAGCAAAAGTCTGTAGTAGGGTGGAAGCCAGGAGAAAATGAACTGGAAAAGGGATGATTGTGCAAGGCAAAAAGAAACAGCAATAGAATAAGAAACAAAAGATGGGTTCGGGGAAATCGAAATGGAAAAGCAGAGTCAAAAGCTGCTGCCTAAAACAAACAGGGCACAGATAACCTGACATTGCTGAACTGAAAAGTCAAACCCCTGGAAGGCTGTAAAGCAACTAAATCAAAAGATAAGGAACTATTCCGAGCTTACACTGGGCTCCAATGGAATACTGCAGGTGGCTGAGGACAGAGGTGTCAGAGTGAGTAGGGTGGAGAAAAAAATGACAGGTGACTGGAAGCTCAGGGTCTCACTTGCAGACTTAATAGAGGTGTCCCACAAAGCAATCACAATTTGCATTTCCCCAGTGTAGACTGCATCATGAGCAATGAATACAATATACTAAATTGAAAGTACAGGTAAATCGCTGTTTCACCTGGAAGGCATATTTAGGACTCTTGACTGTGGGACGAGAAGAGATAAAAGGACAGATGTTGTATCTCCTGTGCTTGCACTGGAAGGTGCAGCGAGAAGGCGATGGAGTGTTGAGGGTGATCAAGGAGTGGACCAACGTGTTTTTGGAGGGTGGGTGGGGGGAGGCAGAATGCTGCAAGTGGGGGGGGAATAAGTTTGGTGGTGACATCACACTGGAGGTGGCAGACACACAAACGTCGACAGGGAAGTCCTATTTGTGGATCATGGGAAGAAGGTAGAATTGGACTGTGTGAGATTGGGGTCTAAGAGGTTTGAGGCCTTGGCAGGAAGATCTCCAGAAAAGGTGGTGAGTGACAGTCTTGAATACAATAGCATGATGTTCAGTGGTGGGGTCATGGTCCAGAGGCACATAGGTGGTGTCAGGGGTGCTGTTTATCCATTGCTAGGTGGAGGTCCATTCGTCAGATAGTGCTACCCTTATCAGTAGGTTTAATAGCAATGTTAAGATTGGGCCCAACAGAACATCTTTTGCCCCGTGTCATCTTCCCTTGTTACTTAATCTCTCCTACCTTCCACCCTATCACAGGCCTCCCCCTTTTGTTCTTCCCTTCCTGCCTCTGTACTTGTTTAAAACCTGTTACATGTCTTAACTTATGTCAGTTCTGATGGAAGGTCATCAACTGAAACATTAACACTTGACAGATGCTGCCCAAACTGTTAAGTACTGCCAGCATTGTGTTTTTACTTTACATTTTCAGCATCTGCAGTGTTTTGCTTTACTTCATGCATGTTTGCAAGTAAAATATTATAGGTAAAAAAGCAACATGCAAGCGTTTTTTTTGATCGAGTACTTTAGGTCCTTGAATACTGAGTGGTGCTAGATGTGTGTGATATAAATATACACGTGTGAAGTTAACTTATTCACACTGCAAAGTGCTTTCTACTAAAATTAATGCATGCGATTTAAATGATGTCACCATAGCCAAACCTGATTTAGGACAAAAGAGAAAACCCACTTTGGCTGGACTATATGAGCGTGGTGGATTTTTGAACATGTAAACTCGGAACATCTACAACTGTCCTTTGAAAACCACTTCTCCAATGGGAGAAGTGAGACCCTCAGTGAGACCCTGAGCTTCCAGACACCTGTCATTTTTTTTCTCCACCCTACTCTCACTCTGACACCTCTGTCCTCAGCCACCTGCAGTATTCCACTGGAGCCCAGTGACCATTTAGAACTAGTAGCACTAAAATTTATTATGCTATTGAAGTCAAACGCAGAACCAATTTTGCAACAAGCCCTTAAAGCTTCAATTTTCACCCAAAGCTTGAACACGAATGGAAACAATTGGCATGTGTTCTCTCATTCCACATTTGATAACAGTTCCGTGAGGTGCCTTGGGATGTCTTGCGAAGTTAACACTATATACTTGCTGTTGGCAACATAAAGCTCTTATGAAAATCAAAAGGAATATAAATGTTTGATGAGTTATGGAACCCAGAAGTATTGTTGGCAGTGAACCTATATCAAAAAGCCTCCGGCTCAATCCCTGAACTTTGCAATGAGCCAATCTCAGTTAGCCATTGTCCAAGTTCACCATTAGAGCAATCATTTGGCCTAGGAAATGGTAGGCCATTGACACTTAACTCATCCCATAACACATCACTGCTTTAAGATTAAGGAGACAATAGGGAATAAACTGGTGGAGAAAAAAAAACATCTCCTTCTCATCAAGTATTTCATTTATCCTTTCTATTTAAAATTGTTTTAAAATTTATTTTCAAAGAATACTGTAGTATAGATAGCTACCAAATCGTATTCAATCAATTTAGTGTTAAGTTTGGATACTGGAAGAAAATTTGGGTAAATGGGCAAGTTTATATATTGGTTTTCCATGATTGGCATTCTACCACCCTCCCCCCCACATTGAGAACATGCTCTTAAGTTGTTGTAAATTTAGTCAAAATTCAAGACGGCAACTTCACAAGTGGTGTCCGCTGCTTGAGCAAATTGCTCCAATACATTTCCCCAATTAAAGACAAAGGTCAAGTCCTGAAAAGGGGAAGATCTCGTATTACTAACTAAAAGGATGCAAGGTGTCAACCATGGCATGACTTAATTTTTCAAGCTGTACCCACTGAAGAATTCACGGCCTGTAAAACTGGATACAAGTTGTAGGAAATAACCAAATTATATGACATCATCAACCCTATACACAAGGTACTGCCAGCTTAATAAAATTATTAGGTAACTTGTGTTCTAGATTCTGCCCATTATGGAAGCCAGCTTTTTTAAAAAAATATTACTTTCAGGGCCAGTTTTCTTGCAAAAGTTTTCTAGGATCAACTGAATGTTCACCATACACACATCTGAATCACAAAGCTACATCATTAGCAAATGCAAATGAGGTAAGTTGTAATGACCTTGAGTTATTATTCAGCCTTTCTCCTCCAAAGTACTTAGGACAGCATCGATAGTAATGAAAAGTACAGGAGACAGGGGATCACCCTGTTTAACTCCCTTTCAAGCCAGAATAGGTTGAGTTTTGCCCTTGTCAGTCTTATAGTAGAAACTTCTGCTTACACAATCTCAATAAAGTTGATAAATTTGTCACAAAGACCTGGACACCGCAGGCTTTTGTGGATTAATTTGTACCCTACAGAATCTAAAGCTTTAGCAACAGCCAAACTGAGTTGAGACTACCCAAACTTTTTCCCTCAGGCCTGTTCAGCTTGTGCAGCAGACTAAAAAGGAAAAATGTTTTTAAGCAGTTGGACTAGATTTAAAAACAATTCTGTATGTCAAATAAAGATAGAAAATGCTGGAACTATTTCAGCAGGCCATACAGCACCTGTGGAGTGAGAAACAGAGTTAATGTTTCAGGTCACTGATTTGTTAACGGTGATACTCCAGTGCATCGGGAATATCAAGCACTCTGTGGTGCACAGAAGGAAAGGTCAGGGCTCCCTGTTGAAACTGCATCACAATTGGTGAGCGAGATCATCACATTTAACCATGGGCATCAGAATTTCATAGAAGACTATGGTTTCCCAGGAGACTGTGCAACAGTCTTTTCTTGTGGTGGGGAAAGTATGTGTGATAAGGTACTTGAGGAAACTGTCTCTTCATTAAAAAGTCAATGTGCTCAATTTCTTGCACCTGTTCAGTTTCCTGACAGGTGGTCAATGAAGGCGCCATCACAATTCAAAATTTATGCAACTGCTCTTTGCAGCAATTATCAGGCATAAACTGCGAGATATACTTACACAACAGCATTGACCCCTCTGCAATAGCGTTCCCACATACTTCGAAATCTTGGCTGCCCACCAATGTCCCAGATCTTTAAGAAAAATAAAATGCCAATTATATATAGCAACATGTGAGTATTCCCATGCACAACTGTGATTTAACACATTGTCAAGCAGATTTCAATCTTTTATAATGTAGGCATTATCAAGTTATGAACTTATTCTACCAGCAGGCAGAAACATCCTGCCTCACAGGTTCTCATACACACACAAACTGAACTAGAGAGAATGTCATAATGAAAAAGAAACAGGGAAAAAGTTTCACCACTTTTGTTCTTCAGAGGACCCCTCTTGTTCTTCTCATTTGCTGAGACATAGACTACCATGTTATTAGTATAGCATGTGTTATTACTTTTCCCAGCCCTCCCCTCCTTTATTAGCCTCTTCCTATTTCTGCACTTTTCCCATTATTTCCTCTCTCACTTATCTTACCCCTCTGCTTGTTTCCATCCTTCCTTGCCTTCTTCCCGAAGCATGGAGGCACAAGACAACAGATGAAGACAACAGACAGAAAAGAAGGGAGCAGACCACCAACTCAGGCAACCTTCCCGTGAATCGTAGTCTGAAACACTGGGGAGGTCAGTAAGCAGACAGAAGCTCCAACAGGCAGGGTCCTGCACAATTTAAAGGGTAAGGAGGATAAACAGACACTGGGTTGATCCTGGAAGTTCTTCTGTTCAAGGAAGTCACAATGGCCCCAGGGATTAAAACTGGCTTGCTAGACATATTTACTACAAATGTTAACAAGTTGCTGGCAATGGATAGCGTGTAACCCAAGTCCAAGATATTCAACAAATCCACAGAGTCATTATATTGTTTGATGGGGAGGGAAGGTGGAAAGAATTGTCAGAGCCAGATTTATGCACATTTCTTACATACTTTGTGCAATATTTTCCTTAGGAACTTTTCTTTAAGTGACATTTTTGACACTATGCTAAATTAGTCAGAAAAACAGAAAATGGAAATACACTGCAATTCAGGTCAGAAGCCAGGATATTCACTGATGCTTGGGGTTCAGACAATGAATCAGTCCGTGCCATATGCATCAAGGCCTGGACATCATTTAGGCTTGGTTGCTAAGTTGCAAGTAACATTTACACCATACAAATGCCAGACAATGACCATCTTCAATAAGAGTCTAATTACTTTCTCTTGACATTCACTGGCATTCCATCAATCACCCATCAACATCCTGGGGCTCACAAACTAAACTAGACCAGACAAATACTGTGGTCAGTTTAAGAGGCTGAACATTCTGCAACAAGTGACTCAGCCCCTGACTTCAAAGCCATTCCACCAATGCATAAGTCAGAATTATGGTGGAATACTCTCCACTTACCTGAATGAGGTCAGCTCCAACAACACTCAAATGTAATCAAGAATAATAATCGGAGGGGAAAAAAAATCAATGGGCACTTGAAAAAGTTTGAATTAATTAAGGAGAGGCAGCAAGCATTTGTAAAGGATCATCTTTGACTAAACTAATTGAATTTTTTGATGAACAGAAAGGGGCTGATAATGGGAAAAACAATGGATGTTGTCTTTCTGGGTTTTAAGAAAATATTTGACAAAATGCCACATAAAAGGCTGCATTACAAAATTGATGCTCAAGGAATAGGAATTAGTGTCAGCTTGGATAAAGGACAAAAAACAATGAGTCATGGTAAATGATTGTTTTTCCAGGCTGGAGGTGTTCCTCAATGTTCAGTGCCTGAAACACTATTTTTTTGATTTATATAAATTGGAATAAAGCAAAATTTTAACATTCGCCAATGATACCAAACTTGAAGGTGTGGCACGCAATGAGGATGATACCAATTCACCACAATAGGAGGCTGAAAGGTTAGCAGAATGAGAAGACAAGTGACAGGTGGAATTTAATACAAAGAAGCGTGATGTGATGCATCTTGGCAGAAGTGATAGGGAGAAGCAACACAGAATTAATAGTACAGCTCTAAAGGGCGTGTAGGAACAGGGGAGTGAGGGGGGGGGAACACCTTGGGGTCCAAGTGCACAGATTCAAGAAGATGCCAGGTCAGAGTTAGCAAAGATACGTGATCTTGGGCTTCATAAATAAAGGTAGAATACAAAAGTAGGAAAGTTATACTGAACCTTCATAAAGCTCTAATTTGGCCACAACTAGAGTTTTGCTTCTGGTCCATACTTTAGGAAGAATGTGAAGGTCCTTGAAAGGGTGCAGAGAAATTTACCAGGATAGTTACAAGAATATTAGCTGTGAGTTTAGCCAGGAGAAGCTAAGTTTGTTCTACTCAGAGCAAAGGAGATTGAAGGGGGTTTGATCGAGACATACAGGATTATGACAGGTTTAGAGAAGGTGGTCAAAGAAAAGCCATTCCCATTAGCTGATGGTAGAAGGGCCAGGGAACATAGATTTAAGGTTTTGGGAAAGAGGTGCAGGGGAATATGAGAAAGAACTTTAATGCAGTAAATGGTAATGAACTGGAGCTTTCTGCCCATGAGGGTGATGGAAGCAGACATGGTGAAAATTGGATGGACGCTTGAAGGAAATAAACTTGTAGGACGAGGGGAACACAGTAGGGAAACAGAACTGACTGGATTGTTTTATAGAGAGCAAGTATGGACTTGATGGGCCAAATAGCCACCAACTTTCAAAATCTTGCAACTCGCCAACAGAACGGTGCTACGGACATATCTGTATACAGACTACAATGGTTCAAGAAAGCAGCTCACCACCTCAAGGGAAAATGAGGAGGATTAAATGATCGGTTTGGCAGAACCACCTACATATTTCTTGAATGAAATGATAAGGTTTCAGATCAGCAATCTTCCCCCAGAACTGGAAAATGTTACAGATGTAAACAATTTTAAGCACGTAGAGGCAAGGAAAAGAAGAAGAGGAAATGGACTCGATTGGGTGGAAGTCAGGAGAGATTAAACAACAAAATGGGGGCCAAGATGGGGCAAGAAACAAAAGATAGGTCTTAAGGTGCAAATGACAACAGCAGAACCATCACCAGTGACTGCGAACCAGAAAAAAAAAGTGGTTGTCGTCTAATTCAGTATTGAGTCTGGAAGATTGTAAATAGCCCAAACACAATAAGAGATGCTGTTTCTCAAGCCTCATTGAAACTGTGTCAGAAGCCAAGGGCAGAGAGTTCAGAGTAGCAATAGAGCAGAAAATTAAAATGACAAGCAACTGGAAGTTTAGGACCACGCCCAGGGTTACAGACTGAAAGGAAGTGTTCAGCAAAGCAATCATCCAATCTACATTTGATTTCCTCAAAGTAGAGGAAACCATATCAGTGAGCAGCAAATATAGTATAATGAATTGAAAGTACAAGTACAATGCTATTTCATTTGCAAGGGGTGTTTGGGACCCAGGATGGTGGGAAAGGAGGAGCTAAAAGAGGAGCAGAAAGGATAGAAGTTGTACTTCCTGAGCTTGGACGAGAAGCTGTGAAAAGATAAAACGAGTGTTGGGTGATTGAAGAGTGAACCAGGGCATCCAGGAAGGAAGAGTCCCATCTGAATGCTGAAAGGGGAGAGGGGAAGACGTGCTTGGTAGTGACATCATACTGGATGTGGAAATGGAGAAGAATGTTCTGTTGAATGTGGAAATTGGTGGTTTGCTCAGTTTATTCAAGTTTAGTTCAGTGCAGAGGTCGGCAATTGTCATGATAAATCACATATTTGCGAGGAGCTATGTTCCCTGAAAGATGTGTAGCCTCACAGCAACCCTTGGCAGTCCACCTGCCAAGTTGGTCTCATGTTACTGCATGTGCAAGGCTGAGCACTTAAATAAATCATCTGTCCCCTCCCCCTCAAAAAAGAGGGAACATTAGCCAGGACCAAACATGACCAATATTAAACACTCCTGCTTTTCCATATCTATCCTTGGATCTAAGTTAAATGTCAAAGAGGAGAGGAATAATCAAGTCAATTTAGGCTGCAGACAGGGTATTTACTTGCAAACATTAAGATACCAGGAACTTAATTTGTAAGGTGTTGACACTTTAAAGCAGTTAATTGCTGGGAAGATCCTAGCAAACTGGAAGTCTCTTGTCAAAAAGGGTGGCAAGATATAGCAACAAGAGACTCATGAGCCTTCCAGCATTCTCAAGCAAAATAATGAAGTCAAAAGTGAACAATTACTTGTAAACACCAATTGGACTGAAGCAGGTCAAGAAGGTGGCTCACCACCATTTTCTCAAGAGCAATTAGGGATAGGCAACAATGCTGGCCTAGCCAGCAACGCCCACATTCTGCAAAAGAAAAATAATTCGGAAGAATAAGTCCTGCCTAAATTTTGGAGGAGCTGACACCCTGAGTAGAGGGTGGAAAATCCTATGATAAAAGCAAACTACTGTCGATGCTGGAAATCTGAAATAAAAACAGAAAATGTTGGAATAACTCAGGTCTGGCAGCATCTGTGGAGAGACAGACACAGAGTTAATGTTTCGAGTCTGTATGACCCTTCAGAAGGAGGATCTTCTGAAAAAGGGTCATACAGCCTTGAAACGTTATCTCTCTCCACGGAAAATCCAATGAACTGGGTTAACATGACTTAATAACTACTTCACGTAACAGGAACAATGTTCTCTTAATTTAGTTGTGTGGGGTCAGTTTAGTCAGTCATGCGTTATTTATCATGGAATGAGGCCTGTATGGTGCCTTCCAGACTGGTGCACAGTCATGCACCCACATAGCGAAAAATTGAACAGGAATTCAAGTTAAAAACTGGAAATCGTTGGAGATTAGTGGAAGAATTGGCTTAAGAGTATGTTAGTGGAGTCACAATTTACTAAAAGACCCAACTCCCTGCCCTTTCCCCAAACCTTCAAATATCTTAAATTTTCCTTTTAAAAATTACGGATTATGCTTCCATTACAGTGTTAAGGAACACAAAACACAGCAAGAACACTAGAACAGAAACAGGCCTTTGTGCCTTGAGCTTGTTCCACCATTCAATTAGATCATGACTGATGTGTATCTTAATCCCATCTATCCATCTTGGTTGTATCCCTTAATATTCCTTACCTAGCAATAATCTAACAATTTTCAGTTTTAAAATTTTCAACTGATCATGCCTACATTCTAACAGTGACCATACTTCAAAAAGTATTTCATTGGCTATAAAGTGATTTGGGATATCCTAAGATCTTCAAAGGGAACATATAAATACAAGCTATATCTTCTTCAACAAGAGAGTGGAGGAGTTGCAGATCTCCAGTGTGCTTTCATGAAGAGGTGCTTCCTGATTTCACTCAAACAGCTTCTCTCTAGTTTTAAGGTTATGCCCCCTTGTTCTGGAACTTCCCCAGAGGAAAGAGTTTCTCTCCACCTACCCTATCAAATCCTTTAATCTTACACACCTCAGTTAGATCACCCTTTAACCTATATTAAAGTGAATACAAGCCTCATCAATGTAACGAGTCCTCAATTTAACCCTTTTAGACCCAGTATTATTCCAGTGACTGCACTGCACCCCATAATGGCCAATATATCCATCCTGAACTGCATCCCCCAGTACTGAAAGTTGGACACAAGGTGGGGTCCAAACAGGGCTTTATTCAGCTGCAACTTCCACTTCTTTGTAGTCCAACTCACTTGAGTTAAAGACTAGCATGCCATTTGCCCTCAATTTTTTTGGAACATGCCCACCAGATTTTAGTTGTTTCTCTACTTGGACCCATTGAACTCTCCGCTCAACCAAGAATATGTCATAACCTTTTGCATAACAATTCAAATCTCTCCTTTTGTTCTGTTGGTGACCAAGTTAAGTTAATCCACTAGTTAAATGACTAAGCAAGCAGTGAAAATGATTTTTCCCCTGTTTAAACTCAGTTTTGAACACCTCTATTCAATCTACAAACCTTCTCTGTTCTAGTTTCTGTAGTTACGGGAAATTAAAACTTCACATCCAAGTTCCACCTTAGTAAATTGCTTCTGTGTTCTTTTTATAGTCATGGCATTCTTTCTAAAAACTGGGCGTCAAAACTAAGCACAATTCAAACACAGAATGAATGATTTTATAGCGTTAGGATTGACTCTTGGCTTTTGCATTTGATGTAGTAATTTGTAAAAAAAAAAATCGGCTTTAATAATCTGCCCTCCCAGTTTTAAAGACTTGCATAACTGAACCTAAAAGTCTTTTACTTTTAAAGGTTTACAATAAAAGCTCTGACTTGAGACATTAACCTTCACTCTCCATGTGCACTACCTGGCCTGCTGTTTTCCAACATTTGTGTTCCCTTCCTTATTTTTCCTCCCCAAAAGTGTTGCAAACAATACTGTTTGTCATTTACATTAACATGGATAATGAAGCTAAACAAGAATTGGTCAAGTTTGCAGTTACCACCAAACCAGTTGAATTTAAGATCGGCAGCCCAGGAACTTCAAAATGACTTGGACAAAAATATAAACTGGGATCAGTGATGGCAGATTAATAAAAGTGTTATACTTAGGGGAAAAAAAGGAGTGGCAGAGGTACTCCAATTAACAGGTTTATGGCACATACACAAATGTTTTGTAATTTCCAATCAAAGAAAATGTTTAAACAAACCGTTTGACCCCATACTAATTGAGGCTGGCTTGCAATTTCATATTTTCAGAGCTAATATCAAGGTACTGGCCATGTTCCAACAGGCACAAATTAGTTCCCCATCTTTTCTGAAGATAGGACTATCCAGAAAGGAATCTATGAGACCAAATATCTGTAGAAAGTCTTCATTTACCTTTGCGCATTGTGATAGTGTAACCACAATGTAAACGCTATCAATCTAAAGAAGAAATTCTTTGGATTAACCTCATACCCTCTGTACAGGGTTACAAATGTGCAGAATCATTATCAATTGAGTCACAAATAATTACACATTTAAAAATCAATTTGCACTGTAACTTAACAGTTGAATTTATATAGCACTGTGCTGTGATGTCTCAAAGCACTTCAAATAATGAATTCCTTTAGAACTAGTGGGTTGTATAGGCAAACAATGTTGAATACTCAAATGACTGTCCCCAAGCATAAAATGTTGATAAATCAGATTAAAGAACAGCATAACTATGCATTATTGCACAGTTTCATTACATACCTTTATTGTTACATTGCCTTTGGTGACCTTTCTCATATTGAAGCCAACAGTTGGAATCATATCTTCGCTGAACTGACCACACTAGAAGTTAAAGGAAGAAATTAAAATTCATTCCATATTAATAAAAATGCAATTACAGACATTTCATACCTTCTATACCCTCACCTCTAAACAATTAACATGAGAAAGAATGATCATATCCTCAGGATGTTCCAAAGACTTCCACAGCCAGAGGTACTGAAGGTTATAAATTGAGTAGTCAGTTTGCACACAGCAAGTTCACACTAATGGCTTTGAAATAAACAACCAGATGATCTGTTTATAAGATTAGTTGAGAACAAGATTTGGGTCAGGACATCCAGAGAATGGCCCTGCTCAACAAACACTTCATGAGGTCTTTCAAGCCAACTTTGTGCAGGCAGGCTGTTTAATGTGTCATTTGAAAGAAAATACCTCCAACAGTGCAGCTCTCCCTTGGTGCAGCAAAGTATCACCCGGATTTTGTCCTTGAGAATGCAGAGTCAGTTTGAAAATCGAACCACCTGACAGATGAGTGTGCTTCCAGTGACTCAAGGCTGACAATTCATTAGGAGATATGCTAAATGTTATATTTTTAACAACCTCCAGACTGGCCATTCAAGTCTAATTTCTTCCTGTGTAAATGGCTTCATGGGTATTGCTAGCAGAGGGCAACCTTATAAGTACTGCAGCTGCTCACTAACAAAGAGAAATGAAAATCCAAAACAGCCATATCCACCAAGGCAAAAGCATCTCCTGGTGTTCTCAATGAATCCACCATCCAGATAAGTGCTTGCATGGCTCACAGGAAAAGATGAAATAACTTTCAATGTTTCAGGTAGGTTGCATGAAAGAACATTGCACAAACTAGTCAATCTAGTTTTAATATACCATTCTTACAGTTGCCATAACTGCACTGAGCTAAATTTAACTTGAGTACTGCTATGGGAACCTGTGTCCTATCTATGCCTGCCCTTCTGTGGGAAATGTGGAGCATCCTTACTTCCAGTCCTACTTGGTCTTCTCCCTCACCCATTTTTCTAGTATATTGATGACTACCACTGCCGTTTCCTGTGCTCGACCAGACCTTGAAAATGAAAGCAACTTTGCTTCTAATTTGACCCTGTGTTTCTAATATGTCTTCCTCCTTCCTCAACTGAGGATTCCCTATTTTGTTTGATAGGGTCCTCAACGACGCCTATTCCATTTCCCACAATTCTGCGTTCACCCTTTTCACTCTCTCCCAGAATCAAATTGTTTACTTGTTTTCACTGTGCACTGCAGAATGAATTTTCCTCCATTATTTGCACCATTTCCAGCACAATGCCAAACAACTTGCCCTCTCTTCAGCATTCCAAAGGAATGGTTTCCTCCTCATCGCTCTGGTCTACTCCTCTAGTCATGCCCAACATCCCTTCCCATGCAAGAGGAGGTGGTGCAAGCCCTCTCCCTTTAACATCTCCCTTCTCATTATACAGGGCTCCAAACACTGCCCAGGTGAAACAGCGATTCACTTGTAACTTTCAGTTTAACACACCATATTCATTGCTCAACAATACAATTTCTGCAATGCTGGGGAGACAAATTTCAGATTAGGTAATCATTTTGTGGATCACCTAGCTTTAGTCCACAATCGTGACCGTACTCCCAATCTCCTGTCATTTTAATTCTCTACACCACTCCACTCCGACAATGGCCAATGTCCTCAGCCTCTTACACTGTTTCAATGATGCAGGATGTAAGCTTGAAGAACAGCACCTCATCTTTCATTGAGGCATTTTAGTCTTCCAGAAACTTTGAGTTGAACAATTTCAGATACTATCAGATGGTGGATGTTGATTCTTAAATTCTCATTCACACCTCAAGACCTATCTTTGTTTCTTTACTTGTTCCACCTTCTTTTGTCTTGCACAATTATCCTGTCATTACCCTCTTCTGCCATCTACCCCATCTGGCAAAGGGTCATCAACCTGAAACATCAACCGTTTTCCTCTCCACAGACCCTGCCTGATCTAAATATTTCCAGCAATTAGCTTTAGAAATATTGTTTTAGTGATAAGCTGGCATGACCAGCACTGCCATTTCTATTTCAGTTCAATGAAGCAGGCTTATAGGAAGCATTGCTCCCAATAGGATGCCATCAACCAGAGATAAAACCAAAAAAACTGCGGATGCTGGAAATCCAAAACAAAAACAGAAACAAAAACAAAACAACCAGAAGCTGTTTTCAAGGGTCATTTGGGCCAAATTTTGATGGCACAATGGCTATGTCACCATGTACCCCAACAGCTCTATAGCAAATGGTGGGAAAAATTCAATCCTGTAAGAATGCTGGCTAAAAATGCCATTAAATATGAGGAAAGGTGCAATGAGTTACACATTTTTAATGTACTTGCCAAAATTCTGAAAGAGCCCATGTCCTCACTAACCTCTGCAATAAAATAATGAACACTTTCAGAGTCACCAAAGAGGAACAGCACAAGCTGCATCTATACAGGGCCTTTAATATACCAGATACCTCAAGATCCTTTAAAGATGGGCAGGGAACAAATAGCTAGAGAAACAGATGTAGAGGACACTTAATAACAAACCTTGATCAAAAAGCTGGGTTATGAAATGGTTTGGATTATTGTTTCAAAAAAGTAAGGCAGAAGGATTTCCGGAGACACGCTCCTGGTTTTGAATTTGCATAGAGCACTACCCTTTTAGGAGATAGGTGGTAAAAACGGAGTCAACCAGTTGTCTATTTGTGAAAAATGTTCCAAAATGCCCCAAGTTCAATGTTCACCGTTGAAATAAAACACGACGGTACCATCTGGTCCCCAACAACACCTGAAAACTAAATGACATTTCCTAGTAACCCAATCTTTCAAATTACTTCAGTGGCTAGGATTGGCAGCCTTAACGGAATCAAAATTAGCTTTTTTTAGGAGGGATAGGCAGGGGAGTGGTCACAGTGCTAGGAATTGAAGAAAGGTCACAGTTCAAGTTCTAAGACCATCTTTGCTGATGGTAGCAGCTCACCTCAGTATTAGTGACAATCACACACTGGTTTGGCTCAAAAACCACACTTTTGATGTCTGACTTAACTTCAGAAGTTTCTGAAGACCACACAAAAATAAACCAGACAGCCATATCTGTAGCTAAGATCACATAGTAAGATATCTCCCCACTTAGAAATTGCAGTAATTCACGTCTAGTATCAATGGCATTTTTGCAATTCTCCAGATGGTGTAACTCAGCAGGTCTGACAGCTTCTGTGGAGAGAAATACAGTTTACATTGAGTCCGTATGACTCTTCAACAGAACTAAGAAAAAATAGAAAAGGGGTAAAATATAAGCTGGTTTAAGGAGGGGTGGGACAGGTAGAGCTGGATAGAGGGCCAGTGGTAGGTGGAGATTGCCAAAAGATGTCATAGACAAAAGGATAAAGAGGTGTTGAAACGCCTCTTTGTCCTTTTGTCTATGACAGCTTTTGGCAATCTCCACCTATCACTGGCCCTCTATCCAGCTCTACCTGTCCCAGCCCCCCTTAAACCAGCTTATATTACATCTCTTTTCTATTTTTCCTTAGTTCTGTTGAAGAGTCATACGGACTCGAAACGTTAACTGTATTTCTCTCCGCAGATGCTGTCAGACCTGCTGAGTTTTTCCAGGTATTTTTGTTTTTGTTTCGGATTATTAGCATCCGCAGTTTTTTGCTTTTATCCAGATGGTATAGGTCATTTTGATGCTGAGACGCAATGCTTAATCAGTCATAAATCCTGATGTGATTTTTACCATCATTCCTATTTGAAATGCAATTTGTTCCTTCCCCATCCCTGCTCTCCCCCACCACGCCCACTTATCATCCCAGTTGTCAGCACTCATCAATTCCTATTTTCAGGGGGAGGAGAAACACATTTTGAATTTTTCACTTCACCATTACAAACTATAATTGAAAAGATGTGCAGACTTTTTTTTAAAATGGAAATGCACTGCACGTCTATTTAGAAAGCATTATTTGGGCCCCAACAGCTTTTTTTAAAAAATGGATGGTAGTGTTCAAGATAAATATTTCACTGTACAATTACAATTCAGTAAAACAGCCTGTTCAACAACCAAAATTAATAAACATTTGAGCATGCAGTCTGTCCATGGTATTTGCAATGAAACTAACAGCACTTCGCAGTAGTCTATTTTATGAAAAGCCACAGGTTATGAATGGTTCAAGTCCCTGACACTTTATAATAGATATATATTATATACTAGGAAAGGTTAAGCAGGTTGGCTTTATATTCATTGGAGTTTAGAAGAATGAGAGGTGATCTTATTGAAAGATAAGATTCTGAGGGGGCTTGACAAAGTAGATGCTGAGAGGGTCTACCACCTCATGGAGAAATCTAGAACAAGGGGCCACATTTTAAAAATGAGTCTTATTTTAGACAGATGAGGAATTCCTGCTCCGAGAGTTGTTAGTGTTTGGAATTCACCTCCCCAGCAAGCAGTGGAGGTTGGGTCATTGAAGATATTCAAGGATGAATTAGACAAATTGTTGATTGATTCAAAGGGAGTCAAGGGGTATAAGGAAAGTGAAGAAGTGGAGTTAAGGCCATAATCGGATCAGCTATGATCTTATTGAAGAGCAGAGCAAGCTCGAAGGCCCGAATGGTTTACTCCTGCTCCTATTTATGTTCTTGTGTTCTATAAGTTAGCATTCCTGAACAGTTAAATATCTTGCACTATTTACAAGTGTTAATAAAGGCTTGTATTTATTTCCAATTTTGCTTTTCCAAAGCGACATATGTACCTTCCAATACCAACACCCAGCTCAAGTCTTTTCAAAGCAATGGAACATCCTTAAATAAGCTTGGTGCCCACCTTTAAGTGAATAGAATGCTCAGGATCTAGCTTATAATAGGAAACAGTCAAAAACTTGACTGTTTATTGTAAAATTTACTGTATGTAAATTAGAACTTTACAATGCAGTTTTTTTTATTTAAATTACTGACAGTAGAAAACTAACTGGCACTAACAGCACAGGCATTTTTAAATTAAAGTAATCCATGACTTCACTGGATATCTATTTCTGTTCACTGAAAACATGCTCCACTATACTGGTACACAGCTTAAAGATAGAAACTGGCTGACATGCCATGGCATGATTCATTCATCAGATGTCACATCAGCCAGGTGGGAAACACCTCCTGTCCGGCTCCTGTCCTATCGGTTTGCAACAGGACCCTAATTTCTGGCAACTTGGTACAAATTGGCCCATTACATTATGAAACTAGAGCATCTGATTGACTGGTAATGGGAGTTTTCATGAAGGCTGTACACTTTGCAGCTGTATTTCCCCTCCTCTCTCTCCAAAACTAAAGTGAATTACATGAAGTGCAGGAGTTAATGCCAAGGTAATAAACAAAAACTTGTTTTTGTAACTCAATCTAAAACGCAATGGCCTGAACTGGATGTAGTGAAACGTTCCTCTTGCTCCAACTAGCTATACTTGAGAATGATTGAACGTGTTCAACTCCCCAAGCATTGGTTCCTGATCTCAGCTCACATCAGGGGGAGGGTTCTGCATGAATATCTCTTATTCACCCCTCACATCCCCTTGTTTTTCGCCTGATAGCTGTTCTTACGTCCAAGGTCCTGGAAGGTATGTTCTGGTCACCATCACCAATCCTGACCTCCAGTGTCTTTCATAACCAGTTTCTTAAAAAGTTTACACTAGTCAGTTAATTGGAATCATTGCAAAAGAAGAAGCTTAATCTGACATTAGCTTTACTGTTAACATTTCAACATAAAGAGTGCTGCATGATGTTGTAACTTGCAGTAATAAAAATGACAACTTTTCTAACGAGTGGCAATCATCTCAGAAGTAGCTTCAAACTACTTTGCCAGTTCTTCAAAACTGAGTAAATTGTCATTTTAAAAGTAAAATTTGTTACTCCCAATTAACATTTTGAATAGGTATGGGTGGGGCTGGAGTACTTGGAAGAAATATTCCCCCACTTGACATTTTTTGCCTCTTCTAAAGCATACCAACTTGCTCCTTCACAATACCAAACAATTCCTATCTAGCAGCTGTGGATTTGTGTGCCACATTGATGATTTCAGCCACAATTTCTGACTGAACATTTAAGTAATGCCACACCTCTACCACTCCAGATTATCAGCACAACTCAATAACAAGCCACCACCCTTAATTCCCTTCTCCTGGGGAGGCGATGGCATATTGGTATTGTCACTGGACTAGTAATCCAGAAACCCACGGTAATGCTCTGGGGATCTGGGTTTAAATCCCACCATGGCAGATGGTGGAATTTGAATTCAATAAAAATCTGGAATTAAAAGTCTAAGGATGACCATGAAAGCTTTGCCGATTGTTGTAAACACCCACCTGGTTCACTAATGAACGGTAGGGAAGGAAATCTGCTGTCCTCACCTGGTCTGACCTACATGTGACTCCAGACCCACAGCAATGTGGCTGACTCTTAAATGCCCTCTGAACAAGGGCAATTAAGGATGGGCAATAAATCCTGGCCTAGCCAGTGATGCCCACACCCTATGAATAAATTTATTAAAAAATCCTCTTACATACCTCCCAAACCAAATGTGAGGAACTCACACTGGTTCATCTCAGAAGGTCAAGTCCTTCCACTCAGCTAGCATCACGTTCCCCGTAAGATTATTAACCCCTCCCCCCACCCTTTCTACAACCCAACCCTAATCTCAGTTTCTTTAGTTTCTCTTGCATCTTCCTCTTTGGCCTTCCGCCAACTTCAGCTCCTTACCAAATAACCATTTTTCCTGGGCATATTGCTTAGCAATATTCTTCAGACTTCATCCTCCAAGATGTCAAGAAGGCAGTAATCGCCCATTCTTCAAAAAAAAAATCCACAAGCCCTCCATCTTCTCCACCAATTCACCAACCTCCCTTCAATCTGCAAGGTCTTGAAATGCAACATCGCAGCCCAACTCTAAGCTCATCTCAATGATTATTCTTTGTTTGAATCATTTCTGTTGGATTTTCACTGAGCACAGAACGGGAGCTGACCTAGTTAAAATCAAAACTAACTGACAAATTGTGGTACACCATTCTAATGGCATCAGCCACCAACATTAGCACACACTTCCTAAATCACCTGCCTTGCTATTCATCTCTCCTTCAAATCCACTCGTTTGTCCATGTTTTGGGTTGTGACAGCTTGGTTATTAAGTGCCTTTACAAAGCACTGTGTATAGCTCCAGCTTGCAGGCACTGTACAATGCAGTTGCAGCTCTAGAGGAAATAGTTAAGCAAGGTATCTTCAGTTCACACAGCAACAGTTGCAATGTAACAAGTTCTGGTTATAATGCCAAAACTCAATTTTGCACAGCAGTACCACAACAGACTAAAATACTGAACAAAAATTTCAGATTAGAATGGAAAGGGCAAACCAAAATAGATTTACACGCTGGAGAATTTAGTGCAAGCAGTCTTAGTGAAATGTAAACTCCCTAAGGCAGTAGTGCCTTGGAAGGTGATTAATCTAACACTGCATTCTGTAGATTGGGACATCTAAAATGTTTAAAATTCCATGCAATTCTTTGAAAACTGTGCATTACTCGTGCATGGTTAAGAGGTAGATTGTGTGAAGATATATTAGCAGTAAAATGGCATAAAAACATAACAAGCATAAGACCATCAGCTGACTTTGACTTAACTGAAAGTGAGTAATGGATCTTGTGACTTTACAATACTGGCTAATCAGACTAGTCTGGAGGTATCACTGCATCATTAATATAGCAATCACCCTTACTTTATAGCACAGAACAAAATATGTCATTGGTAAAGATTACTCTGGAACACCTCAATCAACAAATCAAATTCAATTTCTACTCCACAATAAGTTAACATTGATAAATTTGTTTGCAGAGGAACACCTAAAACAATATGCTCAAAGTGTGCAGGAGGTCAGCCAATACCCATAGAGAAAATACATTAATTTTCTGGGCATAGCCTTCATCGGAACTGAAAGCTGAATAAATCTTTCCACTGGTTGGAAAAGTGGTGGTGGGGAGGGGGGAGATGGGGATAAGAAATGGAATTCCCATCACAGACAAGCTGAATAATCAGCTAGTCATTAATAGAAAAACTCAAAGAATGACCACCTTTTCAGCACAATTATACTACATTCATACTGTTGGTCAATATTTCAGCTACAGGGCAGCATTTCTACAGTCCACATTTTAATTTACTTTAACCTGTTTATAGCTCAATAAAATTATATTTTCTGGGAGTTTATAGAAGCAGAATTCCTTGATCCCCAAAAGCAAGTTATGTTAAACCTCTACAAAGCACTGGTTATGCACCAGTTGGAATGATGTGGCCATTTATGAGTACTGGACTTTCACAAATCCCAAAGATGTCAAAGTAAAGGTTTGCAGAAGAGTTTTACTGGAATAGTCCCAAGGATGAAAGGCTTCAGTTACGTGGGGAGTAGAGAAATTAGGTTTGATATGAGAGAGAAAGTTACAGAGAGATATGATAGAGGCTCTCAAAACCATGAACGGTTTTGACATAGTAAATAAGAAACTTTCCAATTGAAAAAGGATCAGTAACCAAAGGAGACAGAATTGAGGTAACTGACAAACGAACCAAAGACAGTGAGGAAAAAAAATTTTACAAAGCGAGTCAAAATAATCTGCAACATACTGTCCGAAAGGGTGATGGAAGTAAATTCGATAACTTTTGAAAAAGAATTCAACAAATACTTGAAAAGGAAAACTTTGCCACACTGTGGAGAAAGAGCAAGGGGGGGGGGGGGGTAGGACTAATTAGATAGCTTTTCCAAAGGGCCAATACAGGCACAATGGGTCAAATGGCCTCCTGCACTGCATCATTCCATGATTAAATCTACTGTCCAGTTGGAGACTACAAATCAAACTAACCTAGGACAATAAAAAATCCTTTGCCTTCTGCAAATTTCATTAACTCTGACTGTACTGAGAGATTTTATTAAGGCTCTCAGGATAAATGCCTTCAATACAAACAGCAGCCTTCAGCTAAACATGTGTAACCAGTCACCAGCAACTAAGGGGACAGACAGAAGTGACTCTTCCGAGTTAACACCCCACTGCCATAAACACACAAGGCTCAGAACGGGGGATGAGTGACAGTAGGAAGGATACAAAGCAGACCATTCTCCTCACAACTGACCAGTCACTGATCATATGTTCTCCATATTCTAGAGCAAAACTAGACTAGGACTCCAGTGCATTACTGAAAGATAAAACATTAAATTGAAGCCCTGTCTGCTGTCTGAGCTGGACGTAAAATATCCCAGGGCATTATTGTGAAGTGTTGGAGTTTACTCCCAGCATCGTAGTCAATATTTAGCCTGCAACCAACACGAAAACAGACTATGCGGTCCCCATTTTATTGCTTCATGAGGTCTTGCCGTGCACAAGTTGGCTGCCATGCTTCCTACATCAAAAGTATTTCATTGGCTATAAAGCACTTTGAAATATTCTTAGGTTGTGAAAGACACTATATAAATGCAAGTCTTTCTTTCTGTAGTTCATGTTATACTGTGTCCAGCTACAAGAAAAAGAAAAAGGGTAGGCAGCCCTTGGGACTCAACACGTGACGTAATAATATTTTTCACATGCCAGCACCACAGCCAAATTGCATACATGTACTGGCACCCTTCAACAACTAGGCTGGCAAAAAAGAAAACAGTAACTCAATTTCATGTCTAAGGCACAGTACATTACAATACTGTATCTTCATTCCTCGTAGCAAAATTGTTAGAAGTTCTGATACAAGAATTTTGACACTTTCATCTAAGTACAGAGCAATTTTGAAGTATGCAAAACAAGTACCCAATAAAACACTTCGAACAGCAGCATTCACACTTTTGACTCACTTTTTCCTGCCATGTACTGTGTTTGAATTGGTAGATTAATGAATGTAACAATGTTTCTATTTGAGCCCAATTCTGAAATTTCTATTGGAAAAATAGACCTTCTGAAGTAGTTTCCTTCCACCTGCCGATACCTCAAATCGGACATGTAATTCCTCCAAATCCAGGGTCAAATTTCAGAACCGAGACATTATTATTCACAAACTCAATTATATCATCTAATATGCCCAGGGTTGAAGAGATTTTTCTTCTTCATTTATGGGATATGGGCACTGTTAAGGTTAGCATTTAGTGCCTGTCTTCAACTGCCCTTGAAAATGTAGTGCATCATCTTATTGAACCCATAGAGCTGTTGATAGTGAGTTCCAGGATTTAAATCAAGTGACTATGAAATAACGCCAATATAACGGTATGGAGTGTGATTTGAAGAATTAATTGCAGGTGGTGTTGTTACCACGTGCTTGCTACCCTCATTCTTTCAGACAACGGAGATCACAGGTTTGAAAGTTATAAGAACTTATCGCGAGCACAAAAATCATGGACCTCCAAAGCTCAAATACATTAAAGTTATAACATGTAAAAGGCCCTTGGATCCAATCAATCAACTCATGTCAGCATTTGCTCTGCACATGACAAGTCTCCTTCAAGCTTACCCATCCTATTCTTGTATCTCTTTATCCACAAGTCCAAACTAATCCTGAATGTTGATGCCATGTCTCCCTCACCCACTAACCATGAGAAGTGAACCTCTCAGCTTCATTATTCTGAAGAAATCTCCTTCGGCTGCTGTTCTAAATCTTCTGCATTTCATCTTGTATCTACAGCCCTAACTGGCCGGAAGCAGCATGCCTACGGTTTCTCTCTCTCGATGATTAAAATTATGGAGCAATGCAAGAAAAAAGCCCAAGTTTTTCTTGTCTTTATTTATAATTCATTACAACATCCAAGAAAATGAGAGTCGTTTACTCTCCATAGCGTGAATATTCTTCCATAACATGAAGCCCAACACTGCACACAGTATTCTAACTGCATGCCTTCACTTCCAACAAGCCATTCAAACTAACATCGCACCAACTTAACTCTAATAAGTGGACACTAAGATAGCAATGATAAAACCAAACCTGAATGGTCATAAAAAAATTCCTTTAAGATTGCATTCCACTCAGCAGCATGTAATTACACCAAACAACTTCTCGTCTTGTGGGAAGTTTCTTCGACACTGTCAGAAAATACTAACTGGGGGGCTCTCACACATTTTCAAAAAAGATGTACACACAATACAGGATATTTCAAAAGAAGCCAAGTATTTATACCATGCAAGAGAGCAGCACAGCTCACTGCAACTTCCAACAAGTTATGCAGGTGCCCTTCAAAAATGGCACACAAACATCCAATGCTGAAACAAGTAATTACTGGCTTAAGTCAACTTACATATAGGTGAGCCAAAGATCAACCAGCAATAATACAACTAAACGGGTTACAAGATATTTCCCTTTTATCTCTATTGATGGGTAAAAGTTGTGCTTTACTCATATAGCAATATAAGTCTTCAAACTTGAATGAGAAAGTATACATATTAAAAAAGTTAAAGGAAGTTCACCAAGTAACACTTCCATGTTTATCAGAGCTTTACAGCTGCAAAACTGGCATGATAATATCAAGCTGGTTTTCAACAAAACTGCCAAAAGACAGAACAAACTGACAAAACATCCACATCCAAATTATTACCTGATCTTTTCTCCATATTTGTTGATGGACCTGCTCTTTCTTCAAGTGCAAAGAGCTTGAAATCACAGAATGATAGTGAGATGCCATCAGTCCATCATGCCCAAGGTGCTACCCATTTAGTCCCATATCCCTGATCTTTCCACAATCTTGCAATCCAAGTAATAGTCCAGTTTCCTTCTGAAAACGATTCAATCCTGTCGGGTAACAGATCCCAGATCTGAAAATTATTTCCCCTGGTTCTTGGCCAGTTACCTAAAATTCACATCCTTTGGTAATCATAACTCTGTCACTGAAAATGTTTTTCACTTATTCCATTTAAACCCTTCGTGATATTGAACACCTTAATCAAATATCTCTTAAATATTGCTACTCCTAGAAAACCATCCCACCCTCTCCCAGATCGCTTAGTGACGAATGTACGTCAGCATTTTCCACTATAAATGGAGATGTAGGAAATTAAAATCAGAAAAATCTGGCAAGTGAGATAAAAATATGACCACTGCAAGTCACTGAAACAACTTTAGAAATACTGAGAAAGAGTCGAGATGGAAGCTTTTTTCTTTGCTGAAGGTCCAATCTTTTTGATGTCAATAAATCAAGCAGTCATAACTTTGTCCTGAATATTAATATACTTGGTCCAAGCATTAACAGGTATCTCTAGAATTGATGAGATACAAACCACAACTGACCAAGTTGTGAGTCACCACTGTCTTGCAATAAATCATCGTGAATCATTGAAGTTCAAAGGGTCTTTAGGCTGCATTACATGCTGCAGGCTTTAAGAATCCATATTTCACTCTTCATCATGAGTTTGGTTTGATTCCAATTTTATTCCATCCAAGCAAATAGCTGAACTCTATGCAATAGACAAGAATGTGGGTGGGGAAGCGAAAATCATAACAACTAATGACAAAGTGGGGTGGAGATCATATGAGAGCAGTAATGAATATGACAGATGACCACAAGTTAGAAGTGCTAAATTAATACAAGTTATTAGAAGCCGTTATAAGAGAAAAAATAACCGTGCTGTTCCCAAGTGAAAGTTTAACAAGGGGCATCAGTATGGATTTGTTAAAAGTAAATGCCCATCATACTAACTAGATTGAATCCTTTGATGTGGTTAACAGAGTGTTGCTTGCCACAGTGCAAATGTTGTACGTATGGATTTTCAGAAGATATTTGAGAAAGTGTAGGAGGAGGAGGCTTGATAAGATGGAATGAAAGAAACGAGCTGTATGGAAGCAAAATCGGCTCAATAACAGGAAGCAAAGGGTAGTAATGGGTTGATTTTTCTCCAAACTGGTTGGCAGTGGTGCTCCCCAAGGGTCAATTTTGGGTATAATTTTTTTCAAATGGCCTAGACCCAGGTGTAGGGAGCAGCATTAAAAAGTGTGCAGATTATATAAAACTTGGCAAAGTCGATATTGATTAAGGTAGTTATAGACTTCAGGATGGTGAAATAGGCAGAGGCATGGCAGATGGAGTTCAATATGGAAAATTCAAAGTGATGCATTTGGGGAGGACTAATGGAAGGTTGGTCTTTCACAAATAGCAACGGAAAATACATAAACATAAAAAATCTAATTGAGAAATGTAGATGAATAGAGACACCTTGGCATCCATATACAAAAATCCTCAAAGGTGACAAGGCAAGGTGAAAAGGTAAATATTAAAGCATTTAATTACTTGATTATATGAAGAGGAATAGGATATAAAAGCAAAGAAGTCGCTGCTAAAACTTTAAATCACTGGTTAGGCCTCAGCTGGAGCATTGTGGACAATTCTGGGCAAACTGTAGGAAAACTGTTCCAGTACAACTACAACACTGGCATCTACCCTGCAATGTAGAAAACTGCCCAGGTTTCCTGCCCAGATAAAGGACAAATCCAGCCCAGTCAATAACCACCCCAACAGTCTACTCGATCAAAGTGATGGAAGAGGTTGTCAATGCTATCAAGCAGCACTTGTTCAGCAATAAGCTGCTCACTGACACTCAGTCTGGGTTCCAGCAGGGCCACTCAGTTCCTGACCTCATTACAGTCTTGGTTCAAACATGGACAAGAGCACTGAAATCCAGAGGCTAGATGAATGTGACTGCCCTTGATATCAAGGCAGCATTTGACCAAGTATGGCATCAAGGAGCCCTAGCAAAACTGGAGTCAATGGTATTCAAGATGAAAATTCCCCACTGGTTAGAGTCATAACTAGCACAAAGGAAGATGGTTGCGGTTGGAGGTCAATCACCTCAGTCCCATGACATCATTGCAGCAATTTGTCAGGGTCCTAGGCCCAACCATCTTCAGCGGCCTCATCAATGACTTTCCTTCCATCATAAGGTCAGAAGTTGGGATGTTCAATGACAACTGCACAATGTTAACACCATTCACAATTCCTCAGATACTGAAGCAGTCCTTGTCCAAGTGAAGCAAGACCTGAACAATATCCAGGTTTGAGCTGACAAGAGACAAGTAACATTCATGCCACACGAGTACCAGGCAATGACCATCTTCAAAAAAAAAATCCAACCATCTCCCCTTGGCATTACCATCGCTGAATCCCCCACTATCAACATCCTGGGGGTTATCATTCACCAGAAACTGAACCAGCCATATAAATACTGTGGCTACAAGAGCAGGTCAGAGGCTGGGAATTTTGTGCACAGTAACTCACCTCCCAAATCCCCAAAGCTTGTCCACCATCTACAAGGTACAAGTTAGGAGTGTGATGGAACACTCTCCAATTGCCTGGATAAGTGCAGCTCCAACAACACTCAAGAAACTCGACAGCACTCAGCACAAAGCAGCTTATTTGACTGTCACCCCATCCATCACCTCCAACATTTACTCTCTCCATTAACAGTGGCATCAGTGTGCACTATCTACAAGATGAACAGCAGCAACTCATCAAGGCTCTTTCCAAAGCACCTTCCAAACCCATAACTTCTACCACCTAAAAGGACAAGGGCAGCAGATGCATGGAAACACCACCACCTGCAAGCTCCCCTCCAAGCCACTCATCATCCTTTGTTGGCAATATATTACCACTCCTTCACTGTCGCTGGGTCAAAATTCTGGAACTCGCTTCCCAACAGCACTGTGCATGTGCCTACACCACATGGACTGTAGCAGTTCAAGAAAGCAACTCACCACCACCTTCTCAAGGGCAATTAGGGATGGGCAATAAATGCTGGTCTAGCCAGCAACACGCATCTTGTGAGTCAATGAAAAAAAGGTGTAGAGGCCTTAGAAAAGGTACAGGATGAGGGGCTTCAGTTATGGGAAGAAGCTGGAAATGTTAAGGCCATTCTCCTTGGAACAGGGAAGGTTGAATGGTCATCTAGAGGTTAAAATACTGAGGGGTTTTGGTAGTGTATAGAGAGAAAAACTGCACTCCTGGCAAGTGGGTCAACAACTAGTAGTCATAGATTTAAAATCATTGGCAAAAGACCTTAGAGGGAAAACAGAATATTTCTCTTGAGATGTCAGGATCCAGAACATCCTGAGAAGATGGGGGAAGCTGTTTTCATTAATAATTCTGAAAAAGGAGTTGGGCATATGGTTGAGGATGAGGAATTTGCACTAGTGACAAAAGTGGAGTTATGGGACAAAACACAACCACTCAAAAAGCCAGGACAGACATGATGAGCTAAATAGCCTCCTTCCATACTATAAGTTTCTATAATTCTATGAATACAAGTCACTTATTCATCTCTTGGATGATCTCCCAAACCTCTCAGCACTGTGTGTAATCTAACTTTACACACGCTCATTTGTACCAAGAAATCTTCAAGTACTGCTTTAAGGCTTTGTACAATAGCTTTCTTTCCTTTTAGAGGTACTTTAACATGCTGTTATTTAGTGGACAGGTTGCTAGAAAGCTCTAGCTTCAATACATATGACAGGGAGCAAGTAAAAATTGATCATATCAACTGTTATCTGGTATGTCACATCAGCAATAATGCAGAACTCAGTCCCAAGCTTTATTATCAGTAATGCCCCTTTTGTGGCTGAACATTTTGATCTGATCACTATCAGCCTCTTTACTTCACAGCTCCCTTTGTTAAAAGGCCAGCAACTTGCAAACAGCTAGCAATTATATAGCACATCTATTGGTGAGATGAATCATTGTATGGAGGTCCACAGGGTAATATTACAAGGAATTCAACAGAGCCAGGACAGGGTTTAAAAGGGATGGTCAAAAGCTTGAATTAAAAGCTGAGCTTTGAGAAAGTTTTCAAACTTAGGAAAAAAGGTCAAGTGATGGAGCAGTTTAGGCAGGGAACAGGACAAAGGAAGTTAAAAGCTTTGCAAATAGGGGAGGGGCATGGAGAGACAGGAATTTTTAAATTCATTCAAGGGATTTGGGCATCACTGGCTCAGCCAGCATTTATTGCCCATCCCTTATTGCCCTCGAAAAGGTGGTGGCGAGCTGCCTTCTTGAATCGTTCAGTCCACGTGGTGTAGGGATACCCACAGTGCTGTTAGCAAATTCCAGAAGGCATCAATTCTGGAGAATGCAATGTTCTTCTGAAACAAAGGCATGCACATCTTTGAAGATGAGGGTGTTAAATTTGACATGCAGGGTTGATGAGCAGAACAGGCTTAGTGCAGTACAGGAAATTGGGAAACTGAGTTTTGGACAAGTTGAATTTGCTAGTTTGAAGAGGTCCATAAATTGCAACAGGTGATGTTGGTTGCATCAGGAATGTCGGCCAAGACAGGGCACTATGCTCTTCTTCAAAAAACAAAAAATGGAATCTTTTGCTACTCTCTGAACAGGTAAATGACACCTTGATTGCACATCTCTGAAAACTAAGCATAAGTAAGCAGCAATTAACAAATGCCATAATAACCTACAGGACTTGCCTGCACACAATAGGTACACAGCTTAAAAAAAGATTATTCGTACTCCTCAGACAAAAAACATGCTCATTTAATTGTTTTCCTTCAGGAATGAACAATTGGCTGCTCTACTTACAAGTGCAGAATGCTTCTTGCAACCTGATAATTCTGTTCAGAATGAAGATCCTTATTTGCCTACACTGACCTATGTTTGATTCCACACAATTGTCTTAAAATATAAATCAACTTTCCCCACACAAATCCAGTACCATCAAATTTTACTCCAGAGTTTTCCAAAAGATAACCTACTAAGGGGGAAAAATAGCAATGCTGCAAAAAAAAACCTACAAGAAAAACTGCACCCGCATCTTTATTCAAAACATGTGCACATTAATCACCAAACTCCCATTTGCCCTGACAATATCTCAGAACATGACCAGCACCGAGACTGATGAGTCAAATAAAAAGGTCGCTAGGGAACAAGGAAATGGTGATTATCGCAACTCAATCCTGGCCTGTGTAAGATACCTAAAAATCTTCAAAACACAATTAGCTTGTATCTTTCAACCCACTTGATAATTTAATCAGGCCACAATAATATTGCTGAAATAACATTTCATAATACTGGTTATCTGAATTAAGCAAGCCATTTCTCAACTCATGGTTCCAGATGCAGCATAAAACAGTGGCAGTAAATCCCCAAGTGTACATCTCCTATAACTGCCAGCCACCAAGGAAACAAATTCCAAGAGGTCACCTTTCAAACCAATAGAAAGGCACAATAACTATAATCGCTTGCATCAAATTCACCCAGTTCTCCAAAAGTGAGCACTAGGACATGACAAGCTTCAATGGCATCCCAAGCAGCCCAATGTACATAAAACATGCATTCTTTATAAATTGAAAGTCAGAATTACAAGCATTATTGTACAGCATGCACCATGAGACTTTTTACTATGCTAACAGCACGATATAAATGCAAATTGTTGTATACCACAGGCTGAATGGGTATGCATCCAGCTGCAATTTCAGCACTTAAGATTCTGATTTTAGCCTGACTGCAGAGTTTGAGCAGTAAAGCACAGTCATAGAAAGGAAGAGCCAAACATGATCTGCGTCCTCGACACAACCTTGTGTATTAAGCAGAGGCTCATGCATTATCAGCTCACTCTCCACCTCAAAAATGGAGTTGACTGCTACCATGGTCTGCAAAAAAAAATATTGGTTGTACAAGTATACACAAAAGAGAGTTTCTTAAAGGTATTTCTCCCCTTCCTGCTCCCAAAATGGTAACTCACATTGGGGCTCAGTTCTACACGTTAGAAGGTCTCAGTTACCTCATTGAAATGATTCTTGAGTGAAATTAGAAAGCTGAAAACTAGAAAATCAGGCACCTTCTAACTGGAGTAGCTAGACAACAATCACCACCAGAAACCTTGGCTGCATTTTCCAACTCCTTGGCTGAGAATATCCAAATCATCAGAGAGCACCGAGTAAATCCAACCTTTATGGCTCCCTACCATATATTAACCACAGAGCCATAAGGCAATACCTGCATTTATTCCCAAGGTTTCTTTCTTCATATTTCACACAAACTGCAGCTTCACTTGCTTTTCCATTTCTAATTTTTCATTACAATCAAAAGGGGCCAAGTTTCATCAATGACTTCATAAGAGAGCACACTGTACTTGCAAGATAGGTATTCTGGCATTTTTGAAGCAACAGCGAGAAGACAAAATATTTTAAAGCACAAACTATGACCAAATCAATGATACTCCATCAGCTAAGGGAATATATGAATGGGAGGAGGCCATTCACACCTGCACCAATTTTAGTTGACCTGGGCCTCAACTTTATTTCCGACCTTAGCTCCATTTCCCTGCATATCATAATCTAACAAAAATATACCAAATTCAATCTTGAAAACACCAAATGTGCTTGCATAGTCAGCCTTTTAAAAATGGCCAGAAGAGGTGTTCTGATTTCCAATACCCTTTAGGTGAAAAAGTGATTCCCAATTTCACCCCCAAATGGCCTGGCTCCACTTAACACTGATGGCTACTTTTACCATGAATATATATGAGTGTTGCCACCTTAGTCCCAGAGGACCACAGGCTCCTCTCTCATAACAGAGAGACAACTGGTGGTGAGTTTAACTTGAGGGTCACCACACCAGGGCGAGATTGAGACCTCATAGATGACTTCAGCCAGTACGGGAAATTGATCCCACGCTGTTGGTGTCACTTTGCATCACAAACCAGGCATCCAGTCAACTGAACTAACCAACCAATGCAGCCAATGGTGGAGTGATTAAAACTGGGGGTGCCCAAGAGGCCAGCATTAGAGTAGCTGAAAGACCTCAGGGATGCAGATCTGGAAGATACAGAGATAGGGAGGCATGAGGCCAAGGAGGGGGTGGGTGGATTTGAAAACGAGGATAAGAATTCTAAAATCCAGGCAGTGCCAGAGCAGAAGCCAACATAGTTAGCAAGCACAGGGGCGATAGGTGAACGGACTCAGTGAAAGTTAGGATATAGGCAGAGTTCTGCATGAGGTCAAGTTCCTGGAGAGTGGAAGATACAGATCGACCAAGAGAGTACTGAAATAGTTGGTCTAGAAGTAATAACAGCCTGGATGAGGGATTCAGCATCATGTAAATTACATAGTATCCATCAGGGCCTAGGTATACAAGTCATGCCAACAGTAAGATGTGTTGCGCCAGGTCCTGTTAAGCAACAGTCATTTGCTGCAGGCAGTCAGGTCAAATTCAGACAACACATTCTGTTCAATCAATGTGGCACAGGGTTCAAGTTTCCTTTACACAAAGTATCTGACTACCAAATTTTGCAGCTCCACAGTTTCAGTACTACAATAATAGATCTGATCATTTGGCTGCATTCACATTGCTTCAGCTTCTACTACAGAAATCTAAGCACTGTCAGTTAATTACTGCCACTCAATGGCACATTCAAAACAAATCAGAGCATCTCAATGCATAATTTTTTGTTATGTGGATAAACCCAAGCTGCCTAATATGACTACTTGAATAATCTATGGTGTGTACATGATGTTGCCCAGATACATAATGTTGCCTGGTTTTTTCCCACGTCAGTACCAACAGCCAGCAAGTTTTGATTCTTGCTCCAAAACACAGACTGAACCAACAGTTGACACCAAATAAACATGGCACCATTTTCCATCTTTTGATTCTGGTGTCTTGCAGCTCAAATATGTAAGATCATGAATCTAGGCAGCAACAATGATGTTGAAGAGCTTCATTTCCATAGAGGTTTATTGCACAATACCAACTTAATACAACATTGTAGAGAGAAAACCAAAATCTTTGAAACACTGCTCACATTAACTAAAGCAAAAAACAGCTAAGCTGGGCTAAAAAATCCCCAAGTGGCAAAGCTAAAGATATATCTGGTCTGAAAATGCCAAAAACAACACTAACCTGAAGCACAAATTCAAGCTAAATTATGTCCATTACAATAATTCTGCAATCAATCTACACCACAGAAATTACTGAGTCAGGTAGTTAGTACAAGACTAAGTGGAAGACCACGCCCAACTACAACTTCCACATTAAAACTGCACAATGCTGGATGTTTCGTTTATCGTCATCTTCAGAAAGAAATCGCCAACTAAAATGGAGGCTTATTTAGAACATGCAGTTTGGCAAGCTAAAAGAGAAAGTAACATCCGGGTGAACAGTACACCTTTGCGTCCCTTCCTATTACACTATTGAAAAGTAGCATTCCTATTTGCAGCAGTATTAACTTGAATTTAATTCTCATCACACTGTATAATTCAGCACATGCCCTCTTCTGCAATCTGACAGCCAAACTGCTGCAGGATGGTGCAGAGCAAAGATAAAATTCAATAAGGAAACTCAATTGCCTGAATTGGTTATCAATATTAACTAAAATTTAGTGGTGGTGGTGGTTGGGGGGGGGGGGGGGAGAGAGAGAGAGAGAGAGAGAGAGAGAGAGAGAGAGAGAGAGAGAGAACCTTTGCTTAGACCAAAGAGAGCAAAATTTAATTCATGGAGGAACTTAGGACCCTCAATCCTCAAGCCCATAAAAGTCTGCCATCCCAGAAAGTAAATTCACTCTCAATTCGTGCTGCTTAATTGAATAGATCTATTAACAAGCAACATTCACTGGAAACAATTTCTGAGAGGACTTGAGAGGTAGAATCTAAGAGTCGTTTCCTTTGACTAGACAGTCTGAAATCAGGGTCATAATTTGAGGATAAGGGTTGGGCCATTCAGAACTGAGTTAGGGAAAAACAACTTCACTCAGAGGGTTGTGAATCACTGGAATTCTCTACCCCACATGCTCAGTCATTGAGTATATTCAAGATTGAGGTCGAGGTTTTTGGGTGCTTAGGGAATTCAAAGATATAGGGATAAGGAAGTGAAGTTAATTTAGAACTTCAGCCAGGATCTTCCCGAATGGCAGAATAGGCTCAAGTAGCTGGATGATCTAAATCCTTCTCCTACTACTTAGGTTCTTAAACAAAGCCCATGCAAGTGGGTTATAGAAAGTGAACTGGGGGAAAAAAATCTCACTTCTAGACTTCTGCCTTAAACTAACTTGTATTTGTATAGCGCCTTTAACAAAATATGCCAATGCTTCACAGGAGCATTACAGAGCTAAATTTGACAAAAAAAAATTGGGTCAGTTGACCAAAATTCCAGAGCTTGGGGCCTAGACAGCAAAAAGCTCAGTCACCAATTGTGGAGCAATTAAAATCAGGAATGTTTGAGGCCAACATTAGCAGGGCACAGATATCCTGAGGGTTGTGGGGCTGAAGTAGATTAGAGATGGGGAGGGGCAAGGTCACAGAGGGTTTCAAAACAAGGATGAGAATTTAAGAATAGCTGGGAGCCAATGTACAGTAGGTCAGTGAACAGGGGAGATGACTGAGCAGGACTTAAGAACACAGATAGCAGAGCTTTAGACATCAAGTTTATGGATGGTAAGTGGGAGGCTGGCCAGATGTGCTGAGGTAACAAATACGTGAATGAGGGTTTCAGCTATGAGCTGAGGGAGTAGGGGGTGGGGCAGAGTCAGACAATGTTGGAGATAGGCTGTCATAGTGATAGCAGATGCAGTCAGAAGCTTACCTTGGTGTCAAATATGACACCAAGATTGCAGTCTGGTTCAGCAAAGTTGCCAGGGGAATGGGTGAAGACAGTAGCAAGGGAGCAGAGTTTGTGGCAGCCAGCAAAGATAGTGGCTTTGGTCTTCCCGAAATTCAATTGGAGGGCAAGCATCTGACAGTGGAGGCAACTAATTCAATAGTCTCAATCGTCATCTTCCGTGAGTTCCTCACAGGTTCAAGCTGAGGGTGGAGGAGATAGGGAAGAGGCGTTTCAGACAGTTTGCATTAGAGCGGGGTAGTTACATTTACATTTCAAGATGATACTGGAATAATAAGTAGCTTTGGCAGACCAGAGCAGAACACAATAGTGCTTTATGTGATCCAGCCAGATTGAGCAGGGGGAATAACCAGGGAGAATGCAATAGTTTCAACAGGAACTATGGTAAAGGTGAAGGTAAGGCTGTGGTTGAGCAGATCAGTAATTGCAGCAATCGTGGTGAGTGGTGGACCAAAAGCAGTTAGAATTTTGAAAGTGCAGTTTGGAAGGGGAATAGGAACATAAGTGGAGAGTGATACAAGGATTGATACAAACAGAGCAGTGAAGCCGTGTGAGACAACAAGGTCTAGGAGATGGCCATGAATATGGATTGGGGAGCTTACAATGAAGAGATGAAAGAAGGATAAGAGGGAAATGAACTCATGACGATAGAGAGAATGAGTTGAGGTGGAGGTTAAAGTCATCAAGGATGAGAAGCTGTTCAATACAGAAGTACAGGAAGGGAAGCAGAGAAGATATTTAGAAAGTTTTCATGGTGATTCGGTGATAAGATCTACACCAGCATTGTGACAGTCTTGAGGGTCAAATGGTGGATGGCATAGTGGGCTTCATTTAGTGGGAAGGTGTCATGAACCCTTAGCCAGGTTTCTGACAAGGTTATAATGTTGATGGAATCATGCACAATAAGCTTGAATGGCAAGAGCCTTGTTCACAAGTGAACAGACATTTTGTGAGGAGATGTAGCCAGACAGTTGAGTAACATAGTAAAGACTGGTGACTGAGTTATGCAGAAGATGTGTTAATTTTCAGGATTACGAGTTTAATTACTCATCTGGTTCAGTCAGAATGACTAATTATTTTTAATACAGTAGTTGCTTGCATTGCAATTTATTCCTCTTGCTGTGGTGCAGTTCCACTGGTGCCAGAAACCTTGTAATACCCTGCCCCAATGGCATTACTGTGTGCCAGCCAAGTGCGAGTAAGCCATCATACTGTAAACGTCATCACAGCTACAGCTAATCTTATTCTTAACAGAAATACACATTCTTCACAAGGGGTCAATAGATTAGGTTCAGGAGCCCAAACACTGGACAATTAGGTTCAGGAGCCCAAACAATGGACAATTAGGTTCAGGAGCCCAAACACTGGACAATTTTCCTAGCCCAGAGATTCAGACAGCAAGTCTAACACTGTCACTGCTGTACCGGTGGAAATCAACTCACTCACCATTGTCTGTGATCAATGAAGCTAGAAGGAATGTGGGGAGATGGGTGGAAACTGCATGGCAGGAGCCTGAATAGAGCTGAGGGATAGGAAAAGTATGGCAGGACAATGGGATAGTTTAGGATTTGATGGAATGGTGAAGGAATGGCTTAACAGGAAAGAAACATGAGCAAGGAGGGGACAACAGTCTCTATCCAAGCTGCTGCAGTACAGCAACAACACTGGCATTTATCAACCAATGCAGAAAATTGCGAGGAATATCCTATCCACAAAAAGGAGAAATCCAACCCAATCAATCATCATCCTCAACTCACAGCAAAATGGAAGGAGTTGTCAACAGTGCTATCAAGCAGCACTTATTCAGCAATAACCTGCTCACCAATACAAAGCAACAATACACTTAAAGCACAGTATGACTAATCAACATGGTTTTTACTAAAGGGAGATCCTGTCTAACAAACTTTATAAGTGTTTCTTGAGGATGTAACGAGTAGGGTAGATAGAGGGGAACCAGCTGATGTAGTGTACCTGGATTTCCAAAAGGCATTTGATAAGGTGCCACATAGAAGGTTAATAGGTAAGATAAGGGCTCATGGAGTTGGGGGTAATATAGTAGCTGGGATAATGGATAGAAAACAAAATGGGCATAAACAGGGCTTTTTCAAGTTGGCAGGCTGTGAATAGTGGAGTGTCGCTACGTTCAGTGCTAGGGTCTCAGCTATTTACAATCTATGTTAATGACTTAGATAAGGAGACAGTCTTCATGTAAATTTGATGATACCAAGCTAGGCGGGAAGGTAAACTGCAGGGAGGACACAGAGGCTGCAAAGAGATATATAAAGGTTAGGTGAATGGGCAACAAGATGGCAGATGGAATACAATATAGGAAAGTGTGATGTTATTCACTTTGGTTGTAAGAATAAAAAAAAGTTTTTAAAAGGTCAGAAATGTCTAAGTGTTGGTGCTCAAAGAGACTTGGGTGTGCATGTACATGAAAAGCAGAAAGTTACCAGTGCAGCAAACAATTAGGGAGGCAAATGGCATGTTGGCCTGTATTCTAAAGAGATTGGGGTACAGGAAAAAAGAAGGTCTTGCTACAGTTGTATGGGTTTTGGTGAGATTGCTTCTGGAGTAGTGCAGTTTTGGTCTCCACATTCGAGAAAGGATACACTTGCATAGGATACACTTGCATTGGAGGTGGTACAGCAAAGGGTTGATGGGGGGTTGTCTGATGAAATAGTAAATAGGGCTTATATACTCTGGACTTTAGAAGGATGAGAAATGATCTCATTGAAACCTCCAACATTCTGAAGTGACTTGACAGGGTGGACACATTGTTTTTGCCGATTTGGAGATCTAAATCACAGGGGCACAGTCTCAGGATAAGGGGCTGATCATGTAGGACTAAGAAGAGGATAAATTACTTCACTCGAAGGGTTGTAAATCTTTGGAATTCTCTACCCCAGAGGGTTTTGGTGGCTCCATCGTTGAATATGTTTAAGGCTGGGATACAGATTTTTGATCAGAGAATTAAGGGATATGGGGACGGAGCAGGAAAATGGAGCTCATTAAGCCATGATCGTATTGAATTCGGGGGGGGGGGAGAGGGGGATGCACACGGGTGAGGGGCAGCGGGGTGGGGTGAATGGCAGGGGCATGCATAGAGCGGGGGAGATGCATGCATGCATACATGGTGGGGGGGCATGCATGCATCGTTGGGGGGGGGGGGGTTGCGTCTGGGTCGGCCGCAGGCTCACTCACCGCGATAACGTTGACGAAGGTAGTCTTGCCCGAATACTGCAGCCCGACCAGAGTCAGCTCCATCTCCTCCTTCCAGAACAGCGACTTGATCCAGTCCAGCAACCGGTTGAAAAGCGCCAGCATCCTGAGTGAGTGTGGGCGGAGGGTCGGAGCCGGATCAGAAAAGGCCGCTGCCTAGGAGCCGCAGGTTCGCACTGGGTCAGGACACCGGTGGGAGGAGGCAGCTGGTCACACAGCACCGGAAACCGCGAGCCGTCAGGTGACTGGGAGCGGCGAAACCCTGGGATACTGGAGGAGCGACCCCTGGAGGATCCTGGGATACTGGAGGATAGTGGTTTAGTGGAGGACCCTGGGATATAGGAGGAGCGGGTCCTGGAAAATTAGTCACTGGGATACGGAAGGAGCGGGCCTGAAGGATACTGGGATGCTGGAGGAACCGATAGTGGGGGACACTGGGATGCTGGAAGGTCCGCCCCCACCGTCACAGAAGTCGGGAGTGGCGGCTGCAGCACACTCTAGCGTTTGGAGCGCGGAATATCAGGGCAGCGGAGGAACTGGACAACTGCAGCAATCGCAGCCTTTTTCCTTTACGCTAGTCATGATCCAGCCAATTGAGTGTTTTGTCCTTGATGCCACACTTCGACAAATTATAAGAAATACGAGCAGGAGTAGGCCATTCGGTGCCACAAGCCTGCCTCACCATTCAATAAGATCATAGCTGATCTGCCCCAGGCCTCAACTCCTCTTTCATGCCAGCTCCTCATAATTCTCAACTCCCTGATATTTCAAAAAACCTATCTACCTCCTCCTTAGACACTTTCAGTGATCTAGACCCCACAACTCTCTGAGATAGAGAATTCTAGACATTCACTACCCACTGAGAGAAGAAATTCCTTCACATCCCAATTTTAAATGTGTCCCCTTATTCTGTAACTATGTCCCCTAGTTCGAGATTCCCCCACTAATGGAAACATCTTCTCAACATCTACCCTGTCAAGCCCCCTCAATCCTGCTGCTTTATTGTCAAGGGTAGTTACTACTATCACATATTCCCAGGGACACCTGCGCACGTACATGGGTGCGGAAGAGAGACAGGCAGTCAGACTGAATGGTCCCCTTAACTGCACGCTGTTAAGCCAGGCCCAGGAGCTGACCCATGAGGAGGAGCTTCAAATTACCCACCTTTGCACTTGGATGACCAAGGAATATGGGACTGAAGTGCAGCCAGCAACTGAGGAGCAGCCTATTCAAGTAGAGGAGGAGGAGCTGCAGCCTCACATACGCCATATGGAGATGAAACATAGACATCTCGAGGCCGCAAATGATTATGGGCTGTCTGGGAGTCTAAATCTGCTTGAAAGCGTATTGCACACCAATGCTCTATGCCAATCTCCCCATGCCAGGGTCCCCAGTGCGCTGTCCTGTTCTCCCTTGCTGGATAGTGCCCTGCGTAAATGCAATTATTGGCTTCCAGACAAAAGTGCAATAATTCAATAAGACAAGAGAATTTACCATGTCCTATATGTTTGAATCAGAAATCTGTTATTATAATTTCATGAGGGAGATGGTGTCACTGAGCTAGTAATCCAGAGGCCCAGGCAAATGCTCTGGGGACACTGGTTAAAATCCCACCATGGCAGCTGGTGGAATTTAATTTCAGTTGATAAATCTGGAATTATAAAGCTAGTCTCAGTAATGCTGGCCATAATAACTATCATCGATTGTCATTGAAACCCATCTGGTTCACTAATGTCCTTTAGGGAAAGAAATCTGCCATCCCTACCTGGTCTGGTCTAAATTTGATGCCAGACCCCACAGAAATGTGGTTGATTCTTAACTGCCCTCTGAAATGGCCTAGCAAGCCACTTTGTTTCAAGGGCAATTAAGGATGGGCAACAAATGCTGGCCTTGCCAGAGACGTCCACGTCCCATGCAAGAAAAAAGAAAAAATATGTTTCTCTGCTACTCTCCATTTCACTCGTGAACGACTGAGGTGTTTTTGAGCAGAAATGCTCAGCAGTTTTTGTTTAGAAAGGTAACCTCTCTGCTCTGGGAGCTGATTACTGTCACAGTAACAGGAGGGATGCAGGCACCTTTTTCTGTTCTCACCTAATTGACTGGAAGCTCTGCTTTTCATGCAGTAGTTTGGATTGAGTTGCAAATTCTTAATATTCAGAGTCAATATCAATATAGTCAATATAGCAAAGCAGTGACAGACGGATCCTAAGTTACATTTGCTAAAGAGTCAAGGCAAATTTTCCCAACATTTCTCTGAGAAAGATCATCTTTCAATTCCGTTACTAGGGCAGCGCGTTGCAATTAAGGAATATTCAAGCAATGTCAAAATAAATTAGACTGAAAGGCATATTTTTCACGCCTGTAAGTGTAAAAATGACCATTCCATTGGCAAAATTGCCCCCAGATGATTTTTCATCAGCTACGTTGTGCAAATTTCTGTTAAATTGATACTAAGCCCATTCCAGGCCTTCAAAAGTCAACCTTCCCCCTGAACAATCACCTGCGTTTTGTGATGTACAAATATTTATCTACTTGCTTAATTCATCACCATCCATTTTGCATAAAATTAAGTAAATTAAAGGTTTGCGACAACCCAAAGAATCGAAGGACCATAAGCAGTTCTTCAAATCTCTGGGAAATCTGACCAACCTCCTTTTGGCGGGGCCTTCAATCAATCTACAAAATGTCCTGTTGCCATTGAGCATCTGTCAATCAATGTTTAGTGTCAAAGATAGCAAAATAAAAGAGAAATAAGTTCATTATGGTTTATTTTGACCTGGAGATGTAGATTTACAAGTACCCGTCCAATCCATGAGCTTCCCTCACCAATACCATTGGACCGATCCATATTCATGGCCACCCCCTTGAATGTGTCATCTCAGTGACCTCCGTACTTCAATGCGTTAATCACAGAAAAGGCCATTTATGATCACTTCCTTGTATGACTTTCCACCCACATCCCCCTGTACACTCTCAATTTCACTTCCATTTGTGTCTGCACCAGAAAGAAAACTCACCCACAAGTCACTTTCAACTGCACTTTCAATTTCCTGTGTATAGCCTTTGACCTCCTGTCACCACAATCTTTCTGCAACCCACAATCTGCTGAATCATGCCATTATCTCCACCATTGATGGGCTTGTCCTGATGAAATCTACTACCTTCTCTCACCCCGGTCAATCCCCCGGTGTGGCCCTCATAACCCTTGCCTTAAGCCCAAGAAAGGCAGACTTGAACAGATGTGGTGGACAACTGATTTAGCCAATCACTGCCAGATCTGGCTGGACAACATAAAACACCATCGGGTCCAGTTCCCCTCTGCAAATACTGCTCACTATTCCAGGATCCTCCTGGAATGCAAAGATAACTCCTAGCTTCTCTCCTCCCCTACAAACAATCTGTTTCACCCCCCCTCCCTTGTGTTGTGCACCCTCACCTCTGACAATAAGCGCAAGGAGCTCATGGCTTTCTTTGACACTAATCACACTTTGATACTATCCGATCAGCTGCCTCAGCCATGTCCCTCACGCCCACTAATCCACTGGGCCAATCCGCCTGTAAAGCCCCCTATGCCCTGGCCCTGAAATCGCATAATTCTCTAATTTCTCTTCTATCCCCTCTTGTGCTGTCCGTGAGAAGCACCTCCTGCTCCCTCAGCCCTATTCCCACTAAACTGCTGAATACCCAGCTTCCCTTCCTGGCCCTCATGTTAGCTGATATTGTAAACAGTTCTTTCCCTTCAGGTGTCCCTCTCTCCTTTAAATCTGCCATCATCACCGCTCTCTTCTGAAACAAAAAGCACTTGACTCCTCTGTCCTTGAAAATTACCATCTCATCTCCAATCTCCCTTCCCTCCCCAAAATCCCTGAAGATATTGTTGCCTCCCAAATCATTGCCCACTTTTCCAGTAACTCCATGTTTGAATCCCTCTAGTCAGTGCTCTCCCCCTGCCAATGTAGAGGAGAGGGTTAACATCAGGAGCACCTGATACTGATGTAATTAATGATGTAACCATGATGCAATGTCTAAGAAACTGAGATCCAGTGGGAAGCAGGAGTACAACTACATGTAGAGTACTGAGATGTACATAATTCTATTAATAAACAAGTATGGTTTTTTAAGAATATGAGTCTATGGTAGCACTCTTAGGGTAACAGGCAAATCCAAAAGAAACCCCAAATAGACCCAGAACTCAAGACAAAACATGATGGCAGCTGAAAGAGCATAAAGACCCAGGAAAACTCCAAGAGAAGACTGCAGACCTGAAATACTGAAAAATCCTTGGGAAAAGGACAAAAAGAAAAATGATTGAAGGCTCACCTGAGAACAGAGCATCGTGAGTGCTGCAGATGCAAGCAGACATACAGACCCAGAGTCTAGACAGTGGTGAGTATAATCTACAATCCAAACTACTGAAGCACCAACAGATCCAGATCTTAGATTAAGCATGGAGTCTACATTGTCACTCCCAGAACCATTCCGATGTGCTGAAGGCTCACAACAGACTCGATGCTGAGACAATTGGTGGAAGAGATTATCCAGATACAGAACAGCTTCAGGTATGCATAACAAGGGCTAGGAGGATCAGGTCAATGCTTTATTCTATGCAGTAGGGGCCAAGGCAGACAGTGTTATTGCAAGACAGGGTAGATAGGGTGTCAGTGAGGCTTTAATCTCTTATAAGGAAGACCTCCAGGTTTTTGATCCATATTTCAGTGTTGGAAAAAATTTGGTCATTAAGAGAGTGAAATTTAATAAGATGAGGCAAAAACCAGGCAAATCCATGGACTCGTTTATAAATGACCTGTACAGACCTGTGGAAAATTGCAACTATGGGATCTCAGGGACGAATTATTACACAATTGTATAATGGTTGGGGATCTTAGATGAAACCCTATTGATCTTTTACAAATAATTGAAGATTTAACTCTCATAAAGGCAGTAAAAATAGCATGACAGACCGAGCTTAGGAAGCTAAACAAAGTAGTTGTTCATGGGGAAAGTGAGTGAAGCCATTCAATATGTCGATAAGAAAGAGAAAAGGCAGTGAAGTAAAAGCCCGTAAATTCAGAAAAAGGCATGCTAATCGCCATCCTAAGTTGCTCTCGGCGAGGTGGGAAAATCCTGAAAGTGGGAAGAATGCCCAGCAGGGGGAGCTGAGTGCCACAATTGTGGGAAGTTAGGACACTAAAATAGGCTGCAGATCTAAAGTTCCTGTAGCTCGTAAGTAGACAGAAATAACAACAAAACCAGGTAAAACCCAAGAAGTGGAAAAGCCACTGCTCCTAGGATGTTACATGCATCCTCCACAGTGAAAACTGATGCAAAATGCCTGTTCAATTCATCTACCATCTCCTTGTTTTCCATTATCGATTCTCCAGACTCACTTTCTATAGGACCACTGCTCACTTTGTTAACTCTTTTTTTTAAGTATTTATAAAAACTCTTACTATCTACTTTTATATTTCTGGCTAGCTTTCTGGCATACTCTAATTTTTCCCTCCTTATTAGTATTTTAGTCATTCTCTGCTGTTCCTTATATTCTGTCCAATCTTCTAGCCTGCCACCTGGCTTTGCACAATTAAATGCTTTTTCATTAAGTTTGAAACTATCTTTAACCTTTCTAGTTAACCACGGATGGTGTGTCCGTCCCTTGGACTTTTTCTTACTCGTTGGAATACATCTATTCTGTGCATTCTGAAATATCCCCTTAAATATTAGCCACTGCATCTCTATTGACCTATCCCTTAACCTAATTTGCCAATTCACTTGAGCCAGCTAAGCTTTCATGCCCTCATAATTGCCCTTATTTAAGTTTAAAAACTTAATCTCAGACCCACTCCTCTCTCCCTCAAACTGAATGTAAGATTCAATCATATTATGGTTGCTGCTACCTAGGGGTGCCTTCACTATGAGATCATTAATTACTCCTATCTAATTGCACAATACCAGGTCAAGCATAGCCTGCTCTTTGGTTGGCTCCAGAACATGCTGTTCTAAGAAATTATCCCGAAAACATTCAGTGTAGTCCCAACCTAGGCTAGTTCTGCCCATCTGACTTTTCAATGACCTGGATTTTTCCTACAGTGGGCGGGCTGGGCAGCAGCAGCTGGGGTCGGGTGCAAAGCTGATGCAATGCAGGCGAGCCAGTTAAGCATGGAGCTGCCTCGGGGAGATTGAATAGACAATAAAAAAGTTCAGTAAATTATGTAAAAATTTATTTAAACATGTCTCCTCATGTGACAGTGCCACATGAATTGGGACATGTTTGTAAAGGTGGGAAAATTAATCTATTTATTTTATAAAAGCTTCAGGAAACCTCATCCCGCCCGTGGATGAGGTTTACTGAAGAACACGAAGGCCGCTTGGATTTTTGGCTGCCCGCCAACCTTAAGGTTGGACGGGCAGCATTATTATGTACTTTAATCAATCCCTTAATGGCCTTAATAGGCCTTTAACATTTCGGCAGGCGCGCACTGGCTGAATGAAATATCGTGATGATGCGCAATGTCATCGGGATGCATGCCCGACATCATCGCTCATCATTTTACGTGTCTGCGTGTCATGCCCGCCCCAGCACACTGACTGGAAGATTCTGCCCTATATGTAAATTTAAATCTCCCATGATTATCGCCATGCCTTTCTGACAAGCTCCAATAATTTATTCCTTTATGCTTAACTCTACCTCCTGTGGTTATTGTTAGGGGGCCTGTACACAACTCCCACAATTGACTTCTTGCCTTTACCATTTCTCATCTTTTACTCACTTCTTGTCCTTCCCGAAGACCCTGTACCTTTCAATATTCAGATCCCAATCCATGTCGTGCTGCAGCCATGTCTCCGTAGTGGCTATCAAATTGTAATTACTTATTTCTATGTGCACTCACAGTTCATCTGATTTGTTTTGAATACTACGTGCATTCAGATACAGAGTCTTTAGTTTTATCCTTTTATTCTTTTTATAACCTCTAGTTTCATCTGTTGATTTACTGTTAGATTTGTACTCTCTATCCCTTCCTATCACAATCTGTTTTTCATTTCCCGCAAAGTACCTTTTCCTTTTGCCTTGTCTCTGCTCTTTGATTTACCAAATCTTCCCAAGTTTGATCCCTTGCCCCCGCTATTTCATTTAAAGCCCTGTCTACTTGCCTAGTTATGCAGCTTGCAAGAACACAAATTCCAACACGGTTCAAATGTAGACCGTCCCAATGGTACAAATCCCACTTTCCCCAGCACTGGTTGCCAGTGCCCCACGAGCTGGAACCCACTTCTCCCACACCAGTCTTTAAGCCACGCATTTATCTCCCTAACCTGATTTGTCCTATGCCAATTTGCATGTGGCTTGGGTAATGATCCAGAGGTTATGACCTTTGTGGTTCTGCTTCTTAATTTGGTGCCAAGCTGCTTATACTGACTATGCGGAACCTCCTTCTTTGACCTGTCTATGTCATTGGTACCTACATGGACCATGACGACTGGTCCTCCCCCTCCCACTGCAAGTTTCTGTCCAGCCCAGAGCAGATGTCCCGCACCCTGGCACCAGGCAAGCAACACAGCCGCCTGGACTAATGGTCTTTGCTACAGAGCTCTGGCTATACTATCCTCTGCTAGCACTACATTCATTTTTTCTCCCCCCACTTGAGTGCCCTCCTGTACCATGGTGCCATGGCCAGTTAGCTCATCCACCCTGCAGCCCCCATACTCATTAAAACAAGCTGAAAAAACCTCAAGCTTGTTGGACAACTGTAAAGGCTGAGGCTCCTGCGCTTCTGCCCTCTGAGTCCCCTTACTTGCCTCACTCGCAGTCACACTCTCCTGTCCCTGACCACTGACCAAATCAGAAGACCCTGTCCAAAGAGGTGTGACTGCCTCCTGCTACATAGAATTCAGTAACTTTCCCCCTCCCTGATTCATTGCAGTGTCTGCAGTTCAGCCTCCAGCTCATAAACTCTGAGCTAAAGCTGCTCAAACTTCAAACATGTGTTTACCCTGGACCAAACTGCATCCAGGATCTCCCACATGCTGCAGCTGTGACACATCACCTGTCCTGAAATCCTTAATGTTTTCTATTTAATTATTTAATTATTTTATTCAATTATATATTTTACTTTTGTTTTTATATATTTTACTAGCCTTATGTCCAGTTGCTAGACTATTTTGAACCTTAGGAATAGAATAAACCTTAGTCACTTACCAGATACTCACCAAATAACTAGCTTCTTCTCCTGTGACAGAGCACAACCACTTCCTGAAGGCTGAGAAAGTTAGAAAGCAAAAAGCAAAAGAGCACCTCTTGCTATTCCTTCTCTAACTCCCTTAATTACCCAACTCCCAGCACTTTATTCAAAGTCACACTCCTTGCAGTAGACCTTACCTAAAGGACCTCTCTCTCCCTATGCACTGAATTCCCACTTTGAACGAATTTCCAAAAATACCCACTCGGTCTCTGTCTCACTCAGGCCAAAGTCTCCCCTCACTGATTGTGCACCTCTTACTATCTTAAAGGAGGAAAGCGAGGCAGAAAGGTGGAGAAGTGTAGGGAAGGAATTCCAGAGCTTGGGGATTTAGGTAACTTTAAGGCACGGACACCAACCGGGAGCCACTAAAATTGGGGAAGCACAAGGTGGCCAGAATTAGAGGGGTACAGATACCTTAGAGGATTGTGGAGCTAGAGGAGATTAGAGATAGGGAGAGGAGAGTCCATGGAGTGATTTGAAAACAAAGATGAAAACTTTAAAATCAAGATAATGCTTGAACGAGAGCCAGTGTGGGTCAGTGAGCACAGAGGTGAATGGGGAGCAGGTCTCGCTACAAGTTAAGACACGGGCAGCAGAGTTTTGGATGACCTCAAGTTTGTGCAGGGTGGAATGTGGGAGACCAGCCAGTAGTGCATTGGAATAGTCGACTCTAGAGTTAACGAAGGCATGAGTGAGAGTTTCAGCAACAGATGAACTGAGACAGGGATGAAGTCAGGTGAGGTAAAAAGAATCAAAATCAACTTTGATGCCCCTTTAAATTTGTAAATGTAAATATAAAAATATAATATATATTACAGATGAACAAATTAGAAATATAAGTAGGCCACTCTGCACCTCGAGCCTGCTCCACCATTCAATAAGATTATGGCCGACATGATTACAACCTCAAATCCATATTCCTGCCTACCCCCGATAACCTATCACCCTCCTTGCTTATCAAGAACTTACCTACCTCTATCTTAAAAATATGCAAAGATTCTGCTTCCGTGTCCTCTTGAGGAAGAGAGTTCTAAAGACTCATGGCCCTCTGAAAGAGAAAATATTGGCAATGGAGTTGTAGGTGCAAGCAACCTGGCTTAAAGCTGGTCACACTGTGATGCTGCTAATGGCCACTTACACTGTTTGAATTGGCAAAACCTCCAGGCCAGACTTATCTAGACTCACTAGTGAAAGAATGAATATGCTAAGGAAAGAAAAAAAAGCAAAAAGATGGGGAGAAATATCAAAGAAGTGTTCAAGCTAATTGCAATGCATTCATTTTTTAAAATTCAAATGGTGAGACTCACTTTTTGGGATTCTGTCCGTGGCACTGAGTGGCACAGTGGGTTAAACACATTAGCCCTGTGAACCAGGTTTGAACCCATCTCTACTACTTGTGCGTGTTGTAAGTAAATTTTTCATTTTCAGCAGACTCACAATTACCCCAAATCTGTGTGTGTCGGTTGGTTTAACTTGTCGTAAATTAGTCTCTGAATTAGCAAATTGCAGTTTGAAGTCCTAATCCAAGCCTAATTAGGTTTTCACTCTGAGGAAGTGCTGCATTGTCTATGTTTGGAGGAGATCTTAACTTGAGATTCTGCTTGCTCTGTCACTAGTCAGGAAATAAAGCAGCAACTGTGGCTTGATGATAGCACTTTTATCTTTAAATCAGAAGGTTGTGGGTTCAAATCCTCCCTGAGCTCTAGATTAAGCTAAAACTCCAGTGCATATGGAGGAATTGTTGCACTATTAGAGATGAAGTCTTTTAGATCAGACTTTCAACAAAGCCTGTCCTGCCCTCTCAGACTCTCAGTTAGGTGTAAAAGATCCCATCTATTTCTAAGAACAGCAGGGCAGTTCTCCTCAGTATCCTGTCAGCATTGAATCCCCCAAAGCACATCACTAAAACAGATTATCTCTTGCTGTTTGTGGCATCTTGCTCTTCGCAAATTGGCTGCAGTATTTCCCTACAGTGACACATTTCAAAATGCTTTGGCATGTTATGCCATTGTGAAAGGTGCAATATTGATGCAAATCATTTGTTCCCTTTTAATTGGAAGCTGAGTCAAGTGAAGGCCAGGAACATAAAGATAAAATCTGAGGCGTACATGTGAACATACAAAATATGAGCAGAAGTAGGCCATTCGACCCCTTGAGTCTGCTCCTCCATTCATACAGATCACGCCTGAAATCTGTTTGTGTTTCAAATTCCACATTCCTATCTACCCCTGATAACCTTTGATTCCCTTGCCTAACAAGAATCTACCTACTTTGCCTTCAAAATATTCATTGATCCTGCCTCCAATGCCTTCTGAGGCAAAGTCGCACAACCCTTTGGGAAAAAAAAAATTCTCCTCATTTCTGTCCTAAAAGGGCGACCCCTAATTTTAAAATGGTGCCCTCTAGTTCTGGACACACCACAAGAGGAATCATTCTTTCCAGGTTTAATATGGGACCAGGTACAACACATATATATAGTTGCAAGTAGTTAAACACTTACTGTTAAACTATGCAAGACTGAGAATTTCTTCCTTAGACCTACCGAACTACACACAACATCGTACAACATGAGGGGCAACCACAGTGGCACACTTCTGGAGACCTTCCAGAGTTTGCATAAAGCGAGGTCTGTCAACAAATTGTTTACTTGGGTCCTAGCTTGAAAATTAAGAAGGTTTGTTTTTAATCAAAGGCTGTGAGATGACCTGATAGAAATTAAATTACAATCATTAAGACAGAGAAGATGGTTTCCATTTGTGCAGGAGACCAGAACTAGGGGTCATAAGTATAATATAGTGTCTAATGAATCCAGTAGGGAACTCAGGAGAAATTTTTTTCCCCAGAGAGCGGTTAGCATGTGGAACTCGCTCGACCCAACAGAGCATGAAATCACATGAGAAGACGTTAGGCACAAGTCCTGACATCTTGGTGCATTCACGCGATATTTTGCTCGGTGGCGGACCCAGCAGTAGGAAATGCACCAGCTGACAATTAAGTGGGCAAATAAGCCCATTAAGGAATCAATTGAAAGCGATTCTACATTGCACATCCACTCTTACGGTTGGCAGACAGGCCAATCAGCCTGACGGGCTTCACGTTTTTTGTACAACCTCGATCCAGGGCGGGGTGAAATGTCTGGGGTGGCATATAATAAGAAAAGATGTTTGGTGACTGAGGTTTTTTGAGTTCTTCTGTCAGGTGCTTGAATGTGCTGCATAGACACAGTTTGCTGCATTTTCTCCTTCTCATCAAACCTGTACAGGTCCACTGCTCCCTGAGGCATCTCCACAGCAGCTGTCTGCTGGCAGTTAATTGGCCAGCCAGCATGAAATTGTGTTTGGTGGCCGATGCAGCTGGAAATGCATCTCTTGTCCACTTCCAGACCTGCTGACTGCGTGCGCCTAAGGAGTGCAAGATTCAGGCCATAGGATGGGTGCATGAAGACTTGGTGTGAGCAGATCTCTGCCAGCTTTGAAGATCTCAACTGGAATACCATCAGGGCCACAAGCTTTATTGTTTTGCATCCATTTGATTGCTTTTACAGATTTATGGATTTGGGAGGAAAATGAACTCCTCTGGACTTCAAAAATGTGACAATTGTAACTATCTTCAAGAAGGGAGGTAAATCTTGCTGTGGACACTATCGAGCCTTGTCCAAAGCAAGCAAAATGCTGACACACATTCTCCTGAATCGCCTACTTCCTGTGACTGAGGAAATCCTCCCAGAGACGTTATGGCTTTAGACCTTCCAGAGGAACCTCCAACATGGTCTTTGTTGCCGGACAAATCCAAGAAAAATGTTGTGAACAACACCGGGATCTCTTCATAGCATTCATCGACCTAACTAAAGCATTTGACTCAGTAAATTGGGAGCCTCTGTGGTTTGTGCTTCAAAGATTTGGATATCTAAGAAACTTTGTCACAATCCTGTAATTGCTTCATAATGATTTGACTGCAACTGTCTTGAGTGGGGAATCTGAAACAGGTACCTTCAAAATCCAGACCCAGTCAAGCAAAGCTGTGTGATAGCTTCCATACTATCGTTGTCTACTCTGCACCAGACTTGCAAGCCACTCTCGATTTCTTCAATTCTGAAAACAAAAAACTCAAATGTTGCGAAAACAAAACTCGTACATCAACCCACAGCTGGTCAGCCAGATATTCCACCTCCAAGATGTGTTGAAGAAGAGACTCTGGAATATGTTGAGCACTTCCCATACCTTGGTGGCCACCTGTCTCAAAAGGCCACCATTAACGAGGAAATCCAGCACCAAATCAGCTGCACCAGCTTGGCCTTCTACAAACCACGGCAGCGAGTTTTTGACAATAATGACCACTGTAAGTCAAGTAAAGTTCTAATGTACAGTGCAATTGTTTCATCACACTCTTGTACTGCAGTGAGACCCGGACTGCATATTAGTGACACATTAGAGCGCAGAGGGATTCAATCATCAATGTCTCCACTGACTGGGCACTGTGTCCAGATGGTTGAAAACCATCTCCCCCACCAAGTCCTCATTTCTCAACTCTCAAATAGCCAATGTTCCAGAGGAGGATAAAAAAAAGCTTCAAAGACACTCTGAAGCTCTCCCTGAAGTGCGGCAGGTTTGACATAAATGACAGGGAGGAGCTTGATACCAGTCATTCAGAATGGTGACAACTTGCATCATGCTTTGAATCACAATGGCTTATTGATGAGGCAGAGAAGGAAAGAAAAGGAAGCATATTCTGCATGCTGGATCCTACTTCCTTGTGGGACATCCTGACCTATGTGCCCAAAGATCTGCAGGTCAGGAATTGGCCTGGTCAGTCATGGCAGAAACTCGTGACCCTGAACAGATGTCATCCTCGAATCAAGGGACAGCTGATGACGATGATGTAAATTCAGAGTATGCAAATTACCTGCAGGAGCTAAATTAATCCCAAGTGCTGGTCAAAACATTATTGTTCTCTATAACGAAGCACCCAGGCAAGGCAAAGTGTTATATCAATCACCTAGCTAAATCTAAAGCTAAACTGCAGTGGCAAGGGAATTTACAATAAATTTTAGATCCATGAAAATAAAGCACCTAAAAATAATTGTTTTGCCGGCACTAGGAACCACACAGGGTTATTTGACTTCTGAGGAGAAATTCCTACACCACTTGTAACATTGAAAAGAAATCTGATGCGGGAGAGGGGAGAAAGCAAGTTTTGGAGGCTTGAAATGAGGAAGGTCAGGTTAGTAAGTGAGGAGCTTTAAGTCTTATGACAAGAACCCCTGAAGTGATGAGGTCCCAGTTCAAAGATTTCTTTGTAATGAATTAAAATAATTATACCAGTCAATATTTCATTCCATTGTATATGGTCCAATACAATCTGGATAACAGTAGTCTTTTGCTCTCCCAAACTAAACTGTCATTAAATTGTTTCTTTTGACAATAATGTTAGATATAGTGCCTTGCTGTACACAGTGACTAACCTTAATCTGTCATTCCTTCTGTAGAACATTAAAGCAGGAATTTCTGTCGGGAGAATAGAGATAGAACACTAACTGGCATGAATTGTGTTACACTGAGGATAATATAAGTCTGGCTGTAAACTACCAGATGACAGGCAATTCAATTGAACAGTTCTGATATTAGGCAAATAACCTAAAGACTAAATTACTGCCTCAGCTCACTAATAGTAATTTGCTATTCTAATCTCTGATTTTTATAACAAAATCACTGATGATTTTATCTCATTGGGCAGAGATATTTTATTTCTGGGTTGCTGAGGCTGACAGTGCAGGAGAAGAAGACATGGGAGCTGATTGAAAACTACCTCAGATCGATAGAGTTTGATTTAAACTTGTCCATGGGAAACAGTAAGGTAAGTCAAGAAAGGAGAAAGGGGGTGGAATCAGAAATGATCATGATCGGGGGAGGTGGAGAAGCCTGGGACAGGGAATGTCTAAGGTCTCCTTTTGTGGTCAGGAGAACTCCTGATACTTTGGTCCCACAAAGAATGTTTAAAATAAAAGTGGCTGGGCCTCTTCTGGCTGCAATATTGCCTCTTTTCTACTTCCACTGGCAGGACTGTGAATGTGTGAGTCTTAAATAGACTGCACCTAGAAAACCAGTTGGTGCAGGATAGAACTGGAACCAATCTTTACACACTTTTATAAGCATTGCTTGTAGGATCATTTATCTCTGTCTACAGAATGCTGCTTTTATCCTTATATCCATTGTATGTTCTATTGACAAAAACTGCCAAGAAAGTGGCTCAGGATGAAGCATCAACAAACAATGGGCAGAATCGTCTCAGATTTGCACTAAATGTGGTAGAGGGCCATTTTACCCACCGGCTGCAATGGTGGGTTTTCTCGCCGTATCCTCCCAAACCTGCAACATTATTTATGCACTCCCAGGAAACACGCCATTTCCATGGCGGGCGGGCTCACATTCGTCTGCCCACCATCACCCCACCACTGCATCATGTTGGGCACCATATTTAAAGTCCAGTTGCAAGCACACATCTCAGTGCTTCCAGACCACCACTGCTGCATGGAAGACATGGCCCTGAAACTGAAGAAGACTGTAGCCCCCAGGTTCAGTGACACATCCCTCAAGTGCCTTTTGGATGCTGTGGAGGCCCGCCGGGATGTCCCCTACTCCCACTCTGGCCGCAGGATGGGCAGCAACAGCATTAACCCGGTTTTGAAGGAGGAGGCAGCAGTGGTCAGCATCAACGCCCTTCAAAAGAGGACAGCCACCTAGTGCTGCAAGAGGATGAATGATCTCCTCCGTTCCGCCAGGGTAAGTCATTCTTCTCATCAGTCTTAACTCACACACTCACCAACCCATCACACATCCACAGGGCCCTCACTCACTGCCAGTGCAAGGGACATCACCATTCACTCTCTCAGATACACCATCATTGTCCTCACCCCATCCATGGGACCACTCACCATCCATATAGGCCAGGCGTACTTATCATCTGGCCTGGCGGGAGTCCTGCTTACACTTTCTCCATCTCTATTCATGCAAGACAAGCTGGGACACAACAAGAGGGAGAGATCGCAAACTGGAATGCTCGAAATCAAGGTCCTCACGGACTTTGAAAACAGAGTCATCCAGCTGGCTGGTGAAGATCTGGACCGCTCCTGTGCTGACGTTGAAGTCGGCGGTGCTCTGTCAAATGAGCGTCCAGCAGTGCAACATTGATCAGATGACCATGCCATGAGTGATGTGTCCTGTTTCACAGGCCACTGCCACACACTAATTATCTCTCCCTGCTTTCGCAGGCACATCTGCCAAACAGCCAACCGAGTCCACGACCCAGGGCCTCCTATCAAGCCCGGAAGAAACCTCTGGATCTCTCTTCTGTCTTCTTCAGTCTTCTTCAGCTTGTTTTTACTGCACCACTGGACTTATGAACTGCTCCTGTCCAGATTGGACTGATCCGTATCCTTTTATATCTTTCATCCAGGCTCAATTTGCCAGATGTTTTGGTTTCCAGACCTCAGTTTGTTTGTTTTTCCTTAGAAACTGGGGGGATCGGTTTCCTTTCTATGTTTATCTGTTCTGTTTCCTTTTCTGCTTCTCTTTTCAGTTCAGCTTCTGTCTCAGATAGGGTGTGCCTCAAAAAATACAAATTATGTTTCAAAATACAGATACCGTCGCACCAGTCACTGATGGATGGAAATCTGACAATCTGCATCCATCCTGAGATTGTGTCATTGCCACCACCTGGTATCTAAGGACAGCATTGTGAAAACTCACAGCAAAAAGGTAGATCTAGATTAGTTTGATTCCTTTCATCCCATTTCAGGAGAGAGGGCATTCCTACAGCAATTTTATTTTCCTAAGAATGGAAATTTGAATATCAGCACGGCACTTCAATTGATCAAGCCAAGGAGGGGAATTCATTGGTCTTCCTGAATGCTTCTGCTAAAGTGATTTATTAAATTAGATGTAGCTCTGGTCACTACATTTATATGATTAGTAATTTAGGGGCGGTGGGGGAGGGTGAAAGTTTAACCTTAATACATGGAGCAAGTGATCTTAATTGAGATTGGATATCAGATGAGGACCTCACTAACAATTTGATATATTTCAGAGGTCTACACTACTGGAAAGAATTACCATTCCCGTATATGCACACTCACAGATTAATATATATAAATATGTATATGATAGAATCTTACAGCGCAAAGGAGGTCATTCGGCCCATTGTGCCTGTGTTTTTTTTTTAAAGAACTTAATCGCGCTCCCTGTTCTTTCCTCTTAGACCAGCAATATTCTTCCCTTCAAGTATTTATCTCATCCTCCTTTCCAAATTATTATTGAAGCCACTTCCACCACCCTATCAGGCAGTATGTCCCAGGTCATTTGATTATTATCTCATTGCTGTTTGTGGGACCTGGCTGCAAACAAACTGGTTTCCAGATTTGCTCCATTACAACAGGGCAGTTAACTGTGCTGGTGTAATGTTTGAACTTTAAAAGTACCTCAATGATTACAAAGTGCTTTGGGACACCCTGAGATTCTAAAAGCAAGTTCTTGTCTTCTTTATGGGGAAGACCTGAAACATGAATATAAAACTGGAGTTTTAAAGGCCACTGTCAACCCAATGCTTGTTACTACCACTCCTGGATTCCGATCTGAGAAACAGAATGATTCAGCCTACAATTGTGGTCAGCATATACAGGTCTAATGGACAGCATGCCAATATTTAATAAATACAAGTTAAATGATTGCTGACCTCCCTCTCAATCTGCAAAGCTTGCTTGACTTCAGCAAACAGGGAACATCCACTATTATTGAACAATTACTAAGACAGGTTGGTCTCCTGCCAATATGTTCACCATATGATCAGAGGTAGTGGATGGCTGGTTTCAAACCAGGAAACTAATGAAGCAGTACCATGTGAAGTCATCCTAGTTAGCTTTAGACATGCCCTTGGATTAAGATGCCATGTAATTAGGTTGATTGACTTTTGACTGTGATATGGTGGCTAGTATTTTAGCAGTTAGATTTGGGTATTGGGATACTTATAAAGTCATGTCGCATTTTGTATATTGCACAGGATTACATAGAATTTAGGTTTTTTTATTGCCTTGCACTTCTTCTTCCAATACAGTCGGTGGCAGTAATACACCAAAGAGTTGTGAATTTGCCAAAGAAGAGAAAAAAAGACTTGACTGCCCTCTGGAAGGTATGATATATGGTGTAGAGATCATGTTACTGGACTAGCAATATAAAGGCCTGGACAAATAATCCAGAGGACATGAGTTAAAATCCCACCACAGCAGACTAGGAATTTGATTTTGGTTTTAAAAAAGCTGAAACCACTAAAATTCAGGTTCACTCATGTTAGGATTTAGGGAATGAAAACTATTGGTCTGCTTTGTATATGATTCCAGTCCTACATGGTTGACTCATAACCACCCTCTGAAGAGGCTTGGCAAAGTCACCCAGTTGTAATAAATGGAAGGCGGCCCATGGCAGCACCTTCTCAAGGCAAATATGGATGCCCAATAAATTGCAGCTTTGCCCGTGATGCCCATATCACAAGAATTAATTTTGCTAAAAAAGGGCAGGATTTTCTGACCCAGCCCACCGCTGGGATTGTCCAGTCCTGCCGAAAGTCAATGGACTTTTGCCTGGGCCACTGAATTTCCTGCAGCGGGTCCCACCACAGTGGGACCAGAAAATCCTGGCCAATGTCTTCTGAAATAGACTGGGAAACTGAACGTGAGCAGGTTTCTTGCTGCACACGATATTGCAAGGGAATGCATTGAGCCAGGTTTTTGCTTCCAAGGTGGATACTCTCCAGAGTTGCCGCACCCATCACGGGAAAAAAATGCCATGTCAGACACGATTTTCATTCCGCGGTGGGGGGGGGGCAGTGCAGGATGAAGTTGGACTCGACGTCCCAGAACACAGATCAGAGGCTGCCACAGGAGCTGCCAGGTGCTGAGGCGGGCTATTTCATAGGACCCCCTCAGATCTCTGGGACTTTTTACCAGTTGTTTTGTTAAATATTAAACACCCTAGTGCTCATCCCTCACCCCTCATGCCCCACCCACTCCTAATGCCCCATCCATGCCCCCAACCTCCCTCATGGCCTTTTATAGTCACTATGTCAACTTAATGTCAATCCATGACCCCATCCACCCCCTTGGCCTCTTATAACCCCCATGCCATCTCCATGTCAACTCATGCCCCTCCACTCACCACTCTTTGCCAACTCATCCAGTATCCATCCTGGGCAGTACTCAGGAGCCATGTTGAGATGATAAAAAAAAGTCTGAATCTATTACAGCCTTCAGTATATCAAAGAAGAACTCCCATTCATGAAAACCCATTCAAAACTTTTGAAGACCCTCCAGTATTTAATCCCTTATCAAAACAGGCAGACTTGTAATCATAACCACATTTCAAAGACAGCTAATTCTTTAATCACCTCTTTGAGCTGTCAATTAAACTATGAATGTACAATACCCCTACAGGGATAATTGTGGCTTGTAGAAAGCAGCAAACTATTATTAATGATATAATGATAGCTCTTGGAGTAATGTCAACAAACAGCTATTATAGCTACCAGAATAGTTTTTTTTCAGCTCTCATGGATAGAGGCAGGCCGTTTTTCATCATTTTAAAGATTTAAATAACTTCACAACTTGACAATACTACAGACCTTATACACCCTTGATGAGCACTTTCATCTCATCCATAAATTTGTGACTCCCATACTGTGAGACAGGGCTCTTACAGTGAAAATGGGATTTGTTTGAACTTGGCACTGAGTTAAAATGGGTCTGCCAAGTTTGGGTTTCCCACCTGAAAGACACACCCTGTCCCGTCTCCCCTCCATTTTCTGTCAGAAATGGGGGCAGAGCCTCCAGATCCAGGTTCCTTCTGCCATTTTTAAAGGTCCTCAGAGTCTCCATGACTGCACGAAAATCTGGTCCATTATCTCAACATTTTTTGTATGAAAGTTAAGCAATTGACATGCTTATGGATGCATCATATAGAGGGAGATAATTTTTGGTCTCCTCCTATTTGTGGCCAGATTGAGCAGTTAGTATCCCAATAAACTACGGATCCGTAGCTTCCTGGTGTCTCATATGTTATGTTTTGTATGATAACCTGTGGTAAATGAGCGTGAAGGGTAACTACCTTCAGGAATCTTTTTTATCTTGTTGAGTAGGTTAAAAGTTCTCGAAGGAGCAAAAATGTTTCTCTTACTCTTCTCTCAGAGACGATAACTTCAAGAGGCACAAAGCTCCCTGAAGCTGACCTGAGTTATCCTAGATCCAGGGATTGGAGATGAAACATTAAAAAAATGGCCACCGAGACAAGCTTCCATGACTGTTTGACTGTGAGCCAGGTTTGTGGGTTCACCCAGTATCCCTGATCCCCCACATTTGTCCCAATTTAGAATGTTCTAAAGTTCAAATGGGTTTGCAGCACTTGTGCAGGCAGAGTTGTGGGCTGCAAACCAATTGTACTCACCATACATAGTCCTCGACTATCATGACTGAGGAATTGTGGAGAAAACATGGCTGTTTTTCCCTGTAATTTATCAAATCTGCTGAGATCTGTGGTTTAGAAGTGTCTTATTTTTGATTACAGTGTGCAAAAGTGGCAGCTAGGATATAGGACATTAGTGAACCAGATGGGTTTTTACAACAATAGTAGCTCTTCAAAGTCCTCAAATACTGAACTTAATAAGGTATTTGACTAGCTGTCTGCAGAGGCCACAATAGTTGTGGAAAATGCTTCAAGGAATTTGAGGAAAGCTTAATTTTTAAAATCATGCCTTTCATGAAGTGATCATTGGTGTAATGGAGTATTGAGAACAGATGTTTGGAGGGAGGGGATGGTTCCCAATATACGAATGCCAAACATAATAACTTGTCACATTAAGTCTGATGTTTCCAAACTTCCACAGCAGCCATTCTAGCAGTTATTTCACTTTGGGTGCACCCACCTGCACCAAGTGCCTGGAAACGCAAACACCCGTGGGCAAAGGAGTGAGAGCTTCCCCAGGCCCCATCCCAAACTCTGGTGTGATATCTTGCAGGACAGAAAAGAGACAGTATGCCGCATGGGAAGTCAAATACCTTGCAACTCATTTCATACAGTTTTGGCTAGATATGCATTTTTTTCCCTTTATTCTTTCATGGGATGTAGATGTCACTGGCCAGGCCAGCTTTTGTTGCCCATTCCTAATTGCCCTTGAATTGAATGGCTTGCTGGGCTGAAATGCTGGGCCATTTCAGAGGGCAGTTAAGAGTCAACCACATTGCTGTGGGTCTGGAGTCACATGTAGGCCAGGCCAGGTAAGGGTGGCAGATTTCTTTCCCTAAAGGACATTAGTGAACCAGATGGGTTTTTACAACAATCAATGACAGTTTCACATTCACTATTACTGAGACTAATTTTATATTCCAGATTTTATTAATTGAATTCAAATTCCACCAACTGTATTGAGATGTGAACTTACGTCCACGGAGCATTAGCCTGGGCTTTTGGATTATTAGTCCAGTGATATTACCATGAACCCACCATTTCCCCATATACAAATGGCCACAAGAGGGTGCTATTACACTCCTCCCTCCTGAATGAAAAAGTTAGGCACTATTCAAAAATCCACACAAGTATATAGATTTCTTGTTTTTCAATTACAAATCCAACTTAACCACAAGTTTCCTATTCCTATTTCCTTACTTGACCTGAGCTTTCAGAACTTGGGGAGGACCTTGGCCTATCTGTGCCCAAGCCTGAGGAGAAGTTTTCTCTAACAAACACTGATTTTGCCCTTGACTTTCAATTGGATTTTACACTTTATCAGACAAATCTGTCTGGCTCTGGCTCGGATCTGAACTGGTTTCAGGCACAACTTTTGTTGGAGTAACTATTCATACTCTACTTGTATCCCAACTATTTATTCTTCCCAACTCTCTTCTTCTTCATGGACCTCTGAAGGTAAAACATGATCTTTATGAACAAACATGACCATTCCACTACCAAACATCTTGACCAAGTACAAAAACAGAAAATCCTGGAAAAACTCAGCAGGTCAGACAGCATCTGTGGAGAGAGAAACAGGGTTGACGTTTCAAGTCCATATGACCCTTCCAAGTATGTTTGCGAGGGTCATCGTACCAATTTACTTTTATACAACTGGAATGCTTTGTAACACTGCTTTGTCCAATTCCATGGAAAATCCTTCTTTTTCATGACTTTTCCAGGAAGCCACTTTAACCACTCATGATAATGCTCCTTCACCTTAACCTTTTGGTTCAACTTCAGACTTCTTTCTCTCACTCCACCCCTATCATGACTCTCTTTCTTTCTGGATTGTTTCTCTTCTACTGATTGTGCTTAATATGCAATTAAAACCTTGGTCTAGGCTGTCTTTTAAGAAACAATTCAGCTGGCACACTGCCAGTAGTAGTATGAAGTGTATGAGAGCACGATAAATAAACAAAAAAATTTGCCAGTTTGTGATTCAAAGACAACTGATGTTTCTTCCAATTTGTATCCAGCATTTGTTTAACAAGAGCATGCTTAACAATTTGTACTGTGCACTCTGCAGCACCATTTGAAGCAGGATGATACGGTGGAACTCTAATGTCTAATGAATGTTTACCCCATTCATTCTCATGAAATTTTACAAACTCTTCTGAACAAAACCAAAGTCCATTGTCAGAAAAAATTTCCTCTGGTCGTGGTGAGTGATGGCCCCAAAATGTAAGAAGGTTACTCCCCGCCAAGTTCAGCAACAATGCGCTGGGGGCACTTCTGGATGCTGTGGAGGCATGTCAGGAGATACTTTACCCCCATGATGGCAGAAGGAGGTCCACTGAGCTCACCAACCCAGCTTGGGAGCAGATCACCAAGGCAGTCAGCGTCAACAGCTCTCAGAAGAGGATCGCCATCGTGTGCAGGAAGAGGATGAATGACCTCATCCGCTCTGCCAGGGTAAGTCAACTTTCTCTTCACTCTCAACTCACACTCTCACAAGCCATCAGGTATTCACAGGGTTACAGTCGATAGGGATCTCACACACTACCAGCACAAGTGACATCACCACTGAGACTCTCACACACAATTTGACACCTTCATCTCTTCTCAAATCCTGTGCATTTCACATCTTGACCCTTAACACACATCCATTCAGCACCCACACAAGTCTGGCATCCTTATCACCTGCCTTGGCATCCGCCTTGCTCACAGTCTGTCCATCTGTCTTTATGCTGGAAAAGATCGCCCATAACAAAAGAGAGAGAGAGATCCCAGACCGGAGAGGGGTGCCTGAGCTCAGGCCCCTCACCCAGTATGAAGAGCGTGTGGCAGAGCTGGCTGGCAAGGACCGGGACCGTGCCTACAACGAGGGTGAGACTGGTATCTCCCAAGCCAGTGAAGACCCATCAACAGCTCATCTGTCACCCAATGAAACTGAGTACTTTGTCATGTTGTTACCTATGCAGCCACTAGTTTATCTCTTCTCTTCTTGACAGGCTACAGCAGCAAAAGGATGAGGCCCAGTGGCAGCCAGCCCATCAGCCCCAGCTCCCACACCATCTCAGCTGAGATTTCCTGAGGACCCACCAGATGTAGAACCGTTATAGCATTCACCCGCACCTTCACCAGCCCAGAGACACACACCTTGGCGGGACCAAGTTCTAAAGCAGGCTTGAGATCACAATCTGGTGACAGCAGCACAGATTCGGATCCACAGCAGGTGGAGGCAGGGACAGCCAAGCTCTCTAACACTCGGAGGACAGCTGGAGGCCAGGCTCCTGCTGAGCCCGAGTCAGATGACAAGCCGCTGGACTCTGCCCTCACACAGATGTTGGAGCTGCAAAGGTAGACACGGGAACATCAGGGAGGTGGTGGTGTAGTGGTATTGTCACTGGACTGGTATTCCAGAGACCCAGGTTTGAATCCCACCATAGCAGATGGTGAATTCAATAAAAATAAAACCTGGAATTAAAAGTCTGATAATGACCATGAAACCATTGTTGATTGTTGTAAAAACCCATCTGGTTCACTAATGCCCTTCAGGGAAGGAAATCTGTCCTTACCTGGTCTGGCCTACATGTGACTCCAGATACACAGCAATGTGGTTGACTCTTAACAGATGCCCTCTGAACAAGGGTGATTAGGGATATAAATATTGGCCTAGCCAGTGACACCCACATCCCATGAATGAACAAATTTTAAAAAATCAGGCAGGGTTGTCAGATGCCATCACCTGCTTGCAAAGAACAATGGAGGAATTTGTCATCAGAGTTCATCATGGACAATGGAGGAGTCTGATGTTGTTGTGCCAACATGCCAGTGAACTGAGGCCAACATTGGTAGGATGGCGACCACTATCTAGAAGATGCTCCAGGACCTGCATCCATCCCTTTCAGCATAGGCGGAATCCATCAATGGCTAAACGGGAGGAGGACGGGGCAACTCAACCTCACTCCAGGAGCATCTTCTCCTCAAGGAGTCAGGCAGGGGCTCTCAGCCACCCACAGGGAGGAGGACCATCAGCTAGACACCCCGGGGCTACCCACCCAGGTGAATCCGGGAGTGTCCAGCCTATTCCAAACCCTCTGCTTGTAGCCCCATCATCTGCAGCTCCACAGGCCAAGGAGGGTGCATCTGCCCGACAACAGGAGACCCAAAGCAGGCAAGCCAGGGCCCTCCAAGTCTCAGCCCTCCAGAGGACGCCCGCCAAATTCATCATAGACAACAGAACGTAGGAGTCAGCAGGCTGCCTCCACCTCTGCTGCGGATGTTGGGGAAGTACCTAGATGTGGCAGTAGGGTTAGAAAGATTAAGAAATACTAAGAGCACAAAGGTAGCATGGGTATCCACAATCTGTATAGAGTTATCACAAATGTAAATAGATTTTGACTCATTCCACTTCTCATGTTATGTATGCATCTTCTATCTGATGATAAGCTCCGTGGTCAGTCAAGTGTCACAGGTGCTCCCCATCCTGCCAGATATCCCACTATCAGCCTCCATTCTGTGGTGTCTAGAACCATCTCATTACAGTGCCTGACCGTTCTCTGCATGTCTGCCTCTAAGAAAGTTGTGCTTGGCCCAGGTATCTCTGAGATCTGCTTCAGAGTTTCATATAATGTTGCCTCATGAGTTCAGAACCTAGAAACTGTTTTAGTCCTCAATGCTTGAGCATTATACAGTGCTCAATGTGGATCTTACAGGATTGAATGGCAACATGCATGGAGTTGATCTATCTTTCATTGGCCTCCATGTACTTTCCATCAGCCTTGAGTGAGCTTCACATATGGACCCAAACTTGGACATTTTATACACTCCTATCTGCCTGCTGTGTTACCTCATGTCTGCATGTACATCTGAACATCACCCCAACATTAGTCCCCACCTTCCAACCTCCATGATTTAGAGCTATGAGACTCACTGACACGTACTGAGCCTTGCAGTTCCTGCTAGACAGTTAAAACTGTGCAACCTAGGAAGGAGTTATGTGCAGAGGCCCCAGATGCCTGACTTGAACGTGTAAGGACGCAGCACTGGGCCGGAAGGTCTGGATAGCCTCTCATAACATTAACCCTCTGGCAGCCCTGAGCGTTAATGTGCAACTTATCGTCGCACTGGTGTGCCTAGGTTCTGAGTGCATTTGTCAGACTGTTGGAATGAAAATGTAGAGGTCTCAAATGGGATTAGAGCGAGTCTCTGGGACATCTGATGTGTGCTCTTTATTATCAATGATTGGGGTCCTTAAGGCCCAGATGGAGTGTCATAATTTTCTTTCGGGTCCACAAATGCCAAGGCTAAGCAGCACAGGACACTGGGAGGCTCCAAACAGAGGCATGGTCCTGAGTGCTTGACAGAAATCAGACTCTGCTGTTCCTGAATGTTTCGCAGTTGACTGAAAGGTGAATTGGAGTGCAGCCTCACATCCATTACTGAGAGTTACAGATGACTGCGTCCTGAAGAAATATCTAATGCTGGGGTCTGAGTATGATGATGAGGCCTGAACACTTGTCTTGCCTGAATGATTGCCTGAGTAGACAAAATGCAGTGCGGATTCAGAATTGACCTCACACTTCCAAGTGTAAGGACGTTGTGGCGCAGGATTGTCACTCCCCATTCAGAGCTGGATGTGTTGTGTTAATCTGATTAGGGTCACTACAAAGGTGGTAATATGGACCCAGCATGGAGGGCACTGGTTAAAGAGGCTCGTAGAAGCTATTCGTCAGCATCCTCCTGGCACCTGGTGACTGGAAGCATGTCCAGTGCAAGCCCGCCTGGCCTGGCCTGTGCTATGACCTCTTCCTCTGGAGCCTCAGCTTCCTCGCCCTCAAGCTCAGCTTTCTCAGCATCCCCATCATCGGGGGAGACGTGCAGCTCCCTCCATTTCTCATTCTGGCCAAGACATCTCCCCACTTTGTCACGTCAGGTTATGTAGAGGGCAGCAAGCCACAATGATGTGGGAGACCTTCTGGGGAGACTACTAAAGAGTGTTGCCTGACCTGTCCAGACATCAAAATCGCATCTTCAAGATGCCAATGGTCTGCTCAAGGAATGAGCGTGTTGCACAGTCGTACCTGTCCTTTGAGGTACTTTGTGGCCGATGAATGGGCGTCATCAACCATGTCCTTTGCGGGCAGCCTTTGCCACCGAGGAACCAACCCTGGATGTGCTGAGGGCCCTCAAAGATCTGTGGCACCTGCGAGTGACTCAAGATACATGAGCAAGGGAGTTTCCAGGGTGTCTCACACATACCTGCATTATCTGCTTCTAGTAGTTGCAGATGAGCTGCACATTGAGACAGTGGAACCCTTTCTGTTGAAGAATTGAAATAGCTGTTCCCATGGAGCTCTTAAAGCCACATGTGTAGTCGATGGCACCCTGCACCTGTTGGAATCTGGGGATCTCTGCAAATCCCACTGCCCTGGCAGCCTGGCTAATGTCATCTAAGGAGAACTGGGCGTAATAGCTAAATTGGCCGTTTGTAACCTCTTGAATGCATTTGGCTGCAGATGCTTGAAAAATCCCACAGAGATCCCCAGTGGAGCCCAGGGACGAGTCACTTGCAAAGAAGTTCAGAGCAGCAGTTGATTTTCGAGCCACTGACAATGGATGGCCTCCCAGTCCCTGCAGCATCAACTCCTCCTGGTGAATGTGGCAGATGTGAGCCATCATATCTCTAGTAGACGTGAAAAAGGCATTTACGGCACTGTCTCTCGCTCATCTGGAGGAATGAGAAATGTCTTCTGTACACCTTTGGTCTTGCCAGATTACTACACTCAATGGCTCCGTCAGCCTCAGCTTCTGGGTCTTGAGGGAGCCCTGCTGGCACTTGTTCCTCAGGATGAGGCTCTTCCCTTAGTCCAGCCTGGCAGCAACAGGCCCTTCTTCTCCTCCTTAATTGCCTGATCGCCAGGATAAAGGCCACATTATCTGCTCCAACCATGAGGCATTCATGCTTGTGTCTGCGGAAACATTGAACAGAAACATGAATGAACATAAGCCTGGAATGGTCACCTCCCAGTCACTAACTAGGGAGTCATTGTGCAGCCCAAGAGTCACTTTCATCCCGGCCATTACATTCCCACTGAGACCCTTGGAGGGCTATGACAGCCTTCTAGAGCAACGGTAGGAGACCCACTCAACCTACACCAAATGGCATAGGCCTGACGGTGCTTTGACACAGAAGGGCTTGGATCTGACTGCTGAGTGGGAGAAGCTTCAGTCAGGGAACTGTCAGACTGTATCCTTGGGGAAACAGCCCCAGCTTGCGCTCACGCTATGAGTGTGTTGTGGGGGAGGGGCCTTCAAAATATTAAACTGCCGGCTGCAAGGTTTAGAGGCCTTAGGGCCATTAGGCTGATGCATTTTGGCCCATGGCCCCTTTACAGTTGGTTCCTCCTGACACTCGGGATTTCCCACTAGAGGGACAAGGGGTCTTTGGAAGCCAATCCGACAATGACCCCAATCGGGTTTATACTCTCGCAAGAATATGCAACATGAGATAGGGCACCACATTTCCGAAATTGGCATTTGGCTGTTCCTAACATGTTTCAGCTGTACCTTCCTGTCCATTTGGTTAAGCGGAAGTTAGTATGGTTCCCCTTCAATCGGCCCACAAGTGCAGTACTCCACACACAAGCCCTGACAGCCCTCACCTGACAATTTTTTTCACAGCTTGTTTTCAACTGCGTTATTGGATCAGCTTGAAAAATGGCGGTGCTGAGATATTACTACCTGACCAGCTTTGAGCCCCCTGTCCTCCATGACCATCAAAATCCCTCCCATGTTCAGGTTTCCCTCCCTCCAGTCACTCCCTCCTCCCCCTCTCATTCTTTATCCCATCGGTGCAGTGGTTGATATTCCTGTCCTCTCCCCTGAACCATTTGATGTTGAAATCCCAATGCCCATGTATACCTGACCCCTCCCCACCTTGAAATGCATTCTACCATGACTTACAGAAACCCCAAGCCCCCCCCTATATTACCTGTTCCCCAGCTACAGGCTGCAGATGTCCCCCCTGATTGTGACTGTGCCATTTGTGGCCCAGTATCAAGCCACCTGACGTATGTGAGGGACTGACCACACCCTGTGCACCATGCTGGGCATGGCTGACACAGGACTGACAAGCACTCCCCCTCCCTGGACTGAGACCATTACAGGCATGCCAAGCACAGCCCTCTAAATTCTGGCGCGGATTCATAGAACTGACATAAAAGCAAAAAACTGCAGATGCTGGAAATCCAAAACAAAAACAGAAACAGAAATACCTGGAAAATCTCAGCAGGTCTGGCAGCATCGGTGGAGGAGAGCACAGTTTTGAGTCCTCATGACCCTTCAACAAAACTAAGTAAAAATAGGAGAGGGGTGAAATATAAGCTGATTTTGGAGGGTGGTGTGGGGGGGATGGGGGTGGTGTTGTTGGGACAAGCAGCCAGTAATAGGTGGAGGTAACCAAAATAAATCACAGACAAAAAGACAAAGAGGTGTTAAAGGTGGTGATATTATCTAAAGGAATGTGCTAATTAAGAGTGGAAAGTAGGACAGATAAGGTACAGATAGCTCTAGTGGGGGTGGGGGAATACTAAAAATGCTAAAAGGTAGAGATAAACAATGGGTGGAAATACATTTAAAAATAATGGAAATAGGTGGGAAAAAAAAATCTATATAAATTATTGGAAAAAACAAAAAGGAGGGGGAAGAAACAGAAAGGGGGTGGGGATGGAGGACAGAGTTCAAGATCTAAAGTTGTTGAATTCAATATTCAGTCCGGAAGGCTGGAAAGTGCCTCGTCGGAAGATGAGGTGCTGTTCCTTCAGTTTGCGTTGGGCTTCACTGGAACATTGCAGCAGGCCAAGGACGGACATGTGGGCATGAGAGCAGGGTGGAGTGTTGAACTGGCAAGTGACAGGGAGGTCTGAGTAATGCTTGTGGACAGACCGAAGGTGTTCTGCAAAGCAGTCACCCAGTCTGCGTTTGGTCTCTCCAATGTAGAGGAAACCGCATTGGGAGCCACGAATGCAGTAGACTAGTTTGAGGGAATTGCAAGTGAAATGCTACTTCACTTGAAAAGAGTGTTTAGGCCCTTGGATGGTGAGGAGAGAGGAAGTGAAGGGGCAAGTGTTGCATCTTCTGCGGTCACATGGGAAGGTGTCATGGGAGGGGGTTGAGGAGTAGGGGGTGATGGAGGAGTGGACCAAGGTGTCACAGAGGAAACGATCCCTATGGAATGCTGCCGGCGGGGTGAAGGGAAGGTGTGTTTGGTGGTGGCAACATGCTGGAGTTGGCGGAAATGACGGAGGATGATCCTTTGAATGCGGAGGCTGGTGGGGTGATAAGTGAGGACAAGGGGGACCCTATCATGTTTCTGGGAGGGAGGAGAAGGCGTGAGGGCAGATGCGCGGGAGATGGGCCGGACACGGAAGAAGGAGGAACAGTTTTTGAAAGTGGTATCATCAGAACAAATGCGACGGAGGCGAAGGAACTGAGGGGATGGAATGGAATCCTTTCAAGAAGCGGGGTGTGAGGAGCTGTAGTCGAGGTAGCTGTGGGAGTCGGTAGGCTTGTAATGGATATTGGTGGACAGTCTATCACCAGAAATTGAGACAGAGAGGTCAAGGAAGGGAAGGGAAGTGCCAGAGGTGGACCATGTGAAAATGATGGAGGGGTGGAGATTGGAAGCAAAGTTAATAAATTTTTCGAGGTCCTGACGAGAGCATGAAGCAGCACCAAAGTAATCATCGATGTACCGGAGAAAGAGTTGTGGGAGGGGGCTGGAGTAGGACTGGAACAAGGAATGTTCCACATACCCCATAAAGAGACAGGCATAGCTGGGGCCCATGCGGATACCCATAGCCACACCTTTTATTTGGAGGAAGTGAGAGGAGTTAAAGGAGAAATTGTTCAGTGTGAGAACAAGTTCAGCCAGACGGAGGAGAGTAGTGGTGGATGGGGACTGTTCGGGCTTCTGTTCGAGGAAGAAGCGGAGAGCTGCCAGACCATCCCAGTGGGGGATGGAGGTGTAGAGGGATTGGACGTCCATGGTGAAGAGGAGGCAGTTGGGGCCAGGGAACTGGAAATCGTTGATGTGACTTAAGGTGCCAAAGGAATCACAGATGTAGGTGGGAAGGGACTGGACAAGGGGAGAGAGAAGGGAGTCAAGATAATGAGAAATGAGTTCCGTGGGGCAGGAACAGGCTGACATGATCTGTCTGCCAGGACAGTCCTGTTTGTGGATTTTGAGTAGGAGGTAGAAGCGGGCCGTCCGAGGTTGGGCGACTATCAGGTTGGAAGCTGTGGAAGGAAAATCTCCAGAGGAGATGAGGTCAGTGACAGTCCTGGAAACAATGGCTTGATGTTCAGTGGTGGGGTCATGGTCCAGGGATAGATAGGAAGAAGTGTCTGCAAGTTGATGCTCAGCCTCCGCGAGGTAGAGGTTAGTGCGCCAGACAACAACAGCACCACCCTTGTCAGCGGGTTTGATGACAATGTTAGGGTTGGACCTGAGAGAATGGAGTGCAGTAAGTTCAGAGAGAGACGGGTTAGAATGGGTGAGAGGAGCAGAGACATTGAGACGACTAATGTCACGCCGACAGTTCTCAATGAAAAGATCAAGAGAAGGTAAGAATCCAGAGGGAGGGGTCCAGGTGGAGGGAGAATGTTGGAGGTGGGTAAAAGGATCCATTGAACGGGAAGAGGACTCCTGCCCAAAGAAGTGAGCACGGAGACGAAGGTGGCGGAAAAAGAGTTCAGCATCGTGCCGAGCCCGAAATTCATTGAGATGAGGACTTAAGGGTATGAAACTAAGTCCTATGCTGAGCACTGAACATTCAGCGTCAGAGAGGGGAAGGTCAAGGGGTATAGTGAATACACAGCTGGGGCTGGGATTGGAAGACGGGATGGGGACAGAGGAACAGGCAGGGGTGGAGGGTCCTGGATGGGTGTTGGTGTCGATGAGTTGTTGGAGCTTGTGTTCCTTAGCACTTGAAAGAAATAGGAAAATTTTCTTGTTGAGGCGTCGGATGAGACGAAGAATAAAATGAAACTGGGGGCACGCGCAGCTTTGAAAAAGGGTACGGCGGTGCTGCTGGAGGGAGAGGTCGAGTGTGTTCATATGGCAGCGCATGGCACTGAGTGTGGATCTCAGAATGTGACGGGAACAGCAGACCGAGGAATGTTGTATGTCCCGCAGATACCTGTAATCCTGGGTGGGTTCGAAACATGAGGGGTGGAATTTCAGTTGAAATCCACATGGGGTAAGTCAGAGACGGAGACAGTCACTGAGAAAGGAGGTATGGCTGTGAAAGCGGGTTTTAGTAAACAACTTGTCAAACACCAGGAGAGAAATGGGGAGCAATGAAGGTGAACAAGGCAAAAGAGAGATATGAAAATCCTGACGAAGAGTAGAACAAAACTTCTTCAAGGTAGGCATTTCTTGAAGAGAAGTGGCAGTCAATTAAACACAGAGATAAAAGCAAAAAACTGTGGCTGCTAGAAATCCAAAACAAAAACAGAAACAGAAATACCTGGAAAAACTCAGCAGGTCTGGCAGCATCGGTGGAGGAGAGCACAGTTGATGTTTCGAGTCCTCATGACCCTTCAACAGAACTAAGTAAAAATAGGAGAGGGGTGAAATATAAGCTGGTTTAAGGGGTGGGGGGTGGGGGTTGTTGGGACAAGCAGCCAGTAATAGGTGGAGATAACCAAAAGAAGTCACAGACAAAAGGACAAAGAGGTTTTGAAGGTTGAGATATTTTCTAAAGGAATGTGCTTTTTAGTACTTTTCGTATTCCCCCACCCCCACTAAAGCTGTCTGTACCTTATCTGTCCTGCTTTCCACTCTTAATAAGCACATTCCTGTAGATAATATCACCACCTTTAACACCTCTTTGTCCTTTTGTCTGTGACTTCTTTTGGTTATCTCCACCTATTACTGGCTGCTTGTCCCAACAAACCACACCCCCCCCCCCTTCCCCAAACCAGCTTATATTTCACCCCTTTCCTATTTTTACTTAGTTCTGTTGAAGGGTCATGAGGACTCAAAGCGTCAACTGTGCTCTCCTCCGCTGATGCTGCCAGACCTGCTGAGTTTTTCCAGGTATTTCTGTTTCTGTTTTTGTTCCGTAGGACTGATTTTGCTTTGTGGCCCGGACTACTTGTTGTTCAACTTGGCCAGGGCTGTCTCAGCTTTCTGGCCCCAACTAATTTCCATCTGCCCCATCCCGTACCCCCAATCATGTGTCTGTGTGCTCTCTTCCCCAGACATCCCCCTCCCAGTCAAGCTAATGCCCTTCAGCCCCTTTCCTAGCCTCTGTCTTGTCTAACCTTCCCCACCAAGTCAAGCCTTTACCCTCCAGTCCCTTCCGCCATGTCACAACCCCCTGTCTTCCAGCTGATCTTGCACAGTAAGCCTTGGATCTGACCAACCCTCCCTTTGAGTTCATTCTGGTCTGGAGCAGCTACAAGCACAGTGCAGTAAAAGGTAGGCAAAGATATCTCAAGCTCACGAGTGAAGTGGTGCTCGCCAGGTACACGTCACTTACATCCAGTCATGATTCACACTGTCTAATTGGCCACCAGTGTGGCCATTTGATCTGGACTGTGGGTGTGATTCTGGCAAGTTGCCTTTTTAATGAGCATTCATGATATTCAAATGCATTCAAATACAGTTCCCGACATGGCTTAGTGGGCAATCTGACCCACCATGAAAGTCGGGAGCAGAAAATTGCGAACTTTTCTCATGCTGGTGGCAAACTGATTTTTTTGCCATTCTCCACATTTTCCCGTCCCTCCCACCATGACACCCATCGCTGTCGAGGCCGGAAAATCCCACCCATCACCTACAGGCTTGGACACAGGCTTGGGCGCAGTGCTATTTTAAGTTCAGAGGCATGGACAATGAAGACCAGTTTATTATGCCCCAAAATCTCTTACAGGCACAGCAAAATAGTATGCAGCCATTGAGGAAGAATCATTAGCAGCCACAAGGACCTGAGAGAAGTTTTCTGATTATGTCATGGGGTTAAAGTTTAAAATTGAAACTGCCCACAAACCTTTGGCTACTCTTCTTAACCTAAAGGAAATTGCAAAAATGCCACCTAGACTCAGACTAATGAGATACGATTCAGTTACTGAGTACGTTCAAGGGAAATACCAGATGACAACAGATGCACTATCAAGAATAGCTATGGAAGGAGTCAAACAGGAAGATTTAAATTTTATTGAGGAAGTGTAAGCAAATACTTTGCTCATTACTATACACTTACCAGCCATGGAAAAGCGATTACAAGAGATTAAGCAAGTATAACAGCAGGATAACAAATGCATTCAAATAAGAGTATTGCCAGACAAATGGTCAATTATATCCCTAGCAATCCAGTACTTCACCAATCCTCTGAACAGGGAAAACATCTCACAATCATTCATGACTTCTTAGGTTTTAATGACAGATTAACCATCCCTAAAACACTTTGAGTCGAAATTCTCCAGAAGATCCACTGAGGTCTCTTAGGAATAACAAAATACTGAGCAAGAGCCCAGCAGTCAGTCTGGTGACCAGGCATCATTCACTCCACTGGAGAGTTAATCATGAATTGCCTTACATGTGCAGTGAATAGCCAACAGCTAACGTACTGTGAACCAGTGGCTCCCTCCACTTTTCCCTTGAGGTCATGGAAGCACCTGGGAATGGGGCGATTCTGGCAAGTTACCTTTTTAATGAGCATTCATGATATTCAAATGCATTCAAATACAGTTCCCGACATGGCTTAATGGGCAACCTGACTCACCATGAAAGTTGGGAGCAGAAAATTGCGAACTTTTCTCATGCTGGCGGCAAACTGATTTTTTTGCTATTGTCCACATTTTCCTGTCCCTCCCGCCATGACACAGTCATGACATCATGAAGAAGAATCTTCACGACACATGATATCCTGGACATTGTGGTCTTCAGTTTACTAACAAGCTGTTCCATGACATTGCGCAGGAACATGGTATCATGTATGTGGCTAGTTCATCCAGATATCCTCAGTCAAACGGAGTATTGGAAAGATGAGTTCAAACTGTCAAGGAATTGATGAAAAAGAAGAACTTAACTTAACCATTCTTGACTACAGAAGCTCATCACTAAAAATGGGGTGGGGGGGGCAGAATTTTATGCTCCCCCAACGACAGGTTTGTAGGTGGGGGGGTGGCTGTAAAATTCTTTGGATGGCATTCACACTGGGCTCTTCCCCGGCCCCAACCTCTCCACAATTTTACAGTGGGACGGGTCAGGCCTAGGCCGGCCACCCCACCTTGTCCACTGGAGACCCTTAAGTGGCCAGTTAATGACCACTTAAGGGCCATTTCCCACCCAATGTTAAATTTCAGGCTGGCGGGAGGTATTCAGGGGCAAGGGTGGGTGGGGCAGTCCCAAAAAAAGACCCTGCTCAGGCCTCAGGCGGGAAGTGGGGAGGCCCCCATAAACGGCCTCCTTTTAACATTGGGCTGTCCGTCAAAACGCCGGGCCACTGCGGGTGGTCCCTTCCCCATCCCCGGCCTCTTCACCAACACCCATACCTGACTCTGTCCAAACCCTCACAGGCCTCACCTCCCCTGCCCATCCTGAGAGCCCCAAAACGTTCCTGGACCTGGACTAAGGGGCTTAGACTCTGGGGGCTGCTTGCAGTCCCAGTCCTACCCACTGTAACCTCTGGGTCTGCTGGGACTAGAGAGCTACCAGCCAATGCTGAGTAAATGGCTGTGGGGCAGTATCGATGGTAAGGTGATGGCCAAGATGTGAAGGTGGGAAGGGAAATTCCGCCATCCAAAAAATCTGGCTGGGTTCTCACAGTCAGAACTATTTTTTTAAAAATTCATTCATGGGATGTGGGCTTGACTGGCTGGGCCAGCATTTATTGCCCATCCCTAGTTCCCTTGAGAAGGTGGTGGTGAGCTGCCTTCTTGAATCGCTGCAGTCCATGTGGTTTAGGTACACCCACAGGGCTGTTAGGAAGGGAGTTCCAGGATTTTGACCCAGCGATGCGAACACAGCTTTATAATGAACACTACAACCTAACGTTACCTCAGATGATCATGAGGCAGTTAGGAAGCATGAGGAGCAACAAAAAGACAGTCAAGCTCGTAATTTAAACTTCAGGCACAGAGAACGAGACTTGAATGTGCTACAGCCCAGGGAGAAAGTGTGGATACAAGATTGACAGAAAGAAGGCACTGTAACAGAAAGAGCTCCACAACTGAGGCCTTATAGAATTGAGACAGAGCTAGGAAATATCAAAAGGTACTGAAGAACCTTGATATCACAGGAAAGGAAACCAATGGAACCTATTTAGATCATCTTCCAGGCCTCTGAGTAGTTGCTATTGGTGCTAGAGACAAGGAACCAGAAGGAAGTCAAAACTGTACAACCACCCAGGTGTTCAATGCTCCTATCGAACGACGAGATAGTGCAGTTTGTCCTCAACCTTGAAACAAAATCAGGATCAGGAAGATTGGTCAAGGCACCTCAGGGACTAACACTGTGATGTCTGAGACTTTATAGGGAGATGTAGGAGTATGTATATCGTTGGAATAAAGACTTGGGGGGAGATGTAGAGTAAAGGGTTAACATCAGGAGTGACTGATACTGATGTAACTGCTGATGCAATGTCACATGATTAAGTAACTGAGATCTGTTGGAAAGCAGAGGTACAACCTCATGTAGAGTACTGAGATATACATAGATTTGTAAATAAATAAGAATGGCTTTTATGAATAAAAGTCTATGGTAGCATTCTTAGGATAACAGGCAAACCCTAAAGAAACCCCATCCAGGCCCCGAACCCAAGACGGAAGACAAACTGATAGCTTTCTGCAAACTCCAACGGCTTGGGACTGTGGTGCTGCTCAAGCTTACACAAAATGTCTGACAGTGGCGTGTCTTTAGGCTTTAGCCACTCCACATATGCACCAAAAAGACTCTCGGTCACAACTATGTTCTCCCAGTCACCCAATAACAGCTGTTGATGCAGCTATCTTTGAAGGTCAGTCCACACACATGTACAAACAGCTTTTTCACTAAGACTAGACTTTTAAACATTTTTCTCAGCTCCTTTATTGGTTTGCTGAAAGCTTCTCTGACTAAATTTGTTTGGCTAGGGATATACACAACCCCATGGATGCTATTACATCTCCGAGGCGGTGGGCTAATCTAGTTTTTTTTTAATGCTCCTCTTCCTGGCTGCTTGCCAGTTCTGGGCTGCTTTGTTGGTTCTTCAGCATTCTTCAGGCCGTTGCTTGGGGCATTCCTAGCACCAATAACACATTGGGTGTCCTTCTGTGGCTAAGGTCTGGAACTCCCATCTTAGGAAGTTCCCCAGCCAGTCATTTGCCTTACACATGGCGGGAAGACATCCTGCCCCCTACAAGGGTCCTTAGAACCCTGATGAGGACATCTCTGTAGAATTCCAGCACCAATAGCAACTACTCAGAGGCCTGGAAGAAGTTACATGAATTAACGAACAGCGCAAAAGTAGAGCATGAATATTATTGTGAAGCAATGACCATGAATTGGCATGAAGGAAAGTAGCTATTGAAAAAGATATGTCAGAGAAACACTGCACAGATGCAGAAAAATGTTAGAAAGATCTCAGAAGCCATAGAACTGAAATTAGCAGGCCTACACAAAATGGTTCATACTTGCCATAAGAGAAAGAAAACATACTCAGAAGGAATCTGCAGGCACTAAACCACACTTGTCTTAAAACCCAATGGTTGACGAGAGACCTGGCCCAAAATATGAGGGTTCAGCATGGAATAAGTAGTGAACAATTTGCCTCAGAGTGGTACTTGGGGTACAATTTGCTTCAGCACCCTGGGTAACTCTTTCAAGTACAAACACATTTCTATCTGTTCCTATTCAGATGAAGTTACATTGTTTCATAGTTTGCCATTATGAGATATGAACTCTTGATCTTGGGGTTACAAACCCAGTGCCATAACCAATTGGCTATTTAGGCCAAGCCAGCACCCTGGGTAATTGTAGCTGAGCATCTTCCTCTTGATTACTTTTCAATGGCTTATGCTGAAAGCTGCACTCAGAAGAAGTCAGCTGAAGACGATGAGATCTAGCTGGGATGGTGCCTAATTGCTGTCATACCCATGCTCTAGAGCAGAAAGCTCTGCTGCACCAGTCACTTTCCTTAACTCCTGCAGTGATTGTTCAAAATCCTTCCCATTCAGTAAACTAGGCCTGACCTGGAGAAAAATGTTTGGCTTTGGTTTTGACAGTGCAACTATGGAATCCTGTATATGTCCATTATTAGTGACCTTAACAAGCAGAAAATGATAATTTTACTTAACTTTCTTTTCCAAGTTTATACTTTATTCATAAAATTTATAAAAGTACATTACGCAATCATTCAAAGTTGACATTAAATAAGGTAAAAACCAGATCAGTTTCTTCCAATACTGTATGTTACTCACTGCATTCACACTTCCAGTTAATATTTACAATGTTCACTTCATGTCAAATATACAGCCTGAGGGATTTTAGTCTCCGGTGCACTATGGCTGAAGGGCCTTAGACAGCGGCCTTTCCCCTTTGCGGCGGCTGCCCCAAGCTTTACCGTGTCCCTCAGCATGTAGTCCTGGACCTTGGCATGTGCCAGTCTGCAATGCTCGATTGTGGACAACTCTTTGTATTGGAAGACCAGCAAGTTTCGGGCGTAACAAAGAGCATCTTTCACAGAACTGAAGATCCCCCAACTGCAGTTGATGTTTATCTCGGTGTACATCCCTGGGAAAAGTCTGAAACCAGGCTTATCGGAAAGTAGCTTAGAATTCACCACAGGAAATCTCCACAAACATGGACTGTGGGAACAACTCACTCTGCAAAGAACTGACAAATTAACTCTGAGACTGGGAAAATAGGACAGGTTGCCTGGACTTCTGTCTTCCAGCTTCCTATTATAGGTGCTGATAATTCACAAGACCTTTTCTGCCGACTTATTGTCCTGATTGCACCAGAATGTAAATCCTGCATTATACTACCCATTCTTAGTCTGCCTGTCACGTCATCATTGCATCTTATCCTATTGCCAGTTTGGAAACCTCCATTCCAAGGAAGCAAAGACTCCACCAACTTCATCAGATGCAGCATACTGTCACACATCAACAAAAACACATCCAGTTAGACTGATCGCAGGTGATGAAGGCAATTGCTATTTAAACCAAATACTATTGTTCAATGGAGAATTCCTGTTGCACCAGACACCAGACCTACTGTACCACAGATTTCTACAGCAGAACTTTCATATCAGCCTTTATTGTTCTTTAATAAAAAATAAGCTATTCGTATGAGTTCTAGGAGCAATGGCATCATGCCACAATTACACACTCCTTTATGGTACAAACGTGATGAAGTGCCCTAGAAGGCTGCCACCATGGTAACACATCAGCCCAGAATATGTTACCCCCTTCTCCTTCCTCAATTTTTTTCCTTCACCTCTTTTTTCCTAGGCCAGCTACCTCCAGTGACTAAGACACGTCACCCACTCCCAAACTGCTGCCAAGGCCGTTTTGGCCTGCTGCCAAGAGGCAAGAACAACTCAGCCAACTTAGGGGATACAGTGGCGTAGTGGTACTGTTGTTGAGCTAGTAAACCAGGTTTAAATCCCACCATGGCAGCTGCTGGAGTTTAAATTCAATTAATAAAACCTTAAATTGAAAGCTCGTCTCAATAATAGTGACCATGAAACCATTGTTGTAAAAACCCATCTGGTTCACTAATGTCCTTCTTGCAGAAGGAAATCTGCCATCCTGACTTGGTCTGGCCTCTGTGTAACTCCAATGTGGCTGACTCTTATCTGCCCTCTGAAATGACCTAGCAAGTCACCCAGTTCAAGGGCAATTAGGGATGGGCAACAAATGCTGGCTTTGGCTGGAATGCCCACATCCCATGAAAGAATGAACAAGTCAAGATCTCCTATCCAGGTTTTTTCCTCACTGCACCAGGAGATTGCCCGACCTTCAATATCTCATGATAAGGCAGTGCTTGAATTTGGGAGCTCAGAGGGTTTGAGAGGTGAAACTAGCACCCAACAAATCACCTCAGTAAAATCATTTGATAATGTGCTTGCTTGCAGCTCAATCCAATTTTTGTGTACCATCCCAATCTGTCACTATGAGGGTTCTGATGCCAGCAAGCATCATGCCAAATTTCATGAGAACTATCTCGTGGGCTAAAGAAACATAGTATAAAGGGCAACTGAATTAATCCCAGAACAATGTGTGCACTATTATTAAATTTTGAGTTAATGGGTGGTTCAGTTTTTCAGGATGTGTGAACTTTTACTTTGGGTTATTTTCAGTTCCCATTCCTAGTTATCAGCTGATATTTGCTCACTGTTACACTTTGAGTAATTATTATTGCTCTCAATTCAGCCAATAACTGTGACTGCACAATATGAGCTAAGGCTTCCTTGGTCAGCAGGTTAACTACCAGACATCAGGAAAATGTGTAACTTCAAATAATACAACAGGATCTTGTTGAACACGTACAGTTCTGAGAGGAAATAACTCTCTGGATACTCAGGCCCTCTCCTACAATTCTTTCTCCGGTACATCAATGACTGCTTCGATACCACTTCATGGTCTCGTCTGGATCTGGAAAAATTTATTAATTTTGCTTTCAATTTCCACCCCTCCTTCATTTTCACGAGGTCCATCACTGACACTACCCTTCCCTTCCTTACCCTCTCAGTCTCAATTTCTGTTAATAGATTGTCCACCAATATTCATTGCAAGCTACCTCGACTACAGCTCCTCACACCCCGCTTCCTGTAAGGACTCCATCCCATTCTCTCAGTTCCTTCGCCTCCATCGCATCTGTTCTGATAATGCAATTTTCCAAAACAGTTCCTCTGACATGTCTTCCTTCTTTCTTAAGCAAGGATTTCCACCCACGGTGGTTGACAGGGCCCTCAACCGTGTCAGGCCCATCTCCCGCGCATCCGCCCTCACACTTTCCTCTCCCTCTCAGAACCATGATAGGGTCCCCCTTGTCCTCACTTATCACCCCACCAGCCTCCATGTTCAAAGGATCATCCTCTGCCATTTCCGCCAACTCCTGCATGATGCCACCACCAAACACATCTTCCCTTCACCTCCCCGGCGGCTTTCTGCAGGGATCTTTCCCTCTGGGACACCCTGGTCCACTCCTCCATCACTCCCTACACATCAACCCCCTCCCACGACACCTTCCCATGCAACCTCAGAAGGTGCAACACCTGCCCCTTTACTTCCCCCCTCCTCACTGTCCAAGGGCCCAAACACTCCTTTCAAGTGAAGCAGCATTTCGCTTGCACTTCCCTCAATTTAGTCTACTGCATTCGCTGCTCCCAATGCGGTCTCCTCTACATTGGAGAGACCAAATGCAGACTGGGTGACCACTTTGCGGAACACCTTCAGTCTGTCCACAAGCATGACCCTGACCTCCATGTCGCTTGCCATTTCAACACACCATCCTGCTCTCATGCCCACAAGTCCGTCCTTGGCCTGCTGCATTGTTCCAGTGAAGCTCAACGCAAACTGGAGGAACAGCACCTCATCTTCCGACTGGGCACTTTACAGCCTTCCAAACTTAATGTTGAGTTCAACAATTTCAGATCATGAACTCTCTCTTCCATCCCCACCACCTTTCTGATCCCCCTTTTTCCAATAATTTATAATTTTTTTACAAATATATTTTTCTTTTCCCACCTATTTAAAAAGTTATTTCGATCTATTGTTTTATCTCCACCTTTTAACCCATTTCAATCCCTTCCCCCCACCCCATCCCCACTAGGGCCATCTGCCACTAGCTTGTCCTGCTTGCTACCCTTAATGTCCCCATTAGTACATTCTTTATATAATATCACCACCGTCAGCACTCATTTGTCCTTTTGTCTATGACATCTTTGGCAATCTCTTCTTGGCCTCCACCTATCACTGACCCCCTATCAAGCTGTACCTGTCCCACCCCCCTCTACCAGCTTATATTTCACCCCATTTCTCTATTTCCTTAGTTCTGAGAAAGAGTCATACGGACTTGAAACGTTAACTGTATTCCTCTCCGCAGATGCTGTCAGACCTGCTGAGTTTTTCCAGGTATTTTTGTTTTTGTTTTAATTCTCTGTATACATTGGGTAGAACATTTCCACCTTAGATTTTGGACAATCAGTCAGGTGATTTCCAGTTTGGGAATTCGGATGCAGCAATAGCAGGCTTTCCAGTTGAACTTTCCGGAAGACGTCCCGAAGAACACCGTCGGGCTCAAACCCAGTAGAATACCACCGTATTGTGGTACTCATGAGGCCTCCAATTTCAGACAGTGACCAATACTGCAGCCGGGGTTGGGAAGTTCAGGGGTCTTCTACTCCTGTTGGCTGAGACCGTGTCCACAAGGACACCACTGGGCAGTGATAGTCAGGCAGAGCTCCACTTTCAATAACTAACCAGGGATTGGCTGTGAGGCAAGGGTGGGGAATTGTGAACAGGAGTGGGGCAAAAAGGAGGGAAGGCTGTGGAACAGCTCTGAGGGAGAAGGGCGAACATGAGGGGGACAAAGGGGAGGTAAGGCTGTGGAATAGCTGTCATGGGGAAGGGCAAACATGAGTGGGTTTTTTGGGGTCACCCTTTAGCTTGTTGTTTCTGGCAAGAATGAACAGGAGTCTGCTTAGAAAGAAAGGAAGAAGACCTCCTTGCGATGAAAGCCACTGAAAGCCAATGGCTTCATTAGCACTGTTAAAGGGCTACTTGGTACTCAGTGGCTTCAAATCACAGTTGCTGCATCTCAAGTGTAACACAAGGAATGTAGAACGCAGACAATAGTGAAGGAAGCACAGCTGTATCACATATGGCAGTTCATCAATGGAGGCCTATCACATGTTCACCAGGTTTGACACTTCTAATGAGCCAAAAGGCATCCACTCATTGACCATGAGCTTCTGGCTGGACATTAATATGCCACATCAGAGATTGGAGCACTCACCTCAATTAAACCTTAGCATCCCACACAGGGCTCAAGATGTTACATCTGCGATGCCATCTTGGTCACCTCGATGTGTGTGCAAGTGTCTCAGGGACAAGGCGGCATCAGCCAACATGCAAGTAGGGCAGGAAAAACTATGGACTCTTACAGTCTCCAAACGTGTCACCGTCTGAGCTTCACTTTCTTACCTCTTGAATCATTAATTACTTCAATGTTTAATTTCAGACAGAAGGCAAAAGCACATATGGATCCAGGGCTCAATGCTGCCTTTGTCAGGGTCCTAATGCAATGGAGGAAGTGAAGGAGGGAGAGACAATGCCGCATACAGCTCCAGCAGGAGGGACATGCCTGAGAAACATGGTCAAGCAGAGCCAGAGCATAAACAGAGGTGTCAGGAGAAGAGACCCTGACAACGGAGAGCTAGGGTTTATGTAGAAGAGTCTCCTATTTACAAATGAGTGAGAGAGAATGCTGCGCACCTCTGCTCTTGTCCCGAGCTCTGGTCTCACATATGCCACATTCCTCATGGAGACCTGACACCATGTGGAGTTGGAGGGTATTCCCTGCCAGTGGCTTTGAAGGTGACCTCAGCGCTAAATTTCTTTGCCTCTGAGGCCACAGATTCTCTTTACTGGAAGGCCCATCATTATGTCAGGTTTGCTCTGGATGAAGATAGCCAGGCTGCGAGATTCACCAGCTTCACTGCCATCTCAGGCTTCCCAAGAGTGCAGGGTGCAATAGACTGCACCCATGTGGCTATACAGGCTCCATGGCAGCAGGCCCAAATGTTTTGTAAACCGCAAGGGGTATCATTCCATAGTTGTACAACTGGTGTGTGATGACCAGAAGCACATGTTGCCCATTTGTGCGTGGTATCCTGGGATTTGCTATGACTCCTACATCCTGAGTCACTCCCAGATGCCTGAGATTTTCAAGGGGCCATTACGTCTGCAGGGATGGCTGCTTGGAGATAACGAGTGCCCAGTGAAACGTTGGCTGATGACACCGGTGCATCACCCTCAAAGTCATTCTGAGGAGAGATAAAACGCTGCTCACAGCTCCACATGCTCCCTTATAGAGCAGACCATAAGGCTTTTGAAGATGCGCTTCAGATGCTTGGACCACTCTGGTGGCTCACTCCAATACATTCCCGACAGGGTTTCCCGCATCATCACAGTGTGTTGCACCCTTCACAATCTGGCAATGCAAAGAGGTGAACCCCTGCCAGAAGATGAACTGGAAGAGGATGAGAACTCGTTGGAGGATGAGGATCCAAAGGCCCAGGAACCTCACAAGACAGCTGAGGGTCAGTGTGAGCACGATCACACCATGGAAGAAGGACCCGTGATACGTTAATTGCTGACAGGCTCCAGGAAGAGTAAAGTTAAGTGAGGGAATACGGCCACATCTTTCCTAGCCCTCAATACCATTCCCTTTCATCTCAGGGGATGTTCAACGATTTGCAGCAAGAATGAATCCCGCATCCACACTTGCGCATTCTGACCTCATGAATTGCCAGGCCATGATCTTTGCTTTGGTTCATGAGGCCCTGTGAGTGAGCTCACTCTGGGAACTGAGAATCCACTTAGGAACAAGAGCGATGTGAGAGAAGACTTGAAGCTTTCGCCGCCATCTAATGATGCAAGCACTGCTGCGACTGAGATGTGGACATGCCTAGGGATCTCCTCCTCCCGGGCATGTCTTTTCTTCTGCCACTACCACTGAGGAGACACAAATGCCGCTAGGATATCAATGTTAATGAGCTGCCCTTACTAGATGGTGTTCCTTGAGGAAGAAGGGTTAGAAACACTTACATCACACACTTCAAATAAAGATTTAAGCACATCTCCCTGACATCGAACAAGGGTGTGGAGACTAGTTCTACTGAGGTTGACATCACAGGAATGTGAATCTCACAGTGGGTTACCATCACTGAGTGGGAGATGGCTAAACCTTGACATAAGAGGATTACAATGTACAAATTCACAAAGCCTTCAGTCGCCCAAAATATTCACAAAACCATCAAATGTATTCAAAAAAGTGCAATTTATTTACATGTCTAGCACACTCGTGACCCAAAAGTGACATCAAAGTTTCTCAATTTTCCTAACTCTAGCGCTATGCTTTGATGCAGCCCTGACATCCGAAGCAGAGATGGAGGCAGCCTGCTGGGTCCTACATCCTGATGCCTGTAATGACCTTGGAAGACGTTCTCTGGTTGCCCGAGGCCTGGAGGGCCCTGGACTGATAAAGGTCACCTGCTCAGGGGCAGAAGTGCCCTTGGAGGCCTGAGAAGCTGGAGTGGATGGGGTCGAAGGCAGAGGAGGCTGTGAGTGGCTGCACACACTTGGAATGTCCTGAGTGGAGGCCCATGGGGTGTGTGGATGACACTTATTATCCCCGTGGGCGCCCTGACTCCTGCAGGAGATGGTGCACCTGGAGGGAGGTCAAGGTGCCTCATCCCCATGTTGCCTACATCTTGGTGGTGGCCATGGAGTGCAGGGCCAAGTGCAAATCCAGCAAGACCTGCTGGATCAGGGTCTCCATGGTGGTCGCCAGCCTTCCCATGGCGACCTTGAGGTGCTCACATGTCAGAGCCACAACATCAGACAGAACGGAGATGGATTCCTCCATCATTCGCTCTACTCTGCAGAGTGACTGCCAAATTTCTGCCTGATGTTCCACCGCCTGTTGTTGCATCTCTAGCATTGAGTTGGCGGCTGCTTCCAGAGAGTCATCATCTGACTTGGACTGAGCAGGTGGCTGGCCTCCAGCAGCTCTCCGGGTGCCGGAAACCTGGGCTGTCCCTGTTTGCGACTGCTGTGGGATGTGTCAGTGAGGTGTTCTCCAGAAAGGGAGCCCGAGTCTAATCTATAGCTGTGCCTCACTGATGTGTGTGTCTCTGAGCTGGTGGAGGGTGTGTACGAGCTTGTGACAGTTCTTCCAGAGCTTCCTCTTTGGATGTGGTCTGGGGGCTCAGACTGGTGCTCAACTGGCTTGTGGGCCTCGAAAATAGAAAATAGAATTTCAGTTAAAGAGCATGATCCAGATAAGACTGCACGTGACTCACTGTGAATGTCAGGATTTGATGAAGTGATGGAGCTGGGTTGCTGGGAGAGGCCGATCTCCCCTTCCCCAAGGAGCGATCCCTGTTCTCCCCAGCTAGTTTGGCCCTAGCCTCTTCGAACTCAGTAAGGGCAATGATGTCGGTCATCCCTCCCCTGGTATGCGATCTTTCGTACCTGTTGTGGGCCAGCTTTGTCTGTATGAAGAAAGAAAGGCAATGTGAAGTGTAGGGATGGAGCAGAGGTTGAGTGAGATCCATGTCCCCTGTGTGTGGTGAGCCCTCCCCAGAAGGGCCTGAGGATGGAGTGTGAGCAACATGATAGATGGGACAGTGGTGATGTGAAAGTCTCGGTGCGAGAACATGTTGCTATGTGTCCCCCACTAATTGTTGTGTGAGATCCCTCAAGAGAGTAGTTGTTCGAGTGCATGATGCCATGATGGGAGTTTGATGTTGGAGGGAGTTGAAGGATGACTTACCCTGGCGGAGCGGATAAGATCATTCATCCTCTTCCTACACTGGATGGTATTTTGGGCGCAGTTGCCAGCCGTGCTGACCTGCTCTGCGACAGCCTCCCAGGTTGGAGAGGTGAGGCTTGTGTGCTTCCTGTGGCTATCCCTGGGATACAGGACATGTCTGTGTGCCTGCACCCTCTGATCAAGTCCTAGAGGGGCTGGTGTCTGAAGTGGGGTGCTGCCTTCTTCTTGAGGCTGTCAGCCTTCTTCTTGTGGCTGGGAGACATCTCTGCACATGTCCTGGTGGGCTGGAGAGAGTGAGATGTATGTGTTGGACTGGTGTTTAAATATGGCGCCCAGATCTTAGACGCCACCAGCTGACGGCAGGCAGATGAATCAGCTCCCGACCCACCAGGTGATTCGGCTGATACTCGCCTGTGCATAACTAATAAACTTCCAAGCGCAGAATTGGGTGCAAATTCTCATCATTCCGGCCAGCAGGATGGGCGCTGCCAAAACACCACACCGCCGCATTCAGCTTCATAAATGAAAAATTTCACCCAATGAGTGACTTTTTCAATATACTAGTCAAGAGACAGCTAACAAAGCCATCAGATCACACAATGGTTCTGCATCGACAGGCCGCAGAAATGTGAATAATACCTACAGATATGGAGTCACTGTGTCTGAATGTGCCCCCACATTCTTTGGAATTGTTAATTCCAGAGAACTTATTGATTAGGGCAAAACCTAGTTGATATGATAACCAGGATCTTCTCCATCAAGACCACCTTCCTATGTTAATGGACGATTTATGATGTTGTGACAATATGTGAGAAGACACAGATTTTTGGAGGGTTTTGCAGCAACTATCATCAGGGGTGTGATTTTTTGGTAATTTTAAGAAACGTGCATTTAGCAGTAAGGGTGTAGTCATAGCAGATAGCAGTAACAGCTGAAGCAGACAAGAGTAAAAGCAGCAGCAGATTGCACTGCACAGTACAGAGCTCTCAGAAAATTAACTTAATAATTGAATGAACTAAAACAGGACAGCTAAGCTAAAGGAACCGTTGGAACCGAAACAGCAACTTTTCAGAAGCAACAGTTCAAGGGTTAACAGCATGAGTACAGCTCAGCAGTTACAGGAACAGTGTTTGTGTGTATAATACTGATAAAGGGGAGAGGATAATTATGTTTGCAAGTTTATCATTGTTGTAATAAACTCACTCACTTTTCCAGAACTGCTTCATCCAATTCAGGGTCATGGGGGGGTGTCGGAGCCTATCCCAACAGGCAATGGGCACAAAGCGGGGTACACCCAGGACGGGATGGCAGTCCATCACAGCTACAATGAACTATTAAAAAAAGAGCTATGAGCATTGACTATTTTCTCCACTGGTACAGGTTCAGGCTGAACCTTAGGATTAGGAGTATTAGAGGGGTGGTGTGGTTTCACCTGTCTACAACCCTTACTAAACAAACTCAGACACCATTTTCTCTGACTAGCTAAAGGTTTCCTTCTATCATGATTAGCACCTTTATCCAGGCGTCAATGTCAAGAAGAAGCTCTCATTTTACTAACATAACCTTTGTTATCTGATCTGTTAGCAAAGGCTACCATGTTCTTTGTACCACTGATGTTAATCTAACTGGTCTACAGTTCCCCGAAGTAGTTGAAGCTTGACCTTTAGTCAACCTCCTACAATTTCTTTCCCTCAGTTTGAAGGTTCCAGGTAACGGTAATGACACATTTGTGAGGAAAATGCTACCAGCCAATCAGAGCTTTGCATCCCACCAACTGCTGCCTTCTTTACACAGAACTGCACTCAACAACAACGGCCTGAATTCCCACATCAAATAGATCTTTGCAGGAGAAGAATCTTTAAACATCCCGTACCTCATGTGGTTGAATTACTGAGTATTTGGGCCTATTATTAGCATAATCACCAACATATCATTACTGATTTCTATTTTTGCCTAATTTTAAAGCATCCAAGCCTAATAATTAGGTCTATGGTAATGTTATGTAATTGGGATAGGTAATATGCTTTTGGTTCAACAGATGCCGTTCAGGGAGCAAAATGGCATCTGCTGAGCATGCAGATACTTCTGCCTGTGATTCATGCCAGGCACCATTCTGGTTAGGGCATTAGCCCTCACATGCAGTGATCACCTACCAGGAGTAGGAAGAGTAGGCAGATCATGACAACAATCATTGTGTAACGCTGCTTTACACCGGAGTTCATTGCTCCTGCTAACAGCATCTCTTAACCTTACACTCACCAAATGTGCCCAACATCGCCCTCATACTGATGGCCACCTTTGTGTGCGGCTGCATCAAGCGGTGCATAGACCCTCAGTATGCAAACACCAAGTTTCACTACGTGCTGAGGTTCTACCTGTCCCTGGTGTTGCGAAGGATGGGTCTGGCCATGCTGCCGCGGAACGCTCCAAGTAGTTGGACCGTGCCGTACCACCTGTCCCTCGTGGAAAAATTTATGCAAAGAAACACCTTTGACCACAAGTCCATCAGGCAGTGGTCGGCACGTAACGTCTTAGAGGTCCTGAGGGAAAAGGAGAGGGTGGATCTGGTGGGATGGTTCCCCGAGCAGACTGTCAAAGTTATTTGGCAGAATGCCTCATCGCCAGAACTTTCCAACAAGCACCAAGACGGAGTTTGGATGGTGGTGAGAAAAGCCCTCCCTGTCAGATCCTTCCTACACGCCAGGAGTCTCACACCCTCGGCACGTTGCCCTCGAGGTAATTGTGTTGGGGAAGAGACCATTGTTCACCTCCTTGTAGATTTTGCCTTTGCAAAGAAGGTCTGGAGAGGTATGCAGTGGTTTCTGTCGAGGTTCATCCCGAGCAGTTCTGTGACACAGGACTCTGTGCTCCAAGGGCTGTTCCCAGGGACACACACCGAGACAAACATCAGCTGCAGCTGGAGGATCATCAACTCGGTGAAAGACGCTCTTTGGTCTGCCCGTAACTTGTTGATCTTCCAGCGCAAAGAGTTGTCCCCATCCAAGTGTTGCAGACTGGCACATTCCAAGGTCCAGGGCTACGTGCTGAGGGACGCACTAAAGCTTGGAGCAGCTGCCACAAAGGCGCAATGGGGAAGGATCGCTGCCTAAGACCTTTCTGCCACAGTGCACCGAGGGGCGGGAACTGTAAAGAGCCCCTCGGGATGTACAGCTCAAAATGAATGTCTGCCAATGATTGTAATATTCACTGTTTGTACTGATACACCTTGTGATTCATGTTGTAAAAGTTGAACCTGATTGTATTTTTGTGATGGTGATTTTGAAATGGTTTGAAATGTTGTTGAAGGTTTATGAATAAAGTATATTTTTGCAAAAAAAAACCTTACACTCACCCCCAGCAGCATTATTTAAAGGGATCATCAATTACTTACAGGTTAGTTGATGGTTGATTCCTCTGGCTGCCGACACAATTGTGCAAATGTTGGTGATTTCCATTGTTCTTTCAAGCTGCAGAAGCCTACAAGGAATGGTTTGGTAGGAGCTGAGGAGCCATTGATTCTTTTGAGGCTCTGCACAAACCAGTTTCTCCCGGACACGAATGCAATGGCAGGCATTTCCTTTGTATTACAGCACAGCAAGGAGAATGAACAGTGGCCATGCAGAGTAGAACAAGCTGCTGGAAGAGGGAGGAGGGGGAGCAAGGCTCTCAACATGATGATACATACACCCAGGGTGTTCAGGGAAAAATTCTTCCAACTGAACCTCAGTGAGGTAAAGTGTGTGAGATGTTTCTGCTTCCACAAGGACGTCCTCACTGAAATCTGTCACCTGCTGAAGCCATAACTGCAAACTCAGATCAGAGCAAGGGTGGCATTGCCAGTGGCTGTGAAAGTGATCTTGGCCATGAAATTTTCTTTGTGTGCCTCCTTCCAGGCTTGAGTAGCAGGTATTTCCAGGATCACTCAGCCCCTTACCTCATTACAGCCTTGGTTCAAACATGGACAAAAAAGCTAAATTCCAGAGGTGAGGTGAGAGTGACTGCCCTTGACATCAAGGCTGCATTTGACCAAGTGTGGCATCAAGAAGCCCTAGCAAAACTCAAGGGAAATACTCTTTGCTGGTTGGAGTCATACCTAGCACAAAGGAAGATGGTTGAGGTTGTTGGAGGTCAATCATCTCAGTTCCAGGACGTCACTGCAGGAGTCCCTCCGGGTAGTGTCCTCGGCCCAACCATCTTCAGCTGCTTCATCAATTACCTTCCCTCCATCATAAGGTCAGAAGTGGGGATGTTCACTGATGATTGCACAATGTTCAGCATCATTCGCGACTCCTCAGATACTGAAGCAGTCCATGTCCAAATGCAGCAAGACCTGGACAATATCCAGGCTTGGGCTGACAAGTGGCAAGTAACATTCATGCCACACTAGTGACAGGCAATGACCATCTCCAACAGGAGAGATTCTAACCATTACCCCTTGACATTCAATGGCATTACCATCACTGAATCCTCCATTGTCAATATCCTGGGGCTTACCATTGACTAGAAACTGAATTGGACTAGCCATATATTTACTGTGGCTATAAGAGCAGGTCAGAGGCTAGGAATCCTGTGACAAATAACTCACCTCCTGACTCCCTAAAGTCTGTTCATCATCTACAAGGCACAAATCAGGAGTGAGATGGAATACTCCCTTGCCTGGATAAGTGCAGCTCCAACAACACTCAAGAAGCTCGCCACCATCCAGGCCAAAGCAGCCTGCTTGATTGGCACCCCCTCAACAAACAGTCACACCCTCCACCACCAATGCACAATAGCAGCAGTGTGTACCATCTACAAGAGGCACTGCAGGAACTCGCCAAGGCTCCTTAGATGCCATCTTCCAAACCCACGACTACTACCATCTAGAAAGACAAGGGCAGCAGATATATGGTAACATCACCACCTGGAAGCTCCTCTCCACGCTACTCCCCCATCCTGACTTAGAAATATCTCACTGTCGCTGGGTCAAAATCCTGGAATTTCGTTCCCAACAGCACTGTGGGTGTACCTACACCACATGGACTGCAGAGGTTCAAGAAGGCAGCTCACCACCACTTTCTCAGCAGCAACTAGGGATGGGCAATAAATGAAGTGAAGCCCACATCCCATGAATGAATAAAAAAATTTTTTGTAGCATCTCACAGTTTGCCATTCACTGTTGCATAAGGAAGGTCACTGAGGCTCTGTACTCAATGAGAGTTAACTACATTTCATTCTGTTTTGCCAAAGAGCAGCAAGCAGAGCAAGCACATGGTCTCCCTAGAATAGCAGACTTCACCATGGTGCAGGGAGCCACAGGTTGCATGCACAATACTTTGAGGATGGTGCATGTCAACTCTGCCACATATGGAACTGAAAGGAATCAAATCCTGGCTGGTGTGTGACCATAGGCAGCAAATCGTGCTGGTCAATGGCTAATATCTTGGCACCAGTCTTGATGCTATCATTCTGTGGCTGTCCGCTATGCCAGCTGCATTTGGGCAATCACGCTAAACCAAAGGGTGGCTAATGGGTGAAAAGGGCTTTCCGCTGGCTACATGACTCTTGATTCTCATGCAAAACCCACACAAGCACACACACATACGTGAGCAGTACACACAATGAAAGCCATGCCACCACACAAAACGTGATTGAGTAGACCGTTGGCATACTGAAACAACATTTCCACTTCCAGAACTGCTCTGGAGGAGCCCTGCAATACATGGCAGAGGGACTGTCAAGATTCCTGGTAGTCTGCTGTACACTGTACAATTTAGCCATCAAGAGGGAACAGCTCCTCCTCCAGTGCTCCTCCATGGTGAACACCACTTGGAAGAAGCACTGAGCACAGAATTTGCTCTGGGTGGGGGAGTTCAATGTCCATCACCAAGAGCGGCCCAGCAGCACCACTACTGACCGACCTGGCCGAATCCTGAAGGATATATCTGCCAGGCTGAGCATGCATCCAATCCGACCAATTACCGCCCAGGAGTCTACTCTTAATTATCAACAAAGTGATGGAAGGTGTCGTTGACAGTGCTGTAAAGCGACACTTACTGAGCAATAACCTGCTCACTGATGCTCTGTTTGGGTTCCATCAGGGCCAATGGGCTTCAGGTCTCATTATAACCTTGGTCCGAACATGGAAAAAAAGGTGAACTCAAAGGTCAGGTGAGGTGAGAGTGATTGCGCTTGACATCAAGGCAGCCTTTGACCAAGTGTGGCACCAACGAGCCCTAGCAAAATTGAAATCAATGGAAATCAGGGGGAAAACTCTCCACTAGGTGGAGTCATAGCTACCACAAAGGAAGATGGTTATGGTTGTTAGAGGTCAATCATCTCAGCTCCAGGACATCACTGCAGGATAGGCCCAACTCAGGGTAGGCCCAACCATCTTCAGCTGCTTCATCACAAGGTCAGAAGTGGGGATCTTCACTGATGATTGCACAATGTTTAGCACCATTCACTACTCCTCAGATACTGAAGCAGCCCATGCACTAATGCAGCAAGACCTGGACAATATCCAGCGTTGGGCTGACAAGTGGCAAGTAACACTCATGCCACACAAGTGCTAGGCAATGACCATCTCCAATAGGAGAGAATCTAACCATCGCCCCTTGACATTCAATGGCATTACCATTGCTGAATCCTCTACTAACAATATCCTGGTGGTTACCATTCACCAGAAATTGAATGGCTACATAAATTCACTGGCTATAAAAGCAGTTCAGAGGCTGGGAATTCTGCAGTGAGTAACTCATCTCCCAACTCTCCAAAGCCTAACCACCATCGACAAGACACAAATCAGGAGTGTGATGGAATATTCTTCACTTGTCTGGATGAGTGCAGCTCCAACAACACTAAGGAAGCTCAACACCATCCAGGACAAAGCAACCTGAAAGTTTGGCACCCATCCATCACCTTAAACATTCACTCTCTCCATCAATAATGCACAGTGGCAGTAGTGTATAGCACATAGAAGATGCACTGCAGCAACTTGTCAAGCCTCCTTCAACTGCACCTTCCAAACCCAGAGCAGACACATGGGAACACCAGCACTTGAAAGTTCCCCTTCAATCTATAGACCATCCTGACTTGGAGCTATGTTTCCATTCCTTCACTGTCAATGGATCAAAATCCTGGAACTCTCTTCCAAAGAGCACTGTGAGTGTACCTGCACCAGATGGACTGCAGCGGCTCAAGAATGTGGCTTCAGCATTTATTTCCCACCCCTAATTGCCCTTGAGAAGATGGTGATAAGCTGCCTTCTAGAACCACTGCAGTCCATATGATGTAGATACACCCACAGTGCTGTTCGGGAGGGAGTTCTAGGATTTTTACCCAGCAACAGTGAAGGAACGGCGATATATTTCCAAGTCAGGGTGGTGGGTGACTTGGAGGGGAACTTCCAGGTGGTGGTGTTCCCATGTGTCTGTTGCCCTTGTCCTCCTGGATGGTAGTGGTTGTGGATTCGGAAGGTGCTGTCTAAGGAGGCTTGGTGAATTCTTACATCAATGGCCATCACAGCATCTACTTGGTCACTATGCATAAACAAATGTCACCACAAAACAAACATTCCAGACCAAATTTATCAATTAGATCATGCCATATTGCATACAAATGTAAACTAATCACCCTGTGCATTCCCTTGCTGCCTGTCTTCTATATACCTTTGCCTGTCCTAGTGCTCCTATGCTTTGCTGGCTGACAGGCAACAGCCAGGTCACTGGTGGAGTGGCAGTGGTGAGAGCAAGAATGCCTTTGTCCTAAGAGATTTGTTGTTTGGTGTTTTTAGTGGTTAATGTAATTATTTAGTTTTCTGGTTAGTGGTTTTGGTGAACAGTATTCATTGTTCTCGATTGTTAGTGTAAGTCATTAGCTTATTGTTTAATGTTTTAATAGTATTTTTTCAACAGTTGTTTCAAGTTTGTGTTTTGGTGCAACCTGAACTGTTAAATAACCTTGAAGATAAAATAAATCTAGAAATAAATGTTACCTATAAATGAGAATAGACTAAGATCTGGACTGCAATATGTGGAGGTTATGGGCAGCCAGGCTGTCCTGAGTGAACAGGATGTCTCTGTCTTGAATCTCTCCAACTCATGAGTTATTGAGTGAGGTGGGGGGGTGGGAAAAGGAGGCGAGGGGGGGCAGGGGTTGGTGGTGGGAGTGGGGAAGTTTCTAGACAATTTGCTCTACTCTTCAGTCACACCTTGCAGAATGGTACAGAATTAGAATGAGGTTGGTATACTGCGAAAGCCAACATGAAGAAATACGACATTTACATCAAACCCTGGGAGATTATCATCTTGGAACAAACCAAATTGTCGTATTGTCTGTGGGAAGGATCTCCGCATTTTGAGACCCAGTGTAAACAAAATGAAGAGGAAAAGTGAAAGCAGTGGAAAGAGCACACCTTGACCCAAACACATGACCAGACACATGACAACAAATGCCCTACGCGCCATGAAGTCTGCAAATCCCAAATTGGCCTCATCAGCCATCTTCGGACTCATGGAGGACAATCATCCATACTAGCGAGGGATAGCCAATAATAATACCTGATGTCAGGATGTGGAACACCTTGAACTGACTTGAAAAGAGCTTTAAGAGAGATGGGGAGGGTCCAGACCTTGTGGTCCACATTGGGACCAGCTACATAGAAAAGAAGTAAGCAAGATGGCCTGTTCAGAGAGTGGCAGGAGCAAGGAGCTAAATCAAAATACGGGACCTCAAGTGTTGTAATCTCGGGATCATTGCCCAAATCTGTGTGCAAATTGCCAACGGGATAAGCAGATTAGTGAGGTGAATACATGGCTGAGGGAGTTGAGATGTTGGGTTAGAGACAAAGGCCGGAATTTTCCAGCACCTGGGCAGCGGGTTCCCCTGCTGCGGGGCCGGTGAGCCAACGAAATCTTCATTCACATTGGCAGGACCGAAAGATCCCGTTGGCTTGAGGGGCTGGAAAATTGCGGTCAATGTGCTTATTTGGGAGGATGTTTTCTGCCTAAGCTTTCCTCCAGGTTTCATCAGTATGATGGAGTTGCAGATGTTTGATTTGTGTCCAGAGAGGGGTTTTACAGAGCTATGTGGTGAGTTGGGGGCACTTGAATGTCTCTAGGGAGTACTTAAATGTCTCTATGGATGAGGGAGGTCCAAGTTGCTGCTGATATGAGTTATTCCTCAGGCTTCAATTTCCCCCGGAGCATGTGGATAATCTTCAATAGAATATGGACTGGACATGGCCAATGTAGCCACCTGATGTACAAGTGGCACCTCAAAACCTCGCTTGGTTGCAACTCTGGAACCATGAATAACACCTTGACCCCAACTCCAATTTGAGGGGAACATCCTGGACTTACACTTGCTCTCCAGTAGGGCATTGAACTGGTTAGGGAAATTGACATCAAAACCGGGTGACAGCTTCTGTTCCTGAAGCCATACAAAAATAGGTGGCTGACGAAGTAGTATAGGGTTTTGAAGAGACCAAATCTCAAGTATTGTGTATGGATTTGTGTACACCTTAAGGAAGGTTGTATGTGCCTTAGAGATGGTGCAATGAAGATTCACCACATTGATTCTTGGGATGGGAGGAATATCCTCTGAGGAGAGATTAAGGGCAGAATTGTCTGGTCCCATTGATGGCAGGTGCCATGATGGGCGTGAGCAGATAATATGGCAAGAAGGCCAAAAATCAGTTTTAAGCTGTTGTGAAAGTAGATTGTGATCAGCCTCTCCACCCGTCAAAAGCGGGCTGCATTTCCAGCCGCCGCACATCAGGAACCTAATTCCAATACTTTAGCATCTCATTATAAGCCCTGCTCATTGGAATTATCCCCCCCGCCACATCAAATTTACCACCCACGTCAGCGTGACTTCAGAACGGTGTGCTTCATGACTGCCTTTAAAAGGCATGCGCCTGGTAAGCTGAACTTCGAGGGAAGTGGCCATGCACTTGGAAAAGCTTGTCAAAAGTGAGCATTCTTCCACAGCTGAGGCCATTCAGCTGCAACTCCATTGACATGCTCGGAGTCAGGCCTTTGAAGCTCTTCTGCCCACTCAAACAATGCAAAAGCATGAAAGTGCCACCAAATGCTTCAGCCCTCGGGTGCAGATGTCAAATTAATGTGCATTTTAGGGGGCAGCAGAACAATTGGCCGACTGGGCAAGTTGTACAGCCCCCTTGCGAAAGGTGGCCATGGCGCAGTCACTGGTGGAGGTGCTCACAGCCCCTTGTAACGTCTTTATTAAGATTTGGACCAGTGTCCATTCTGGTTGAAACTAATAGCACAGCCTTGCAGTACCAGTTAGGAGAATACCTGCGCCTGAGCTGAGAGCACAACATGCAGTCCAATGGCCGAAGCTGCTGCCATTTGGTCAGATGGAGTGAGGCGGATGTGGGTGGGGTTTCAGACAGCCCATGAGCCATCCAAATGGTGCCCAGCGCTGTCCTGCATGTGTGAAGGGGTCTTCGGATTAAGCCAAGAGAGGTTCTTTGGACACCTATGCTAACCCACATGGCTCTCTGATCCTGCAGCAGGAGAACAGCAGAATTATGGAGCCTGATTTAGTGGTATGCCTCATGGCTTACGGGGAGCAAAGAGAAGAGAGTGGCAGAGATGCCTGGCTTGGCAAAGGGAGGAGCACCTCCCTCAAGATGAAGGGGCAGCAGGGCCTGCTGCGCACGCAGTTGAAGATCCACAGCGAGCCGGCACTCATAGGCACTTCGCTAGGCCCAGGGTCTATAGACGGCGCTTGTCGTTCCTGCAGATGACCTAGAACTGGTGTCGCTAAAGACTGCGCATGTCTAGGGAAATGATCAGTCATATATGCCACCTGCTGCAGGACTTGGTGCCACGGGGACATGGAGGGACACTGCCAATGACCGTGAAAGTGACTGTGGTGCTCAATTTTTACGTCAGTGGCTCCTTCCAGGGCTCCACAGGCGATCTGTGCAGGATCTCGCAAGCCTCCACACACAAGTGTACCCAGGAGGTCATGGACACCATCTTCACAAAGGCACAGAACTTTGTGCATTTTGCCCCAGATCAGGAAAACCAGGAAGCAAGAGTCCTGGGATTTGCACAGATCTCTGGTATTCCACAGGTGCAGGGTGCCATCTACTACACTCACATGGCGCTCTGATCTCCATGCCAACAAGTAGTCAACTACACCAACTGCTAGGGCTTCAACTCACTGAATGTTCAGCTGATGTGCGACCACCATAAACGCACCCTGCAGGTCTGTGCATGTTTCTCAGAGAATGTCCATGACTCCTACATCCTTAGCTGGTCTCAGGCCCTGGACATCTTCCAGGGTCCACAGAGGTTGCAAGGTTGGCTCCTCAGGGACAAGGGCTATTCCCAGAGGACGTGGCTGATGATGCCCGTGCAGCGGCCTCAGACTGCAGCAAAGCGACAATATAATGAGGCTCATGCCGCAATCCAGGCTTTGGTGGAGCAAACAATGGGCATCTTGAAAATGAGGCTCCATGCCTCGACAGGCCTGGTAGAGCACTACAATATAGTCCACCGAGGGTGTCAGACATCATTGTAGCTTGCTGCACGCTACACAACCTGGCACTGCAACAGGAGAGGAGCTGGCTGAGGAGGAGATGAAAGAGCCACAGGTTTTTTCCAATGATGAAGGCATCAAAGGAGATGAGGGTGATGAGGTCTTCGAAGGTCTGGATGCTAGTGATGAGGCCATTGCAGTGGCCGGGTGAGGCAGGTGGGCTCGGGAGGCCCTCATAGCCACAAGATTCATGGAGGATGATGACACGATGCAGTGAGGACAGTACTGACACCCTCACCTTGCATCTGTGAGTGTGTGAGTCCTGAGTGGCTGATGGCAGCGCATATACCCTCAGTGCTCAGGCTTATGTCATGGAGACGCAGCAGAGGCCCTAATAGTCGCTAGATTCTAGGAGAATGATGATGACATGCAGTGAGGGCACTCCATAGATCTTCACATAGCCTCTGAGAATGTCTGACTCCTGTCTGCACCCTGTGATCAGGGTCATTTCATGGAGACACAGCTGTGAAACTTGTGTGAAACGTGAAATTCACCTGATCTTTTGTCCACCTTCAGCACCTGACCCCTTCAGGAGAACAGCATCACTGGTCACAGATGCTGAAGAAATTGGGGCCAGCCCCACCTCAAAGGTGCTGAGAACACACAGAGAGAATGATGGAACTCTGTGACGCCTGCCCACGACATTCTGGCAGCAATGACAAGCACCATTGAAGCTCAGGCATCAGTAATGTGTCCAGGGAGTGTGAAGCCGGACCAGAAGGCTACACACTGCACAGGGAAGAGGCCCTGGACTGAGACACCTGCTTTTATCTTGTGCAGGAACCAAGGTGACTGGAACACTGTTCATCAGAACAAGGCAAAACAAGGAGCCACAGGCAGGGAGACATTCTTGGGAATTTATTGACAATAGTGAACATTATGTACAAGTGATTAACACTTGTGCCCAAGCTGTGCAACTACTTCTTCTTAACCTTCCTAACCCTGCTGCTCTGTCTTGGTGCTCTCCCGATATCCACAGTGGAGGTGGAGGCAGCCTGCTGACTGTAACATCCTGTCTGTGATGTCTTCAACGTGTGTCCTCTGAGGGGCTGAGACTGGAGGGCCCCGGCCTCCTCGGCTGGTGGAGCTGGAGCTGCGGGGGTCACAGGAAGAGAGGATTTGGATGGGTCGGACATTCCCAGTGTCACCTGGGTGGATGACCCCGGGATGTTGAGCTGCTGGTCCTCCTCCCTATGGGTGCCCAAGGGCCCCTGGCTGACTCCTTGAAGAGAAGAGGTAGCTGAAGTGAGATAGAGCTGCCTTGCACCCCTCTTGTGTTGATACTGTTGGAGGCCAGCGATGGCGTCAGCAATGGAGTTAAGCCCATGTAGCAGTGCAGGACCAAAGTCTTGGACCAAGGTTTCCATGGCGGCCACCATCCTGCCAGTGTTGAATTCGATGCATCGACATGCTGGCGCTATCACCTCAGACTGAAGGCGGACAGAATCCTGCATTGTCCCTTGCAATCTGAGGAGTGCACCAGACATTCCTTCCTGATGTTCCCGTGATTGTTTTTACAGCTCCACCAACTGATTGAGGATTGAGTCCAGAGGCTCATCATCTGACTCGGGCTCAGCAGATTCCTTGCCTCCAGTAGTACTTGAAGCGTTGATGACCAAGGATGTCCCTACCTCCACCTGCCGAGGAACAGATTGTGGGCTGTGCTCACCAGACTGTGATCCCGAGGCTACTTTACATCTCGGTCCCACTGAGGTGTGTGTCACTCCGTTGGTGGAGGGTGTGGGTGAGCACCGTGATGGGTCTTCAATGTTGCTGCCTTCAGGGTCCTCATCCGAGGTGCTCTCGGCACTAGGGTCAGGGTCAAGGTTGCCCGAGGGCAACGTGGACAAATGTGCCTAGGACAGAAAGTGGAGATTATTAGTGCTTGACAGTCGTGTTGAGCTCAGGACAGTAGACTCAGAGTAGTGTCATGAGAGGGATCTTGTGGTTTAGGATCCTCACAGGGTTGTTCACCGCTGACCTCACCATTGTCGCAGGAACAGTCCACATCCTCTCTGGCCAGCTCCAACCCACATCTCTCGAATGGAGTAAGGAACTTGATGTCCGGCACTCCATCCCTGGTCTGGGGCCTCTCCCATTGATTATGCATGATCTTAACCTGCATAAAGACAAATGGAGAGAGTGAGAGCAAGGAGCATGTCAGATCGAATGAGAAGGATACCAGACATGCGTGTGTACTGAGTTGATCCATGGACAGGATGAGGAGTCAGTGTCCAGAGGAGAAGAGGCCAGATGGAGATGTGAGGGTGTGTGAGAGAGAGTGAGTGGTGATGTCCCTTGAGCTGGCAGTGAGTGAAATGCCAGTGAATGTGTGATAGGCTTATGAGTGGGTGAGTTGAGATTGATGAGATGGTTTACTTACCCTGGTGGCACACATGAGATCATTCATCCTCTTTCTGCACTGGATGGCCAACCTCTTGTGTGCAGCGTTGGTACTGACCGCCATGCCACCGCCTCCCAAGACAGTGTGGTGAGACTGATGGGCCCACCATTGCGGTCAGTGGTTAAAATGTCTTTTTTCACACCCACTACTGCACCTACTGCAAATTTGGGACGATTCCATTTGTGATTAAGGGGATGCGCCAGACGGAGGGTGTCAATTGTGATAGGAAGACACAAGGTGGGTTAATGTGATTGGGAAGAGAGTATTGATGATCAGGAGGTAGGGGGCAGTCATGAGGGCTGCTGATCCTGGGCAGGGGGTGTGGGCTGGGAGCTTGGGGGCTTCATGGATGGGTGGAGGATTGGGGCTTGGTGGTGTCAGGGGGATAGGGGTCTGATTGCTGGGGGGGGTGGTGTGGTATTGGGGTGAGCTTAGAGGTCCCCTGAGGAAGATTGTTGGGGGAGGACCAGAATTTGCAGGTGAATATCATCCTATTTCCGAATGCAGGTGGGAAAGGTTAGAGCAACAGCCAATCTTTATACAGTTTGCACTTTTATTTAAAGGGATACACGTTACAAAGCATTCATCTCTTAACCCAGCAGCCCCAACTTCAACCTGCTCCTGTTTCTCGGAACCCAAGTGAATCCTCAGTTAATGTCCCCCTGCTGGATGCAATTAAACACAAATAATACACTATTAACGCTTGGGGAAGAATTTTCCCACCATCGGGGGGGACGTTCAAGGAGCGGGCATGGGCAGGCGCGCCTCCAATCGGTGCCCCCGATTGGGGGCGTGCCACCATTTTACGTGGGTGGGCCACTTAAGGCCCACCCAGCGTGACATCCGCTAGGAAGTGTCATGCACTCCCTGTGGGGGTGGTGGGGGAGATTCCCTCAGCCTAGAGTGCGCTCTTTCACGCATGCGCATGAAAGAGCGTACTCATCTCCCTGAGGCTAAGTGCTGCCTCAGGGAGATTGGCGCCAAATTTAAGAATGGTCACGGTGCACAGACAAAATTTCCCTGACGTCCTCTCATGTGACTCTGTCACATGAGTTGGGACATGTTCATCACTTTAAATCAAACTTTTATTAAATTTTTAAAAGCCCTCGTGAAATCTCAACCCACCAGGGCTCCCGGCTGTCAGGTTGGATGGGCAGGTCCGTTAATTATTTCAATTACTTTTTAAGTGGCCTCAATATAGGCCGTTGACAGGTCAGCGGGCACACAGCTGATTTGGCTGCGCCCCGGCCGACCTGAAAATCGAAACGATGCAAACTCCCGACGTCATCCCATGTTATTTTACATGTCAGCAAGTGGGCCCTACCCCCCACTTGCCGACCTAAAGATCCTGGCCCTGGGTTCAGGAGGGAAGTGTGAAGATATTTCCTCCTAAATTCTCCAAGCCCTAACCTTGAGGAAGCTTCAAGCTCCCCAGTGTTTGGGAAGCCTGAGGAACAGCAGTTCAATTTCAAAAATAAAATGACAACGAGACTGGAAGACTCATTATCATATTTAAAGTTGCAAACCGCCTCCCTGGATTTGGTTGGTCGTTCCTTCATCTTCCCACTTCCCTTAAAGCTGGAAATGGGTATTTTGGAGGCAAAAATAAAAACAGAAAAAGCTGGAAAAATTCAGCAGGTCTGGCAGCATCTGTGGAGAGTGAAACAGAGTTAACGTTTTGAGTCCATATGTCTCTTCTGGGTAGGTTGGAGGCAGGCTTGGGTGGAGAGTCAGAGTTTTAACTCCCTATCCGAACTAAACCTGCATTTTTTTTAAAGCTAAAATTCAACCCCCTGCATCTGTCTTGATGGTGGAAGATGCAAGAAACATTCCAGAAGTTGTCAAGAGCCAAGGGTCTAGTGAAAATGAGGAGCGTACAGATATTAGTCTCCGTAAAGGAATAGTACTGGAGAAATTAATGGGGCTAAAAGTTGCCAAATTCCCTGAACCTGGTAGCCTACATACTAGGGTTTTAAAAGAGGTGGCTACAGAAGTAGTGGATGCATTGGTTTTCATCTTCCAGAATTCTCTAGATTCTAGAATGGTCCCTGTGAATTGGAAGGCAGCAAACATAACTGCACTATTCAAGCAAGGAGAGAGCGAGAAAACCAAAAACTATTGGCCAATTAGCCTGACTTGACTTACAAGGAGAATGTTGGAAGCTATGCATCAGGGGCATGATAGATACTCCACACCTGGTGTATTATGTACAGTTTTGGGAACTTTACTTAAGGAAGGATATGTTTGCCTTAGAGGGAGACTGATTCCTGGAGGACAGAATTGTCCTATGAGGAGAGATTGACTAAAATACGTTTATATACCCTGGAATTTAGAAGATTGAGGGGTGATCTCATTGAAATATATACAATTCCTAAGGAGCATGCCAGGGTAAATATTAGCAGGATGTATCCCCTGGCTGGGGAATGTAGAACTAGAGGTCACAGTCTCAGAAGAGGGCACTCAGTAGAGTGTATATCTCTGCCACACTGTGTTAACTCAACATTATTACAATTACACAACCTTGAGGTTTTTTTCCTGCCTGGTTGATACTCTGCACAATAAAGCTAAAAATAAAAATCTTTTCATGAAGAACTTCCACCTCACCTGAGAGGTCAATCCACAACCAACAAGCTGCTCCGAAAACTCTGCTCACATTTTGACAGCCAAGACAAATTCCATCACAGTAGCTGAGACAATGCACAACATTCCAAAACAATCAACAATATTCTAATAAAACAGCACAATATTCTGAAATAAGTCAACTTGCCCTAACTCCCAATGTTAACAGATCCTTTAAAAAAAGAAATTCCAGGATCCAGATTCATATCTTCACCAAAAACTAATCAATTCTTCCATGGCCCATCTTCAGTGGCAAAGGAAAAAGGGACCGGCCATTTAAGATTGAGATGAAGAGAAATTCCTTCACTCAAAGGGTTGTGAATCTTTGGAATGCTCTACCCCAGAGAGCTGTGGATACTCAGAAGTTGAGTATATTCAAGGCTGAGATCAAGCCATTTTTGGAAACTGAGGCCAGGAATTTCCCGTCAGCAAGCAGGGAGCAGGACCCAGTCGCCGACGCATAAAATGACATCCAGCGATGTCGAGCAGAACTCCCGATGGAACACCGTGCACCATTTAAATTTTCAGGTAGGCGGGGGCTCAGCAAAATCAGCTGTGCGCTCACTGACCTGTCAATGAACAATTGAGGCTATTGACAGAGTTATTTAAGTAATTAATGGAACTGCTCGTCCAACCTTAAGGTTTGCAGGAAGGCCAGGAGCCCTGGAGGGCATTAGAAAAAGCATGAAACCTCATCCACTGGTGGGATGAAGTTTCATGTAGGTTTTTAAAAATGTAATTAAAGTGTTTTTATAAGTTATGGACATATCCCAACTCATGTGACAGTGCCACATGAGGGGACATGTCAGGGTTTTTTTTTCTATTTTTAATATTTTTTACATTAGAGCTGATCTCCCTGAGGCAGCACTTAGCCTCAGGGAGATGAATGCAATCTTTCATGCGCATGCGCGAAAGAGTGCACTCTCGAGTTTAGGGATACCCCCGCCAGCACAGGGAGCGCATAGCGCTTCCGTGCGGGTGTCATGCTGGGTGGGCCTTAATTGGGCCGCCCACGTAAAATGGCAGCAGCCCTCCCCGATCGGGGTTGCCAATCTTTTCAACTTCCCCCCCATTGGGGGGGAAATCCTGGCTTAAGAGAATCAAGAGATATGGGAATGGTACAGGAAGGTGTAGCTGAGATAGAAGATCAGCCATGATTTAGTGATTAGTGGAACAAACATGAGAGGTTGAATGGTCTATTCCTTGCGTTCTTATTTAGGTAAGGCTGATTTCAATAGGGTGAGGCAGATTCTGTCCTATAAATTGAGCAAATGTGTCAATGTATAAAGTGACAGAGGATCAGTAGGTGTGTTCAAAAAATAATTTAATATGATACAGAATCAGTCTGTACCCTTGAGGGGCAAGAGCCCAACTTGCCAAAAGAAAAATAAAAACAGCCACGGAGACTACAAAGACAAGACACAACATAAAACTAAAGGAAAAAGCATACAAAAATGCAAAAGTAGCACCGATTCTGGTAAACAGGAAAGATACAAAGAACATCAAGGGGCGACAAAACAGATGGTAAGAGATCAAAAAGGGAGTATTAAAAGAAACTTAAAAGGGATATCAAAATCAACACAAAAACTTTTACAGTTAGATAAGAATAAAGAGGGTGGTCAGGAGCAACATGAACTACTTATAACCTGAGAATGGTGGCATTATAAATGAAAATAAGGAAGTGGCGGATGTTAAATAATTACTTTGTGTCACCATTTACAGTAAAACAAAAGTCAGCATGCTAGACATCTCAAGAAAACTAATATTGAACCAGGAATGTTATGTTCTTCACTTTGATGTAAACGTACCAGTCATACGTTTACGGATTGGTAAAACAATATTGTGGGTTCTTCATTTGAATATAGGACTTAATCTAGGAGGCTAAGTATATGCATCTAAATCCTACTGCTGCTCCGTGTAGACTGAATTAAGGTCGTGGGACGACTGCACCACATCCTGTCGAGGTGGTAGTGATTGACAGCAGTTTAAGATATGCCCCTTTGAAGGTACATGTACCTCATATCACAATAAGGAATGGAGACTCACCATTATTAATGTAAGTTAACAGTGCTGGAGCAAATAGTGGCAATAAAGTATTATAAATCCTCAGGACCAGGGTGTTAAAGGAAATAGGTGAGAACTTTGCAGATGCCCTAACCGTAATCTTCCAAAGTCCTCTCGATTCATGAATTATTCCATTAGTTTGGATAATTGTACTTGTCACTCTGCTGTTTAAGAAAGGTGACAGAGACAAACAAGGGAATTATAGACCATTTAGTTTAACATTGTCAGAAAATTACTAAAGGCTATAATTAAGGATAGGTTGACTGAACATCTTGAAAAATCTCAGTGAAATCAGAGAAAAACACCAGGGATTTGATGCCTGATGAATCTGATTGAATTTTTTTGATGAGAAACTAAAGTAGTGGACATGGAAATGAATAGGATATTATTTATATGAACCTCTGGAAGTCAGTTAATAAAATCCCTCATAAGAGATTGTTAGCCAGAGTCGAAGCTCATGGAATTGAGGGCAAATTATTGACCTGGTTAGGAGATTGGCTATGCAGCAGGGCACAGAGAGTAGGAACCCCAGAACAAATAAAAAGTAAAAGCTGGGAAATACAATGTTGATCCGAATTGGTCTTGTATTCCTTAAAATAGAATACTAGTAAAAACTGGAAAATAAGAGTACTGGTCCAAAGTGTTTTTCCTTCTGTAGGGTAATGGGGAGGCACTCTAATTGGCAGGATGTGACAAGTGACATCACACAGGGATCTGTGGTGGGGCCTTAACTGTTCACCATATTTATTAATGACTTAGCTGATGGGATAGAAAGCCATATATCCAAGTTTGCCAGTGGCACATGGTTAGGCAGCATTGTCAGCAGTGCAGGTAGAAGCATATAATTACAAAGAGAGATTAATGGATTAAATGAATGGACAAAACTATTGCAAATTGATTTCAATTGTGGGTCATTCACTTTGGACCTAGAAAGGATAGAAGTGGTATTTTCTAAATGGTGAAAAGCTAGAAACAGTGAAAGTCCAAAGAGACTTAGGGTTCCATGGACATAGATCATTAAAATACCATGAACATGTACAGAAAAATAATTGAAAAGGCTCTTAGAGCTTTATACCTAGAGGATTAGAATATAAAGGGTTAGAAGTCATGCTACAACTATACAAAGCCCTGGTTAGGCCACACATGGAGTACTGTGAGCAGTTCTAAGCACCAATGTTTGGAAGCGTGCAGTGCCATTTGGTAGTACAGAACTTGAATATTGCTGAAAAAAGAGACTTTTTTTGTCAAAGCTTTTTGTCTTGCACTCATCAGGACAATTCACAAGAAAATGCCAATGTCAGGAGAAACAATTTATACTGTATGAGAAGAGAGTGCAATTGGTTGACAATTGGATTCTGATTGGTGAAAGTGTTGCCATGAAGGATGCACCAGTTGATAGTGACTGAAGTTAACTGCCAAGTATTGTTTGAAACTTAAACCAGGCAGCTTGATTCTGATTGGTCAAGACATTGCCCTGAGGAATGAACCAGCGTATGGCTGTCACGTGTTCTGTTTAGCTGAAACAGATGCAATGTGTGTACACGTTCTTTCTGTTTGCAAGGAACAGGGCCCTGTATGTTAATATATGTAGCTTCCAATGCATGCAAATGTGCCATAATGTGAGTCCAGCCGACAATCTTAAATTGGTTATCAGTGTAATTCTTAGCACACTGAAGATTATTTAGCAAATGTTGTCCAATCACAGAATCACATTTAATGATGGACACTGTGTTTTGAGTTTTGCAAGCGCGGGCTGGTTGAGGATTGTCTGTACCTTGCCCGTTGCTAACAGTGGAAGGGACATGCTATTTGATACAATACGTCAGTCTTTGGGATGTACGGCCCACATACCTAGCATCACACTGGCATTGAAATTCATATACCACATTACTCATTTATGTGATAGGTAGAACGTCTTTTTGACTTGATGGCAGCATCCTGTTAGTGGCAATTACCACTCGTGTTGCTACTACATAGTAGCAATGTGAAACAGCTGGCTTCACGTGTTGCTCAAAGTTTTGAAATACATTGCCCTTCCAGGGTAACCTGAGGTAGACTAGGCACTTTTCAGGGCCAAAAGTGACAGCCTTGGGTCCGTTTGTGTGTTTGTGCGATATATGGTGTAAAATGATCTCATCAGGGTCGTCATTATCCCACAGGGTGCCTTTGATGTGCCCTATTTCAGCATAAGCTTGCATGGTGAGCAAATGGTTTGGTCCCTATTTACAAGGTTGCCAATAAGACCAATCTTATAGCGCATGGAACTGTAAGAATCCCAACGCATGTATTGACCAGTGAAGATAGCCTTGCGGTAGACCAAAGTGTTCTCTTCTCATACAGTATAAATTGTTTTTTTCCCGACATTGGCAAGTTCTTGCGAATTGTCCTGATGAGTGCAAGACAAAAAGCTTTGACAAAAAGTGTCTCTTGTTTCAGCAATTTACTAGAATGATACCTGAACTTCAAGGGATCAATTACGAGGAAAATTATACAAACTAATGTGGTATTCCCTGAATTTAGAACATTTAGAGGTGGATCAATCATAGTTTTTAAGATATGAAGAGGGATTTATAATGTAGACCATTTCTGCTTGCTGGGGAGCCCAGAACTAGACGGCATAGTCTAAAAATTAGAATGAGACTTTTCAGGAGAAGTTTGGAATTCCCTTCCATAATTGGCAATTGATCCTAGGTCACATATTAACTTTAAATCTGAGATTGATACATTCCTGTTAACCAAAGATATTATGGGATATGGGGGCAAAAGTTAGTATATGGAGGTAGGTCACAGTTGAGAACAGGTTCGAGGGGCTAAATGGCCTCCTCCTGTTGCTATGTCCCCAACCCTGACATTACTGTGTTGTTAAGTTGATTGATGAAATGTTTCATCTGGATATGCAGCAGTAACAACAACTTGTAATTATAAAGCATATTTAATGCAGTGAAAATGTCCCAACACATTTCCCAGGAGCATTACCGGACAAACTGATACACTAATCCACCTAAAGACATATTTGGAGAGGTGGCCAAAAGATTGCCAAAGAGGCAGGTTTTAAGCAGCATCTTAAAGGAGGTGAGAGAGGAAGGAAGGCAGAGCGGTTTAGAGAGGGAATTCCAGAGCTTAGGGCCTAGGCAACTGAAGGAAAAATGGCCAACGGAGGAAGTCAGGGATGTACAAGATGCCAAAAATGGAGGAACACTGAATTCTTGGAGGATTTCAGGGCTGGTAGGGATGGGGAGGGGTACACAAGTAATGATATGAATATTATAATTCTCAGCCAAAATAAACGAGCCAGACAAAGTTCTGCATCATGGTTCTATTTGGGTAGCACAAAGTGGAATGTACTGTACAGTCAGAATGAATGTGCAGCACCACCAGAACATACTACACTGGGGGCTTTCCTACACTTAACTGTATCAGACTGAGAATGTGATGGTTTCACACTGCTTGATATTATCCTTTAATTGAATCCTCCAGCACTTTCACAATGATTCCGATTTTAAACTGCTTTCGCTGCCCTATTAACTGACGCGAGAATGACCATGCAATTCTAGCCGCAAAGACTTAGAGTGTATAAATTGTGACCCACACCAGCATGAGGAGTGAGCTACTCCAACCATCCTATGCAGTCACATCACCAATGTCTGAATGATCCACTGCACATGTAGTGACCACCTGGCTTTGTTTTGCATGGAGATTAATTTCTCTGCTAATGTCTCATTGAGCTAGAGTCTTGTGTTCCATAAGATGCTCGGTTGAAATGGCTACTGCCAATTTCAGACTGTGTGCCTCAACTTGTTTATGTGAGATTAGGCTACTGATTATAATGGACCACATTTTATTTATAAATAGATGCTTCATGAAGCACCAACAGATGGCGCCCATGTCCTCCGATGCTGTCAAGCTCGCAGCCATTGAACAGAAACATTTTATTGAAGCTTTTTTGAAGTTGCATGCAATCCACGTGGCAACATCTTGCATTTATAAAGCACCTTTAACATAATAAAACATCCCAAGATGCTTCACAGAAACAAAATCAGACAAGATCCAATGAGATATTAGGAGAAAAATAAATAAAACAAATATTGCGTCTGCTGAAAATCTGAAATCTGAATAGAAAATTCTGGAACTACTCAGCAGGCCAGGCAGCATCTGTGGAGAGAGGAAAACAGAGTTGATATTTCAGGTCCATGATTTTTCACCAGAAGATATTAGTAGAGAGTGGGCAAATGTTTAGTCAAAGGAATAGGTTTTAGGTGGAAAGAGAGGTGGGGGATTTTGGTGAATTCCAGAGCTTAGAGCCTGGAAACTACAAGAAAATTCCGGTTCCATCTTGATGTGCTGTTGCCACTTGGATCTTCAACGAATTGAAATTTTGACAGTAAAATGAAGCTTCCTCGTCTCTTGGATTTTTGAAAGGCCTGTTCCTTCTGCAACACTCTTGTCCCTCAACCGTACTCACTCCCATGTGCTTTCCTGTGAAATCATAGCAGCTACAGAACTTGGCCAGATCCTTTCCCCTCATGCTATTGTCTCCAAGTCTAACCCATTGTGTCATACAACAACTTAGATGTCCCACACTATTGGAACAGATAAGCTGATTATGGCGCAGTCCCAGTCTATTGGAAAAAGCAAACAAGAATTGAGTGATTTTCTTTTGCTGGCCATCTCCATCCTAATCTGAAAATGTTGCTCTGAGTCACCAGATCAACTTCATATTCCCCTTTACAACTTTTCTGGGCCTCAAATTCCTTGGGGATTCTGCCAGGAACTCCGGCAGAAGACTGACAGAAATGGTGGGGAGCCAGTTACTCTTTGTCTCTGCTGTTTCCAATTAAGTTTGTAAGGGAGGGCTCAACACTATGGCATACTCAAGATGAGCCGCACCAGCCTTCATAAGGCTACCTCTGGGGCCAGCTGTTCGGATGTGGGTCTGGTAAACAGAATGAACCTTGTAAAGGAATTGATATTTAAAAAAAATTCCTACATTGTTCCCCTTGCTTAAATGCTGATTGGAGTGGTCCTGGTGTCAGGTCGGGTGGTGGTTGGGGGCCTGGTCAGCCCCTCATGCACTGGGACCAAATTTCCAGGTGAATGAGGCCAGTGGGCACTTTAACTCATGTATCTCATAGAGCTGAGGTACCCTCTCAATCACCCTTGTTAGCACAGTAAGGTTAATGTAGGGATACTGTTAGTCACAGCCTTTAAACTAAGGAGGACGTTGCTGAGGCACTAGAATCCATGCATATAAACTCAACAGAAAAGGAATCGTGCTAGAGACTGGAAAATGTAACTCATATCTTTAAAGGGGGGTGTGGACCATAATCTAGTGAACCATTAACCAGTTAGCTTTATGTCAGTGGCAAGAAAGAAGCTAGAACCTTTGTAAAACATCGTGAAACAAAACACCTAGAGACAAAGAATATAATAAAATATCATCAGCTGGGCTTTCTAAAAGGAAGGTTGTGTTTAATCAAGCATACTAAAATACTTGAAGAAATAACAGAAAGAGAGGACAAGACCAATCCAGTGGACATGATACTTATGGTCATGATAAAGTGCTATATAAGAGACTTCTAACAAAAGTCAGAGGATGTGGAGTCAGGAGCCAGACAGCAGAATGGATTGAGAGATAACGACTAAACGGAAAAGAGAGATTGAAAGTTAAGGGAGGCTCTCGGACTGTTGGTAGGTGAGAATCACGGGGATTCATGCTGGATCCACAATTGTTCACCATACCCATGAATGATTTGGAGTCAGAAATTGCAATTCTGGTGCCAAAATTTGCAAATGACACAACACCATGGTGTGCAAGCGAATAATGCACCTAAGTATAGGAAGTACATAGGCTTGAAGAGTGGGCAGATAAAAGGGAAAATAAATTGATACAGCGGGGAGGTAGTTTATTCAGAAAAGAGGAATAAAGAAGTCACTTATTCCATGGAGGGTAAGAACTAAATGCGGTGGAGGAGCAAAGAGATCACGGAGCTCAGATACATAAATTACTAAAATACAAAGGCTACAAAGAGTGTAAGCAACTTCCTAATGTTCTTTTCTACAGGAGCAAAATACAAAAGCTGGGGGATAATGTTAAATTTGTATAGAAACCTGGTTAGACAATATTTAGAGTACTATGTGCCATTCTGCTCCCCATGCTTCTAAAGAATATTGTAACGCTGAAGGACGTGACAATCATGTTACCAGAATTGAGAGGATGCAACTATCAGGGCAGCATTGAGCAGCCTACAGCTCTTTTCTCAACAAAAGACCATTGTTAAAATAAGGAAGGGATTTGATCGTAATGTAAAAAGTAGAATCAGTGAAGGGTTATCCACAACCAGATCAAGGCTGGGAAATGGCACGGATCAGATATGACCAAACTGCATGACAGGGAAGGTTTGAGGGCCGAATGGCCTATTCCTCTTCCTATGTAGATAAACAGTTTCCATTTCCCAAAACAGAGAAGAGAAAATATAAGGAAGCCACTAACAGATTAAGTAAAGAGTTTAGGTGGAATTAATCTGCACAAAGTCAGAGAGTGGTTCAAGCAGATAGCATTGATGCATTTATAAAGGAGGCTTGCTGCATATATGAGGGAGAAACTAACAGAGTGGTATGGAGACAGGGGATGACGGGGAAGAGGCAGAGTGGAAGGAAACCTGTGTGTTGTAATAGCACCGGAACAGACCAATTGGGACAAGTGACGTGTTTCTGTGCTTTAAATTCTAATTTAAAATCTAAATTCTAACTTAATGCGATTGCCACCTATAAACCTCCAAGGCCTTTGGTCTTTGACCCCTTGCATTTTTCTCATCAAACTCAGTGCGAACCTTAAAAGAAAGAAAAATTTGCATTTATATTGACCACTTCCAGATGCCCCAAAGGCAGCCGATGAAGTGCTTTTTATCTCTGCATAGACGGAGGTAATGTTTTCAGCCCTGTTGTCTGCTTGTCTGTAAACAACACATCTCAAAATTGAAAGGACGGATTTCAACAAAATTTGGTACACAGATGGGGCAGGGCCCAAGAATGCCATTTTGAGTCACAATTGCCTTGCTATCTCACTCCCTGCGCAGTCTATGGGATGGCTCACTGGCCTCCCAGAATAACTCCAATGGCTTCAATGGAGACCAATACTTTGGAAGTGGCAGTGGGTTTTCGTCAGCAGAGGGCAGCTCAGGAGGGAAGCAAAGATCTAAAATGGCAAACCTCCCCGAGGCTGTAAAAATATTGATAATTATTAGAAGGTATTGGCCCGTAACTTCCAAGCTTCCGGGAGTTCTAACTTGAGGGTAACGCAAAGGTGCATAGAGGGACGCCCCCTGGAGGTCCTCATGTAAGAACTGCCTGGCAATTGCCTAGGAAGTTCAAACTTCCATTGGGCAATTACCCTGTAATGGGAACCATCCAAAGGTACAATTTAAATCACAAACTTCGGATGGTTCCGACTGTCTTACAGTAATAGCTACTCAGGAAAAGTTGGAAGAATTAAAACCATTTCTAATTCCTGGGTAACTATAGTACTGACCCTCATAGGCCTCCTCCCAATCATAACCCTCTCCACAGGAACCCCATGAACACCTGACCGCCTAACTGACCACACCTCTACTGACCGGCAACCTCTGGCCACCCAGACCCCACCCTCCCACCGACCACTCAACCACCTGACTGACCGCCCAAAACCCCTCAACCACCCAAACCCCCCCAACTGACCACTTGACCACCCACCCTGGCTACCTGAGCCCCCAGAATATCCAATACCCCCCAAATACCTGAGGCCCCCAATTGACCACCCGATGTCCCACCCAATGACCATCTGACTGCCCACCCTGGAACATCTGATCCCCCCTGCTGACCATCTGACACACTCCACCCAACAACTGTCCATTACCCAACTGATCCACCCACTAACCACCTGACCCCTTCCAAACATCAGATCCCCCACCACTGGCCTTCCAACGTGCCCCCCACTCACCACCTGACCCCCCCTTTCCACTGATGACCCGAACCCCCACACTGCCCAACCAACCCATCCAGTTGACCACCTGTCCCCCACCCCCAAACACACAACCAACCCCACTAATCATCTGATCCTCCCGGACACCCAACCCCACCCAATGACCACCCGAGCCCTGGACACCCGGCACAATCCACAGACCACCCAAACGCCCCACTGATCACCCAAACACCCCACTGACCACCCAAACCCACACCCACTGACCATTCGATGCCCCCTGAGCACTCAAACCCCCCCCCCCCCGCACACCCTCCAACTGACTACCTGACACTCCAAATCCCTCCCACTACCTTATAATCCTACCTTCTCCCTGGCTTCTAAAAGCGGCTGGACCTTTCAATTTGCCTGGTATACGGCAGCAAATGCCATAAAAAACGGGGAGGTGCGAGGCTTCTTTACCTCCAACACTACCTCCAGCCCTTGACTGAAGGCCTCAGGAGTGCGCTGCCCTTCACAGTTCTCTCCCCCACCGGCCTGAGTCGGAAGGTCAGGCAAGAAAGGAGTGACCAGATTTCCAGCTAAGTAACTGGGTGCGGCGCGGCAATCCAACACTGATTACCACCCTGCAGAAGTTCAGGCCCAATGTGTATTCTTAAGCAACAAGGAAAAGGAAAGAAGATTGTGATTTGCAGGCAGATCTGTTCACACCCTCCGTTTCTGCTGTGGTAAGTTCCCGATCTCAGCTGGGGGAGATACTGAGCGGGGTTGCGGGATGGGGGGCGTGGGTAACAAGGGATGGTGTTGCTCCCCATGTGAGTGAGGGGAAAACAAAGGGAAAGTCACCTCTTGCTGCGATATTTAGAATAGCCTTGGCGGGGGCAGATCATTAAGCTCTCCCCGCGAGCACATAGGGAGAATTGGCCCTGGGAAAGAACCATCTTAGAAAGAACACTGGCTTAGCCTGAGGCAAAATTTCACATAAAACACACATTTAGAAATTAAGGCTAATTAATTAAAAATACTATGGAGCATTTCAGGTTAGTAAGTTACAATATCCTATTAAAGATGAATACTCCAAGGATATTCAAAGTAATGATAACACTCACAATTTGAGCAACATCTATCCGAACCATTTAGGGATAGTAACTAGTTACACAGTTCCAGCCTTCACTTCATACACCATTTTTTGGGTTTGGTGGGTGGCCTTACAGCTGGATGCCCTTTCTGCCAATAACCATTCCCATTTACCCAATCTGATGCGATACACATTGGCTTGTCTGCCCCAGTGGCTAGGTTCTTCCATGGCCAACAGCTCCTTGGGCTGGATCTTATGGCTTCCCAGCCGAGTGTGTTTTCATTGGGTGGGACCATGGCCACGGGTGGGTAGCTCACCACCCGTCTGTCCACCATAATCTGGTCCCCATAATACAGGGGGTTGGGTAAGGTGCCAACTGGACCACCCACCCTTAGGCCTATTGAGGCCCTTAAGTGGCCAGTTAATGGGCACTTAAGGGCCTCAATTCACCTCCACTGCCATAAAACGCTGGGCAGTTGAAGGCGGGCGAGAGCAGGAAGGCTGTTCACCAAAGTTGGTGAAGAGGCGGGAAGGAAGAGGGGTTACCTCCTTCAGGTGATGCCCTGTGCACATCAGGAGATCATACCCCCATTTTGTACCTCCGAGCCTGGCCTCCAAATCCTGACCCCACCCCTCTCACCCTCTTCCCTAGGATGCCCGCTCCCACCCCAACCAAGAAACCCCGGACTCACCTTGTGCAGCATTCATGACACTTCTTCATATGTCTCCTTGCAGTCCCAGCAGCACACACTACGCTATCCTGGCGCTGCTGGGACTGCAAGATGTGCCAGCCAAAGAGATCAGCTGGCAGCTCTCGAGAGCGGGACTTCCTTCCACTGAGGGGCAGGAGACCCTCTCTCAACTTGTTAAGGCCACCCACAGCATGTTGTCATATCTTCCAGAGAGGGGGCAGGCAAGGGGCAAGCACTACGCTCCCTTATAAAATTCAGCCCCAGAGTGGGACTCAAACCCGTAGCATTCTGCCTCATAGGCAGGAGTCTGAGTGAGCCTGAGGCACACTCTAGCTATTGAAGCTCTCCCTGCAGTCCTGGCTAATGTGTATCTCTCAATAAAATAGATTACTGGTCATTATCTCATTGCTGTCTGAGGAAGCTTGTTTTGCTCAAATTGGTTGCCACATTTTTTTACATTACATCTGCAATCACACTTCAGAGGTACTCCTTGGGGACATTCTGAAGTTGTGAAAGATGTCATGTCTACCAATCTATCAATTTTCTTCACAGAAAGGAGTGAAAGTGAGACTTGCCTCCAGATGAATTTAAAATGCTAAGCATTTGGAATGTGATCTGATTGGGTTCCATGGATGCGATGGCATAAAAACAAGGGCAGATGTCAGCACCATTTAAGGCTTCGCCTGGGCATTTGTCCTGCAGGTGGCAGTCCCAAATTTCTGAGCGACAGCTTGCTGCTCTGCTGGGATGGTAGGTTAGTGAGTGGGGAAGGGTGGGGGGTGGGGTAAGGGAAGTGTTTGGCAAAGTAGGTCTGACTAAAGAAGAAATATTTCTGTTCTGCACTGTGCCTTCTTTTGGTGGCTGTTATCCTCTGTGAGTTGGATTGGGGAAAGTGCAATGTGGGTCTCACTTGCCCCTGGTGAATGGTAAACATGCCTGCTTCATATATGAATATGGTACAGGGGCCAGGTGGAAAATTCCACCGAAATTTAGTCCCCCTCCCCACCTCCATCCACATTGCACGATCCCCAAAAGTTAGAATCTTTCAGGGCTATACTTTTTTCAAACAGTCTCAGGATCAAATTCCTTCAGCTATTCATCCCATTAAACCTCAATAATACCCAAATTCCCACCCACCAGCACAGCAATAATGATCCGGCTGATTCAGTCTCAGAGATATGGAATTGGTCAATGGTTGGACAACTGTTCCTTGGCTGCTCTCACTATATTCAACATACCACCTGAGACAGCTCCTGGGAATGTGGCATTTGGAGCCACTAGTGAGAGCTGGAAGATCCGACAGCACAAACTAAGAGTAAAACCCCACAACCATCTCCACCCCACTTACCGAGTGCAATTGTTTGCCATGCAAAGCTGTTTAAAGCTCATGCCGGACACTTCTATGTGCTCTCACCATATGTTGCTTTATATAATTACATATTGGCCTATTAACTGGTAGAATCCTTGGAACCATGTAAGTGAATAGCACAGAAGAAGGCCATTTGGTCAATTGTACCTGCCCTATTCCTTCAGTAGAGCAGTCGAAAATTACCCCCACTGCCTTGTTCCCTCCCTGTAACCTTGTGTCTTCCTGTGTGACAAATGTTTATTCATCTTCCCTTTAAAATATTAATGGATTCAAATTCAGATCATCCTAAATGGTTTATAGATGTTGGGAAATATGCACGGTGTGATGCTTCTTTTTGCTCACCCCTCTGTGAACTTCAAATGACAGCCAATAATTACATTCTCAGCATATTTTAACAACATGTTGTACCATAAAGAAGCTACGCTTTATTGATAGGCTTCAAAAATTACTTCAAAGCACTGAATGATTGAAGGAACCTTCAGAAGTTATACAGTCAGGTTAAACACCCGGAATAGGGTTCAGGCCTAATTTCCCAGTTTCTCGTTCAGTTGCAATTCTTTTGAGGCCATAAATAAACATCTTCCTTTCAAGTCGCCTTTATCAAATCAATTTATTGAAGTACTCCCTTTAAAAGGTTGCACATAACCCACGGTAGCATCCATCACTGTGCCACGAAGTGATAAAACTCTGGTTCACAGCAGAGTTCCCCCAGCAGGCTATCTTCTCAGTCAGGAGGAGGAAAGACAGTGCAAAGGTTGCCAGATATGTGGGTGATGAATAAAACCTAGGGGCAAGTTGCTTGGCCTGCTCTTTCAGCCAGAAGCAATATTGACGCATTTTAGGGAGGTCTGCTACTGACTAACTTTTCTCTTGCTTTTGCCCTATTTTTATGCTGTCTTTCTCCACGTTGTCCGTTAGCCAGGAGGGTGAGATCATCCAGCCATTGTTGGTGTTTTCCTGAATTATCCATCAGGGAGTGTGCTTTGTGGAACAACTGAGGTCTATCTACAAAATCCTCCTGATGGCTTCACTCCATCACCATTATTTGGCTTGTCTAGTTACCTGGCTATGGATCATACAGAGTTTTCCTTGTTGGCTGACTGAGTTTCACTGCTATTTAAAACTTGGATTAGAACAGAGATATGAGCCAAATTTCTTAAAGTGATCACCTCTGATTCTGGAGCTGAACTCTGCCCAATTTCTCCCAATATTCAAAGGTTCTGTTTGGATCCCCATGGACCCCTACAGCATCCTGAGTCCTCAATATAGGCATCTAACATGTGCTGGATCACCAGTACAGCACTCTGATGTTCTACCCAAAGAAACCAGAATTGCAATCCAAGGTTATGAAATTGGAAGTAGATCAGGGCACAAAGCAGATGGTATCACATCAGTAATTTGTTACATACCTTGTCCAATTCTTATTTTTTTAAATTCTCTCATGGGGTGTCAGCAGGCCAGCATTTGTTGCCCATCACTATTTGCCCTTGAGAAGGTGGTGAGCTGCCTTCTTGAACCGCTGCAGTCCATGTGGTGTAGGTACACCCACAGTGCTGTTAGGGAGGGAGTTCCAGGATTTTGACCCAGCGACAGTGAAGGAACAGTGATATATTTCCAAGTCAGGATGGTGTGTAATTGGAAGGGAACTTGCAAGTAGTACCCTTGTCTTTCTAGGTGAGAGTGTTCATGGATTTGGAAGGTGCTGTCAAAGGAGCATTAGTGAGTTGTGTGGGGCATCTTGTATATGGCACACACTGCTACCACTGGGCAGCAGTGCTGGAGGGAGTGAATGTTTAAGGTGGTTAATGGGGTGCCGATCAAGTGGGAGGCCTTGTCCTGGATGGGGTCAAGCTTCTTGAGTGTTTTTACAGCTGCATTCATCCAGGCAAGTGGAGACTATTCCATCACACTCCTGACTTGTGCCTTGATGGTGGGCAGGCTTTGCAGATCTCCAATATTGGACTGTAACGTATTGCTAAGTTTGCTCTGTATTTGAATCTAATCCCACAGATAGATCCTCCTCCAAGCCAGGCCAGGTTTGGAAGTTCAATGCTGATATCTACATTATCAATATTGCAGTCCAACACCACCCCCAGTCAGCAGGTAACATGCCTTTGAGCTGCTAATAAAATCATAGTATTAAAGAGGCTTCTCCCTCATTCAGGCAGCATCCCAGCTTGTTAAAGCAGAATTGAGCAGGTGAAGCAGGAATGGGTTGGCAGAATTTTGGAGGTGATTATAATGACATTGCCACCCATTTTAGTTCAGCACCAGGTGTCACTCCTCCACTACACCCCAACCCACAAGTAATGTCACAATAACTGCTGCAGCTGGTGTGTTTGGGCTGAAGCCCTCATAACCTTTGATCCTGAGCTGATCAAATTATAAATTCTGTGAGGGCCAAGGGATAATTTTAATGATTTTATTGCAACCACCAGACAGGGATGTGCTTTCAAATACTGCCTAACATCAAATAGTAAACAATTAGATGGTCAGGATGGCAAGAATTGGCAGCTTCTCCACCTACCTGTTCAAAATAATTTTAGTTTTATTTTAGTTGCGTAACCATTAGGAAGAACATGTTTAATTACCATAGGGAAAGGTGCTTTGGAACACACTCTCTTGCCTTGCCACATTGCAAACAAATGGTGCCTCCAGGAAGAATTATTATGCAACCTATTCCTTAGAATTTGTTATGATAAACAAATTATTGGAAAATAATTTATTAACCTTCTGTGCTTAAATGTGCTTCTGGTGTTTTCGATGATTGTTTTTTGGTAACTTGCTGCATCTTTTTTATTGCCTTTATATTATTACTTTTGTTCATAAATTGGCCTCAGTAGTTTTAGCCTGCATGCATTGTGCTGTCATGGTTTGCCTTCAGAGGAGAGGAAAGAATGTTGTGGGGATCTCACACGTTGGGCTTGATTTTCTAACGCTCATGGGATGAGGTTGGGTATGGACGTATTTTGAAAATTGTACTCTCAGATGGAGTGACACCTGCAGAATTTGCTATTTTCAGGCTGAGAAAGCATGAGGCTCGTAACGATTAAAGGTCTACATCTCTGAAACTTCCACACTCAAAGGCAACACTGTGAGATGGGGAGACAGCAGCCTTGCCATTTTCTGCCTGTGTCAATTAAATCTCAATCATATTAATACAGCCTCCAGGTGCTGTGAGTGACCGCCTCCTTTTACATGCCAGGACAGCACAACGCTGGCAAGATTGCAACTCCCTAATGAAATGCCCGCTAAGTACTTCTCTAATTGGCTTAACTATCTGCCCATGTGCTGCCGTTGCTGTTACGCTCCTGCATCCAGGAAAAGTGCACAGGAAGCGGGAATGCATCAGGAAGCCTTCATCACGTTAGAATGCTTTCATATCTAAAATTCCACACTCCATACCTAACTCCAAAGCCGCCTCCTAGGAGCTGGGAAAATTCCGGCCAAAGATATTATTGACCATATTGTCCATTGCTGAGGCTGCCTATTGACAGTTGTATGGATCTTGTTCCAGACTTTGTAGTTGGCGATATTCTTCTTGTGGTTGACTGTCTAGGATCTCTCAGTCATAACCAAGTCAGCCGCTCTGACTTGGCAGTCACCCTTTATCACAAGGCCAATGCCTTGCTCAAGTCAGATTAAAAACGGTTCTCTTGTCAAATAAGATAAACAGCTTGCGGTCTGAAGTTCCCCAATGACACTGAGCATTGCAATGAAATCACAGAGAATGTGCCAAGCTGTTCACAATTACACGATAAATTGTTGCATTACTCTGAACCCTGAGCTGATGCCACACAACTGGTGAACCTTGGATAAGAAGTGGAGTGCCCAACTGCAGGGGGCATTTGCACCAATTGAATGTTTTAGAGGTGTGCACAAGCTATTACAATATTTTGGCCCAGATAAGATTGCCCCCAACCTCTATTACAATAAGCAGGGTCAGACCTCGCTCATTTCTGGATCCATCAGCTCATCAACTACTTGTTAACCATGGTGTCTTAGATGATGATTACTGAGCATTCTACATGTTTCCTAATAGATAAGGAGATGGGTCCAATCCTGGGAAAAATCTGATCTCAAGCTTCTTGCCAACTAAGGAGCCTGATATTCCAGCTGGTGAAAGGATCCTGGGGATTATTTTGGCAAAGACTGAAAATGGATCCAATGCTAATAAGAATGGCCTGTTTGAAATTCCTGATTTAGAGCAACGTTCTGGTCTGAATTGCCGATTGCCATAATTTGAACCTTTCTGGAGGTGGTAACCCGGTGTTAATGACTTGTTAATTATATTGCTAGGATACACAAGTGAAGGGCATTGTTTAATTAAGTACTTTGAGCACAAATAAGGGATAGCTGGGACACTGGGGTTGTGTGGGAGGAGAGCTGTGAGTCTGAACAAGTCAATAAACTCTGAATAAAGAAAAGCTCTGTGCCTTGGTTTCTGCTTCACCAACAAGCTTCAATCCCCTTATCATCAGGCATTTGCAGGTTTATTACTCAAGTGCCTATTAGATGCTATTTTCACGGAGGAGTATACGTAGGCATCTTGCACCCACTTTCACTGAAGATGTGGAATGCTCTGGCTGGCACAGAACAGGATGGCTCAAGGACCAAGGGAAAGGTGCGGGGGGGCAAGGGCATAGGTAATGATGACCATGAAATTACTGATTGTGGTAAAAACCCAATTGCTCACTAATGCCCTTTAGGGAAAGGAATCTGCTGTCCTTACCTGGTTTTACTTTGTTTTTATCTGCTGTCCTTACCTGGTCTGGACTACACGTGACTCCAAGCCAGAGTGTTGTGGTGGACTCTTAACTGCTCTCTGAAATGGCCTAGCGAGCCCCTCTTGTTGTTCAGAGATGGGGATTAAATGCTGTGAGTGAATAAAAAACAAAGGTCCTCCCTTTCCCCTGGCGTCTGCTATAAAGTGAAGTACATAAGAACATAAGAAATAGGAACAGGACTAGACCATTTGGCCCCTCAAGCCTGCTCTGCCATTCAATAAAATCATGGCTGATCTTATGTTTTGATTTCCACATTCCCATCTAACCCCAATAACCTTTACTTCCCTTGCCTAACAAGAACCTATCTACCTCTGCCTTAAAATATTCAATGACCCCGCCTCCACCACCTTCTGAGGCAGAGAATTCCAAAGTCACACAAGCCTCTGAGAGAAAAAAATTCTCCTCATCTCTGTCCTAAAAGGGTGATTGATCCTTAATTTTAAAACAGTGCCCCCCTAGTTCTGGATTGTAGTTGCACAGTGCTGGCTCTTTTTAGGAGAAGACCTCAGAGAATTTCATGAAAAATATTGCTCGAGTATTGGTGAACTTTTGACAAAGTGCCCCAGAAAGCCTGCTGATGTATCACAGATGTCCTGTTCATAGCTCCAACAGAGGCAAGCATGGAATGGTGAATATTCCTTTAAAAGGTGAGTATCCCTTTAAGTGGTCAAATCAACATCAACAACGTGTTATTGCTGATCAGCAGGTTGCTGTTGGGAGAGGCTATTAGTCAAAGTCCTAGCCATCAAAATGCCTTGCAGCCTCTTTAATGAGCACAAGCAGATATTTTAAGGTGCAATCTGCTTTATGAGAATGGCCAAACACCTGCAAACATGAGTGTAAGCGTTGGGAAGCAATGGCATAACACTATTTTTATCAGTGCCAACACTCCACCCTTCTGCATTCCTCAGCAATAAAGTCAGTGTGCACAGTGCATGTTCACAGAACATCCTTCCTGTCTACTGGATCCCAGAACAATGTAACAGCCTTCACACTGTCTTAAAAGAAAGGCTTGGATTTTTATTGTGCTTCTCAGGTTCTCGGGATATTCCAAAGTGCTCTTACAGCCAACTAAACACTTTGTGAAGTGCATTCACCGTTGTAATGTAGGGGACCAGCAGTCAATATGTGCACAGCAAGCCCTCAGAAATAGCAGTGCAATAATGGCTAGATAATGATGTTGACTGAGGAGCAAATATTTGCCTGGCCACAAAGGAAACATCCTCGCCCTTCTTCAAACTTGTGCCAAGGAATTTTCAATATCCATGTGAGAAGGCAGACAGGGCCCTGCCAAAAGCCGGCACCTCTGACAGTACAGCACTCCCTCAAAGCTGCATTGTAATGTCAACCTTGAGTTTTGTGCTCAAATCTCAGGAGTGGGCATAGATTGGATAGACAGAAGGAACTTTTCCCCTTGGTGAAGGGATCAATAACCAGGGAGCACAGATTTAAGATAAGGGACAGGAGATTTAGAGGGGATGTGAGGAAGAATTTTTTCACACAGAGGGTGTTGGGAACTCACTGCCTGAAAGGGTGGTAGAGGCAGAAACCCTCATAACATTTAAGAAGTATTTCGATGTGCACTTGCGATGCCATGGCATACAAGGTTATGGGCTTAGTGCTGGAAAATGGGATTAGAATAGTTAGGTACTTGTTTGCCAGCATAGACTCAACGGGCCGAAGGGCTTTCTTCTATGCTGTAGACCTCTATGACTCTATGAGTGGGACTCAAACTCAGGACTTGCTGACTCAAAGGCAAGAGTGCTGCCACTGAGCTATGGCTGACATCCCAAATTGAGGCAGCTTCTGGTTCCAACTATGGCTAGATATCGATATTTGATTGGCAACATAGCTATTAACCAGGACACCGGGAGAACTCCCCTGCTCTTCTCTAATCATACAATAAAGTACTTGACATCCACCTGAGAGGGCAGGTGGGAGCTCAGTTGAACAGTTCATCCAAAGGCTGCACTTCCGACAGTGCAGCACTCCCCCAGTACTGCACTGAAATCCTGGAGGAGCTACATGACAACCTCCAAGTGTCACCACGAACTGGGATAGTGCTCACAGTAGAATAGAAAGTCATGGGAGTATTTATCATTTATGCCTCTGACTGATTTACTGGCAACTTCTGCCAGATTAGTCAGTTTGCAGTGCGGTGCTGTGTGAGGCAGGTGACAAAATAGCTTGGATGCCAGAGCAGCTCAGTTCACCTCCTGTCAGGTGGCTCATGGCACTATGCTCCTAGAACCACGTAATAACCTGCTGTGGCCTCCTTTACTCTGCACAACAGGCCTACAAACTGAAATATCAGAATAGGAGGAATCACAGAATCCGCACAATCATTATGGTGCAGAGGAAGGCCATTTGGCTCATCATGTCTGCACCGGCTCTCTGAATGAGCAACTCACCAATTGCCGATGCCCCCGCCCTCTCCCCATAATCCTGTACACTCTTCCTTTTCAGATAGCTGTCTAATTTCTTTTTGAATGCCTCGATTGAACCTGCCGCCACCAAACTCAGGCAGTGAGAGACAGTAACCACTGAGGCTGAAGATCAGGCATACAAAGAGGATTGCTACAGCATGAGACTTGACAGCTGATCGGTCATGTGTGAACCCTACTCTCGACATTGTGCTACGATAATTATCAGAATGACCATTATAAGAAGACAATTACCCTCTCATGTAATAGCACTCATATTTGTAGGTGTCAACTGAAACAAAACCAGAAAGCGGCATTTGCAGATCTGATGTCATTTTCTTTGGTAATGAAGCAAAACAGACAGAATAAGAATATCAAAATTATCTTTAAGTTACTGGAACATCAGGCAGAAATATGAACAAAGAATGAACAGCATTCTGACCACTAGTGATATTTTGTACTCTCTTTTACTTATTCCTGACCACGCTATAATGCTTTTGAGGTCACAGGTCATAGTTCCTTTCCTGTTATTTACTTCTATCATCACAATACTAGGTACTGGAATTTTGTTAAACTTCTAAAACATTCAGAAGGCATACATGAACCCACTATCTGTATGGGCTCTCACTTGCCAACTTTCACTGTGTTGATGAGGAGTTGGTGTCCTGTATCTCCAGAGCTTCTCTCTCCAGATAGATTAGTACCCAGGTGTCTGGTGACTGCAGACCGCCACCTTTGGTTGTTACTAGTTTAATGGTTTGTAATTGTGTCCAACTCTTCCCTTTTCACTGTTGTCATCATTCAAGTATTGAAAGGGAATAGTGCCAAATTAAGTGGAGCTGTGAATTTATTGCTCATTGTAATTCCCCATGGGATAATATTTAAACACTCAAGTGCCTGCTCCTCATCCTGACTTTGACATTCTATGTTACCAGCCAGCCGAAGTGCCCTCAATAGATCACTGAACTTGATTTTTTGTTATCCATTCAGCTGTATCACTACTTTCCCAATAGTTCATACTGCATGGGTTATGAACTTTGACCTGTTTAATGCAGGAAATTAGATAGAATATGCAGGGGAAGGCGATGGCGTAGTGGTATTGTCACTGGACTAGTGAACCAGAGACCCAGGGTAAAGTTCTGTGGACCTGGGTTTGAATCCCTGTCACAACGATGGCAAGGGTGCAGGATGTACTCTGAGTGGGGGGCTTCTATGTCCATCACCAAGAGTGGCTCGGTGCCACGACTGTCCGAGCCGGCCGATTCCTAAGGACATAGCTGCTAGACTGGGTCTGTGGCAGGTGATGAGGGAGCCAACAAGAGGTGACAACGCACTTGATCTCATCCTCACAAACCTGCCTGCCACAGATTCATCTGTCCACGACAGTTTCAGAAGTAGTGACCACTGCACATTCATTGTGGAGACCAAGTCCCGCCTTCACATTGAAGATTCCCTCCATCATGTTGTGTGGCACTATCACCATGCTAAACGGGATAGATTTCGAACAGATCTAGCAACTCAAGACTGCGCATCCATGAGGCATTTTGGGCATCAACAGCAGCAGAATTGTACTTGAACACAATCTGTAACCTCATGGCCTGGCACATCTCCCACTCTACCATTGCCATCAAGCCAGGGGATCAACCCTGGTTCAATGACGAGTGCAGGAGGCCAGCCAGGAGCAGCACCAGGCATATCTAAAAATGAGGTGTCAACCTGGTGAAGCTATAACACAGGACTACTTGTGGGCCAAACAGCATAAGCAGCAAGCAATAGACAAAGCTAAACGATCCCACAACCAACAGATCAGATCTAAGCTCTGCAATCCTGCCTCATCCAGTTGCGAATTGTGGTGGACAATTAAACAACGCACTGGAGGAGGAAGCTCCACAAATATCCCCATCCTCAATGATGGAGGAGCCCAGCACAGCAGTGCAAAAGATAATGCTAAAGCATTTGCAACAATCTTCAGCCAGAAGTGCCGAGTGGATGATCCATCCCGGCCCCCTCTGAAGGTCCCCAGCATCACAGATGCCAGTCTTCAGCCAATTCGATTCACTCCATGTGATATCAAGAAAGGACTGAAGGCAATGGATACTGCAAACACTGTGGGCCCTGACAATATTCCAGCAATAGTACTGAAGACTTGTACTCCAGAACTTGCCGCGCCCCTAGCCAAGCTGTTCCAACAGAGCTACAACACTGGTATCTACCCGGCTATGTGGAAAATTGCCTAAGTATGTCCTGTACACAAAAAGCAGGACAAATCCAACCTGGCCAATTCCCGCTCCAACAGTCTACTCTCAATCATCAGTAAAGTGATGGAAGGGATCATCAACAGTGCCATGAATCGGCGCTTGCTTAGCAAAAACCTGCTCATTGATGCCCAGTTTGGGTTTCACCAGGGCCACTCAGCTCCTAAGCTCTTTGCAGCCTTGGTTCAAACATGGACGAAAGAGCTGAACTCCCAAGGTGAGGTGAGAGTGACTGCTCTTGACATCAAGGCAGCATTTGTCCAAGTGTGGCATCAAGGAATCCTAGCAAAATTAGAGCCAGTGGGAATCGGGGAAAACTTTCCGCTGTTTGGAGTCATACCTAGCACAAAGGAAGATGGTTGTGGTTTTTGGAGGTCAGTAATCTCAGCTCCAGGGCATCACTGCAAGAGTTCCTCAGGGTAGTCTCCTAGGCCCAATTATCTTCAGCTGCTTCATCAATGACCTTTCCTCCATCGTAAGGTTAGAAGTGGGGATGTTCACTGATGATTGCACAATGTTCAGCACCATTCATGATTCCTCAGATATTGAAGCAGCCCACATCCAAATGCAGCAAGATCTGGACAATGTCCAGGCTTGGGCTGACAAGTGGCAAGTAACATTCACGTCTCACAAATGTCAGGCAATGACCATCTCCAACAAGAGAGAATCTCACCATCGTCCCTTGATGTTCTATGGTATTACCATAACTGAACCCCTGACTATCAACATTCTTGGGGTTACCATTGACCAGAAACCGAACTGGACTAGCCATATAAATACTGTGGCTACAAGAGCAGGTCAGAGGCTAGGAATCGTGTGACGCGTAACTCACCTACTGACTCCGCAAAGCCTGTCCATCATCTACAAGGCACGTCAGGAGTGTGCAAGTCAGAATACTCTCCACTTGCTTGGATGAATGTAGCTCCCACAACACTTAAGAAGCTAGACACTGTGTAGGACAAAGCAGCCCACTTGATTGGCACTTTATCCACAAACATTCACTCCCACCACCGCCGACGTACAGTAGCAGCAGTGTGCACAAGATGCGCTGCAGGAATTCACCAAAGATCCTTAGACAACACCTTCCAAACCCATGACCACTACCATCTAGAAAGACAAAGGCAGCAGATAGATGGGAACACCACCACCTGGAAGTTCCCCTCCAAGTCATTCACCATCCTGACTTGGAAATATATTGCCGTTGCTGGGTCAAAATCCTGGAACTCCCTTCCTAACAGCACTGTGGGTGTACCTACACCACATGGGCTGCAGCAGTTCATGAAGCAGCTTACCATCACCTTCTCTAGGGCAAGTAGGGATGGGAAATAAATGCTGGCCCAGCTAGCGAAGCCCACATCCTGTGAATGAATTTTTTAAAAGTGTATAGCTTTCACCTAGCCTGTTAGCACTAAGTGTAATGGAAATCAACTTCTATGCATCTCACTGTTCTCTATAAGCTCTCAAATCCTCAAAGATTTGTGGAAATGTACTGGTGTGAGTTAATACTGGAGGGTTTACCCTCAGACTAATAGTGATCCCTATGAGAAACCCCTCAAAGTGCATTGAAACCTTGGATAAAAACAGAAAATGCTGGATATACTCTACAAATCAGACATCTGTGGCCAGGGAAACAAGGTCAACGTTTCGGGTTGAGGACTTTGCATCAGACTGAAAAATGTTAAGAGGTTTCACGCAAATACAGAAGCAGGGAAAGCGGAAAGGAGGGAAAGAACAAAAGGTCTGTAATGGTATGGAAGCAGGAGGGGTTAAATGACAGAAGGATAATGGAGCCAACAATAAGGGGATGGTAATGGGTAAAGTAAAGAAACAAAAGATGTATTTAAATGAGATATAAATGGCAAAAGAAAAATTATGACCAGCACTCACTGTCCCAAAAAAATTGAAGCAATAGTTTTGATCTCAAATATTTGGAAGATGATCCCCTCCACTGTGGTTGACAAGGCCCTCCACCACATCTGGCCCGTTTCTGACTCCTGCCCCACTTGTTCCCCTCCCTTTCAGGACCATGATATGGTTCCCCTTCACCTTCCAGTCCACCAGCCTCCACTTTCAAAAAGTTATCGCTCGCCATTTCAACCACCTCCAGTATGAATACTCCCTCCGCAACTTTTACACTCCTCAATCATCCGCAACATCCCCTCACTTTTCCTCAGTGCCTTCTGATGCAAGCACAGGAGATGCATCACCTGCCCTTTTACCTTCTTCCTTCCCACTATCCAGCATCCCAAACATTCCACCCTTGTACTTTTCTAATTTATTATACTATATTTGCTGCTGATGATGCAATCTCCTCTATATTCAGAAGAGTAAATGTATATTGGGTGACTGTTTTGCTGAACACCTCCACAAGTATAACCTTGAACTTCCAGTTGCCTGTCTTTTTAATCCGCTGGTCCATTTACACACTGACCTCACCGTCCTCAGTCACTTACACTGTTGCAATGAAGTGTGACAAACTGCATCTCATCTTCCAAGCTTTGCAGCCTTCCGGACTTGACATTAAGTTCAACAATTTCAAATCACCAATGAAACATTAACTCTGTTTCTCTCTCCACCAATGCTGCCTGACCTGCTGAGAATTTCCAGCATTTTCTGTTTTCATTTTAGATTTCTGCCATCTGCAGTATTTTGTTTTCAGATGGAAATCTTGGCACAGGTTCAGCCTACGTACTGACATCTGAACCTTGAAATGATTCATCCTGCGTAGCTACATGTAAGGTCTTGGAACGGCGAGACACTCTAAAAGACACAAAGGGACTTAGCTGACTCATGGGTGTCTGGGGTGAAAAAAAGGGCTGGAACCGATTCACTAACATGTTCTAAACATAGATATTACAGGAACCGATTACCATTGACTTCCAGTCTGGGGAGATTGCTTTACTGTCACAAATTCCAATGGTGGAAACGAGTCAATTTTTCAGAATGTACCCATGATAGCAAGCACTGGAATAAAGAGTGGGATAGGAAAGTTGCTTGTTGCTTGTGGTATAGGAATGAGGCATTATGCCATTTATAATGGTATAAATCACGTGATTATTTCATGGAGTAGAGATTGCATCCCATTCTTAGTACTGGAACATTTCTTCTAAAAATTGATGTTTGTAATATTTAAACATTAAAAACAGTGTAGGGAAAATTGGAAACGTTTATATTCTCAACTGCTTATCATAGAACACATAGCGATGCCGTTATAAGTGACCAGCATGAGAATACTATGGGCCATTAAATTAATTTTCAGAATTATTCCTTACAGTTTACTCCTTATGTATTAATTGCAGACAGCAAAACTTCAGCAATTTTACAGACTTAATGCACAAAAATATGTCCAAAGGCATTTCAGCCAGATGGCTAGGAAAGAGATGAGGCAGAAAAGATTAGAAAGAAAAAATGTCACGGACGCTGGAAAACTGAAATATAAACAGAAAATGCCAGTAAGTACTGTGCAGGTCAGGCAATATCTGTGGAGCTAGACTGCAACACACTGAAGCACAGCCACAAACAGATTATTGTAATTTTCCTCTCCTTGAGGGTCCACTCCAGGACTTGAGCACAAAAATCTAGGTTGACACTTGAGTGAGTACTGAGAAGATGCTGCACTGCCTGAGGTGCTGTCTTTCAGATGAGGCATTAAACCAAGGCCCAATCTACCCTCTCGGGTGGACGGTAAAGATCCCAGGGCACTATTTCACAGAAAAGCAATGAAGTTCCCCTGGGTCTTCAGACCAATATTTATTCCTCAATCGACATCACAATAACAGATTGCCATTTGTGGGAGCTTGCTGTTTGCAAATTGACTGCCCACATTTCCTACATTACAACAGTGGTTACACTTCAAAAAGATGTATTTCAGAGGCTGTAAAGTGCTTTGGGATGTCTGGTGATCACAAGAGGTGTGATATAAATGGAAGGTTTTTTTGATTCCTGTTATGTTACTGTTCCCCATATGTTAGTTACTCTCTGGTACTTTGCAAATGAACACTGCATATGTGAACCTTGGCAGTGAGTGTTGGCACTATTTATGACACACACCACACAACTGAGTCTAATTATCCTCATCCAAAACACACCTTCCAAACCTGCAACCTCTAACAGGCCTTTCGGAGGACAAGGGGCAGCAGATGCGGGGGAACACCACCACTGCAAGTTCCCCTCCAAGCCCCTCACCATCCTGACTTGGAAATATATTGCCGTTCCTTTACTGTCACTTGGTCAAAATCCTGGAGAACTTCCTTCCTAACAGCACTGTGGGTGTGCTTATACCACATGGATTGCAGAGGTTCAAGAAGGCAGCTCACCATCAGCTTCTCATGGCAATTTGGATGGGCAACCAATGCTGCCCTTGCCAGTGATGCTCACACCCCAAGAATTAATAAAAAAAACACTTTTCCTCAGTACAAGACCAGTTGTGGAGCCCCTGGCACCGATTTTGAGTAGAGTAGCGAACTCAGCAGACTAGGAATTGAATTTGGAATTTTCAGAGCCTAGAATGCACATAAATTCAGGGGCCTATCAGTCAACTCAATCTGACATTGTAACAATTTACACATGATGCTTGCATAGTGAGTCACTAATTTTACTTTGCAGTAAGAAGGGGTGAGTAAAGAGGGAGGGAAGATCAATAGGTGAATCATGCCAGTCCATATACAAGGAGGTTCTATAACAATGAGCCTTCATCCATAGCAAAACCAAAAGGGAACATCCTGTCCATAATGATTCCACCTCTTCAATTATCCATTTATATAAACCGCAGCAGTTTGCCTCCTGAAAACTGACTGAGACAACATGAGAATGAGTCTATCCACACAAGTGAAGATTGCGTAATAGTAAAATGAACAGCTGAACTTGGAATTGCAAGGTTACTGAGAAACAGTATGACCTAAGGACATGTAACTTGTAGGTGTGTCACTTTCAGATAATGTGGGGGAATGTTGTTTTATTTCTTTCGCACAGACTAATGGAGCAAGGAGGGGTGTCGGGGGTGGGTGCTGCTGCTGAATACTACATTCTCACAAATAGAGGACAAATAGAACAAAAGGATCTCATTTATATAGCATCTTTCACACCCACAGGATGTCCCAAAGCACTTTACAACTTATCAAGTACTTTTGAAGTGTAGTCATTGCTGGAATATAGGAATATTAACCGAATAGTCACCTTCAGGTGCTTTTAGACCATTTTGAGTAGCTGGGTTGCAGAGTTGAGTAGACAGTTATCAGTCCGCCCTCTTACCCAGTTGCAATTTCTGGAGCTTCAAAAATGTTTCTATCAATAAGGTGCATCTGAAATGCAAGACACGGAAACATTTTTATATATTTAACAATTAGCCCAAAATATAATAGGGTTGCATGTGAAATGAACCCCAGCCAGCAATATGAAGCCTAGAGCTATTGACTTCATCCTGTCTAAATTTCAGCTTTTGTTTTCTCTGGGTCATCCAAGGCACTGGTGTGGAGAAAAATAAAAGGAGAAGGCTCTCCTTTTATTAGCAATCAATTCGGCCAATTTGTTGGAGAGACAAAGGTGAAAGGGTCGTTCCCTAATAGTGTCCTTTTCAACTCCAGGCTACTCTCATAAATTCATTGCAATATTGAGGACGTATCGAGGGCGGGTTAGAAGGTGATCATCATTTGACAGAAAAGATACAATTTTTAAGCTCAGTATCAAAGAAGGGACTCAAATCAGAGCACATTAGAGCATGAACTGGAGAAGGATATTATTCCAGGCAGGGATTAGACAGGATTTTACCAGCATGATAGTCCCATTGACCTAGTCTATCCTAAGTTCTTTATGACATGTAGTCACAAAAACAGTTATGAAATAGTATAGCAAAGGCAAAATATCAGAGTTCCGTTCCTCATTAGAGGAATTGGCCATCATTTTTAACGCATTTTTAACCATTGGTTCATGACTAACCCAAAGTAAATTTAATTTGTTTCCATAATAAGGGGCCATCAAAGGACCCATTGCAAACAAACACTTCTGACATGGATGCAGCAGCATGTTTGCAACATGTGAACGATTGGCATCACACCATTCCCAGGCCTGCCCATAAAGATGGTGAAGGCGGAACTCTGCACTTGGCTGTGCAAGGAGCGTGTGGCAGCGACTTAGGGATTGTTGTTTCAGAGTGTATCAGAGAGAGGGAGGGAGCAGAGGCAGGGTACAGCAAACTCACATCCACCCATTGACAACACAGCAACTGCATATTAGAGAGCGCAGTCAGTACACCCACCGAGACGACTACACATAAAAACAGGCAATTTTATTAAGACACATCCACACATTACTATGTCCACACATACAAAATACATACTTTACTGTGTCCACACATACACAAATTACTATGCCCACACACACACATTTAACTGTATTCACACATACACACATTACTGTGTCCACACATACAAAATATACTGTATCCACACATACACACATTACTACGTACACACATACAAAATACACATATTACTGTGTCCACATTACTGTGTCCACACATGCACACATTACTATATCCACAAATACACACACTATTGTGTCCCCACGTACACACATTACTGTGTCCCCACGTACACACGTTACTATGTCCCCACGTACGCACGTTAGTGTCCATACGTACACACATTACTGCGTCCACAAATACACACATTATTGTGTCCATACATACACACATTACTGCGTCCACACATATATACATTACTGCATCCACAGATACACACATTACTGTGTCCACATACAAAATACACACATTACTGTGTCCACACATACACACATTACTACGTACACACATGCACACATTACTGTGTCCACACATACAAAATACACATTACTGCGTCCACACATTCACACATTATTGTGTCCACACGTACACACATTACTGCGTCCACACGTACACACATTACTGCGTCCACACGTACACACATTACTGCGTCCACACGTACACACATTACTGCGTCCACACATACACATGTTACTGCGTCCACACGTCCACTCATTATTGTGTCCACATGTACACACATTACTGCGTCCACACGCACACACATTACTGCATCCACACGTACACATATCACTGCGTTCACACATTCACATGTTACTGCGTCCACACGTCCACACATTATTGTGTCCACACGTACACTCATTACTGTGTCCACATATATGCACATTATTAAGTGCACACATATGCACATTACTGCATCCACACATATGCACATTACCATGTCCACACATACAGACATTACTGTGTCCACATATATACACATTACTAAGTGCACACATATGCACGTTACTGCATCCACATGTATACACATTACTGTGCATGTATGTAAACACACACAAACACCGGCACACACACACAGACTATCCTGTTCAGACACAGTCTAGTCTGTTCAGAGACACACAGACTATCCTGTTCACACACATAGATTATCCTATTCACACACATACAGACTGTACTGTTCACACATACACAGATTATCCTGTTTACACACACGCGCACACACAATCCTGTCCACACACACACAGACTATACTGTTCACAAACACACACACACACACAGACACACACAGACTATCCTGTTCACACACAGACTGTCCTGTCCACACACAGATTATCCTGTTTACGTACATGCACACACACAGACTATCCTCTTCATGCACACAGACTATCCTGCTCACACACACAGACAATCCTGTTCACACATACACAGTCTATCCTTTTTGCACACACAGACATTATCTTCTTCACACATACACAGACTATTCTGTGCACACACAAATAGACTATCCTGTTCAGACACACAGAATATCCAGTTCACAGACACATACACACACACACAAACACACATGCACTCAGACTATCCTATTCACACATGCAGACTATCCTGTTGATACACACAGAGACTATTCTGTTCACACGCACACAAACTATTCTGTGCACACACAAATAGACTATCCTGTTCACAAACACACAATGTCCAGTTCACAGACACACACGCACACATATACACACACACACAAACACACATACACACAGACTATCCTGTTCACACATGCACAGACTCTCCAGTTCATACACACAGAGACTATTCTGTTCACATGCACACAGACTATTCTGTATACACACACAGACTATCCTGCTCACAAAATGACTATCCTGATCACATACACAGACTCTCCTTCACACACACACAGAGGTTATCCTGTTCACACACACACAGACTCTCCAGTTCAGACACACACAAACACACATTATCCTGTTCACACACTGACTATCCTGTTCACACACATAGACTATCCTGCTCACACACACACAGTCCTGTTCACACACACAAAGACTATGATGTTCACACACACACGCACACTATCGTGTTCACACATACATAAATTATCCTGTTTACACACACAGAGTACCCTGTTCACACGCAGAGAGACTATACTGTTCATACACACAGCCTATCCTGTTCACAGACAGACACTATCCTGTTCACATACATGCACACAGTGTGTACTGTTTACACATACGCAGATTATCCTGTGTGCACACATAGAGTATACCGTACATACACACAGGAGACTATCCTGTTCACACACAGAGTACACATTTCACACACACACACAAACACACACACAATCCTCTTCACACACACAGACTATCCTGTTCACACACACAGCCTATCCTGTATACACACACAGACTATCTAGTTCACACACACACAGTCCACCCTGTTCACATACACACACATTCTCCTCTTCACACATAAACAGATTATCCTGTTTACACACACAGACTATACAGTTGACACACACACATACGCACAGAGTTTATCCTGTTTACACACACAGAGACTATACTGTTCATACACACACAGACTATCCTATTCATACACACGGAAACTATCCAGTTCACACATAGACACTATCCTGTTCGCAAGTACACAGATTATCATGTTTACACACACAGACTATACAGTACACACACATACACAGTATCCTTTTAATACTTACACACTATCCTTTTAACACACACACACTATCCTGCTCACAGGCACAGACTATCCTGTTCGCACACATGCAGATTATCCTGTTCATGCATACTCCAATTATCCTTTTTATATACACACAGACTATCCCGTTCACACACACAGACTAATATGTTCACACATACACAGACTATCCAGTTCACACACAGCCACTATCCTGTTCACACACATGCACACAGACTATCCTGTTCACACACACATACTAATATGTTCACACATACACAGACTATCCAGTTCACACACAGACACTATCCTGTTCACACACATGTACACAGACTATCATGTTCACAGACACACAGACTATCCTGTTCATACACAGACTATCCAGCTCACAGACACACACACATACATGCACACACACACACACACACAGTCTATCCTGTTCAAACACACAGATTATGCTGTTCACACAGAATTACCTGCTCACAATATGACTATCCTGTTCACACACACAGACTATCCTGTTCACACACATAGAAACTATCCTGTTCACACACACACGCAATCCTGTTCAGACACACATAGACTATTGTCATAAAGCTATTAATGTATATCATATTATTGGAAAATATTTTTTTTAAAATAGAGATTTAGTCTGTGGGTGTGTCTTAATTGGATTAAAGCCAGTTAGTCTCGGTGCTTTGATGTGTACTAAGAGGTAGCGTGCATGGGCATTTTTTGAAAAGAGCTTTCAAGAAGTGGGGTGAAATCTACCACCTAGCTAGCAGATACCAAGCAATATGTTTATATTATTAATAAAATTGGTACTATGAAAGGAGTTTGATTGTAAAAGGTGGAGTTCAAAGAGGCTGGTGATACAATGAGAGTTTACATTCAATGAGTGGTGCTAGGTATAACTTCAGCAGTTCTGTGTGTACAGGGCAGAGGCAAAGTGAGATCAACAGCAGCTGTAAGCCTCCAACTGGTTCCACAGGAACCAAAGTGAAAAGGATCTCATTTTGAATTTGTAAGGTGAAAATGCTTTGCCTGCTGTCGGGTTAAGCCTATGGGTTGTTGTTGCCTTAATGGAGATTAGTTTGGGAATTTGTTAAAAGTTATGATAGTAGTAATTTGAAGCTATGTGAGTATATATTTTAACCTGTGTAAATTAGTAAAATGTTTAATTTAGTTTCATGTAAAACCTTGAGAACTGGTGGTCTGATTTCTGAATTTAGAGTCACATCTCAAACATAATACTTAAAATTGTAAGTAATGACAGTTGTTTAAAGTCTCCCTCTGGGATTTTTAAATAGCTCAGCTTTACCAACTGCATAGGTCATAACAATTGGGGGATCTAGCAGGATAAAAGTACTTCTAATTCCTTGATTGGTTTGGAATTGGTGAATCTTAAAGGTCATGAGTATGAGGGGCACTTTGAATTCAGGAGTTGGTGAGGTATTTTAGAAGTGGTGAGACTGCAAGATGGCTTTGGCAATTGCTAAGACTTGTCTGGGAATAGAAGAGATAATTCTGATTGGGTTGTGGAAAATAACCAAAGGTAAGTTCACAGAGTTGGCATATAAGCTAAAATTGGGGTTACCTAGGTATAGTTAAAGGTATAACACAGCATCTACAGTTGGAAGTGAAACCTGACACTAGTGAGTCACAGCTGGAGGTAGTGAGACTTCAGTTGCAAAAGAAAAAGCTTGAATTAGAAGCAAAGGACAGGGAAATGGCTTTTAAAAGGGAATTAGAAATTGTGAAGATGGAGAAGGAGGAAAGAGAAAGAGAGAAATGGAGAAAATTCCAACCGAAAATGTTGGCAGTTAGAAAAGATATATCAGTGGGCAAGGAAGGATTTATCTCTAGAGGAGAAGCCAGTCAAGGTAGGTTTACATTTGTACAAGCTCTCCCAAAATTTGAGGAAAAAGATATTGAAACATTCTTTATTTCATTTGAAAAGCTAGCTAAACAGATGAAATGGCCATAGGAAAACTAGACATTATTATTACAGTCTAAGTGGTTAGGTAGGGCACATGAAGTATATGCTTCGCTTTCAGGAGAAAGGTCAATGAATTATGATGTGGCGAAAAAAGCTATTTTGAGTGCATATGAGTTGGTTCCTAAAGCCTACAGGCAGAAATTTAGGAATATGAGAAAACAGCCTGGGCAAACTTATACTGAGTTTGAAAGGTTAAAACAAAATAATTTTGACTGGTCGATATGGGTGTTAAAAATAGAGACAACCTATGCAGCTCTTAGGGAAGTAACTTTTTGGAAAAAGTGAAAGATTCAATCTCTTCATTAGTGGGAACTCATGTGGAGGAACAGAGGGTTGATTCTGTAAGACAAGCAGCAGAGATAGCCAATGATTATTAGTTAGTTCATAGAGCTAAACCTTTTTTCTGTCACCCTTTCAAGTTGGAAAAGGATAAAAAGTGGGATGGTGAAAGGAATGCAGGTAGTCAGGGAAGAGAAGAAGTAGCTGGAAATTCCCAGCAAGTTTTTGTCTCAGAATAAAAAAGAAGGTGCTGAAGGTAGAAGTGACATTCCATAATTGAAGTGTTTTCATGTAAATATGCTTAAAAAGTACTTTGAAAGGGAAGAGGAACAAAAGCAGGTATTAGTAATGGGTGGATGATGAGAAAGAGGCAGAAGTGCAGGACTCTGAAATTGATTTTCCTCGAATCAAATTGGATAATGAGGGGGTGCTTGAAAACGTAAATGAAATATTGAGTTACCTTCCAAGCAAGCATCAAAGTGATTTAGAAAAGCTATTGCAGTCACACAAACCTATTTGTAGAAATAAGTTGGGAAAGACACATTTAGCTTTACATGATGTATGTATAGGAATATCATCTTCAATAAGGCAACAACCATATAAATTAAATCCGGCAAAGTTATCACAAGTTCAAAAAGAAATTGATTTCATGCTTCAAAATTATATCATTGAGTCTAGTTGCAGTAACTGGAGTTCGCTTATTGTACTGGTACAAAAACTAGATGAAACACAAAGACTGTGTGTGGACTATCAAATGATGAATGCGGTGACAAAAATGGATTCATATCCCATACCATGGCTGGAGAAAGCGGGACAATCAAAATTTATCACAAAGATTGACTTGCTAAAAGGATATTGGCAAGTACCCATTGTCTGAGAGGGCTAAGTAGATATCTGCTTTTGTAACGCCAAGTGGGTATATCAGTTTAAAGGCATGCCTTGGTACAAAGAGTGCACCTGCAACATTTCAAAGATTGACAAACAAAGTAATTGCAGGTCTAAGCAATTGTACGGTTTATTTTGATGATCTAATCATTTTCAGTGAAACTTGGGAGGAGCATTTACAGCATCTAGAGGAATTATTTACTCGACTACAAGAAGCTAACTTTGTGATGAACTTGGCTAAAAGTGAATTTGCAAAAGCACAAGTTACGTATCTAGGCCATACCATTGGACATGGTAAAGTAGCTCCGAGGGATGTGAAAGTCAAGGCTATCGTGGAGTTCCCAGTGCCTACAACAAAAATCAGAAGTTTTGAGATTTCTGGGCATGAGTGGGTTTTACCGGTGGCTACTCCACTGTCTGAACTGTTAAAAAAGAACAAGAAATTTCAATGGACACTGGAGTGTCAGAAGTCATTCAATAGTTTGAAAACTGTATTAACAATGACATTAGTTTTGGCAGTACGCAATTACGCTAAGCAATTCAAGTTGGCCGTTGACACAAGCGATATAGGCATTGGGGCTGTATTGTTAAAAGAAGATGACACTGGAACACCCGATAGGGTGTTTTTCACGGAAGCTGAATGTACAACAGAGAAGATATTCAACGATCGAAAAAGAGCCTTTAAGTTTGATGTTAGCATTGCAGCATTTTGAAACTTATGTTGCAAACAATTCATCAGAAACAATTGTTTAGACAAACCATAATCCTTTAAAGCTTTTGTACAAATTTCGTGACAAAAGTGCAAAAATATGGAGTCTATTATTACAACCAATTAATCTACGGATTATATATATTTCAGGAAGAGAAAATTTGTTAGCAGATGCCTTATTAAGAGTTTCAAGCTTAAAGGAAAACAGGACTTTTTTAAAAAAATGTGATCACTGAACTGATATGATTTCTGTTGACACCAAGGACTTATGTATATTTATGTTGTTATGTTAATGCATGCATCTGGTAATGTAATAGTGTAATAAGTATAGAAGGTAGTGTGAGATGGGTTTTAAAATGAAGCCATCTTTTAGAATTATGACAGTTCATTTTCTGATAAGGAGCAGGATGTCATGAAGCTATTAATGTATATAATATTATTGGGAAACATTTTTCTTTTAAAACAGGTTTAGTCTGTGGTTGTGTCTTAACTGGATTAAAGCCACATAGTCTGGGTGCTTTGATTTGTACTAGTTTTGATATGTAAGAGACATAGCGTGCATTTGCATTTTTTGAATAGAGCATCCAAGAAGTGGGGTGAAAACTACCACGTAGCTAGCAGATACCAAGCAATATGTTTATATTATTAATAACATTGGTACTATGTTTTGTTGTAAAAGGTGGAGTTCAAAGGCTGGTGATACAATGAGAATTTACATTCAATAAGCGGTTCTAGGTATAACTTTGGCAGTTTTGTGTGCACAGGGCAGAGGCAATTTAAGATCAAAAGGCAGCTGTAAGCCTCCAATTAGCTCCACAGGAACTAAAGTGAAAAGAACCTAATTTTGAATTCGTAAGGTGAAAATGCTTTGCCTGGTGTCAGGTTAGGTCGATGGGTTGTTGTTGCCTTAATGGAAATTAGTTTGGGAATATGTGACAAGTTATGATAGTAGTAATTTGAAGCTATGTGTGTATATATTTTAACCTGCATAAATTAATAAAATATTTCACTTAGTTTCATGTAAAACCTTGAGAACTGGTGGTCTGATTCCAGAATTTAGACTCATATTTCAAACATAAAACTTAAAATTATAGGTTATGACGGTTGTTTAAAGTTTTCCTCTGTGATTTTTAAATCACTCTGCTTTACCAACTGCATCGGACATTACACAAGCCTGCTCACACACACTGACTACCCTGTATACACATAGACTATCCTGTTCACATACACACATAGACTATGCTGTTCACACACACAGACTATCCTGCTTACACACATAGATTATCCTGTTCACACACATGCAGACTACCCTGTTCACACACCCAGAAAGTATCCTGTTCACAAATACACAGACTATCCTGTTCACACACACACAGGCTATACTGTTCAGACACACACATAGACTGTCCTGTTCACACACACAGAATATCCAGTTCACAGACACACACACACCCACACAGACTATCCTTTTCACACACACACACAAACACAGATAATCATGTTCACACATACACAGACTATGCTGTTCACACATACACAGACTATGCTGTTCATACACACACAGGGAAGGATCCACCCCCCCCCTCCGGCCAGGGGAAGTGCAGGAGCGGGTGCGCCTCCAATTGGCACCCCCAATCAGAGGTGTGGCGCAATTTTACGTGGGTGGACCAATTAAGGCCCGCCCAGTGTGACGTCGGTCAGGAAGCGCAATGCCAAGAATTCCCTCAGCCGAGAAAACTCATCTCCCTGAGGCTAACTGCTGCCTCAGGGAGATTGGCACCAAATTTAAAAATGGTGAAGGGGCAAAAATAAAACTTCCCTGACATGTTCCCTAATGTGAAGCTGTCACATGAGTTAGGACATGTCCATCACTTTTAATCAAACATTTGTTAAATTTTTAAAAACCCTCGTGAAACCTCATCTCACCTGTGGATGAGGTTTCTTGCTTTCTCTGAAGCCTGCCAGGGCTCCCGGCCTGCCCGCCAACCTTAAGGTTGGGCAGGTAGGTCCATTAATGAGCTTAATTCCTTTTTAAATGGCCTCAATAGGCCGTTGACAGGTTGGAGGGCGCACAGCTGATTCAGCTGAGCCCCCACCGACCTGAAAATTGAAAAGAGTTCCGCCCGAATTCATCCCGCATCATTTTATGTGTCAGCGAGCGGTCCCTGCCCCCACTCGCCAAGCTCAATATCCTGGCCACAGACTATCCTGTTCACACACACAGACTATCCTGTTCATACACACACAGACTATCCTGTTCATACACACACAGACTATCCTGTTCACACATACACAGACTATCCTGTTCACACACACTGACTATGCATATTCATGGACTGTCCAATTCAGAGACACACACAAAGTATCCTGTTCACACACGCACAAACTTACCACTTCACACATAGACTATCCAGGTCACACACATATACACACACACACACACACACACACACACACACACACACACAAACACAGATGCTCATGTTCACACACAGGCTATCCTGTTCACATATACACACAGGCTATTCTGCTCACACACTCAGAATATCCTGTTCACCCGCACTGATTATGCTGTTCACATATTCATGGACTGTCCAGTTCAGAGACAAGCACAAAGTATCCTGTTCACATGCGCACAGACTTATCAGTTCACACACAGACTATCCAGTTCACACACATACACACACACACACATACAAAAACAGACGCTCATGTTCACACACAGGCTATCGTGTTCACATACACACAGGCTACTCTGCTCACACACACTCAGAATATCCTGTTCATATATACACAGACTATTCTGTTCACACAAACACAGATGATCCTGTTCACACAGAGACTATCCTGTTCACACACAGAGACTATCCTGTTCACAGACCCGCAAACTATCTTGTTCAAACACATGGACTATCCTGTTCAGACATTGATGGACTATCCTGTTCACACAGGGAATTTTCTTTTCACACACAGACTATTTTGTTCGCACATGCAGACTATCCTGTTCACACATACACATGGACTATGCCGTTTACACACATACGGACTATGCTGTTCACACACACAGACTATCCTGTACATGCACACAGAAGCACAGGCAATCATTTTCATACACACACACTCTATCCTGTTTACATGCACGCAGGCTGTCATGTTCACACACACATACACAAACATAGATGATCATGTTCACACACTAAGACTACCCTGTTCACACATACACTGATGATCCTGTTCACACAGAGACTCTCCTGTTTGCACACACAGAGACTATCCTGTTCACCTACATACAAACTATCTTGTTCACACACACGTGGACTACCCTGTTCTCACACAAAGACCATCCTGTCCACACACACACATACACACACATGAACATAGATGATCATGTTTGCACACACAGAGACTATCCTGTTCACATAAACGCAAAGTATCATGTTCACACACACACACAGATTATCCTATTCGCACACATAGACTATCCTGTTCAATTACATGCAGACTATTCTTTTCACACACACAGACTATGCTGTTGACACAGACGCAGACTATTTTGTTCACACATGCAGACTATCCTGTTCACATGTACATAGACTATCCTGTTCACACATATATACACACACACACACACTATCCTGTCTGCGCACACAGAAGCACTGATGATCTTTTTCACACACACAGTCTAGCCTGTTCACACATACATAGGTTATCATGTTCACACACACACAACACAGACAATCATGTTCACACACACACAGACTATCCTGTTCACACATATACAGACTATCCTGTTCACACATATACAGACTATCCTGTTCACACATATACAGACTATCCTGTTCATACACATATAGACTATCCTGTTCACACACTTATAGACTATCCTGTTCACACATACACAGACTATACTGCTTTGACACACACAGACTATCCTGTTCACACACACAGACTATTCCATTCACACACACACAGACTATTCTGTTCACACACATAGACTATCCTGTTCACACACATAGACTATCCTGTTCACAGACATAGGCTATCCTGTTCACATACATCCAGACTAAACTATTCACATGCAGACAAACACACACACGAACAGGCACGCACACAAGCACACACGCACGCACATGCACACACACACATGCACACACATAAACACACACACACAGACTATACTGTTCACACACACACACACACTATCCTGTTCACAGGCATAGAAACTATGTTGTTCACATGCACATGGACTACCCAGTTCAGAGAGACATAAAGTATCCTGTTTACACATACACGGAGTAGCCTGTTCACACACACAGACTATCCTGTTCATACACATATAGACTATCTTGTGCACACAGTTATAGACTATCCTGTTCACACATACATAGACTTTACTGTTTTGACACACACAGTCTATCCTGTTCACACAAACACAGACTATTCTGTTCACACAAACAGACTATCCTGTTCGCGGACACACACGCTATCCTGTTCACGTGCAGACAGACTATCCAATTCACACATACACATTAACACAGATGATCATGTTCACACACATCCAGACTATCCTATTCACACGCAGACAAACACACACACACAAAAACACACACACAAACGTACGTACATGCATGCACATACACATGCACACACACGCATGCATGCACATGCACACACATATATACACACAGACACAGACTATACTGTTCAGACACACACACATGGTCTATCCTGTTCTCTCTCTCTCACAGACACACACACACACACACACATGCACAGTTTATCTTGTTCACAGGCATAGAAACTATGTTGTTCACATGCACATGGACTACCCAGTTCAGAGACACACACAAAGTATCCTGTTTACACATACATGGAGTACCCTGTTCACACACACAGACTATTCTGTTCACACACACACAGACTAACCAGTTCACACACAGGTTATCCAGTTCACAAACACACAGGCTATCTTGTTCACACATACACATGCTATCCTGTTCATGCACAGACAGACTATCCAATTCACACACACACACTAACACAGATGATCATGTTCACACACACAGACTATCCTGTTCACACATACACAGACTATACTGTTCATACACATATAACTATCCTGTGCACACACATATAGGCTATCCTGTTCACACATGCACACATTGTGTTTTGACACAAACAGAGTATCCTGTTCACACACATGGGCTATTCTGTTTGCACACACACACACACACATAGACACACACACAGACTATCCTGTTCATGGGCACAGACTATCCTGTTCACACACATCCAGACTATCCTCATTATACACACACACACACACACACACACACACATACACAGACACACACAAACAGACACACACACAAACACACACACACACACACACACACTTTACTATTTTGACACACACAGTCTATCCTGTTCACACAAACACAGACTATTCTGTTCACACAAACAGACTATCCTATTCGCGGACACACACGCTATCAAGTTCACACGCAGACAGACTATCCAATTCACACATACACATTAACACAGACGATCATGTTCACACACATCCAGACTATCCTATTCACACGCAGACAAACACACACATAAAAACACTCACACACACACAAACGCATGTACGTGCATGCACACACACCCATGCACATGCACAAACACACACACGCACACACATGCACACACATATACACACACACAGACTATACTGTTCACATACACACACGGTCTATCCTGTTCTCCCACACACACACATACACACACACACACACACACACACACACACACACAGGCTATCCTGTTCACAGGCATAGAAACTATGTTGTTCACGTGCTCATGGGCTACCCAGTTCAGAGACACACACAAAGTATCCTGTTTACACATACATGGAGTACCCTTTTCACACACACAGACTATTCTGTTCACACACACACAGACTAACCAGTTCACACACAGGTTATCCAGTTCACAAACACACAGGCTATCTTGTTCACACATACACATGCTATCCTGTTCACGCACAGACTATCCAATTCACACACACACACTAACACAGACGATCATGTTCACACACACCGACTATCCTGTTCACACATACAAAGACTATCCTGTTCATACACACTTAGACTATCCTGTGCTCACAAATCCAGACTATCCCGTATACACACACACACACACCAGGACAGACAATCATTACACACACACACAAACTATTCTGTTCATACACACATAGTCTATCCTGTGCTCACAAATCTAGACTATCCTGTTCACTCATTCACAGACTATAGTATTCCGAAACACAGAGACTATCTTGTTCACGCACACACACACAGGCTATCCTGATCTCACACACACACACACACACACACACACCCACACAGACTATCCTGTACAGACATCCACAGACTATCCTATTCACAGACACAAAGACTATCCTTTTCAGAAAAACAAACAAACACACATACACACACGCACACACACATGCTCTCCTGTTCACACGTACACAGACTAGACTGTCCATACACATAGACTCTGCTATTTGTATATACATGGACTGTCCAATTCAGAAACACACACACACAAACAGACTATCCTTTTCACACACAGACTATGCTGTTGACACACAAACAAACTATTCTGTTCACACATGCAGACTATCCTGATCACACACACATGGGGCGGAATTTTCCGAGCCCGCAGGCGGTGGGAATGATAGGTGGCGTATGCAGAAAATGTGGCGGGACCCACTTCACGACAGCATGAAGGCAGGTCGTGATCTTCCGCTCAGTCCTCTGACAGCGGGCCATGTTTCCCACCATCAGTCGGCGGGGAGCTAATTGTAATACATTAGCATATAATTAAAAGGCCATCCCACCAGGGTCTTGGATCCCCACAGTATTGTCTGTCCATATTGGTGGGAAAGCACGTAACATGTTTCTCAACAGCACAGGCGACGTGCACTTGGCGGCCTTCACTTTGGGGGAACTGAGGTGAGTGAGCAGCAGCATTCTCCACAGCTCGTCTGTTGTTTACAGGCCTTAGGGGCGCTAGGGGCAGGGGCAACTGATGTCTGGCCCTGCAGGCGATTGCTGAGGGCTGAGGATGTCCAGGTGCAAGTGCTGGCCAGCCTCGGAGGCGACTGCTGAGGCGGAGGGGAGGGAGTCAAGTGCTGCCCTGCGCTGCATCCCGTGCACCGGTAGGGGCAGGATAAGTGAGGGAAATGACCATGCATTAGGGCACCTATATAAAGTGACCATGCCTCTGCAACTAAGACAGATCAGGCGCAGTGACAGTGATATGATTGGGGTCAAGCTCCTAGCCTGCCCACCCATGCAAGCATTGCGGAGACACCAAAGGGTCACCAAGCACTCCATATCTTACTCTGCCCCCCAGCAACCCCTAGCCCCCCAGCACAGACTTCAAGTCTGCCACCACTTTAATGCACTGCAGAGCAGTTGGGCTGCACACGTTGTACAATCTCCTTGCCAGCGCTGGCCATGTATCAGTCACTGCTGGAGGTGCTCACAGCCCCTTGCAATCTCAGCATCCTGGTTTGGACCAGTATCCCCCATGTCGCAGGTTGACAGGGCAGCCATGCAGCGCACTCAGCTCTGGCCATCCAAGGGGCGACCTGCACTTTCCGGGGAGCATTAAGGGACAGTCACACAGGGCCAGGAAAGGTGCTAAGTACAGCCATGATAATCACATCTCTCGCTGTTTCATGCTGCAGCAGGACCACATCAGGATCATGGATCCTGGTGACCTAGCTGTACGCCTGATGGACTACAGAGAGCGTAGAAGACGGAGGAGAGAGAAACTGAGGCACCTGGCTGCGCAAAGTCAGGGACAGCAGCCTCATGAAGAAGGGGCAGCAGGGGTTCCCGCACATACTACCTAGGAGCGACAGCGAGCCATGGCTGATCGGCACCTAGTGACACCCAGGGTCTATAGACACCGCCTGCCATTCCTGCAGATGACTGAAGACTGTTTCCGAAGACTGTGCATATCTAGGAACGTGGTGGTTCACATCTGCCACTTACTGCAAGACTTGGTGCCAAGGGGACATGGAGGGCATCCACAGACCACATCACTCAATTTCTATGCCAGTGGCTTCTTTCAGGGCTCCACAGGTGACCTCTGTGGGATTTCACAATCTGCCACCCACAAATGCATCCATGAGGTCACAGATACCGTCTTCTCTTTGGCACACAACTTTGTTCACTTCACCCAGGACCGGGGCATCCAGGATGCAAAGGCCATTGGATTCGCCCTGATCTCAGGATTCCCACAGGTAGTGTGATTGACTGCACCTATTTGGCACTCAGGTCTCCATCGCTACACTCGGTGGACTTCATCAACCGCAAGGGCTTCCACTCGTTGAACATGCAGCTGGTGTGCGACAACCAGAAACGCATCCTGCAGGTTTGCGCACGGTTTCCAGGGAGTGTGCACGACACCTACATCCTGAGTCACTCGCAGGTCACTGCAGTCTTCCAGGGTCCACAGAGGCTGCAGGGTTGGCTTCTTGGGGACAAGGACTACCCACAGAGGCCGTGGCTGATGACGCCTGTGCAGTGGCCTCAGACTGCAGCAGAGTGATGCTATAACGAGGCTCATGCAGCAGTTTGCAACTTGGTGGAGCAGACCATCGGGATGCTGAATTTGAGGTTCTGGTGCCTGGACTGGTCTGGTGGAGCCCTGCAATATAGTCCACAGACGGTGTCACACATCTTTGTCATCTGCTGTACCCTTTACAACCTCGCGCTGCAACAGGGAGAGAAGCTGAATGAGGAGATGGAGGAGCTGCAGGTCTCCTCCGATGAGGAGGACACTGATGGGGTTGAAGGTGAGGGGTCCCCAGTGCTGACAATGACGGGAATGAGGCTCTTGCACTGGCTAGACGAGACAGGCGCACTCTGGAGGCCCTCATAGCTGCCAGATTTGTGGATGATGGTGATAACAACATGCAGTGAGGTGTCCCCATTGATCCACGCATCACAGTTGTGAATGTTTGACTCCGGTCTGGCTTATGGCAGCACCAATACTCTCTGTGAGAATGCCCCTGTCATGGAGATGCAGTGGAGGCCCTAATAGTCACTTGATTGCAGGAAGATGATGACAACACCCAGTGAGGACATGCCACAGATCTTCACATAGCCTCTGAGAGTGTCTGACTCCTGTCTGGCTGAGGGCAGCTCGCTTGCACTCCATGATCAGGGCCATCTCAGAGACGCAGCCATGAAACTTTAGATGCACCTGATGCTATGTCCGCCTTCAGCACCTCAGCCCTTCAGGAGCTGGTGCACGGCATCACTGGTCTCAGATGCTGGCGTGATGGGGGCCAGTCCCACCTTAAAGATGCTGGGAGCACACACACAGTATGAGAGAGCTCTGTGGCTCCTGCCCACTACATTCTGGCAGCAATGACCAGCACTGCCGAGGTGCAGGCATCAGGAATGTTTCCAGGGAGTGTGAGGCTGGACCATCCCTGTGGGCCGAAGGCTGCACAGAGCACAGGGAAGAGGCCCTGGACTGAGAAACCTGCCTTTTATCTTGTGCAGAAAGGTTTCACATCTGAGTGACAAGAACGCTGCTCATCAGAACAAGGAGCCATGGGCAGGGAGACATTCTTGGGAGTTTATTGAAAATAGTGAACATTATGTACAAGTGATCAACACCCATGCCCAGGCTGTGCAACTAATTCTCCTTAACTTTCCTAACCCTGCCGCTACATCTTGGTGCTCCCCAGGCATCCACAGCGGTGGTGGACTCAGCCTGCTGACTGTGACACTCTGTCTGTGATGACTTTGGTGGGCATCCTCTGGAGGGCTGAGACTTGAAGGGCCCTGGCCTGCTTTCGGGGTCCTGCTGTGTGCCATTGGCACCCTCCTCGGCCTGTGAAGCTGGAGCTGGACAGGAAGAGGGCAGTCAGACAGGCCCGTCATCCAGAGTCACCTGAGTGGATGATCCCGGAGCGTGCACCTGCTGACCCTCCTCCATTTGGGTGCCAGAGGGCTCCTGGTTGACTCAGTGAGCGGAAGGGGTAGCTGGAGTGAGATTGAGCTGCCCAGCACCCCTCTCCCAACTATGGCATCAGCGATGGAGTTAAGCCCACTTAGCATTCAGGAGTGACGTCCTGGACCAAAGTCTCCATGGCGGCCACCATCTTGCCAGTATTGACCTCGATGTGTTGGCATGCCGGCACTATCACCTCAACCTGAAGATGGGCGGTCTCCTCCATCGTGCCTTACAATCTGAGGAGTGTAGTGGACATCCCTTCCTGATGTTCCTGAGCTTGCCTTTGCAGCTCCAGCCACTGTGACATGACCGAGTCCAGAGGCTCGGCAATGTTCTAGCCTCCAGCAGTCTTCCGATTGCCGTATACCTGGGAAGTCCCTGCCTCTGCGTACTGTGGATCAGAGAGTGCGATGTGCTCACCAGATTGTGATCCTGAGGCTACTCTAAAGCTAGGTCCCACCGAGGTGTGTGTCTCTGCGCTGGTGGAGGGTGTGGGTGAGCGTAGTGAAGGGACTTCAGGGAGGGTGCCTTCAGATTCCTCTTCGGAGGTTTCTTCAGAGTTTGATTGGAGGCCCTGGGTTGCGGACTCTGTCAGCTGCTTCCCAGATGTGCCTGTGAAAGCAAGAAGCGATAATAGTGGATGCAGTGGCCTGTGAAAGAGGACACATCATTCACAGCATGGTTGTCTGATGGATGTTGCACTGATGGATCCTCACTTGGTAGAGCAGCACCGACTTCACCGTCAGCACAGGACCGGTCCCGGTCATCACCAGCCAGCTGGATGGCTCTGTTTTCCAATTCTGTCAGAACTTTGATCTCCGGCATCCCTCCACCTGTCTGCCACCTTTCCCTCCTGTTGTGAGCCAGTTTGTCCTGCATGAATAGAGATGGAGAGAGTGTATCAGTAAGCCTGCCGGGCCAGATGATAAGTATGCCTGGAGTCTGAGCTTCGGACACTGCGACACAACAGGGAGGGGGAGAGTTACCTGGACGCTGTGTTTCAGGAAACAGTCACACCCCTTAGATTAACTACCTTAAATTTGGCCAGTGGTCAGGGACAGGAGGATATAACTATGAGTGAGGCAGGTAGAGGGATCCAGGAAGTAGCACTGCAGGAGCCTCAGCCCTTGCCCTTATCCAACAGGTTCAAGATTCTTACTCCCTGTGTGGACGAGAGTGGGGACTGTAGGGAGGATGAGCAAACTGACCATAGCACCGTGGTACAGGGAGCCATTCAAGTGGGAGGAGAAAAGAGAAATGTAGTTGTAGTATAGTTATGGGAATAGATACTGTTCTCTGTAGCCAGGATCATGATTCCTGAAGGCTGTGTTGCCTACCTGGTGCCAGGGTTAAGGATATCTCATCTGGGCTGCAGAGGAACTTGGCGTGGGAGGGGAAAGATCCAGTTGTTGTGGTGCATGTAGGTACCAATGATATAGGTAGAAGAAGGAAAGAGGTTCTGCTGAGGGAATACTAGCAGCTAGGGGCTAAATTAAAAAGCAGAACCAAAAAGGTAATAATCTCCGGATTACAACCCAAGCCACGAGCTAATTGGCACAGGGTCAATAAGATTCACGAGGTAAATGTGTGGCTCAAAGATTGGTGTGAGAGAAATGTGTTCGAATTTACGGGACATTGGCACCAGTTCTGGGGAAAGAGGGAGCTATTCTGTTCATACGGGCTCCACTTGAATCATGCTGGGGCCAGTGTCCTGGCAAATCGCATAACTAGGGTTGTAGATAGGGCTTTAAACTAAATAGTGGGGGCGAGGGTTCAGTTTCATGGAAATATAAAAGATCAAAGTTTAAGGAGAGGATAAGAATGCAGGTTAGTGACAAGGCTGATTGTTACCAAAAAGTGAAAGGAAAGGACAGAGTGTGTGAACGCCATATTGCACCAAAAAAATCATATCAGAGTAGGGAAAATTGAGCAAACTTACAGTCTTTGTATCTGAATGCGCATAGCATTCGGAATAAAACTAATGAGTTAACAGCGCAAATAGAGATAAATAGGTATGATTTGGCGGCGATTACCGAGACGTGGTTACAGGGAGAACAGCTTTGGGAGTTGAATATCCAGGGGTACTCAGTGTTTCGGAAGGATAGGGCAGGAAGGAAAAGGAGGTGGTGTAGCTTTGTTAATAAAGAAAGAGATCAGTGCTACTGTGAGGAATGTTATAGGCACTGGAGAACAAGATGTAGCGTCAGTCTGGGTAGAAATAAGAAATAGCAAGGGAAAGAAGTCCCTGGTGGGAGTAATCTATAGGTCCCCAAACAGTAGTTTAGCAGTAGGGCACAGTGTAAACCAGGAAATACTGGGAGCATGTAAGAAAGGCACAGCAATAATCATGGGTGATTTTAATATGCATATAGGCTGGGCTAATCAAATTGGTAAGGGTAGCCTTCAGGGAGAGTTCATAGACTGTATTAGAGATTGTTTCTTGGAGCAATATGTTGTGGAGCCAACCAGGGAGCAGGCTATTCTGGATTTGGTTTTGTGTAATAAGATGGGATTAAGTAATGATTTTATAGTAAAGCTTCCTCTAGGGAAGAGTGATCATAGTATGCTAGAATTTCAAATTCAGTTTGAGAGCAAGAAACTTGAGTCCCACACTAGTGTTCTGGAGTTAAACAAAGGTAACTACGTAGGCATGAGGGCAGATTTGGCCTGATAAAAACTGATAGCAAAAGCTTCTACAAGAATATAAAAGGAAAGAGAGTATCTAAAGTGAATGTTGGTCCCTTGGAGGATGAGACTGGGGAGTTAATAGTGGGGAACGCAGAAATGGCAGAGACGCTTAATCAATATTTTGCCTCAGTTTTCACGGAGGAGGACACTAGTACCACCCCAATAGTAACAGGTAGTGCAGAGAGTATAGAAAAGGAGGAACTTAGAACAATCACCATCATGAGAGAAAAAGTACTGAGCAAACTATTGGGATTAAAGAGTGACAAGTCCCCAAAACCTGACGGCCTACATCCCAGGGTCTTAAAGGAAGTGGCAGTGGAGATAGTGGGTGCATTGGCTATAATATTCCAAAATTCCCTCGATTCTGGAAAGGTTCCAGTGCATTGGAAAAATGCTAATATAATGCCCTTATTCAAAAAGAAGAGGCAGGAGGTAGGAAACTATAGATCAGTTAGTTTAAAGTCTGTCATTGGGAAATTGTTGGAATCCATTATTAAGGAAGTAGTAATGGGGCATTTGGAAAGTCAAAATGCAATCCATCAGAGTCAGCGTGGTTTTATGAAGAGTAAATCATGTTTGACTAATTTGCTAAAGTTCTTTGAAGATGTGACAAGCAAAGTGGATAATGGGGATCCTATAGATGTAGTATATCTGGACTTCCAGAAGGCCTTTGATAAGGTGCCGCACAAAAGATTAATATACAAGATAAGATCACACGGAGTTAGGGGTAATACATTAGCTTGGATAGAGGATTGGCTAACTAACAGAAAGCAGAGAGTCAGGATAAATGGGTCTCTTTCTGGAATGGCAAACTGTAATTATTGGGGTGCCACAGAGTTCGGTCCTTGGGCCCCAACTATTTACAATCTATATTAATGACTTGGATTCAGGGATAGAAGGTACTATAGCTAAATTTGTAGATGACACCAAAATAAGTGGGAAAGTAAGTTGCAAGGAAGAAATAAGAAATTTACAAATGCATATGGACAGGTTAGGCGAATGGGCCAAAATTTGGCAGATGGAGTTTAACGCGGATAAGTGTGAGGTTATCCATTTTGGTCAGAAGAATAAAAAGGCGACTTATTATTTAAATAGAGAGAAACTTCAGAATGCTTCAGTGCAGAGGGATCTGGGTGTCCTCGTGCATGAATCGCTGAAAGCTAGTTTGCAGGTACAGCAGGTAAGAAGGAAGGCAAATGGAATTTTGGCATTTATTGCTAAAGGAATAGAGTATAAAAATAGGTAAGTGTTGTTGCAACTGTGCAATGCATTGGTGAGACCGCACCTGAGTATAGTTTTGGTCCCCTTACTTGAGGAAGGACGTAGATGCATTGGAGGAGGTTCAGAGGAGGTTCACTAGATTGATTCCAGAGATGCGGGGCTTGACTTATGAGGAGAGGTTGAGCAGTTTAGGCCTATATTCACTAGAGTTTAGAAGGATGAGAGGAGATCTAATTGAGGTATATAAGATGCTAAAGGGGATAGACAAAGTAGATGTGGAGCGGATGTTTCCCCTTCTGGGGCATTCTAGAACTAGACGCAATAGTTTTAGGCTGAGGGGTAGTAGATTTAAATCAGAGATGAGGAGGAATTATTTTTCGCAGAAGGTCATGAATCTGTGGAATTCACTACCTCAGAGTGCAGTGGATGCCGGGACGCTGAATAATTTGAAGGAGGAGATAGACAGATTTTTAATTTGCAACGGGTTGAAAGGTTGAAAGGGGAGAGGGCGGGAAATTGGAGTTGAGGCCGAAATGAAATCAGCCATGATCGTATTGAATGGTGGGGCAGGATTGAGGGACTGAATTGTCTACTCCTGTTCCTAGTTCTTATCTTCTTTTGTTCACACACACACAGACTATCCTTTTCAAACACACAGACTATGCTGTTCACACATACACACGTTATCCTGCTCACACACATAGGCTATCCTGTTCACACACACAGATTGTCCCATTCACACACATAGACCATCCTGTTCACAAACAACCAGACTATCTTTTCACATACACAGACTATCCAGTTCACACACACACACACAGGTTATCATGTTCAGACACACACCCAGACTATCCAGTTCTCACACACACACACACACATAAACACACAGACTATCCTGTTCACATACACAGCCTATCCTGTTCACACACAGACTGTCCTGCTCTCACACACACACACACACACACACACACACACAGACTATCCTGTTCAAACATACACAGTCTATCCTGTTCATGCAGTTCAGATACATACAAGGTATCCTGCTCACACACATAGCCTATGCTGTTGACACACATACTGACTATTCTGTTCACACCTGCAGACCATCCTGTTCACACACACACAGACATACACACTCTCCTGTTCATACATACACATAAACACAGACAATCATTTTAAAACAGACACAGACTTACCTGTTTGCACATACACAGACTATATTATTCACATGCACACAGACTATCCTGTTCACACACATACACAATCACAGATGATCATGTTTACACACATAGGCTATTCTGTTCACACATAGGCTATTTTGTTCACACACACAGAAACACAGATTATCATGTTCACACACACACACACACACACACACACACACACACAGACTATCCTATTCACATACACAGATTATCCTCCTAACACACACACGGACAATCTATACACACATTATTATATTCACACATAGAGACTATCCAGTTCACACATACACACGTGTACAGACTACCTTGTTCACGCACACACAGACTATCCTGTTCACACACACACACACAGACTAGCCTGTTCACACATACAGAACACAGACTATCCTGTTCACACATAGATTATCCTCTTGACACACACATGGACAATCCTGTTCACACACACACTACTCGGCTCACACACAGAGACTGTCCTGTTCACACAGACGATTCGGTTCAAACAAACACACAAACACACACACACAGAGACTCTCCTCTTCACACATCCATAGACTATCATTTTCACACACAGACTATGCTACTGACACACATACAGACTATTTTGTTCACACATGCTGACTGTCCCTGTTCACACACACAAGCACAGGCAATCATTTTAAAACACACACAAACTTTCCTGTTCACACATACACAGACTTTCTATTCCTACACATGCAGAATTTCCTGTTCACACAGACACACACACACACACACAGACTATCCTGTTCATACATGCACAAGCTATCCTGTTCACATACACACAATTATGTTCAGACACACAGACTACCCTGTTCACATACACAAAGCCTATCCTGTTCACACACACAAAGCCTATCCTGTTCACACACAAAGACTATCCTGTTTACACACAAAGACTATCCTGTTTACACACAAAGACTATCCTGTTCACACACACACAGACTATTCTGTTCACACACATACTGATTATCCTGTTTGCACACACAGACCATCCACACACATGCACAGTATTCTGTTCACATACACACAGACTTTCCAGTTCACACACATGCACAGTATTCTGTTCACACACAAAGAGTCTATCCTCTTCTCACACACACAAGAACACACTCTACCTTGTTCACACACACACACGACACACATGGACTATCCTCTTCACACGCACACAGACTATTCTGTTCAGACACACAAACTATCCTGTTACACACACACACACTGTCCTGTTCACACATAGAACAGTCACACACACACACACACACACACACGCAGACTCCTCTTCACTTATACACAAACTATCCCGTTCACACACATATGGACTATCCTGTTCACACAGACTATCCTGGTCACATACACCGATTATTCTGTTCACACTCACAGACTATCCTGGTCACACATATACACACACACACACACAGACTATCCTTTTCTCACATACAAGCTATGCTGTTGACACACACAGACTATTCTGTTCACACATGTCGACTATCCTGTTCACACACACATGGATTATGGCGTTCATATACACACAGACTATCCTTTTCTCACACAGGTACACACACACACGCACACACAATCTTGTTCATACACACAGACTATCCTGTTCACATACACACAGACTATCCAGTTCACACATACACAGTATCCTATTGACACGCGCACAGACTAACCTCTTCACTCACACATACATACTATCCTGTTCTCACACACATGGACTACCCTGTTTGCACACACGCAGACTATCCTGGTCACACACACAGAGGCCATCCTTTTCTCACACAGGCTATGCTGTTGACACACACAGACTATCCTGTTCTCACACACAAGCACACACACAGACTTTCCTGTTCACACATACACAGACTATCCTGTTCACACACGACACACAAACACAATCTGTTCATACACGGAGTATCCTGTTCACACACAGAGAAACACAGGCTATCCTGTTCTCTCTCTCATACACACACATTCAGATTATCCTATTCGCACACACATGGATTATCCTGTTCATACACACATTATTCTGTTTACACACAGAGATTATCCCATTCACACACACACACACACACACACACAGAGACTATCCTATTCACACACATAGATTATCCTCTAAATACACACATGGACTATCCTGTTCACACAGACTATTCTGTTCACACACACACACACACACACAGACTATCCTGTCAATTCCGAATGTGATGTGCATACACTCAGCAGCTGTCTGTGTTTACTATTTAGATAGTAGACCGCCCGCTTCTCCCTGTGTGGCTCAAAAAATGTCGTTCAAAGTGTGGCCAGTTTAGACTGGAATCCATTAATCTCGAATGCTCGGAGACCAGTTATATAATACTGTCAGTGACGTGTTTTTGTTGGTGTGTTTGTGTGCGGGGGGAAGATCTCTAGTTGCTAAGTCGCAGTTTTGCAGTGTGGCATTGGGCGATTTTGAATTGCTGCCAAGGCACGTCTATTCCAAGAAGCCAAGCCGCGGCTTTATTTAGTCAGCCTGCACATGAAGAACTTGAGCCGGAAACGTGACATTGTAGGGCCGGGCTAGGAGAGCAGGTCAAGACTGGGTGAGGCTTTTCAACTGAAAAATAACCGGGTTTGGATCTAAGATCAACGCTTCCCATTCTGATTCGCACTGCACGTCCGGGCAGTGGGCGGTTCCTGGTGTTATTCTAGTTATAAATGCAAACACGGATAAAGCATTAGATATATAATATAAAAATATATATAGTCCTTTATTAATAGGAGGCATGTGGAAATATGGAAAGTTGAGTGAGGAGTGTGATCTTTATGCTGCTTTGTAGTTCCCTCCAGAATTCCCTCAGTCCTCCACAACCCGCACTGAAAGCCCATTTTCACTGTGAAGCGAATGCTAATATTATTCCCTGTGCAAATCACCAGTCCCAATATCCAGCCCTCCAGTATTTGCACAGTTTGTTCCCCTGCTCAGAGAGCTGGCGGAGTTCCCGATCAGCAAGGAGCTGAACGCTGCATCGGTGCATGGTCAAAAAGTGAAGGATTTTCATTTAACTGCACCTGACCTGTTTGTACGCGACTTTCCCCCAAGGATTTTGAATATTCAATTGGCCTCCCCTCCGTCTTTTCATCTGGTAGCGTGGAATAATCTGGACCATGATCTTAACAGCTGTTAAATGTTGCCTGGTTGCTGCCTGCCTGGCAGTGTACTTTGTGGGATAGGCTTAAGCTTTTAAATCCTCACCCTCTCCTTCACCTGTTAAAGGACATTTTAGCTGTTGCCAGGCATCTATTCTGTCACCATTGCCAGCAGTTGGCAAGGCCTAGACTGGGATCACCAGGAGGCTGAGAAACGAAGACATCTAGCTGATGCTTCTCGGGCCTTTGGTTGACAGAACTAGAGCTGCCGGGACCCTCCCAAGAAATGTTAAAACTGCTGGAGGATTCCGCGGGTATTTTTAAGGAGCTCCCCTATATTACAGATTCTATGCGTACAGTATAGAAGTAAAATGCATCTTTAAATTGTGATCCTCCCCACTCCCAATGTTAGCGCTCAACACTAGTTAGCTCCTGGCAAGTTACAATCTCAACCAATGCTCCTGAGCAGCTCTTGCTTGTGGACTTTTTACATCATTTAAGGCACTATACAAATCAGTGTGTTGAAGTACAAGTTATCCTGTCATGGTGCAGTTGGATTTCAGAGTGGGGTTGAAGTTCCAGTTCAGGTTTCACACAGTATGAATCATTGACAAGTATGATTTATATCTTGTTGTAACTGGTCTAAAAGCGAGTTTTAACCATCATCTTTGAAGAACCTGCTCTTTGTCAACAGTGTGCAGACTTTCATTCCTTTTTGTTTCTAGCTTCTCAGAGTACGCCACTTAAATGTGAAATTGGGGTCATATCCCTGATCAGAACTACAAGTAGAAATGGGCTGCCACAAGGCCATCACTTTATTCATATGCTTTGAGCCATGAAAAAAGTTGGTGAATTCCATCTCAAAGTAGCATTTAAACTTGGTTCTCCATGGGGGAAAAAAATACAGTGTTGTTTATCTGTATAAATAGAGAAAATGGACTCCCCTCCTAACCTGAGTGCTCCATTCCAGTTACAATGTCTTGTGCCCTCTTCAATGCCCCATTCCTTTTTGTAAGCATGTGAACCAGGATCTTGAGAAACTGCATGCTACCACTGTTCCTAATCAGCTGATAACCAGATTTCTTCAGAAGCTAAAGATGACCGTGCAGTGATACAGCACCCGAATCATCTGGTAGTTCTCTTAAATATATACAACACGGCTTTTAATTCCATTATGTTATATTTAAAAATGGAAAATGATTTAACCACAATGAATTGAATTATGTGTCAGCTGTCCTTTTGCAGTACATGATTATACAATGAGACAGAATGTGGCTCCAGACATATTAAGTTTCTGCAACCGTTTTGAATGATTCTTCAAGTACATTAGTGAATTGACCATTTTTACAATGATGGACTGGTTCAGAACATATTAATATGTGTGGCTAATCGGTCAAACGTGTTTGCTGAAATTTTTCACTTGTCATTGCTTAATTGAGCAAATATTACCTGTTACAACAGTTTTAATTGTACATACTCAATTCCACAGGAAAAATATTTTATTAATCATTTTTTAAACGAATAGTAACATTTATGTATAAACAAAATATGTACAATTCAATATTCCATCTGCTGTAAGTTTCCAAAAATAGTCTGTGTACCTCTCCCTATACAAAACTAATCTTCATCTTTTTTTTCAAAACATTACATTCAACCTTCTCATATTTTCTGCATTCCAGTATTTACACAAATATAAGGGTTTACCAGCAGACCTATACCAGATGTCAGAACCCAAAAGGCAACATCTTTTACGAATGGCAAAGAAAAATAAGAGTTCATCATTTTTAATCACAAGTTGTCAAAGCATTGTGCGTTAAAGAGGCTATCCAGTAGTGACTTTGGCATTCTCAAAATCTTGACCTGTCCACCATTCACATCAAAATTTACAGCAAATTCATACAGTTCCCTCAAATGACACGCTGACATATTTAAAGTACCACTTTGTACATCACTCGCTCATACGTATGCTCACCATTACCACTCAACATCCCCTTTAAAGAGCCTGCAAGGATAGTTACTACTGACTTATCAATCCTGCAAAAACACAGGTATATACAGAAGCAGTTACATTTAATATTTGGTGCTTTTAGACTGGGTGGGGTCTTTTAGCAGCATATCAGTGCTATAGGAAGGGCACAAGTCATTTCCTTGGCTATTATTACAGCAGAAAGCTTAAGCAGCATCTATAATTTCACCATTTACATTCATTTCATAGACAGTGCATTTACACTTCTGAAACTATATGAAAACTTTGGAGGTTTCTTTTAGCTGGAAAAGAAGAACAGTTAAGATAAAATGTTTTTTTTTTAAATCCATTGCACTTTAAGCAAAGGCTTCACATCTGAAGGAATCTGCTGCCCTTTCCCTACAACTGTGAATGAATAATGGTCGCGACAGTCATTTCAAACTGTTTACACTAGCTTAGGCTACAACCGTTGGAAAATGGCATCAAATCTAACTGTAAACACTAGCCATCCTGGGATTATGTCATTTCCAAACTAGTTTTAAATTGAGATTTTTTTTCATGTAAACACACGAGATCAAAGTTCCACTTAGGAAAATAAATCAGTCTTTGGTTTCCACACCCAAGGGTGGGACTTGTTTCAGGGCTTGGATCAGAACAGACGTGTCCATCGTGGGAGATATAGAGACAGGTGATGCTCCCCTCTGAGGAATTAAGAGAGGAGAGAGTTTATCAGGGCTCATCAGCCCGGTCAGTGCAGCCGATGCAGGAATCCCAGGGTACAAGACTGGCATCGAGGTTGGGTACCAACATTTCTCCAGCATGGGCATGTATGCAGCAGCTGCAGATGGGGGCAGTAAGTAGAAAGGCACACACAGAGGAGGCGTGTGATGCCCTAGGAAGCTACCCACAGCCAGGTCTCCATTAGCAATATGGGTATCTTCCTCAGACAGCTCCATTCGAGCTTTCTTGACTGGGGGCTCCTCATATTCTTGTTTAATGGAGACAACCCTTTCCACCAAAGGGTGCTTCAGCTCGGTTTCTCTCCTGGGGCTCTCCAGGTCGTGCTTGGAGTCATTTTTGTCAGGCTCGCCTCCGTACCCACTATCGGTGTCGGTATCACTACCGCTCTGCTCACTGCTGGCTGGACAAGTCCTCTGGATTACAGGCACACAGTTTTTGCCCGGCCCTTCAGCCCCACTCAAGGGTTTGGACCTGAAATCTCCTTCTGGGAACCGCATTGAGGTCTGCCCTATCCCGCTAATATATCCCCCAGTGTGGATGTCTGCTCCCATCTTCTGAAGATGATTTATCAAGTGCACAGGCTTCACCTCTCTCAGGTTTTCATGCTTTGCCAGGAATTGCAGCACTTCTTTGGCACACATCTGGAAGCCAGACTGAAACATCTCATGGCTTGATTCAGATGCCTTAGCTGTCTGTTCACCTGAGAAATAAAGACATCTGCATTAAATCGACTGACATGAAGTCATTCCTTTAAATGTAAAAAGACAAATCTGTAACTACAGTTAAGGATCTGTGTAGTATTTTACAGTTTCAATCTTCTTTCAGTGTATATATTCCAGGCATGTCTATAATTTAACTTTGAGAGTACTGTGGCTGCCATTTTTAGCCGATCAGAGTTTACAATTGGCAGCCTGTTTGGATTCTGGTACATGATGCAAGTTAAAGTTCCCACCATGCTTTATTAATAGAAGCAGGGGTTCTGAAACAGCTCAAAAGCTTTAAAATAGCATGTTTGGGAACACTCGAATGTCTGGACAGTGGAAAATAAATAAAATCAGCTGCATTCCTACCATCATTTTGGACTGCATCAACCCTGTCACCATGACAACAAGTTGCAAGGCTTGAAATTAAAGTTCAAAGCCACAAAAGGAGATCAGTAGTTGACAGAAGTCACAAATCCATTAACGTTATTATACCAAAAGTTTAAAAGCATTATAATAAAACCTATGAAAGCATAAATGAACTGAAGCAACCTAATATTTCATTTTATTTACAAATAATGGATAGAATCCAAACGCCATTGCCTGGTGATTTCCAAGCCCGAACACAGCACTTACCGATTTGCAGACCATTCTGCAGGGCCAGTATTTTCTGTTGCTGCTGTTCAATGAGGCCAGTTAATGTCTTCACGTGTTTCAAGGTGAGCTCAAGCACCACAGCTTTTTCCAAATGTCCCAAAGTCTGGAATGAAGATGTATGGATTATTAACAAAGGCACTTCACTTATAGGGGTTAATGACGTGGCATCCCACTAATACAGATTCACACACAGACAGATGTAAGGTCAGTTTGCATCTCACACCCAACAAGAACTTGAGTTACTGAAGTACGTAAATTAGGGAATACACAAGCATTCAGAAGCCCTATATCTCACCACATAATAACCATAACTAAGTGAATAGTACCTAACCATTAAAAAAACCTTATAACTGGACAAGTAATATCTTACTAAAAATCCCATCCCACATTGATGTTGAATGTACTATACCAGTGTGAGTTTGCTGAACAGTATATATTAGCAAAATCCTGCAACACCCCCCCCCCCCCCCCCACAACCATGTAAAAAATATTTCCTGGAACCATTTTATTGGAATAATATAACATGTGTTGCCAAGGAGCAGCATTCACAAACTAACCAGAAAATCCCAGGCGTGTATGATAAGCAAAAGAAAGAATTTCATGACACCCCTCCCCATCCCGCACTCACCACCCACCGCCCCCCCCACCCACCACACAGATTATTTGCTTCATCTATTCAAAAGAACTAATTTTCCTTATTTTTATTCAGATAAAATTCGGAACCTTCTCCCTCCCCAAATGATTTTGGATGTTCGGTTTTACTCGAAAGCAAAACAAACAGGGCGAATTCAGTTTACATAAACAAGGGACCACCCACACCCCCATCCCCCCCCCCCCCCCCGAAAAAAAAAATTGAAAGGCAGTCAGACGGCGCCTTTAACACTGTGAACCAGTTATGCCAAAGCACGTTTAATTTCGGCGTCTCTTACCGTCAATTTAAGGTGTTCAGGAAGCATGTCCTTTAACTGAGCTATGCATTCATTAATCCTATCACGTCTTTTCTTTTCTATCAGTCGGTGTGGTAATTTATACGTCTCCTGAGATTAAAAGAAATAAGAGTGGGTTAATAATTGTCATGGCTTTTGCATAGGTCGCGTTGCAATGTCACGATTAAAAATTCCATATAGATAATAATCCGGACTCAGCATTGCCCACATACAAGAGGATAAAAGGGACACAGTACCTTGCTGTCGTCGCCTCTCTTTAGTCCTCTTTTAGCTTTATAAACAAACATGTGAGAGAATTCCATTCTGAGGGGAAAAGAGAGGCAAAAAATAAGAATGAAACTAAGGCGCTGAATGTTTTTTTTCTCGATTAAAACAAGCTTTCAGTTTATGATCAAAAAAAGAATAAAAATTAAAACCCGTAGGCATACCCTTGCATCTCGTTGTTTTCAAAAGTTGGGATTTTCGGCAGACAAGGAGGAGGCTGGGCAGCTGTGATCCTGTCCATTTCAGTAATTTTGTTGCTTTTAGTTACTGCTGGCTGCCTGGGGTTTTCCTTTTCCTATCTATCTGTCTCTCTGTCTGTCTGTCTAGCTCTGTCTCTGTGCTGACTGTGATCAGCCTGAGTTTACTGCACCACACTAGCCTGCCTTTAATGAACGTGTGGGTGTACAGGGCTACGTGTTCAACCCTGTGACTCCAGGCACGTCCTTGCTCTTACAGTAAAAAAAGAGCTCCAGTCACATGAGACTCACGTGTACTGGAGGCTGCTCACATCCCTCGCTGTCTAATCTGCCTCTCCAAAACAAGACGGGGTGGGAAGGACATCAGATATAACATTTTAAAAAAACATGGATAAGGACGATTCATCAGCCTGAAGACTGGAATGCTGCATGTTGATATTTTGTGTGTGTATATATATATATATAATCAACATTTCTCATACACGTCGCTGCGCTCCGAGGATGTGACAACAGGAAGTGATTGGTTATGAATCGATAGTTCTTCAACTGATAATTCTAGATTGGGTTTTCGTGTGGTCAGTTCAGTGAATCGTGTAGCTTTCTGGGTATTGTAGTAAAGTCATCCGACTTTTCTTTTATAGGTCATGTTTCCTAACACAGCATATGAAGCGAAGCAAGACTGTAATCCCCCGGCTTTCTCCGCCAAACGCAGATCAGCCACAGCCCGTGGACCCTGCAAAGAATAGTTTCCCTTTTAAAGGAAAGGGTTGAAAGGTGTTAAACATTTGCCAATATAACACTGCATTAAACCCATTGCTTTCTAATTTATATTTAGCTTTCAACCTTTAATAAATATTCCAAGTCGGTTTGGAATAAATCCGTTTTGTGCAATACACAGATTGCCCGGTTCTGTCTCTGTCGTCTCCGCTGTGATAAATATTGTCTCCGCTGTGATAAATATTGTCTCAAGTTTCAATTAGTCAACGCTTTAGTTTAAATTTGAGGGGCGAGAGGATCGAATGTGGAAGGTGTCCCACTGAGCCTTATATATATGTATATATATAACCCAAGCGGCGGGATCATTGCACAGTAGCCCGAGCCTCAGACGCTTTGCGGGTTTTCAGGCAAACAGTTTAATTCAGTCTGGCCGCAGGGTCATCGATCTGAGAACCTCAGCGCCGCGGGAAACGTGAGCAACTAACATGAAATTAAATCAGCCTCAGAGAGCGGAGCAAAACCAGAAGAGACACCGAGGAAAATGCTCTCGCCTGGCGTCTCTCAGCCCTCCTGGGTGGGAGAGGCTATTTCACTGTTTATTTTTTTGGTGGGGAGGGAATTAGCAGGGGACATCGTGATATTTTTATCCCTTGCTCGAAAATGGTAGCTCGTTTAGCTCCGAGCTCATTTTAAGGCGGGCCGGCGGGGGGTGGGGGGAGTCCATTTTAAAATTAACCCCGTGTTGGATGAGGCTGGGGTGGGATTGCGGATTGAAGAATTAAGGTGTGTGTGTGTCTGTTGGTTTTTTTTTCCAGGGTTATCCACTCCATGCACCTTGGCTGCTCAGCTGCCTGCTGAACTTGGCCCCGCCTGTCAGCGTGTGCGGGGTAACGTGAGGTCCCCTTGGCACAGCCAGCGAGTAACACACAGGCAGCTGCTGCTTTTCAGGCTAACCATGGGCACAGGAACGTGACTGAACACAGCAGTCACACAGGTCACTAAACCAACAACACGGAGTTTCACAACCTCACCCCCCTCCAATTAAAATAATAGAGGACCGGTGAATGGGAGATGCCCTTGGTATCTCAGTTATTCCTCCCCCCACCCTTATTGCTGTTATTCAAATATCTTTATTTAAAGGCACACCTCAAAGGTGCCGGGTCTCCGAGTTGCAAAATCGGCCCAGGCTACCTTTAAGGGAGGATCAATTCACCCATCACCTCATCAGGAATTCTTTGCAGGATTTCTTGAGAGATTTCTGCCTTCTCGGTGTCTGTAAGAGGGGAAGGTGGCGTTTTATTTGAAGAAATACAAGAACGTGTTTGTTTCTGGAAGAAAAGCAGGGCCAGTCTTTTCGAAGAATTACAGCAGTTGTCTAGCCTTTCAGCTTTCTCTCTAAAATTCCCATACCGGGGGTGGGGGTCATTCGTAGTTGAATTCACGTGAAATGCACGTTCCTACAAGCCTTAATTCTTAAGGTGGAAAGGGAATTGTCCAGGATGTTCGCTATTCGGCCAGAGATGCGCAGAGAACATCTGTAACAAGGAGTCACAGTAGCAGGTTTCTGCCCGCTGCAATTTTGCGCAGCTGTGTTACGAATTTTATCTCTTGTGAATTGGCTTGGAACCAGCAACCACTAACTGGAGTTGCCAACTCTGATTGGACGGATTCCTGAAGGCTTCATCACATGACCTACAGCCTTCCCCAGTCAAACAGCCTTTTTCTCATCGCCAATTTAAGAAAAAAATTATGTTCAAAAACCAAGTTTTATTTTTCATGATTTGGCACTCCAGTCGCCTGGAACCATGTTCAATTCCTGGAGACTCCAGGGGAAACCTGGAGAGTTGGCAACCCGAGGTGTGGCTGGGCAGGACCTCCCAAGCTGCAGATCTTCCCCACAACCCTGAAAATGTCTCCCTTTTAAGTGCGTCCCCAACTCTGACTCAAAGGTTATTGCAGAATCTGCTTCCCCCCGCCCCCCCAAACCCTAATGCATTCCAGGTTGCGAAAAAAATTCTCATCTGCCCTCTTTATAAAGGTCTAGAGAAGGAATAGCGTGTCGCCAAAAATAACACCAGTTGGACAGTCCAAGCAGACTTGTGTGTTTAGTTGACTTGGAGAAGATTATGTTACAAACTGTTGCTTATAACCCTCACCTCACTCCCTGCACCTTTTAAAAGGTTCACTCGCCCCTAACCACGTATTTACAGCCCAATCCTTGTTTTCACAGGCTCAAACTTACTCTGTAGTCACGGGTATTTTTTTTAAACTCAATGGACAGGACTTTCTCGGGGACTTCCAGCCGCTGCAAACGTGTCAAAGTCTAGCCACATAAAAGTAAAAAGACGAAACCATTCCCAGGCTCGGTTGGCCAAGACATAACGCACTATGATCTCCCTTGTTGCAAACGCTTTCAGCGGCACTCAATGTTCCGCCCACACTCGAGGAAAGTGGCGAAAGTGTTCAATTTCCTCTTCTTGCTCCCAGGTCACGGGGAATCTTCAACCTGCTGACTGGGAGGAGTTTGGATCTTAATCAGAGCCTGTTCCGCCCTCAACAACTCCTTGCCCCCCTCACCCCTTTCCCCCTCCCCCATCACCAATGGGAATTTGGTTTGTACAGGACTCGGTAGATTCGCTGCACACACAAAGCACCCCATTTCAAACCATTTTTCCAACGCGATGCAAATCTTGTGCTTTTATTGCAATGCATGAACATCTTGCAGTCACGGGTGCCCGAACGCAGGGGGAAATTGAGACGCCTCCTATTTAAAAAGGGCATGAAACCGACACTCAACGCAAGTGAAGCGTCTCCGCTTCAAGCCGGGCAGCTGAGGGACTGAATGTGTACAACTAGGCACCGAGCATGTGAGACCACTGTAGATTTGCCTCCCCTAAGCAGTGTAAACCACACCATGACCACGTGAGAATCACATTTCCCCCCCCCATACAGGTGCTCAGCAATATATCAATAATTAGTTACTTATTAACATATATATATATTTCCTTTCTTTCGAAGAATTGTGCCCTGTTGCAAGCAACATTGTTTCTACCCTTTTGATGTAAATAGAGACTTGTAATCATATAGCCTCTCTCACCACTGTACATGCCAACTCAATGTACTTTACAGCCAGTTTAGATACTTCTGCAATACACCTAAATGCTGTAGCTGCAAGGGCAGATTGGAAGCTGGAAATTCTGCAGTGAGTCACCTCCTGACTCCCCAAAGCCACTCCACCCAAGGCACAAGTCAGGTGTGTGATGGAATGGTTCTCACCTGCCTGGATGAGTGCAGCTCCCACAAGACTCAAGAAGCTCAACACCATCCAGGACAAAGCAGAATTTGACCATCTCCCCATGACTTTCAGTGGAATTACCATCACTGAATTCCTCGCTATCATCATTTCTAGGGATTAGCATTGACCAGAAACTGAACTGGACCCGCTGTGCAGGTCAGCGGCTCAGAATTCTGTGGCAAGTAACTCACCTCACGACTCCATAAAACCTGTCCAAACTGTCTACAAGGTATAAGTCAGGAGTGTGATGGAATACTGTTCACTTGCCTTGACGAATGCAGCTCCAACATCACTCAAGAAGCTCATCACCATCCAAGACAAAGCAGCCTGCTTGACTGGCATCCCATCTGCCACCTTCAACATTCACTCCCTCCACCACTGACACCATTTTTCCAACGCGATGCAAGTCTTGTTGTGCTTTTATTGCAATGCATCGAACATCATGCAGTTACGGCTGCCCTAACGCCGGAACGATTTGAGGCGCCTATTTAAAAAGGGCTTGAAACCGACACTCAATGCAAGTGAAGCGTCTCTGCTACAAGATGGCACTGCAACTCTCCAAAGCTTTCTTTTGACAGCACCTTCCAAGCATGGAACTTCTAACACCTAGAAGAACAAAGGCATGGGAACACCACCAGCTCCAGTTTCCCCTCCAAGTCACTATTATGGCTTGGAAATGTGACCCTGTTCCTTCATAGTCACTGGGTCAAATCCTGGAACTTCCTCCTTAAATAGCACTGCGAGCACCTTCACAACTGATTGAAACAGTTTAAGACCTACAATCACATTCTGAAGGGCAATTGGGGAAAGACAATAAATCCCATCCTTGCTAGTGACACCCACATATTCAATTAACAAATAACTTAAAATTGACTTTGTAATGGAGAAAAAAACATCCACAACAATGAAATGCTCAATCCTATCCTTCAGGCACTAGCTCCTTGCCCAGCTAAATTTTCAAATGTGTTGAGCCTCCTCCTGTGCCTCAGGAAACTTGCTATTCTGATGTGTGAGATTGTTTGCATGTGGGTAATTCCATTTGATGAGGGTCTGTACATGAGAAATCAGCGCCTTATGTTTCTCAACTTATGCTGCCAGGCCTACTGGTGAAGCACCACCATTTTCTAGTTTTGTTTCAGATTTCCTGCATCTCAGTTATGGCTCAGTGAGTAGCACCTTTGGGTCACCAGATTGAGAGTTCAAGTCCTGCTCCAGGGACACAAGTACAAAATGGAGGCTGGTGCTCCAGTGCAGGACTGAGGGAATGCTGCAGTGTCAGGGGTGCTCTCTTTCTGATGAGAGTTTAAACCTGACTACCCTCTCAGCTGGGTGTAAATGGCATTATTTGAAGAGCTAGGTGTTCTCCCAGGTCCTGGCTAACATTTATTTCTCAACCAACATCACTAAAACAGATTATCTGGCCATTTATCACATTGCTGCTTTTGGGATCTTTGGGTGGTGGTGGTGGTGGTGGTGAGTGTCCAAATCTTGCCTTCCACTGACATCCACTTTCCTCAGTTTCAGCAATGGTCAGTTGATGGTAACTCTAACCTATAGAGGTGGCTCAGAGCCTTAAAATTAAAATACATTTAGTAAATATACTTTCTTTAGCAACAGGTAACTTGTTCCGGATGTTTAAAAAAAGTATGTACTAACCTACAACATGGACCAATTTGGAACAATTATTTAACAGTTTGCCATCACAACAGTTCACCAGTATTAAGTCCCATATATGGATATCAATAGGTAAAAGTATAGAAATACCAGAAAAAAAATCAAAGAACTCACACCAAAGCAGCTTTATATATTTATTAAATAGCTTTTCTTATGCATCTTACAACTGTCAATACCACGCTTGACTTGTATAATATTAGTGCTTTGTGTATATTTTCTGTCATTAACACTACTATCTTGGTCACGGACTTGTCTGCCATCTGTAAACTGAGGTACTTATACAAAACTAAACTAAGGCAGCATATATACAAAATTTTCCATTCTTCCTTTCTCAGCTTCAAAGAAAATAAACAGGTGGATATTCATTTAGCAAAAGACAATGTGGCTCTTCACAGGTAGTACATTTCAGTGCTCATCTACAAATGCAAAGTTATATTGAGTATTTGCATATTCATTAGTCATATTGCACAGTCAACTTACAAAAATAGGACATTAAATACTGGTTACACAACTATTTTTCTGTACATACAAAAACCTCTGCCCTACCCATTATCTTAACCAGTCGGCTCTTCAAATGTGCTTTTTTTTTAAAATTATACAACCCTGCTGCTTCCAAATGGAGACCTTTAAAGAACACTTGGAATTCCTTCTTTGGCAGCAATGGAAGCAGAATATGCCAACGAGTGTGACAGAAAATGGTTCCTTAGGGATCTAGGTATAGTAGCAAGAAACCTCAAGACTAAGTGTCAATTATTCCTATGGTGTGCACAAGTAAACATTTTGATGACTTATACTGGTTCAGTAGTTGGGTGAAAGATCCTGAGCCCATCTATTTCGATCCAAAGTGCCGTCAACTGATCAGGCAGGTTGCTGTGGGTTAATGTTCATGTGTGGAGGATGACCAAGGAGGCCGATTCGTTGCTTCTGCTTCCTTTGCTCGGTCATCTAAAAAAAACACACCAGACGTTCCATTAGAATGTTGCTTCTTGAGAAATCTATATTCTCAGAAACACAGCATATTAAAGTGGCCTGGAGGATTTGAGTCAGATGGTTTACATTGGCAGATCATCTGATAATGGAATGCTCATCCAACCTCCTGACATCACTTGTATCTGGCCAGCTCAAACAGATTACTTCAAGTAGGGAGAGGCTTCTATTATTTCTCGTGTGATCCACGATACATATTAGTGGTGTGAATAAACAGGCAAATGTTATTATTGCAGGTTATAATTGCACATTCTAGTGAGGCAAATTATTATAATCTAAAGAGAAAACAACACTGCAAACAGCTGCTTAATTATAATACATTAGCAACAAGCAGTTTACATTTTTGCAGGATTTCTATATGTGCTATTATAGGTTTGTACATATCCTGAGCTTTTGTAGTACAGCAGATGCAGCTATCTACATTACCCCAGAGAGGCTGTCTGTTAACAGGGACACTCTTCCTCATTCTTTAAATAGTTCACACACTACATCCAAATTAGCAGGCAGTCAAAGAGTGGAGCCATTGTCCCCTCTTGGGAGCTGGTGCCATAGATGTTATGTAGTCTTCCCTAGCATCACACATTTCATACTTCATTCAGCCTGAGATCTTTTAATGAAGGGAATGGGGAGGATGGGGGATTCGGTTAAAATGATAGAAAAAGAAAATCAAGCAGAGACTTAAATGGAGCTGCAGGTTCAGGTCTGGTTGGAAAAAAATAACCAAAGGGAATGTATGGATGGACGTTTATGTGTGGAGGTTGAAATCAGTAAAGTCTTTATTGGTGCTAGCTAAACTCAAATGCTCTCATTTGTTCAACCCTCTCATAAATAGCACAGAATAGGTGAACTTTCTGTCTTAGTGTACAAGTCTTCTTGGAATGGAATAGTCTCAAAACTCTTATAAACTTGAACTGCTAAATCCAATCAATCAATAATGCTTCCTACAATTATGTATCCAATCAACTACCTGGCACACAGTCAGGGGAGGCTCATTGCATATTGTTCATCACCCTTGTCATCTGCATAAAAAGGTTTCCATTTTCCTCGTGGTTCCTGACCAGCTAGGACTACTTTTCCTTTACAGAATTAGCTGTGAGCTAGCCTCTGGGGTTTTGGGAATGCAAAAAGGCAGAGACTAGGAACGGAAGATAGCAGGGTGATAATATTGCTGGACTAGTAATCCAAAAGCCAAGGCCAATACTCTGGGCACATCGGTTCCAATCTAATCCCATTGCGGCAGCTGATGGAATTTATTAGTTAATCTGGAATTGGAGGTTCGTTTCAGTAATTAGTAAGTAACTCACCATTCAGTAATGGCAACCGTGAAACTATCATCGATCGTTTTAAAGTCACTACTTCCCTAAAATGCGTGAAATCTGCCATCCTTACCTGGTCTGGCCTATATGTAACTCCAGACTCTCAGCAATGTGGTCACCTCTTAACTGCCCTCTGAAATGGCCTAGCAAAGGGCAACAAATGCTGCCTTTGTTAATAACACCCATATCCCACATAAGAATAAGAAATGCCAACTTCCCACTTTATTTGCATTTAATGCAGATTTTGAGTGTTAGTGCTTAAAATGATAAAAGGTTCAGATAGAGTAGAAACTATTGTAGAAACCATTTCCTTTGGTGAGGGAATCAAGAACAAGGGGACATAAAATTGGAGTTGGGTCATTCAAAAGAAAAATCAAGGAACAATTTATTCACACTATAGAAATCAGAAACAGCCTCCCCTCCCTCAACACACAGACTTATGTTCAATGTGGGTCTCGAGGGCTATGAAGCAAAAGCAGTTAAATGGAGTTGAGGTGCAGATCTGCCATGATCTAACTGGATGGTGGAACAGGCTCGAGGGGCTGAATGGTTTACTCATATTCCTATGAGTCAGAGGTCTACAGCACAGAAAAAGGCCCTTTGGCCCATCGAGTCAGCGTCGGTCAAACAAGTACCTAACTATTCTAATCCCATTTTCCAGTACTAGGCCATGGCATCGCAAGTGCACACCCAAATACTTCTTAAAAACTATGAGGGTTTCTGCCTCTACCACCCTTTCAGGCAGTGAGTTCCAGATTCCCACCACCCTCTGGGTGAAAAAAATCTTCCTCACATCCCTTCTAATCCTCCTGCCCCTTACCTTAAATCTATGACCCCTGGTTATTGATCCCTCCACCAAGGGGAAAAGTTCCTTCCTGTCTACCCTATCTATGCCCCTCATAATTTTATACACCTCAAGCATGTCCCCCATCAATCTCCTCTGTTCCAGGGAAAATAACCCCAGTCTATCCAATCTCTCCTCATAACAAACTCTCCAGCCCAGGCAACATCCTGGTAAATCTCCTCTGCACCCTCTCCAGTGCAATCATATCTTTCCAAAATGCGAATTCCAGGACTGCACACAATACTCAAGCTGTGGCCTAAACAGCGTTTTATACAGTTCCAGCATAACCTCCCTGCTCTTATAATCTATGCCTCGGCTAATAAAAGCAAGTACCCCACATGCCTTCTTAACCACCTTATCTACCTCTCCTGCTACCTTAAGGGACCGATGGACATGCACAACAAGGTCCCTCTGATCCTTGGTACTTCCCAGGGTCCTACCACTCCGTGTATTCCTGTGCCTTGTTTGTCCTGCCCAAGTGCATTACCTCACACGTATCCGGATTAAATTCCATTTGCCACCGATCAGCCTATCTATATCCTCCTGTAATCTAAGGCTATCATTACTTACCACTCCACCAATTTTCGTGTCAGTCTGGAAAATTACTGATCAACCCTCTTACATTCAAGTCTAAATCATTTATATATACCACAAACAGCAAGGGACCCATCACTGATCCCTGTGGAACCCCAATGGACACAGGCATCCAGTCACAAAAATACTCCTTGACCATCACCCTCTGCTTCCTGCCACTCAGCCAATTCTGGATCCAATTTGCCAAATTGCTTTGGATCCCATGGGCTCTTACCTTCGTTATCAGTCTCCCATGCAGGACCTTATCAAAAGCCTTGCTGAAGTCCAAGTAGACTACGTCAAATACATTGCCCTCATCTACACACCTGATCACCTTTTTGAAAAATTCAATCAAATTGGCAAAACCATGCTGACTGTCCTTGATTAATCCCTGCCTTTCCAAGTGTAGATTAATTCTGTCCTTCAGAATTGCTTCCAATAGTTTCCCCACCACTGAGGTTAGGCTGACTGGCCTGTAGTTCCCTGGTTTATCCCTGCCCCCCTCCTTGAATAACAGTACCTATGTTCCTGGATGGAAACATTTAAATTGATGAGAGACTGATGTTATATTGCTTCCCATGCTATTTCGCAGGGATTCCCCCAATTAAAACTTGCGCTTAACACAAGCTGTTGTAAGAGACCAGGGGACATACCCTTCAGATTGAAAGATCTGTAAAAGGGCAGCCAACAACTTTCTACATATCTCAGGTAATGAAATTCATTTAAGTTTTTGGTGCAAATAGAGCTGAGAGGATAGAGAGGCTTGTTGTGACAACAATCAGCCAGCCAAAAGCATCACTATCTTGGTCGTTATTTATCCCTCAACCAAGATCATTAAAATAGATTATCTGGTCATCAGTAGATTGCTGTTTATGAGACCTTGCTATGTGTGCAAGTGGCTTCTGCACTTCCTGTATTCCAGTGACCACACTTCCAGTTCTGAAGAAGTCATATTGGACTCAAAAAGTTAACTCCAGTTTTTTTCTCTACACAGATGCTGCCAGATCTGAGTTTTTCCAGCACTTTCTGTTATTATTTTAAAAGTACTTCATTGGCTATAAAGCGCTTTGGGACGGTCTGAGAACATGAAAAGTGATATCTAAATATACGTTTGTTAATTGTGATTTTGAGAGTGCAACTTTCCTCCTAATTTGCTGAGAGCACCAATTCTTGGGCAGCAGGTCTGCCTGATACTCAAGCTATTTAAGGAGCTGAACCCAGAATTACAGTCTTCAGCCAAGATTAAAGTTGGGCATTTATAATAGGGTGAGGGGGATCGGGGAAATTGAGGCCAAGTTCTCTAGGCCCAATAGATTGCATTGCTCAAACTTCTTACCCCTAATTTTTTGTTATTAAAGAAAACAAAGAATGCCCTTGACTCTATCAGACATGCAATGCCTGACTCTAAATATCAACAAAGCAATATTTCCTTTTAAAGAGCACATGGCTGTGGATAAAACCTCAGCATTGTATTCTCCTGATATAAACAAGGGGTAGAGTTCCAGGCAAGAACTTCGGTGGCACATTGACTGTTCTAGCGACTGTCCAAAATGAAATGGATCAAACAGCAGCACATGAACCATTGAAAAGTGATCTATGCAAGAAATCACAAGTTCAAATGGATCAGATGCCAGTTAGTGCAAAACTATATCCATGAGCAGGACTTTACCATGGACTTTGGAACCCGAACTTTAGGATGATTATGGGGGCGGGGGGGAGGGGGGTCCCCGAACTCTCAGTTGTCAGCAGCAGGGGTAGCTCAGCTATTTTTCCCCAGAGGCAGCTTCCTAATTGGTTGTCTCCAGGCTTAGGTGAGCTCCTGGTTCAAAGAGCTGGCAGCTCTGGGTCCTCAGCAATGCTACAGGGAGAGGGAGCATTGCTGAGGCAGCTCAAGGATCAAGGAGCAAGTAGAAAATGGTAAACCAGAGAAGCAAAGCATGGCAGGCTCCTCTGGAAAGGCCTTCCCTGCCCACAGAAAGGAATGGTCTGATGTTAAGAGTTGGATTTCCTGTTTCTCTCTTCTTCTTTAAGACACACCTTAAAACGTACCCACCTATCCTAATGTCTCTATGTAGTTTGGCATTAAATATTGTCTGATAACAGTCCCATGACGTGCTTTGAGGTGTTATACTGCTCTCAAGGTGCTCTGTAAAGGCAAGTTACTGTGTTGCTGCTGTTACCTGCTACCTTCCATGAAGCTGGATGCTTCCAACTGTGGCAGATCATGAGGCTGCCAACAACTGCCATGTGAACCAAGTCAACTTGGTGATTTATACAGTAAACACTGAAGAAAAATGATGACTGAAGAAAGGATTATGCAGTTACCATGGCTCAAATGGATGAAACATCTCCACTGAAGAGAAAGATTTTCTGAGAGTCAACAAAGTGCTTCCAAACCTATCATTAGGAAAGAAAATTTGCACTGTTTGACTCTGTGATCGGAAGAGTAATACTGTGCTTCATAATGCACCTCACCTTTAGGGATATGCTTGAGCAGACACTTTTACCTTTTTAAATGGAGGTGGTTCTCAGGAAAAAAAATAGATCTTGTTACATTGTTGAATAATTCAAGTGTGATTTTGAGCCATGAAGGAAGGCAGTAGTCAAATATCAAGGTGAAACATGGCAGAGCTCCATTTAGTGCATTTATGTCAAGACCATCTTGACTGGTTTCAAGCTACAGTAGCATTTTAGAGCCAGCAATGCATCAACAAATTCAACAGGTTATGCTGATGACCAACAAGAATGTCATTTTGGCCAAACTCCAACTTATTTTGGTTTAGCTGCTTTAAATGTTTCTCACCAAAACAAAATGGGTTTCAAACCCATTTGCACACAGAACAGGGGATTATCACATTCCTTTTACTCATAAATCTCTCTCAACCTTTCCCGGATGCCCACATCTCTGCAATTTGGGTGCAATGCAACAGGTCTGGAAACCAAAACTTCCTCATCCAATAAAAGGATGCCAAATTACTGCCTGTATTCCTGTGAATGAATCAGACTCCTGGGACAATTAAGATTACTTTGAAGACTCCTATTTAACAAAGATTGGAAATTGCTGAAAAAAGCGACATGCTATCAAAGCTTTATGTTTTGCATTCATCAGGATAGGTACAGAAGATAAACCAATAGTAAAGGGAACAACAATTTATACTGCATGAAAAAAGAATGTGGTTTGGCTGGCAAGTGGACTCTGATTGGTAGAAGCATTGTCATGGAAAATGCAGCAGAGAACTGTTAACTGCCAAGATTTTGTTTCAAATTCAAACTAGGCAGGTTGACTCTGATTTGTCAAGGCAGTTTATACAATGCTTCTACATGAGTCCACATGCCAACCAAATCAGCACTCTCTTCTTATGCAGTATAAATTGTTGTTGCTTTTTTTCATTGGTTTATCTTGCGTAGCTATTCTGATGAGTGCAAGACGAAAAGCTTTGATAGCATGTCTCTTCTTTCCACAGTACTCAAGACCTGTACCACCAGAAGATTGAAAACTAGATGTTAGGATCTGCATATAGTGCTTCTTTCTGAATTTTACATTTTTGAGGAAGAGTAAGGTTGCATTTGAGGAGCAGGTCTTCTAATTTTCTGGAATCAGGCATTGTGAAACCTTAATCCAGTACTGGCTATGTCATCAATCCTTCTTGGATTAACAGCACGGAACAACCTCACCAACAAATCTTGCAGCACTAGAATGAGATTTTTTGCAACATCTCAAAAGATATTTCTGATGGACGATAGTGGGAGATACTTGGTCTTGAAGTTGCCTCACAGTCTGGGGAAGGCCTCCAAATTTTGCAATTATTACGGAACACAGGACTTATGAAAATAGTGAAAGAATACTGTCAATCTACGTTTCCATATTGAGTATATTTTGGGATTTTCTCCAATCTGTACACATCCTAAAATGCAGGAAAATTTTCAATGTACTGTTATTTTGAAATCAGAGTAAAATTAATGCCCCAGCTCAAGTAGAAATCTACTTCCTTTGATAAGATCTAATTATATGGACCCAGCTAGTGTGGGCTGCTTGTAAAAGCATTCTGGGAGGTGCCATTTTAAATTTTTCTTGAAAGTTCAGGATAATCCCCAAAAATTCTGAGGAAGTAATATTCAGTCAGTTAGATCTGAACCTGGAAATTCTGAGATGCAAGCTCCTGCCAAGTTTGATTCCTTGGGCTGCAGTCCACACCACCTTCTCTTGGGCACTGGCCACAGGTTGCCAGTAGTTTGCTTTACATTTTGTACATTGCCAATAAAACCCTATCTATTGGCATCAGGTGCAAGAGTAATTATGACATTGCTTTCTGCTAATCTCTCATACATTGGTTGGAAGAAGCCCCTCATTTCAAAGTGCCTTAGAGAAAAAAAATAAACAGATTTGTGTTTATTTGCTGCCTTTCACAATCTCAGGATATCCCAAAGTGCTTTACAGTCACTTCCATGGTTAGACAATGAAGAAGCCCCTTCACAAGGCAAATCTTGCATGGTCAAGGAAACCAAGTCAAAGATGATGCAGCTCCTGTCAGCAATTTGTCCCTGGGTCATGACAGCAACATTGGGAGTTGTCATTCATCAAGAAGCCCATAAGCTCTGGTACAGGAGTAACTTCCACCACTACTTGTAATCAATTGGCATTGAACTGCCACTGCCCACAATAGTCACAAATCCTAATTTCAGCTGAGTATCAATTAATGCAAGGAGACAGTTTCAAGTGACAAATGAGTGACTTTTTCTGTTCTTTGGATAGGTATTAATGTAAGTAGACAGTTATATGGCTTTGGCTCAAAGAGATTTTGAGAATATCAAGAGATTTCCTTTGCTACTTTCCGAGCCTTCTCAGTTGAATGCAGAGCATGACTCAACTACAATTATCCTGTTGAATTGCTTTGTTGTATGACCTCAACTCACCTGCACAAATCTCTGTCTGACCTGGAGCTGATGCTGTACCCTGGAACTTAATGTTTCTTTTTTTACAGAGAAAGCTTTTAGACAGGTCTTATTGTTGAGTTACATGGGCTGCTTAATAATTGAAAGAGTCGTGAATGGAATGAATACTGTGGAATCACCAAAGAGCCTCAAACCAGACTTTAAGAGACGGGGGAGGGCATCAATCAAGCAGCTGAAATGGTCTGGCTGAGGACACTACCTTGAGAATGTCCTCTGACAACTACAACCATCTTTCTCTGCATCAGGATCAACCAATGAAGAATACACCTTTGACCAGACTTTTGAGACACTTTGATTTCCGCTAGGGATGGAGGATAGGATTTTAAAAGGGAGAAAGTATTTAAAATTCCACCCCCCCCCCCCCCCCCCCCCGCACCCCCTCCCCCCCACCCCCTCCCCCCCACCCCAAAAGTCTATAAATTGACAGAGGAGCTCATGACATGATCTGTCTAGGAACTTCCAGGTTTTTTTTTAAAAGCATATCCATATATGAAGGGGTAGAAATTAGTTTGGGCCCATTTGAGATTTGGTACCACACAATCATTAGACCAAACTAAGATGCCCAAGAATTGATAGAAATTGGACCTCAGGTCTCATCTATATACTCAGGCTGAGCTGTCAGTGTGGGAGTTGTCTCCACGGGCAGGTTACCTGGCATTAAAAATAAATTGAGGGTTGCTACTTGAGGGGGGCTCTGGGAGAGGGTGGAGGTAGAGTCAGGGGTGCTTTCTTACGCCTCTTAGCTTCACATTTCAGATTTGCTTTTAAACTGAGTCCAATGAAAATTCTGTTTTGTTCTTGGACTGAAACTGGAACAGATTTGCATGCTGCAATTTTATTCCAGAATTACTTATGAACTCTAGTCAAACAAGTCCCATCTATTTTTGCTTCTCATTTGTGTTTTTCATGTACAGATCATCTGTTTTAGCAAAAGGAAAAGAAAATGTACAGGATAGGAAGATTTTATCAACCAAAAAAAAAAACTAGCCTTTAGTAGTCCTGTTTTTATAGCCCCCTGCCCAGCACATGGAAGTGAGGGACAGACTAGGCCATGACCAAATCGGCCTGCTCCAAATATGGCCACCAGGACTGACAGATGCAGGAATTTACATTAATGTGAAATGTAAATTAATTTACTTAACTTGCACCACTTCACATTTTGGAGTTGATGGAGGAACTGGTCTTTAAGTTATTAAAACGCGAATTGGGTTCATCAAGTACCCTATCTGAAGCTTGGAGACAATTCCATCGCGTGCCTGCTTAAGAATGAAAACGTATTTAAAATCTATGGTGGAGTATCAGTCAGATCTTGAATTTTAAACCATGTCTCAGACTAACATGCAACAAAACCACTAGCACAATTCCATCATTCTTTTCTTCAAAACTGAAAGCATAAACACCACGGTTTAAGGTTTTACACTCATGCACAGTGACAATGCTGCTGCAAAGGACCTTATTTTCCTTCTATCTAAGAACAAGAGCTCCTCCTACATTTCCGCAATAACCTGGTTTACTGGAACTGCAGACCAGCCGCGTCTCGCTTGTTTTCAGCAACATTCACAGCGATGGCGAGAAAGAAATGTTAACCTTTCTCTGTGCCATCTTATTTTCGAGAAAAATACCCCAAGCTCGATTCATCTCATGACTTTTGTAATCTGTCACCGTTTCCGATGATCTGACCATAGCAATCATGGAACTCCCATCATTTTCAATCTAAGTACTCAAAGTGGGGTGGAGGGCACACCTGCCTGGTGTAGCAGAACATTCTTGAAGGAGCATAGCCTGGAACAGTATTTTGAATGGGGTACACAGACCTGACATACACACCAATACTCCACCACCATCACTCTCAACTGTACCCTCTGCAAGCTACTTTCAACTCCCCTGCCTGATAGGTGAAACAACCCTATAAGCTTGAGAATTAAGAAGCCTGCTACCAATGTGGTTATGTATTTTACTCTCAGTATTGCATGACATTTAAAACCCATCAACCATAGGTAGGATGCATCTTAATAGCTGTAACAAAGGCCCTGTCTTGCAAAAACATAGCAATGCTCAATTCCAAAAAAAAATCTCCACCTCAACAACTATATCTTAAGCCTACTGCAAACGGAACACACTTCACTCAGAATGGGAAAGTTGTTCTTCTCGCCTTCCTACAACCTTGACATCGGTAAAATGATTTGCAAAAACAAAGTGGGCCCACTGAGGTGTTATCTTTTCTGTAGACTTCACTTGGTGCTGTGGGATGTTCAAGGAATTGGCAACTGCTGCCCCCACCCAGAAAAGCTGTGATTTTACTGCATGAGACAGATTAGGCAGGAGATCCTGAGTTTCAAGTTACACATTCAAGGCTCAAGCTTACTGTAAATGCCATTTATTTTCAGTTCTTGCAGGTTGAGAAATGAGTCACATCCATCTTTAAGGTTGTTGTCTGAATCACCAATACACACGAGCTGCCACACGTTTTATTTATGAACGCTTGTCTTGCCACAGATTGTGTGTATTACAGATTCTGCTGTCATCAATTTCTTTAAATATAAAAAAAGAGGGAAGGGAGGAAATCAAAAAGGGTAACTCACGAATATAATACACCATGCTACGGAGCAGTCAGTATCTGTGGCCATGCTTATGTTGCAGCTTTAGGATCTTAGCTGGACAATCAGGATGGGGGAAGAGTGGAATACACCAAACAAAGGTCCCACAACACTCCTGGTGCATCACAGTAGCTGTTCTCACAGCAATACTTACACATTTTTTGGTCTCTTGGAATGAGGACTTGTTGCAAGAATTGAACAAAAACAATCTATAAATTAATGCAGGAACCTATAATATATTTGGAACTAAGATGTAAAGCCAGCTATTCCTTGGGTCCCCTGTGTCATGTGAATAGTGCTGAATGTGAAACTGCACTGTTCCTTGTAGCAAAGGGCACAAGTGACTCAAGGGTTGGTTTCAACCAACACACTTGGGGTGAGTAAAACTGGTCTTGGGAATTGATTGCCCATTTTACCCCACACCCATTATCATCAATGGGCTGCCAATCCATCATCACCCAAGACCATTTTCACCCTCAAGGTGTTCAAAGGCTGGCACTGAATCACCGAACAACTTCACTAGTTACCAATAAGTTAAGTTTGTTTCCATTAGAGCTGGTGCACACCTTTCAAATCTAGTCTTTTAAAAGCACAGATAAAAGGAATGAAACTCCTGATCTTGTTTGTTTGTTATTCTCTCTCTGTTCTATCTGAAAGAGACATTTATCTAGACAACTGGAAGCCAATGAGGGTACTGCCTTGATTTTCAGCAAGTCTCAATCCTCATTCACTGAAGGAATATTTTTAAACACATCATGGAAACCATTTGAGGAGGAAAGGTCCATCAGAGCAGGTGAAAAAGGAGAATGTCAGAGGCTAACAAGCAGTTGTCACTTCTGTGTGGCCTGAAGAGTTGGATTTGAATGTTTAGGAGGATAGACTGTATATGCTAAACAAAAACAAAAATACCTGGAAAAACCCAGCAGGTCTGGCAGCATCTGATGAGAGGAACACAGTTAGCATTTCGACTCCGAATGACCCTTCAACAGAACTAAGTAAAAATAGAAGAGGGGTGAAATATAAACTGGTTTGGGGGGGGGGGGGGGGGGGAGAGAGACAAGTAGAGCTGGGTAGAGGGCCAGTGATAGGTGGAGATAACCAAAAGATGTCACAGACAAAAGGACAAAGGTATTGAAGGTGGTGATATTATCTAAGGAATGTGATAACTAAGGGTAGAAAGCAGGACAAGCAAGGTACAGATAGCCCTAGTGGGAGTGGGGTGGGGTGAAGGAATCAAAAAAGGCTGACAGGGCCCTCAACCGTCTCTGGCCCATCTCCCGCACATCCCCTCCCACACCTTCCTCTCCCTCCCAGAACCATGATAGGGTCCCCCTTGTCCTCACTTATCACCCCACCAGCCTCCGCATTCAAAGGATCATCCTCCGCCAACTCCAGCATGATGTCACCACCAAACACATCTCCCCCCTTCCCCCCAACCCGGCAGCATTCCGTTGGGATCATTCACTTCGGGACACGCTGGTCCACTCCTCCATCACCCCCTACATCTCAGCCCCATCCCACGGCACCTTCCCATGCAACTGCAGAAGGTGCAACACCTGCCCCCTTTACTTCCCCTCTCCTCACCATCCAAGGGCCCAAACACTCCTTTCAAGTGAAGCAGCATTTCACTTGCACTTCCCTCAATTTAGTCTACTGCATTCGTTGCTCCCAAAGCGGTCTCCTCTACATTGGAGACACCAAACGCAGACTGGGTGACCGCTTTGTGGAACACCTTCAGTCTGTCCGCAAGCATTACCCAGGCCTCCCTGTCGCTTGCCATTTCAACATTCCACCCTGCTCTCATGCCCACATATCTGTCCTTGGCTTGCTGCATTGTTCCAGTGAAGCTCAATGCAAACTGGAGGAACAGCACCTCATCTTCCGACTAGGCACTTTACAGCCTTCTGAACTGAATATTGAGTTCAACAATTTTAGATCATGAACTCACTCCTTCATCCCCACCCCCTTTCCGAATCCTCCCCCCCCACCTATTTTTTGTTTTCCAATAATTTATACAGATTTTTCTTTTCCCACCGACTTACATTACTTTTAAATGTATTTTCATCCATTGTTTTATCTCTACCTTTTAGCCTTTTGTGATTCCTTTACCCCACCCCACCCCCACTAGGGCTATCTGTACCTTGCTTGTCCTGCTTTCTACCCTTAATTAGCACATTCCATAGATAATATCACCACCTTCAACATCTCTTTGTCCTTTTGCCTGTGACATCTTTTGGTTATCTCCACCCATCACTGGCCCTCTATCCAGCTCTACTTGTCCCATTCCCCCTTAAACCAGCTTATATTTCACCTCTCTTCTATTTTTACTTAGTTCTGTTGAAGGGTCATTCGGACTCGAAACGTTAACTGTGTTCCTCTCATCAGATGCTGCCAGACCTGCTGGTTTTTCCAGGTATTTTTGTTTTTGTTTTGGATTTCCAGCATCCGTAGTTTTTTGCTTTTATCTAGACTGTATATGCTGTGCTTGTGTAAGGAGGATGCCAGGTATTAGGTATGTAGAAGGACAGGTGGTCTCACATGTTATGGTTAGAAAGTTGTGCTGGAGCAGGCCTGGGTGCCACACAGCTGAAGACTAGCATCCTTAGAAGGCAATGGAATGAATGCCAGCTTAGGGAAGACCACAAGGACTTTATACAGGAATATCCTCATGGAAGAACAAAAATACATCAACAAGCTGCGAGAACTGGCAGAGTCTGGTAACCAGACAACCTACTACACTACACAGTCATTCCAAATCTAAAAACAGTCCCCTGCCAGTCTCTCACTAAATTTGTCTAGTGGATTTTTTTTAACCATCTTGTCTAATTTTACATTTCTGCTCACACTCCGCACTCTTTAATATTCCTCTGTTTCAGAAAGCGATCTTACAATAGCTTTTTAAAATAACTGATGTACTTATTTTAACAATTAGATAAAATTCTAAAATCTGATCACCCTGTGTTTAAAGTATTTTTCTAACATTTCACTTTTTTTCTGGCTTTGCTTTTTATCCTTTCATGGGATGTGAGCATTGCTGGCAATGCCAATATTTATTTCCCATCCCTAATTGCCCTGGACTCTGTGAGCTGCCTTCTTGAGCAGCTGCAGTCCATGTGGTGTAGGTGCTTACACACTGTTTTTTGGAAAGGAGTTCCAGGATTTTGACCCAGCGACAATGAAGGAACGGCAGTATATTTCCTAGTCAGGATGGTGTGTTACTTGGAGGGTTACTTGCAATGGTGCTACCTTATCCTTCTAGGTGGTAGAGGTCACGTTGTTTGGAAGGTGCTGTCTAAGAAGGCGAGTTGTTGCAATAAATTTTGTATATCGTACACACTGCTGCCACTGTGCGTCGGTGGTGGAGGGAGTGAATGTTTGTGGATGGGGTGCCATCAAGGGCTGCTTTGTCCAGGATGGTATCAAACTTCTTGGTGTTGTTGGAGCTGCAGTTATCCAGGCAAGTGGAGAGTATTCATCACACTCCTGACTTGTGCCTTGAAGATGATGGACAGGCTTTGGGGAGTCAGGAGGTGAGTTACTCACCACATAATTTGCAGCCTCTGACCTGCTCTTGTGGCCACAGTATTTATATGACTGGTCCAGTTCAGTTTCTGGTCAATGGTAACCCCCAGGACATTGATAGCAGGGGAGTCAGTGATGGTAATGCCTTTGAATGTCAAGGCACAGTGGTTGGATTCTCTCGATGATGGTTGATGCTTGGCACTTGTATGGCACAAATTTTACTTGCCACTTATAAGCCCAAGCTGTGCCCTTTTGTTAGCATCTTGGGAATCATTTAGAACAACCTCTTATTATTTAACACAACTAAACTCGTCATAACCTCTAAGACTTCCAGAAGGTCAGCTCTCAGTAGCAGTGAAAACCACTGCACCATGAGTGCCCTTAGATTGGCAAAATGATGTCCACAACATCATCTTGCTACAAGAGTTAATGCATGCACAGTGAACATCTTCTGGAAGTATGCAGAGCAAGGTGTCAGGGTGATTTGATACCTGTACTGACATCTTCAAGCTTTTAAAAATTATTTTATGAGATGTGGGCTTTGCTGGCAAGGCCATCATTTGTTGTCCACCCCTAATTGCCCTTGAACTGAGTGACTTGCTAAACCATTCCAAAGGGTAGTTAAGAGTCGACCATATTGCTGTGGGTCTGGAGTCACATGCAGACCAGACCAGGCAAGGATGACAGATTTCCTTCCAGAAAGGACATTAGTGAACCAGATGGGGTTTCATGGTCACCATTACTGAGGCAAGCTTTCAATTCCAGATTTTATTAATTGAATTCAAACTCCACCAGCTGCCATGGTGGGATTTGAACCCATGTCCCCAGAGCATGAGCCTCGGTTTCTGGATTACCAGTCTAGTGACATTACCACTTTGCCATCGTTTCCCCCTCAGTCTCCAGCTGATACCCTCACATAGCCTTGCACAGCTAAGTTTCCCCTCAGCAGCATGAAGGACCCTTCCCACCCGTGATATTAAAAGAGATCATCCACTTACAGGTTAATTGCTGCTTGATTTCTTTTGGCTGTTGCTACAATCTGATACTTTCTATAGTTGTTTCATGTTTCAAAAGTATAGAAATGGTAGTGTTGTGGCAGGTGTTAACGTTATTGCTGGCTTTGAAACATCTGTACAAACCAGTTGCTCCCAGGCATTGGTGCAGTAGTTGGCATTCCCTTTGGAATATAGCATGACAGAGAATGAGCACAGGGTACACAGAGTAGGACATGCAGCTGGAAAAGTGGGGGGAAGGACAGGGGAGGGGGGAGAAAAGTTCTCAACAGGAGGCCATAGTGTTTACAGAGCGATGTCCTTCACTGAGGCTTAGGTAGGAGAAATGTGAGAGATGGTTGTGCTTCAACAAGGACATCCTCACTGAAATCTGCCAACTGGAATTCCAGGGCAGGGCAAGTTCTGCATTGCCAATGGTAGTGAAGATGACCATGGCGTTCAATTTTTAGGAGTCTGGCTCCTTCCAGGGTGGGGATATGTACAACATCTTTCAATTTGCCACCCACTGTTGCATTAGTGAAGTCACGGAGGCTGTGTATTCAAAGAAGGCTGACTATATTTCATTCTCAATTGCCAGAGCCAAAGCAAGCGTAGCGAGTATGAGGCTTCGCTAGGCGGTAGGGTGTAATTGACTGCATGCACATTGATGTGAAGATCCTGCAAAAGGAACCAAAAGGGATTCCACTCCTTCAGTATCCAGCTGGTGTGAGACGTTATACAACACATCATGCAGATCAATACCTAGTATCCTGGCAGCAGTCATGATGCCTTCAGTGTGTTGTAGTTCGCTGTGCCAGCTGTACATCAGCCACCACAACAAACTAGAGGGCGGTTTCAAAGGTTATCCGCTGATGACATGACTCGTGACTCCAGTTCACACCTCACACATGTGTGCACAGCATGCATACAATGAGAGCAAAGCTGCCACACACAATCACAGAGTGGTTGCAGCACAGGAGGAGGCCATTTAGCTCATGTCTATGCCAGGTCTCTCCAAAAGCAACTCTGCTAATCCCACTTCCGGGGCCTTTTACCCCTGGCCTTGCAATTTATTTCTCTTCATGTGCTTATCCAATCCCTTTTTAAAAAACATGGTTGAATCTGCCTCCAATACAGTCTCAGGCAAAGCGTTCCAGATTCTAACCAAATGCTGCATAAGAAAGATTTTCCACCTGTCACTGTTGCTCCTTTGGTCAACCAGCCCTTTGGTCAATTCATGCCCTTTATTGCTTGCCCCTTACATTTCTCTCGATCTACTCTGTGACCATTTGCATGGTGAAGTGACAATTCTGCTGCCTGGATTGCTTCTGAAGAGCCCTGCAGTACTCAGCTGAGTGAGTCTCCAGATTTGTGGTGGTATGCTGCAGGCTGCACATCCTTACCATTATGAGGGGCAGCCCTTGCCACCAGCCAGACGGTGAGAAGCTGAGGAAAAGGAGGAAGAGGAGGATGAGGAAGGGAGGGACAACCTAGACTTCCCCTTTCTTCCCAGCCTCGGACTGCAGCATCTCAACATGGACAGCTGCAGTCTGGATTGGTTGGTTGGCTGACAGGCAAAAGGAGGGCACGGGCAGACTTGGCAGGGTTTGGATGGCAAATGCGGTCATGCTGAGAGAGGACATTACCTAATGTATTTCCTTTATCTATCAAATTAATCACCTCTTCAAGTTTGTCAAGTATGACTTGCCTTTAACAAATCCATCCTGTGTGTCATTGATTAACTTTAATTTCTAAATTCTCACTTATTCCATCTTGAATAATAGATTCTAAGATTTTTCCCATAAATAACTAACTGATCCATAGTTTCCCTAATGTTTTTTCTGTTTTTATACTGAAGGTTTAAATTGAAAACTCTCCAATCCCTCAGCACAACTTGCATAGTTAACAAGTTTTAAAATGGTGGCCGGAGCCTCTAGCGCCCCCTCTGTCTTCATTTAGCTGCCATCAGAATCTGGTGACTTAGCTGCTTTCCGTCCTAGTAATCAATTCCTTTTCAAGTTCTTTCTGACAATTGTTCCATATCTTCCCCCTGTATATCTACATTCTCACTTCCATTATCATTCACAAAAACTGGTGCAAAATATTTATTGAATATTTCCAACACAGCTTTGTCCTCAACAATCAGACTGGCTGTCTCATCCCCAATTTGTCCTAACACTTCTAGTTATTCTTTTACTGTTCACATAGTTATAAAAGGTTTCCTTTTACATTATCTTTAGCTTTTAGCCTTTTTAACATTCACTTTTATTTTCTCTCATCACCATTTTTACTCGTTCTAAGTTCCTCATGGTTTTCTTCAACACTGTTAACTGTAAGTTCATGTTACTATGTGCCTCTCTTTCAAGTTTCAGTTTAGTTTTTAACCTCTCTACTCATCCACATTCCTATTTTGTCTTTGCATGAAAGTATATTTATTGTGAGTCTGTGCATCTCATAAATGACAATTTCCCATTGATAAATGGCAACTAGTTTGCTAACTTCTCTGGCCAGTTAATTTAGGCCAGCTCCCTCTTATGCTCATCAAACTTAATCTTTTCACCACTCTATCTTTGACCTATCCTTCTCAATTGCTAAGTTGAACCTGCTCACCATTTCCCAGAAGTTCTCCTATTCCCACATCAGTTATTTGCTGCATTAATTTCTTAGAATGAAATCCAGTGATGCTTTCTTTCCCTGTTGAACCAGAAACTTACTGATCTAGGAAGCAGACTCAGGTGAATTTCTGACTTGGACAGTATGGATTGCCTTTATTTCAGGATTACTTGAAGTTGTCAAAATCAGTTAATACATTGGCTATACAACATAGGAACAGACCAGTCTACCAAGACAGTCCATGTCAGTGTTTATGTTCCACTTGAGCCTCCTCCCATCCTTTCTCATCTAACTCTGACAACTATTCCCTTCTCCCTCGTATACTTATCTAGTCTCCCCTTAAATGCATCAACGCTATTCACCTCACTCTCTCTCTGGGTACCGAGTTCCACGTTCTCACTACTCTCTTATTGAAGATATTTCCTCTGAGTTCTTCCTCTGATTTTTTGGTGAAGATCCTAGATTGATGGACTTTAATTTTGTTCTTCCCCACAAGTAAAAACATTCTGTGTCTAATCTACCAAAAGCTATTTATAATTTTAAAGATCTCTATTAGGACACCCTCAGGTCTTCTCTTTACAAGAGGAGAGACCCCCAGCCAGTTTATCCTTTCCTACTGGGTAAAATCTCAGTTCTGGTTATCATTATTGCCCTCTCGTTCTTAACCCGAGTTCATCTGTGTCGTGTGGCCCATAATGCATGTCATTTCCCTTCCTCTTTCCTGACTCTAACTAAATGGATTCAGTCTTGATAAAATTCCAGAACATCCTTACATTCTAATGTAATGATATGATTCTTTCACACCTCCCTGTATCTCTTGAGAATATGAATCTCTCAATTCTTTTCATGTCTTTGTTATGGTTATGAGATTATTTTTCTCCATTGTTAATGCTTCTAACACTCCAATTTCTCTTTTTTTGGATATTTTGTGCTTTTACACATATACCACTCAATCCAGGCTCCAATTTTTTTGGAACTTCATTTTTCTTTTCCTGATTTTGCTATTTCTTCTTTTGGTTAAACAACTATCTCCTTTGACAAGGATTTTTTTCCACATTGAGCTCTCTTTCTTTCCCTTTATCCTCTGATAAATATTTGCTCACTATTCAATTCAGTTGAACCTTCGGATTCCATATCAATAGCTTTTTTAATCCTGCTCTCCCTCTCTCATGCCCTAGATTTCCCACATCCTTTTGCCATATTAGTTTAAGTTGCATTTTCCCCAACCTCCTTGCAAGAACATTGGTGCTGTTGCCCTTCAGGTGAGCCCAAGTTACTGGTTTCATTGTTGGCCGTGATGCACTGGGTAACCAGTGAGAAGCAACAAGGCAGTTTCTGATGGGGCAGCTCATAAAGTGATTGGAAAAGACCAATAACTTTCTCCTCGGGTACAGTGACCACGAGATACTGCACATGCTGGTGACAGGACAGAAGGGCAGTGGAGGGAATTCAGAACACAGTTAGGGGAGGGGTGGAATTGGATAGATCTTGTGAAGTCAAAACGAAGAAAAGTTAAACCACCAGACATTAGGAGGCGCACCAAATGGTCACCAGTCACATGCAGTGTTTTTTTTTTAAAAAGTAAGTAATTATAATTTGAAGGTATGTTGCTCCCCATTCTATCTATACTCCACAGTCCTTTCAGTGCAGCATCGTTCGGCTTGGGAGGCAGAAACAGGATGCCCAGTTTCAAAGGATTAGTACCAGACAGTACACAATGAAAGTAAAATTACGTTTAGGGAAGTATGTCTGGGTGGAAAATAAAGGGAACTGATCTGGAGGTCTGTCCCCGTTAACAGATCACGTGAAGTACAAGTTGCCTTGGTTTTGTCTGGATTATGTGGCAGGTGAATGAAAGAATAAAGCCATTTTTAGCCTTGCGAAGATTAGCACTTTGAAGATACTTCCCCTTTCCATTCAAGTGGATTTTGTTTTGTCCAAACTAAAAAAGAGAGTAAAACTGAACAGGGTTACTAGAACAGAAATTACTTATAATAGAATGATCTTCACATCAGGTATCATGGGAGCAACAATGCTGAACTGAACACAAAGTGAGTCTCAGTGTTATATGCCTTTGCTAAGTTGAAATTTCAGCCGGATAAACTTCTGCACTTCTTGGCTGAGCAATTACTGGGAAAACATATTCAGCCCTTATTAGCTTAGTATCAGTTGGTCTCTCAGAAGGCCATTGGTTCAAGGCCACTGCAGGATCAGAGCACATAAGGCTGGATTTTACGGGGTGCTATGTTCCCTGCACACCCCTCCTCGACTAAAAAGTGGGAATAGAGCATGCCCACCAAAAAAGTAGGCTACATTACAGCCATTTAATGCTAGCAGCAGCATTAATTGCCTAAAGTCAACATTTCTGCCCCAGGGGAGGAAGTCACGCCTTAGAGTTGCCGGCCAATCTGACTGGCCACCAGCAGCACTAAGTTTGAATGGCAGCCACTGCTAGTACTACAGCCAGTCACCAAGCAAGAGGAGATTATGGAGCCGGACTTCAAGATAGGTCCAGGGTATCAGCGGGGCCGAACTGGTAGTCCCCAGTGAGGGGGGTGAGGGGATTGGGTGGGGAAGTCAGGGTTTGAGAGGTCTGGGAGTGCGAGGGTAAAGGGTGGGTATGACCTTTGGAGGATGGGCACAGGATTCCGTCAGCCTCTTTTGGCAAAGTAAAAGCTGTCAAGCTATTCACCTGATGTGGGCCTCCTCCTGTTAAGGGTAAAATAGCAGCAGAGGCTGAATGAGGCACTTAAGTGGACATTCTGATGCTTCCCCCATCCACCATAAAGTGGAAGACAGTTCAGAAGTGGACAGGAAGGTGATGTGAAGGCCATGTGCTGAATTTTATGAGTCCCTCAAGCTTGGAAACACGCTGGCAGGGGTGAGAGGACCATAAAATCCAGCCCTTGGAGATTTTGGGACAGTGTTGATGGAGTGCTGCATTGTAAGAGGTGCCAGCTATCAATGAAATGTGAAGCCCAGGCTATTTAGGTGTACAGAAAAGACCCCAGTGCACTATTTGAGGAAAAGCAGGCAATTCCCCTGGTGTCCTGGTCAGCATTATTTCTGAATCAAGAGTCATTAATCTCATTTGTGCAAACTGACTGCTGTGACTGGCTAGTAACAGCAGCAAATCTTCAGCTGTGAAGTACTTTGGTATCCATTACCTCTGGCTAATGGAGAGTAGGGAGATGGCGGATGAATTGATTAGGTATTTTTCATTGGTCTTTACAATAAAGGATAAAAATAATATCCCAGAAATAGCTGTAAATCAGGATATGGAAGGTGGGGGGGGGACGAACACAGGAAAATTACAATCAACAGAGAAATTGTATTGAGCAAATTGCGAGAGCTGTGGGCTGACAAATCCCTGGGTCTGGATGGACTTCATCCTAGGGTCTTGAAAGATGTGGCTAGTCTGATAGTTGATGCATTGGTTTTAATTTTCCAAAATTTCCTAGATTTGGGGAAGGTTCCATTAAATTGGAAAATAGCAAATATAACTCCTTTATTCAAAAAGGGAGGGAGACAGAATGCAGGAAATTACAGGCCTATTAGCCTAACATATGTCATAGGGAAAATGTTGGAAGCTATTATTAAAGATGTTATAGCAGGGGACTTAGAAAAAAATCAAGGCAATCAGGCGGAGGCAATATGGTTTTGTCAAAGGGAAATCATTTTTAACCAATTTATTGGATTTGAAAGAGTCACATGTGCTGTTACTAAAGGGGAACCGGTGGATCTACTGTCCTTCGATTTCCATAAGGCATTTGATAACGTGCCACATCAAAAGTTATTGCAGAAAATAAAGGCTCATGGTGTAGGGGGTAATATATTGGCATGGATAGAAGATTGGCTGGCTAACAGGAAACAGAGTTGGCATAAGTGGGTCTTTTTCTGGTTTACAGGATGTAATGAGTGGTGTGCCACAGGGATCAGTGCTGGGGCCTCAACTTTTTACAATTTATTTAAATGACTTCGATGAAAGAACCGAAGGTATGGTTGCAAAATTGGCTGATGACACAAAGATAGGTAGGAAAGTAAATTGTGAAGAGGACACAAGGAGGCTACAAAAGAACAGAGGTAGGTTAATTGAGTGAGCAAAGATCTGGCAAATGGAGTATAATTTAGGAAAATGTGAAATTGTCCATTTTGGCAGGAAGAATAAAAAAATCTTATTATCTAAATGGAGAGAGATCGCAGAGCTCAGATTCGGAGATATCTGGGTGTCCTAGAGCATGAATCACAAAAGGCTAGTATGCAAGTACAGTAACTAATTAGGAAAGCTAATAGAATGATATTGTTTATTAAGAGGGGAATTGATTACAAAAGTAGGGACGTTATGCTTCAGTTGTACAGGGCACTGGTGAGACCAGATCTGGAGTACTGTGTACAGTATTAGTCCCCTTATTTAAGGAAGGAGTAAATACATGAGAAGCATTTCAGAGAGAGTTACTAGACTAATACCATGAATGCGCAGTTGTCTTATGAGGAGAAGTTAGACAGGTTAGGCTTGCATCCACTAGAATTTAGAAGAGTAAGAGGTGACTTGATTAAAATCTTTAAGATCCTGAGGGGTCTTGATAGGCTAGGTATGGAGAGGATGTTTCCTCTTGTGGGAGAATCTAAGACTAGAGGGCACTGTTTAAAAATAAGAGGCCGCTCATTTAAGACAGAAATGAGGAGAAATTTTTTCTGAGAGTTGAGTGTCCTTGGAACTCTTCCTGAAAAGGCGGCAGAAGCAGGGTCTTTGAATATTTTTAAGGCATGGCTAAATAGATTCTTGATTAACAGGGAGTGAAAGTTTATTGAGGGTAAGCAAGAATGTGGAGTTGAGGTTACAATCAGATCAGCCATGATCTTATTGAATGTTGGAGCAGGCTCGAAGAGTCGAGTGGCCTACTCCCACGCCTAATTCATTTGCTCATATCCCGAGGATGTGAAAAACACAAAACAAGGTTCTGCCTTTTCTTATTACCACATTTTCAAAACTGGACAGCAGAAAACCGCAATAGCTCATTTTGGTAAATTTATGCACACAGCTTTAGACTATGCCATATTTACTCGCGTGATTCTAATTAAGTTAAGCAGTTTTTTCAGTTCACACTCTGTCCCCACAGTCTGTGCATCACTGATTTTCAGGCCAATTTGATTTGGACCACAAGGATTCACGTAACACTCAGCCATTCTCTACCTCATCCTTTTTTTGTCTTGCGCGAGAGGGAGAGTGTGTAAACGCAAGCAAAAGAGAACAGTTTCATATCCACTCAATGCTTCTCCAATAGCTCAGTTAGCAGCAGGAGTTTGCCAGGTAGATAATTGCTGATGATAAGCCATGGCAAATTATAGGCACAGACACCCAAATGCAGCCTGAACAGCTGCTAGACCACTGAGTTCAGTTTTCAATTCAGCTATTTAGGACGTAGCATTTAGAAGATGAAGGATTTGAAGGAGGAAACTTAAGGAACTGTGCCAAGTGTTTGGTGAGGGTGCACTAGAACGATTAGAATGGTAGCAGGCAGGACTGACATCAGTTACATGGAAAGACTTGGATACTTATATAGAAAAATAGGTAGGAATGTTCATAATCAGAAGACACAAATTTAAGGTAATTGGGGAAAAAAACCCACAGATGATGAAAAAAGGCTGGCGGAATTGGACTGAGAGGTAACTTTTCAAAAGGGAATTGGGATCAATACATGAAGGGAGCGATTTTGCAGTGATAGGAGAAAAAGCAGGGGAGTAGTATAATTGGATAGCTCGTTCAAAGAGCTGACATATACGATGGGTCGAATGACCTTCCCCTGTGCTGCATAATTCACTGCCGTGCCACAGAAGTGGCGATTGTGACTACAGGCACACAGACACCAATACTTGTTCACATCAATAATCTGTTCACTGGCTCTTTCCATGCTTGAGGTTCTCTGTTGGATCTCAGCATCATCCCACCACTAGCATCATGTATTTCATCGTTCTTGTTAGTATGTTATTTACTGCTGAGCATTTACAGTTAGAAGACACCTTATTGCTTACCTGTTCCTTCAGCTCCGACAGTTGGCCAGACAGGTTTGTAACCAGCTTCATTGTAGACTCCAGCTTCTCCTGTAGATTTCTCAACTCGTTTTGTTCTCCTTCAGCATCACTGCTAACCAGTGACATGGCACGCATACGTGGAAACCAGTCCAGGTTCCGCTCCTGAAACAGAAGGAAAGATTAAAAAGTCTCAGTATGCTGGCTTTCAAATGAGAGGATGGGTTGGGGAAGAGCAAGGCTTTGCAATAAGGTCTTCACATTTTACAGCATTTGGACCCTGCAAAGTGCAGTACATTACAGAACATTTTTTTTCTCACAAACACGTGACCTCAACCACCTAGAAGGACAAGGCCTTCACCTCCCAAGTTAAACTCCATTCTGACTTGACATGTAATGCCTTTCCTCAACTGTTGCTGGGTCAAAATTGTTGAACACCCCAGCAGACAGCACTGTGGGAGTAACTGCACCACATGGGACTGTGGCAGTACAGGAAGGCAGTTCACCACCACCCTTGTCAAGGACAACTAGGCATGGACAATAAATGCTGGCTTTGCCCACATCCTGAAAATGAATTTTAAAAAACAAACTCCTCTTTTGAACACAAATATTACTGGTCTTTATACAAAATTAAAGGGAGGACACAGATTACATAATTAGGAATCTGAATGGAAAAGAAAACCTACAACACGTTCAGCCAATCACCACCCTGGATATTCAGTAGTCTACAACCTGTCTTGCTTTTTCCAAAACAAAATGTGGAAAAGTCAGCAACTTGTGATGTGCTGTGTGCCACCAGTTAAACCTCCTGCAGTATACTCTCTTTGCCAAAAAAGCATAGGGCACACTTTGGAAGATGAAGTAGGGATTTAAATTCTGCTGAGAGCAGTTTTCTCCTATATCTTTAACTCTTTTCGCTCCTGAGGGTTGTTTGGAAATACCATTCATTTAAATTGTGTAGGGACGCAGTAATTCAGACTTGAGCACACAATGCACACAGTACAATATAACTCAAAGAAAAATTGTTTTGACATTCATTCATTGAATCTTTCAACCGCATTAATCAACTAGTTCTTACAGATTGCAAATCCATACATGAGAGGGGAAGGGATAAAGAGAAAGGAGAGATGAGGGAGAGGAGAGGAGAGAGAAAGATAAAGAAAGAATGGACGAATTAATTTGGATCAAGTCATTTACATTTGTATACAGTTCATAGTTTCAGCTAGACAGTCATCTTAAAAGCTCTCATATATTATGCCACACAAATGCAAATGTGTTATATATATTGAGCAACAAACTGGCATCAAATTTAACTACATTCTGATAACTTGATTCCGTTTCCGAGGAAACAGACTAGGGAGAGGATTCTTGACATAAATTTTAAACAATCACTACAATGTGCAGGTTTTATAATTTTGCTGCCCTTAGTAAGATATACAAGGAGGCCTTGTGGTACAGCGGGTAGTGTCCCTGCCTCGATCTGAACCAGGAGCTCCGGGTTCGAGTCCCACCCCAGGATTTGATGGCCAAAGAAATTGTATGCATAAGGCAGCCAAAACAGGTTGATTATCAACCTGCAAATCCTTCCAACACACACCGATGGCAGGCAGCAAGAATGGGGGAAGATTCCTGGTCAGCCAGGTGTTGGAAAGAAATTTAGAGCCTCTACCATCGCTATCCAAATGCTCCAGACTACAACATGTAAAGGTGCATGCTGCCACAGCAACTCAGACTCCCTGAGTAAACTGTAGCACACCAGCACCAATAAGAAATTGGCAGGATTCTTTCCAGTTCCTTAACCTTTGGACCCCTTCAGTGCGGTAAGTATTAATTGTCACCCTCTGATACTGTGTCCAACTGACCAACATTCACCTGAGCCTACACAGTGTGTTCACACTTGCTGAATATCGTGCGGTTGCTCCAACTCAGGTCTGGTTTTATTGTCATTACCCAAGCAAAAGCAACAGTCTTGGAGTACAGAGTGGAATTTAAAAGCAGATTCCAACTGGCCTTTAAGATTATAGGCTAGATTTCATTTTCTGTTGTGCCAGCAAACAGGCTCCTGAGTTTCTACAATAGGTGAGGCTGGATTGAAGCCTCAAGTAGGAGCAGCTTCATGTAGGACACTAGGATGTGGACCGGGTGTGTGAATGCGGGGGGTGGTGGGAGTTTCCTGGGTCACTTCACTTCTGAGTGCATCAGCCTGACACCTGAAATGAATGCACTTTAAAAAGCCAGCAATGGTGCCTGGGGGTTCTGCATACTAAAGGTTCAAGCATCTGGCATGTCTTTTTATCCCCTCTCCTCCCTGAACAGTCAGGCAAGAGCTTGGCAGATCGGGGCCCCGTCACCTTCTTACCCTGCAGACAACTGAGGCCCTTAAGTGGGCAATTAATAATAAACATCGTTGGTGCCTCATTGTTGGTGGTAGTAGTAGAGCTACAGGCCATTTTCTGCACCCCAATCCCAGAGCAAGCCATATGGCCTGTGCCAAGAAATTCCAATAGATGTGACCACTCTCAGGTACAGAGTGCCTCCAGCAACGCATTTGACTGGGGTTTGTTGAAGAGCCCCGAGTTTAATTGCATTTGCCTTCAAATTTCATGGATCACTTGCAATGAACTTTGATCTCTCTTACAATAGTCAATTTTCATATGTTTTGACTGGTGAAAAAATTGGCCCCTTACATGTCAGGATCGACTCTGCCCAATCGCCATGGTCAATAATGATGTAATTCAAGGGATTCAATGATACTTTCCCCTTTGACAGACAAAGGTATAGTGTCTTCTATATCTACTCACAGTAGTGTTTCGAAGGCTGACTTCTTGGGGTTACCATTGACCGCAGTGGCTACAAGAGCAGGTCAGAGGCTAGGAATCCTGTGGCAAGTAACTCACCTCCTGACTCCCCAAAGCCTGTCCACCATCTACAAGGCACAAATCAGGAGTGTGTTGGAATACTCTCCGCTTGCCTGGATGAGTATAGCTCCAACAACACTCAAGAAGCTTAACGCCATCCAGGACAAAGCAACTCGCTTGATTGGCACCCCTTCCACAAACATTCACTCCCTCCACCACTGATGAACAGTGACAGCAGTGTGTACCATCTACAAGATACACTGCAGAAACTCACCAAGGCTCCTTAGGCCACACCTTCCAAACCCACAACCGCTACCATCTAGAAGGACAATAGCAGCAGATAGATGGGAACACCACCACCTGGAAGTTTCCCTCCATGCCACTCACCATCCTGACTTGGAAATATATCGCTGTTCCTTCACTGTCGTTGGGTCAAAATCTTGGAGCTCCCTCCCTAACAGCACTGTGGGTGTATTGACACCACAGGGACTGCAGCGGCTAAGAAGGCAGCTCACCATCCCCTTCTCAAGGGCAATTAGTGATGGGCAATAAATGCTGGCCTGTCCAGCAGTGCCCACATCCTGTAAATGTTTTTTAAAAAAGCCTGAGAAAATACTTGGTAAAACAAGACCAGGTACGAATGTGAAAGCTGCCTTATTCCACTTGCTGCCTGTGAAGTAAGAAGCAATAATTAAAACTGGGCATACTTAATTCAATCAATAAACTTGTATGAATGAATCATACAAAAAAGCCACCATGCTACAGTTCTCCACAATGAGCAGTCATGCTTGACTTATAACATTCAATCACTGTCCACATTCTCACCAACTTTGCTGGAAGCAAATACCCTTGCAACTTCCTATTTTAAAAAAAATTACTGACAATGGGCAGAATTTAATGCCCTTTCCCAAGGCAAAATGGTGGCAACAAGGCCATTTAATCAGGCAGGATATTGGCAGGACGGGACCCTGACACCTTCCTGCCCCCACCCTATAGCAAGGCGGCCCTTGGAAGGCCTTCCTGTCCCACAGCCAACTGAGGCCCTTAAGTGGGCAATTAACGCCTGCTTCAGGACCTCACCCTGCCCCCACTAGTGTCAACCCAGTGGCAATGGGTGTTTCACCATGCTGAGAGCATCTCGAGCAAACAGTGCAAGGTTGCTTGTGGGCTCAGGGTCCCTTGTTCAAAGGCAACATTCAGTGCATGATCACAGGACCAGCAGCGGGAAGGGGGGGCAACTCCTCCTTCCCCCCCACCCCACCCACGCCAAGCCTCGCTGCAGTTCTCTCTCCCTCCCCCGTAACTCCACCTCCTGCCATCACTTAACTGTAGCCTGGGATCCAGCCACAATACTGGGCCTCGGGTGGGTGTTTCGCCAGCAGCAGCCACTGCCTCAGTGGCACTGCCATGCAGCAGAATTGCCAGCCTCCGATTGGCTGGCAGTGCTCAACAGGTGGAACTTCTGCTCCCGGGGCCCTTGATCCCAGGGAACCCCCACCGCTGACCAGTAAGTGCCTGAGTGGCATTTGATTTGGTGGGCCTTACCTAAAAGATGAGGGGCTCTTGCCGGCTGTCGAAACCCTCATTGCCTCCATTGAACACTGCCATGCTTGTGTATACCTGTGTTCACAAACTGGGGGGGAGATACCATGCCAAAAAATTTCTGTCAAGTGGTGCCTGGCACTGTGAACCTTACAGCACAATGGGGGTGAAGTGTTTACTGATTATCAAGACAGGTTAACGTACTAATTACTGTATTGCCTTGTATTTTTTTTAAAAAAAACAAAAGAATATTGTGTGAATATACTGTGTTTTACATAGGACTTGGGAGTTGGAGTAGGCCATTCAGACCTTTGAGCCATTCAATAAGATCATGGCTGAAGTGGTTGTGTCTCAACTTCGCTTTGCCGTTTCAAAATACAATCTTTAAGGACAAACTTTTCTTCTAAATTCTTTCTACAGAAAACGCGAAGATAAAATCCCAAATCACGATAGGCCAATATGTTCCAGGCCAGAATGCTTGGCCTAGGTGCTCAGTGGTAACCGCTGTTTGCAACAAGAGAAATATTTGGCACTGGAATGTAGAGGTTTGCAGAAATAGAGAAGAAAAACATTCCTATCATTGCAACCCAGGTTGTTGGAAGGTTTCATAGAGGTGCTGGGTACCACCAAACGTGCTCATAAGAAATAGGAGTAGGCCATTTGATCCAATGAGCTCTCCGCCATTCAATAAGAACATGGCTGATCTGATTGCAACCTTATACTTTCCTGCTTGTCCCCCATTACCCTAAACCACCTTATTGATGAAATGTCAGTGTCAACCTACTCCATTGCTTTAGCAAAGTAAATATGAAAGCATTTTGTGCTTGTGCTGTGCACATAACATTAAGTGGCTTTAAAACACTGCAGAACAAATTCTGACTGGTAGTGAGTGGGCATCAACCGTGTGCTTGTCCACTGTAGCACAGCACAGATTCTGACAACTGAGCGCCAGTTAGCAAGTACAACTGCTGTGGTCATCACAGGGGCAAAATCTGCTTTGGGCAGTAACACTGAACAGATAATAATGCACTCCGCCCAACCTTTCCTATCAACGTCAATGCACAAGAAAACCAAGCGCAGTGTGAAAACTGCTTTGATGTGTTATCGCTATTGCCAAAGGCAAATTTCACCTCTTTTATATTCCTTACTTAAACTCTAAGGAACATCGAGAGTGGAAAGGCAGAAGATCAAGATCAGAAACCAGTGGAAGCACTGAAAGCAGGAGGTGAAACAGTAGCTGATGCAACAAGGGAGGTTCTTGATGAGATATGGACGACAGATGAATGGGCTTGTGAGTGCACTGTATCTGAGATGGTCACAGTGCCCAGGATAGCAGGTTAAAGGAATGTCCAAAACACCATATGCCAAGTCCCATCAGTCATGCATCTAAAGTAACACTTGACATTGTCAGGCAGACAGCTGCCCCTTTGTGAACAGAGAAGTGGCAGAGGGGCAGTCTGAAAAGGGTATAACTGACTTGTGCTGAGCATTCTCATGCAGAAACGTGAAAATAAGCAGGAAGCCCAGCTTTGGCTCATGCTCGTAGATTATACCAAAGTTTTCAACACTGTTCAGCATAATGCTCTATGGATGATACTGATAGACTTTGGTACACCCAAACATCTTTTGTGGCTAATACAAGAACTATATGGAAATGCTTCAGGAGTCATCAGAGTTGGTGATGTGCATGCAAACCAATATCAGTTTAAGAAGGAAGTCAGGCAGGGGTGTCTTCTGTCACCCATGCTATGGGACAGAAGATAGTGAGGATGGTACAGAAAGAGTTACCAGAGAGATGTGGCTGCATCATAGGAGGCAGTAGGCCTGGCAACAATTGAAGGAGAAATTGAGGGTAAAAAAAAAGAGGGAGAATAAAAATACTGGATGGGTGGATAACATCAAGACATGGATTGAGGGAGGCTTGAAGAAATCCAAAGAAGAAGCTAGGCAATGCCTATGGCCCCTAAGGCCACAGTGGCAATGAATGAATGATATTCTTTAATAAAAATCTGAGTCAAAATTTCTGTGACAAGGCTGCAAACCACAACCAACATAGTCACGTAACATCATTGTGAAATAGGCAGAATATAACTGGAGAGCAAAACCCCACTCATCCCCACACCCACTTTTCAAAATGCAAACACAAAAAAATAAGATAAGCTGAAACAAACCACAGTTCAGAGGCATTTAGGGTTAGATGCTCGCCAAAGGATTCTAATCGTTAACGGACCTATTAATATTGAAAATGTACAAAATAAAATCAAAGCTGATGTCCCATTCAAAACTAACTCTCATATTTCGCTGCTCCCAACATTACCATACAAAACAAATGCTTTGGTAAACCATTCAAGCACAGAGCCAGCAGTGACCTCTCCTACTCACAATGCCCCATTATGCAGAAACATTTCTTGTGGCTCAAAAGGAAGCTATGCAAATAGTTTCTAGCACAATACAATCGGTTGTTCAATGGCATTGTTAAACAATCTGAGGACAGAGGACCAAGAAAGAAGTTCATACCACAGAATGTGACTCAAAACCAGTGTTTTCCATGTAATGGCTGTAAGTAGCAACTGTCATGATCAGAATCACTTAATTCAATCAATACAACTTGTTTCACATAATTATACAAAATCATTAATTTAGTGATGCTCCTCCATATCATAATTGTGGAATAGCCTCAGCACTCAAACTCCATCAGTCTCCAGCTACACCACTACTGGCATCCAGAGAAGTGTCTCAGTATTAGCAAATCATGTATTTTAAACAAACAATACTTAGGTGAAATTTTATGCCTCCTATTGAAAGTTAAGGCATGAAAAATGTACTGATATAAAAATTGGCGGAGTTAGTACGGTTGCAATGCTCAATCCAGCATTCAACACTGATACAAGAATAGAATAAGAAGGCACATATTGCAATCTTCATATCATTGCGGACAGAGGCAGCAGCAGCGAGAAGCAGTGAACCATATTGGAAACGAGCAGGATTTTTAATTTATCGAAAATGAAAACAGTCCTCCCCATGATTAAGGCAGTGAGTAGCTACACTATACAAACCAAGGTGGCTCCAAAAGGTCAGAAGAAAACAGCTTGTAAAATGAAATAAAAACAGAAAACGCTGGAAACACTCAGCAGATCAGGCAGCATCTGTGGAAAGAGAGAGCTAGTTAATGTTTCATGGTCTTTGGAATTGGGCTTAATGACTTTAGAACTTGGCTACTGCTTTAATTTTCTCTCGGACATGCTTCAACTGTTTATATCTCCTCTGGAACCTTCTTTTATTACTTGTGTCATTGTCATGCCCCATCATCACTTGTCATTTAATCACTCTACCCTTTCACTGATCTTTCCCTTTTGTTCTTCCCTCTCTCCCTTATCCCTGACTCCGCAGTTGCTTATAATCAGCTAATCTCTAATATCTTCCAGTTCTAATGAAATAATAATGGCGACCTGCATCCACAGACGCTGCCTTACGTGCTGGGCTTTTCCAGCATTTTCTCTTTTTAATTTCAGGTTTCCAACATATGCAGTAATTTGCTCTTGAGAAATGAATACAGTTTTGCTCACAATTCAGAGATGCAAACTGAACTAAGCTTCCAGGCAACATATTTTATAGTTTTGCTTTGGGGAACCTTCAAGGTATTGAGATATGCATCAGTAAAGAGGATTAAGTGAAAGCTCCACTAAAAGGCTCTTGTCACACCAAGTCGTCAGCATGAGTTCTGCATTCATGTGGTTGAGTGTCATTTACTCGTGATTTAGTTGTTTAGAGATTAGCTGGTTTGTGTCATGAGTGAAGACACTAACTAAATCAAGTTGACAGCCATTATATACGGTGGTGGTGGGAGGTCAGTACAGTCCAACACCATTCGGATGCCAAGGAACTCGGAAAGCACATTCTCCACCCTTTCTAGGGACAAGGTTTACAGCAACTGCGTTCCAGGCATGGGGAAAAAGAGAAAAAAAAACTTGAAGAGTGGGGAATGGGGGCATATCTCCTGAGAACGGGAATCTGGACTTGTGGGATGGGGAAATGGTGGGTGCAAGATACAACAAGGAGATAAATTATGTAACCTTTTATGGGATGTGGGCTTTACTGGCAAGGCCAGTGTTTGGTGCCCATTCCTAATTGCCCTTGAACTGAGTGGATTGCTAGGCCATTTCAGAGGGCAGTTAAAAGTAAAGCTCATTGCTGTGGATCTAGAATCATATCTGGGTTAGACCAGGTAAGGATGGCAGATTTCCTTCCCTAGCGGACATTAATAAACCAGATTTCATGACAATTGACAGTTGCGGTCTTCATGGCTGAGACTAGTAATATTCAGAATTGTTAATTAATTGAATTTAAATTCGATCAGTTGATGTGATAGGATTTGAACCCATGTGCCCAGAACATTAGCCTGGGTCTCTGGATCACTAGTGACAATTACTACTACCCCATTGTTGGGAAGGTAAAGTCATCAACCCGTATGGCACTAAGCATTCAAAGATAGGAGGGTGCATACCTTTAACTAGCAGATAAGTAACCTCAGGGAGTAATGATAGTTTAAAAAAAAGCCAAACTTGTCATAAGACCGGAACGTCTCAAAACCAGTAATTCAGCTGTGATCATGTGCAAACTCATTTTCAAACAGTAAACTCTAAGGACAGGCACACTAGGATGCAGACACCCTTTTGAACTCCCACATACCAATGTTATTGTGTACTGTCTGATTAAGCCCTCCTACTCTCTATGCCTGCAAGCCTAGGCACAGTGATTAAGGGCCAGCAGACAAACCTCCCTTTTCCCGGCAGCAGATGACTTCGCTAAAAGACCAGAGAGAAGCCACAGGAGGAAGTTGGCTCACCACAATTCTAGGCTTGGGTGAGTTTCTGCGTGGTAGAAAAAAAAAGTTGGAAAAATCCCCAGAACACAACATATGTTTACAGATGTGGGGGCGGGCTAACCAGTCTGTTTTTCTCTCCACAGCGTGGGATTACTTGGCAGCTGCCACAGTCACTCAGCTTGTCTGATGCACAAAGCTAGAATCTAGAGGAGCTTTCTTCAAGGCAATTCCTGTCCAGCTTACTGCCCGTAACCCAACAGTTATTTGGAGGAAATATAAAGAGCTTAGCAGCTATGCAATGTTGCACCTGCCTTCCCCCACACAGAGGTCCAACACACAAAATTGGGGGCGGGTGGTGATGAAATTATATATGTTCATCACAATTATGTGTTTAATCAAACTGAAGAAAAAAACAGTAAATGATGGTACTGCTCTGAACTGGTCTTGTATACCTTAAAATGGAACTCCAGTACTAGTTTCTCCTTTATCGGGGGGATGAGGGTGTGTGGGAGTGGTGGGGGGGGTGGGGGGGGGGGGGGGGGGAGGGTCGTTGACAGTGGCATGCTCTGTAACCAAAGACTGATGAAATGAATGACTCTAAGTGTGTCTACATTGAACATTCAGGTTTTTGGGGAAGCGATGGGGCAAATGAAAGATAATTTTGCATTTAGGATGACCATTTTGCCATTCTAAAATCATAATTTTTGAAAAAGCAAGTCACGCTTCATTAAAGATTTGTCTTGTTCAACTTCGTTGCCAATGTATGTTTATCACCTGGAAATTATATGCAATCAACACACCCACTGCCACTCTTGATAAGTTGCGCACAGATGAAAGCTTGACAAAAATCAGTTTTACAAAAATATAAATTGCCTTCCCAGATGGCTGGGAGGGCACTGGCACCAGTGTGGCACTAAGCCATTCAAAGGTTGGAAGGTTTTGCAATCTAGCCTCATGCTGTGTTGAGTTAGATGAAAGGGGGGGGGGGGGGTAGCACTGAACACTATGAAATGCCACAGTGACCCTGGGGAAAGGAAGGGTGGTAGGGTGGTGTGGTGGGCTGGTGGGGGGGGCACGGATCAAGACGGCCCATCTCCACCTTCTCAAGGGCAACTAGGAATGAGCTAAGGCCTTGCCAACGATGTTCCACATACCAAGAACGAATGTAGTTTTTAAAAAAATGTTCTGACGGTGACTTCAGACAGCAGCAGCACAAAGGTAAGTTGGGTGTAACTTCCTCAACAGACGTGAAGTTAACTAGAGCCATGACAGAAACTGAAAACACTTTTTGTTTTCTCTTTTCCTCCTTCTCCTTCTCCCACACACACCCCCCCAGTGTCTCAAACTAGAAACTAGGCACAAAATGATGAGTAAAACAGCAAGAAATTGAAAGCTTTGGAGCAGCTTAGTGAGGGGAGAGATCAATGTAGTCAGCTAGTAAAAAAAAATGATTTATAAAGCTAAGGAGTATGCTGGCCAACTGATAGTCATGTGCTTCTCACTTTTTTTTTAACCTGTTAAAGGATTTTTAAAAAATCATAAAATTCAAGATAAAACAACAAGCAACATTTTTCAGAAATAATTTTTGTTTCAGTGAGTTGGAGATGGGGGTTGGTTTATGAGGAAGGGAGCAGGCAAACATTTGATTTGCACTCAGACACCCAAGCACACTGTGAACTAGTCCAGATGCATTAATTATCTATGAGCAGTGGCTGAGAGTCAGGGACATGGCCCTTGCCAAGTTGCTGGGAGTGCCCAATCCTCAGACATCACTTGATAAAGTATCAGACAACATTTAGACTGGCAACCAACAACTTAAATTGGGGTCCAATGAACTCTGACTAAGAAATGTAAATGATCCTTCAGGTAACTGCAGGGGACAACTTTGAATCATGTGACAAGTGGTATGCCTGATCAAGAAAACTTCTTAAAGTGACACCACACCATTTCCCAGCCCTGGCAAGGCAGTGGTTCTTTTTAAATAAAGCTAGTGGAACACTCACCTACCAGCAATGCAATTTAAAGATGCTTAGATGAAATGGAATCCTATTTTCAGAGGAGCTTGTTAAAGAATGTTCACAGAGGGCCCAGGAACCAAATCATTTATATTTTAGTGCTTTTGCGCATAGCTGATTTAACCAACATAATGTTCTGCTGTCATCTAGCATTACTAAAAGTTAATCCCTTCAAGTGAGATAATGTTTTCTGAAAAAGTAGATCGAGATACTGCACATGTTGTAAGCTTCATGTCAAAAAAACCAGCAGAATCACATTGTGCCAGAGAATCCTGACCTAGGATTACAGAGAAGAGGATGAGGGGGACGGTGACAGTCTGCAGTTTTGGACCCAAGTAGCCAACTTATCATTTTCTGTAACAGTAATGTTTTGGGAGGGTAAAGACCATAGAGTCTTCTAGCCTCCCTTTCTAAACTTCCCTCCTGACCCTCATGCTAGATCTAATTGTCCTATATTCCCATGACTCATAGAAATGCATCTAATTTTAAAACTTGCAATGATTCTCCGTTCCACCAGTCCTCCTGGTAACTTGTTCCAAATGATCCTCTCAGCATGAAAATTTGCTTAAATTTTCTCTTTTCTTTTGACACCTCTAATTATCAACAGTGGCTCTTAGGCTATAAATCTTGCACCTTGTGAAAGATTGGGACAATTTGTCACCAATTTGCACTCCGAGATCACTCAAGGACTCAAAGTGTAGTTATGTGGGGTAGAAATATGCAGCAGTATTTCCTGTCTCATTTTCTTTTCCCAACACTGGGCGAACACCCATCAGGAAGGGTGTCCAGAAGAAACAGGCCTTGCAATGTCATCCTTCAGATTAGAGGAACTGAGAAGGGCAGGCCACAAAGTAGTAGAGGCCCCAAAAAGCTGTGTCCCCCTTTAGTTCTTGTCACCCCCATGTGAGGGCCCTCAAAGTTGGTAGCCATTACCATTGGAAAATCTGCTTTTTTTCCAGGTGGATGGCCTACAAAAATAATCCAAAATTTGGGTGAGGTCGAAGGCCTCTAGTGGGACGGGGGCTTAGGGAGGGAAAGTGGGGAGAAAAAACAACAGTAAACTTACCTTGGACCAATTTCTGAGATGAGCAGATTTTTGTTAGGTGACAGTATCAAAGGACATAAGACAAAGGGTTTGAACAGTAAATGGAACTGAGGCACAGATCAGCCATGATCTAATAGAATGGGAGAGCAGGGTTAAAGGGCCGAACAAATTACTCCTGTTTGTATTTTCCATGCATGTGAAAATATGAAAAGCCTCCATCAAGATCACCCCCCACTTTCTTCCATTCTACAAATACTTAAGTTTTAATTTTAGTGATGCCATTGATAGAGTTCCAATAGGGAAAAACATTCATGAGGTATGCAAAGATTACAGAAGTGCAAGCTTTACAAAAACACAAAAGCCAATTGAAATTATGCACATCAAGTCAGATAGAAAGGCCCAACCCACCTTACTACTGAGTATTGCCATTTGGGCCATTCTTGCGCATGATTTTGAGGGTTTCGGGACAACATTACGGCTTTCTATGATGATATGAATCGAGGACAGCGGTTGCATACGTGTATCACGACACATGATGTTCTGCGACAATGTCACCTCGTATTTCAGCTCAGTGAATAGATTGGCTGCTATATACATTACAGAGTGACAAATGGAATTTTGACCACCAGCTTCTAATAGTAACTTTCAGATGTCTGTTGTTGACGATTAAATGACTGAAATTGGGATGAAGCATGAAACAGTTGGTTTAAAAAACTGCTGTATTTGGTTATTGACTCTCATCAGTGTGAGGCTTTAGAAGTCAAAGTACAACTTGCATTTTGAAGCGTCGATATTTAGTCTATGTGGCACTCTGCTGCTGCACGGAGAGAGAGAACAAAACAGGATATGTCTGGCAATTCTTACTTGATGAGGTTAGATGAGTACAAATGCCGAAGGAGATTTGAACTCGTGAGCTTCTGAATTTGGAATCAATCAACATCACAAGTGTGATCAGGCTGCCTTTGTAAGAGAGCTCATAACATTGCCAGAATATTTAAGTATTGCAAATAGAAGTATCCTGTCCAAACATATAACAGTTTCAGTCATAGAATCATACATCAGAGAAGGAGGCCATTTGGCCCTATTGTCCCTGTGCCAGCTCTTTGAAAGAGCTATTCAATTAATCCCAGTCCCCAGCTCTTTCTCCAAAGGCCTGCAATTTTTTCCCCCTTAAAGTATTTATCCAATGCTCTTTCGAAAGTTACTACTGAATCTGCTTCTACTATCCTTTCAGGTTGTGCCTTCCAGATCATAATAGCATGCCGCATAAAAGAATATTTCCGCATTTCCCTTCTGATTCTTTCATTAATTATCTTAAATCTCTGCCTTTTGGTTACCAACCTTCCTGTCAAGGCTAAAAGGATTTGAAAGGGTAAATAAAGAGAAACAAACATTTTGAAAAACCCTCAATTTTCAATGCAGAGTCTGTTTCATTCTGGTGCATGTTATACACATTTTTCAACATATGCAACAATTGGCAGGGCTTTAATAAGAGATACATGAAGAATAACCAGACACCGGTATCAGATAGGCACCAGGGACCAAAAGAGGAAGCAAATCTCAAGGAGGTGTTTATACATGAAAGCCTTAAGAACAAAATGCTTGAACTGAAGGCCGTTAGTGGTAGGGAATGACAGTGTAGTAGGAATATCAGAAACATGACTTATTCCAGAGGAATATAATGTACAGGGATACGGAGTATTTAGGGAAAGTGGTGGTTGAGGGAGATTGAAGAAGATGTTGATCACATGCCAAATGGAGAGTCACAAAATAAGCTACTCTGGTTGGATACCTTTAACGTGAAAAAAGTTTAACAAATAGTCGGCATGCTAAAAGACACAAGGTTGGAATATGACAGACAGTTTACTCTTGGAGATAAGAAAGGCATGTGGAAACAGGAAGGTTATTTTAATGAGATTTTTAAAAAAATAAACCAAATGTAAATTGGAATGGTCACATGGTTCAGAGTCAGAGTTGGCCAATTTAATACATGACTGTTACATGACCCATGGCCAGGATAGCTGCAAGCAGCAGTGCACATCCCAATTTGATAATGGTAAATTACCCCAGATAACGCGCAGGAAATGGATGTAGGGCCATTCTTGTGAGAATAGTGGTCTAAGAATGATCACGTTCAACGTCATCTGGGATTAAGAAATGCCAAGTTCAGGACCCAGCTACCTATGGTTGGAAGGCTAACGAATGAAATGAAGGCAGCTCTTACAAAAACTGAATAGATGGGTGTGTTCAACAATACTACAGTAAAGGGCAAATTAAATACTTATAAAGGCAGATTCTAAAGATGCAGGGTGATAATTACCCAGTATCAGAAAGTGTAGACTGAAAAAGAGCCACCTGAAATGTATTAACAAATTAATTAGAAGTGAAATAAGGAGGAAGATTGATCTTTAATTTGACTACAGGGAGAAGTGTAAAAATGTGTATGTGGACATGCAGCTATACATTAAGAGTGATCAGTGGGGCAAAGAAGGAGCTGGTTGAAAAGCAGTGCTGCAGACACAAACAAGAAAGTTAATCTGTACTGGAACAATAATAGTGATGCAGTCAGTGAGATAAGAGTCAAGAACCCTAAAGGATGTAAATGGTGCTGAAAACAAGGATGAGCACATGATATTTAATCTAATAAATTATGATTTCCTCTAACGATTTACCAAGAAAAACATGCAATAAATGGCAACAGTCTGAGTAAATTTAACAGTTTTGGCTTAAATATGAGTTACAAGTGCTAGACAGAATAAGATGGGGTCAAAACCAATAAATTCCTAGTGACGGACAGGTTTTAGTCTCAAAGTCAAAAGTTAGGAAGGGATAAGAACATTATTATAAATGAATCAACAAGCACTGGGAGAGGCCTCCCTTGGTTGGAAGTAAAAACCTACACGTTGCCTACCTTGGAAAGAAGACAAAATAAGCTCCAGCTAATTACTGAGTTATTACAACAGCAGCAACCATTCAACAGAAGAAAATATTCCAAGGCATTTTATGGAAGGGTTGAAGGACATAGCTTTTGTGGCGGCTAAGATTTCTGTTAAAGGGGTGGGTTGCCAGGAGGCTCTTAAAGGAGGAGGGGCGAAGTAGAAAGGCAGCAGGGCTCAAAGTCCAGTGAATAATGCTTGAACACCCGAAGGCTAGAGTCAGAGAGAGCATAAGAGAGGATATAAGGCTGGAGAAGATTACAGAAGTAGGGCAGCATAAAGCCATGGAGCTATTTGTAGATAAAGATTTTAAATTCATTGCACCATGTGTCACAATGGTCCAGTGTAAGCTAGCAAGGAATAGGCTGATGGCCGAGTGGGAGAGAATGCCGAAATATGGACAAATTGGAGTTTGTGGAGGGTGAAATTTGGGAGACTATCGAGAAGGATGTTGAGGAAATGGAGGCTTGTGGTGAGAAAAGCATGATTATGGGCAGCAGTAGAGGAAAGGGAAGGTGGAGGTGGGTGATCTCGAAGAGATGGAAGGAAGTGGTTTTGCTGATGGACAAGATATTTGAAACCGAACGCTGAGTTGAGTTGAAGAGGACACCTACGGTTTTGCTTAACCAGACTGAGCAGTTGTGGGGGGGGGATAGAATTGGCGGGAAAGGACTAGATTCCCTTGCAGGAACAGAAAATAATGTATTTGCCTTCTTGTTGAATAAAAGAACTCTGAAATCAGGCTGTGAAATGCAGCTAGAACATATGCATTTCTGTACATACAAACTCACATCTGAATTCCAAGAATTCATTCAGTGGGGGTGGTTCTAGATACTTCAAGCCATCTTGTGCAGTTTTCTCCTGGCATTTCCCCAAGTTAATTCATGTATGAGTAAAGCCCGATGTTGAGTATGCACAAATTATAGACAGTCATTCAAAAACATGGAGGTGCTAACTAAGACAGGTCAGAGGGTGAAAAATGCAACCTCCTACAAAGGGTATCAGCACCAACTGCATGTTCTTGGCTTGGCAGACAGTGCCTAGAGATTTAAATTGTCAAAGTAAACAATTTTCATAACCTCTGACGATCCTTCAGGGCTTTCATGGAAACAGATTCTGCAGTAAGCACAGCTTTTCAAATTGAATCTAATGTGACAGCTGCTTCCATCATCTATTCATCAGAGAAATTTCAAACCCCTATAGGTGTTAATGCAGACATTGGTTAGTCCACCATACCTAACTGTATGAGCTAGGTGACAGCTGCTTCGCATAGGATAGCACTGTATCTGTTTTCCCAATACAGTGGGGAATCAACAGGAAATAGATGGATTTTCAGTCCAGAGCTGGCATTTCCAGAATCCTAAGGGCTATAGATCCCCACAGATTTTGAAATCCATACATTTCCCCAGAGTGCAGTTACATTCCACATTGAGAAATAAGTTCATATTCTGAACATGGAAGTAGCAATTCTTTCATACCTCATGTGTTTTGATTTCTCAGGACCCTGTTACCACGTGGTCATTGTGTTGTCACTTTGCTTTTGAAAACTAGCTTGAAGAATGTCAATTTTTTATTCTGCGACCAGGCACAGAACAGATGGGTGCAGCCTTTTGGTAAAAAAAGGCAACTACAGCCCTGGCCCAGGGTTCCCATCATCACAGCCAATAATCACAAAATGGGACCATTACTAATCATGTCTCCTCTGAAGATCCTCCCTCTCCCTACCCACCACTCCCTCTAACTCTAATAATCTGTTTCTACCTCTCCCCAAAATAGACAAACAAAATAGTCCAATTACTGTTCTGTCAGCTCCCATCGCACCAAAATAATTTCTGCTTATCCTGACTTTATTTTGACCCCTCTTATCCAGCTGTCATCCACTTACTCTTCCAGAGTCCCAATCATATCTTCACCATTGGTCTTGTCCCTCAACAAATTCATCTCACAAAAGAGGAAACTGCAGCTTCTTTGCTTTTTACTTGAGCATTGGCTCAACTGGTCCCCAAACCATCACCTGGCTGAAATTATTCTCTCCTCAACTCCAGATGAAAATGTTGCAGTGGGAGCTTATTTGGGATCCTAGCTGTGCCAGATTTTTTGTGGGATGTATGTGGAAGTGTGTGTGTTCCGGTTCTTCAAGCACTTTCTGTTCTCTTCTTCCATTATACTTTTAATTGTGCTGCTTCCTGTTCTGATCTTCACAACTTAATTTACAATGCTTCCAATTTCCATTGGCCCTTCGCTTTTATAGGGTCACCTGACTATTTTCCTTCCTCAACTCCCATTTCTCCATCTCAGACAATAGGCTTTCCATAGACATCTAGACGTTCCCAGAGCACCATGCAGGCTTCTCCCTACTCTGTTTCTTGTCAAGTCTGCACTCTTTACTTCCATAACATTCGCTCGGATGACTGCTTTCTGCACCAGACTTTGGAAATGTTCTCCTTTTTCTTCAGCTGTTTTAAGATTCTTGACCACATACCCTGCATTCAGTGCTTACCCTCTCATGTCGATGTAGGGCTCCTCTTCATCTTCCACATTTGACTTTTGACAGCTCATCCATCACCTACCCCTTCCATCACAAATGACATGATCCCTCTAACAAGGACTTATTCTCCAATTTTCAGCTGAGCTGTTTTCTTCCCCCCTCCTAAAGGCCAATTTCTACCTCCAAACCTTTTCCCCAACTCAGCTTGTTGAATCTGAACTTTGTTTTTTTAATGTCTTTTCAATGCTTAAGATGACCTAAAAGAAACCTATAACTCTTTACTGGCTTTCTATTATGTAGCTCTTAGGCCATTCAACATTACCTATTCTCATAAAGCTGTTGTTCATTTCTTCCCCACATCCTCTTGCCTGGCCCCCTCTCCCACCTCAATCATCCCCCTTATATTTTAACTTTCAGTTCTGGCCAAGGGTGCTCACTCAAAACATTAACCTGCCTTTTCCCTTTATAGATGTAGATTCAGAGTTTGCAAAGTTGTTTTTTCTTCTTATATGCCATGGAATAGGCTTCAAGAAGTGTTACTGGTGATGATTGAGAGTAGATTGATTGGACAGGGGCTGGATTAGTATGCACAGAACATACCTGGGCAATTTTCCACATTGTTGGGTAGGTGCCAGTATTGTGGCTACACTGGAACAACTTGGCTAGAGGCATGGAGCTATAGTTCTGAAGCACAAGTCTTCAGCAATACACCCAGGTGTTGTCAGGCCCACAGCATTTGCTGTATCCAGTGCCCTCAGCCATTTCTTGATATCTTGTGAAGTGAACAGAATTGTCTGAAGACTGGCATCTGTGACAGTGGGGCCCTCAGGAAGGAGGAGAGTTGGATCATCCACTCAGCATTTCTGGCTGAAGATGGCTGCAAATGCTTCAGTCTTGTCTTTTGCAGCCGTGTGTTGGACTCTACCATCACTGAGGGTAGGGATGTTTATGGACCCTCCACTTCTCCTATTAGTTGCTTAACTGTCCACACCATTCACGACTGGATGTGACAGGATTGCAGAGCTTTGATCTGATCTATTGGTTGTGGAACTGCTTAGCTCTGCCTTTAGCATGCTGCTTCTGCTGTTTAGCAAGCATGTAGTCCTGTGTAAAACGGACTACTGGCTTGCTATCACCTGTTTTACATGACTGCACAAAGTCAAGATCTAATCTATATGCATGTCGAGTTTGTACACAAATTTATCTGTGGGCCTGTACTGGGATGTTGGACAAAAAAAATCCATGATGGTAAAGGAAAAGCAAATCTACATTGAAAGTTGATTTTGGAAGAGCTTAAATGTAAGTTATGATACTAACAGTTTGGAGAAGACCGCATGGTCAAATGTTTGAGTTTCAAATCAATCATCTAGCTTTCTGAAGGTCATGTATACAGTTCCCACTCACCCCTCATGTAACCTAATAAGTAAGCACCCTGTTGGAAAAAACAAACAAGAGAGTGTGGTTCATTACCACAAGATGCATCACGTTAGTTTATCCTGTAAATGGTTTCTAATCTTCTGTTCTGCCAAGAAGTTTAGCCAAAGTTTATCTAAACTGAAGGTGCAAAAGGAATCGAGAAGCTAACAAATTCAACATTCTGAGGGGATTGGTTGCAGATTTGGCTTTCAGTCATATTTGAAGTGGTTCTTTCAATCCCAACCTCTGCTTTCAGTCAGCTAACTCAGGAGATACAGAGGTACAGGTATAGAGAAACTGTTTCTCCTCCATGAGTGTTTTTGCCACCTCCTCTTCCAAGATTGCTTGGAAGTGCAATTCCAATTGTATCTCTTATCCATACACCTGCATCGACATTCCCTCCAGGTCTGTTTCACTTTGGGGTAACATTTAACAATGACATTTCTTTCACCCATTGAAGGCATCACAATGTCAGCCTTGGCTCAGTTGGTAGCACTCTTGCCTCTGAATCAGAAGGTTGTGGGTTCAAGTCCTACACCAGGACTTGAGCACAAATATCAAGGCTGACACTCTAGTACAGTATGAGGGATGGTCTGAAGTGCTGTCTTTCAGATGAGGCCTTGTCTGCCCTCTCAGGTGGTTGTAAATAATACCATGGCACTATATTAAAGAAGAGCAAGGGAATTATCACCATTGAACTGACCAAAATTAATACTCAATCAACATCACAAAAACAGATTAAGTGGTCATTATCACGTTGCTATCTGTGGGAGCTTGTGTGTAAATCGGCTGCAGTGTTTCCTACATTACAATATTGACTACATTTTCAAAGTACTTAACTGGCTGTAAAGCACTTTGGGAGTTCCCGAGGTCATGAAAGGTGCTTTATAAATGCATTTTTTTTTATCTTTGGCTAAAACTTTGAGTTTGGTTCAAAATTACTGAAATACTTGTGTGCTGCAACAATTTGCGTGACCTCACATTAGCGAGCTAGCCTTTTCATAATCTTCTCTTTTTCTCTGTCCCCAGCCAGAATTGCTCGCCTGTTCCCCCTTTGCACAAGTGTCCCAATAGCAGTGGACATTGATACTTATTAACCATAGTTTGCAAGTTGATTCCGAGCGGTGTAACATCGAATTAGATGTTCACAATTTGCACAAGAGGAAGATGACAGGAGTGGCAAAAGGAGACATGAGAATCTTGCAATACGAGGTATGCCACTTCATTAATTTGTGAAAGTAGGACAAGATACGATGCTTCTTTTCTCAATTTGTTTTGTTTAGGTAAAGGAAATGTTACTCTTTTTTATTGAGGTCAGAATCTTTCACAATTACACAACATTTGTCTAAATGTCAAATTTCTTATCCGCCTGTTCAGATGACTAGAAGGTTTCACGAAAAGAATCAGGATGGCAAACAGCACCTTACATTGATGAGCAACCAATAGCCACGGGAAATGTGATTGCATTTTTGCAACATACGAATTAGGAGAAGGAGCAGGCCACCAACTTTCTTGTATCTGCTGGGTATGTTGTACAAGGGAGAAGGGCTGGTTGTGATGGTGGGAAAGATTACAAGGGAAGAGACTACAGCTTGAGGGAGAGATAAGGCAGAGAAAATGAGAGAGAGAGAGCTGGCTGTGAAAATGTGTATGTGCACAAGAGAGAGAAAACACAAGGAGAGAAACAATTAAAAAGACAGCTTAAAAATATATTGCACACTCACTCACACTCCACTGTCTCAGAAATTGAATATAAATTTCATTTAGAAATGATTTTCATGCATATTTAGGTGTCAACCCAGTTGTTAGCACACTTGCCTCTGAACCAAAAAGCTGTGGGTTCGAGTCCCGCTTCAGGACTTAAGCAAAAAAATCTAGGCTGACACTCCAATGCCTTACTGAAGGCATGCTGCACTGTTGGAGGTTCCATCTTTTGGATGAGGGGCTCCATCTGCCCATCAAGTGGCAAAAGATGTCATGGCACTATTTGGAAGAGCAGGGGTGTTCTATAGCCTGGTGTCCTGACCAATATTTATCCTTCGATCAACATCACAAAAATAGAAAGATCATCTGGTCATTATCACACTTCTGCTTGTGGGAGCTTGCTGTGTGCAAACTATTTGCTGCATTTCTCACATTACAAAGTGACTCCACTTTTAAAAAAAAGTACTTAATTGGCTGTAAAGTGTTTTAAGACATTCTGAAGCTGTGAAAGGTGCTATATAAATGCAAGTCTTTTTTCTTTTCATTTTTAGCGTTTCTACTAGCAACATTTAGGATGACAAGAGTCAGAGGTACACAAGTTCGAGACCCTTAGCGTTCTAGAGCACTCATTTATACCAAATAAGTTGTCCAGAAAGTTTGATAGGTTATAGAAATGTTCTGAAGAGAAAATGTTAATTTAACAGCTCTATCAATCTTAAGTTTAAAAATCTAATTTGTGCTTTTAACAATTTTTTTTGTTAACATATTAATTACGAACATACAAACTAGGGGAAGGAGTAGGCCGCTGGGCCCTTCGAGCCTGTCCCGCCATTCAATAAGGTGATGGCTGCTCTGATTGCAACTTCAACTCCACATTCCCACCTACCCCTGATAACTTTTCACCCACTTGCCTATCAAGAATCTATCTAGCTCTGCATTAAAAATGTTCGAACTGCCTTTTGGAATAGAGTTCCAAAGGCTCACAGCCCTCTGAGAAAGAATTCCTCCTCATCGCTGTCCTAAATGGGTGACCCCTTATTTTTTAAACAGTAACCCCTTTGGATCTTGTGTTCTTATTTCTATCTCAGCCCATTAACTAAGAGTCACGTCAAACTTAAAAGTCACTTGACTCAAGTTCTGCTTTTGACGTAATCTATCTCTGATTTAAAATTATTTCTTTGTCTGTTAAATCAGATGAAAAACATGACTAAAATCCAAAACTCATTATCATCATTTCCTAATTTCCTCTCCAGTGAGAAATTTTGTTTAGCCAGTTTCACGAAGTTGAATTTTGTCAGATCTTAACGTGCGGGGATTTTTATTTCCAAAATGATCAATGAAACCCACTGCCCATTAAACAGAATAAAGGAAATTAGTTCCCTCTCTGCACACATTGGCCCAAAAGGTTGCTGTCAAAACAAATGGCGAGGCAAATTGCGCTCATTGTTATTTCTGCACAAATGCTGCTGCAACCTCAGAGGGCAGATCTGTGGTTAAATGCAGACATCCAGACGTTGCTGTCCCACATGTACTGCTCCACTGTTAGCTTTGCAAAAAATGGCATCTCGCTATCTGGCTTTCCATTCACTACTGTCAAAAGTTGCTGTATTTGCATAACAGAAACAAGCTAAACTCACCAGAAAAAGTTAGGGCTTGTCCATTTCAGCCTAAGTATCCTTTTAACAGCGTGCAATAGCTGTTAATTACTGCCAGTCAACCTCTCAGTCATTAAAAATGAACCACTACAAGCAAGTGTCTCAATCCTTCGGATTTCAATTGTTGTTGGCCATTTAAAAAAAACTTATATAAACTTTTTCTTTCTGGCTCTTTTCTATCCTAATTCAGTCTTTCTTTCACTTTCTTTCTGTACCTGATTTAACATCAAATTCATCCACTCTACTTTATACTTCCTTCTCCGTCCTTGCACTGTTAATTTCACAATCCTTCAATCTAATTGAAGGATTGTGAAATTAACAATTCATAATCGTTCAATCTAATTGAAGGACATCACTGCAGCTGATCCTCAGGGTAGTGTCCTTGGCCCAACCATCTTCAGCTGCTTCATCAATAACCTTCCTCCCATCATAAGGTCAGAAGTGGGGATGTTTGTTGAGGATTGCATAATGTTCAGCACCATTTGCAACTCCTTAAATATTGAAGCAGTCCATGTCCAAATGCAGCAAGACCTGGGCAATATCCATGATTGGGCTAACAAGTAACATTCGCGCCACACAAGTGTCAGGCAATGACCATCTCCAACAAGAGAGAATCCAACCATCGCCCCTTGATATTCAATGACATTACCATCACAGAGTCAGATACATCCTGGGGATTAGCATTGACCAGAAACTGAACTGGACTAGCTATATAAATACTGTGATACTGTGGCTACAAGAGCAGGTCAGAGGCTAGGAACTGTGTGACGTGTAACTCACCTCCTGACTCCCTGAAGTCTGTCCACCATCTACAAGGCACAAGTCAGGAGTGTGATGGAACACTCTCCACTTGCCTGCATGAGTGCAGGTTCCACAACTCTCAAGAAGCTTGACACCATCCAGGATAAGGCAGCCTGCTTGATTGGCACCACATCCACAAACATTCACTCCCTCCATCACCAACGCACAGTAACAACAGTGTGTACCATCTCCAAGATGCACTGCAGGAATCCACCAAGGCTCCTGTAACAGCACCTTCCAAACTCACGTCCACTGCCATCTAGAAGGACAAGGGTAGCAGATAGATAGGAACATCACCAACCTGAAAATTCCCCTGCAAGTCACTCATCACCGTTCCTTCACTGTCGCTGGCACAAAATCCTGGAACTCCCTTCCTAACAGCACTGTGGGTGTAACTACACCACATGGACTGCAGCAGTTCAAGGCAGTGGCTCACCACCACCTTCTCAAGGGAAACCAGGGATAGGCAATAAATGCTGGCCCAGCCAGCGACACACACATCCCATGAATGAATAATAAAAAAATGAATTGGTTAAGGAGGTACACAGTTGGCTTTTCTTGTTCACTTAGGAGCCAGGTGCCCAGTTTCACTCACTGAAACGCCATACTTTCAGCACAAATTTTAAAAACCTAAAACATGCAACACCAGGCCCAACTAATGTCAGGCACTGTTAAATAACCTGCAACCATCATCTATGGCCCATTACTTCAGCACAAATCAAGTGCAATTTTCCTCATGCCAGTGTTGTTCAGTAAGTAAAGCTCTGTTTCCACAGTAATTTGGAAAGCTCTGAGTAAATAACTGGTGGAAGCAGACTGAATAATAACTTTCAAAAGGGAATTGGATATATACATGAAAAGGAAATATCTGGAGGACTATGGGGTAAGAGCAGGGGAGTGGAACTAATTAAAAAGCTCTTTTAAAGAGCTAGCACGGTGTGTGGAGTGGTCTCATTCTGTTTTCTAAAATTCAATGTTGAGTGAACTGGGCAAGTGTAGCCCATAATGAAGTAGTGTTGCCAGGGGCCAAGAATCCAGCTACCTCAACTAAATTTTTACCATTGTCCAAACAAAATGGGCAGCACGTAGCCCATTGCTCAAATGGCAGGAGGGGCTCAAAGGATTTTGTTTTGCTTTACCTTGCAATTTCATTTATGGGGAAAAGAAAATCTGTCATCAACTATCAGGACATTTTTTGAAGTAAGGAGGCTTGAGCCCCTTTTATAAATTTTCCTCTTTGGCACTTCACATCAAAAGATTTATCGGTGCTCTTAACTAAAATAGAGTGCCAGTGTAATTTGAGCGAATTAAATCAGAATGGCAATGTGGCAAAGGCTATTCTATATACATGGGTGGTTTAACACGTATACAAATCAGAGAAGTGAGCAATGCCAACAAAGAGCCAGTATGTAAAGTGCGCCTACAGGTAATATTGGAAACAGTGCAAAATGTAGAGGCCAAAAAAAGACAGACAGACTTGCGCGCAGATCATCCTTAGCAACAAACGTTAGTGTAACAGCAACTCTCAGGTATTCTGTATTATTGCATTCTCATTTTCACAAGTTTATCTGCAGAAAGAATGTTTTTAAACTTTAAAGACAACAGTTAATGTGCTACTACAGCAGTTAGTTTGACATCAGTGCAATTGTGACACAAAGGAGTTGAAATGGGGCTAAGAAGGAATCCCTCCAGCATATCCAACCTTAAAGCTCAGAAGAGATGGGGTCATGGTACAGTGTTGGAAACCACAGCAGCTATTTCTCAATGGGAATTGTAAATTCTTAGATTCTTCATAAAAATGATCCAAGAAATTATGTAGACTCCAGTCTATGAAACCACCGAAGTTCCAAGACCATAAAATCATTGTAGGCTGCAGACTATGAAATTGTTGTAGACCCTAGCACTGCGGGGCTCGAGGCTAAGCCAGCACGGCGGGACCCAAGGCTAAACCAGCACTAAGAAATCACAACAAGCCCTGGACTATGCAAGCACCGTGGGCCCTAGAAGCACTCTAAGCCCTAGACTGCAACCACTGTTTAGACATTATAAATCACTAGCCCCTAAAAACACTTTACAATCTGGACTAAACTGGTGTTACCACTTATCCGTATCTCCTTTGGCTTCTATGGCACTTGATGGAAAAATAAATCAATCAATCTCTAATGCTACTTTCAACTTAAAGTTCAAGGAAGTTTGGTCATTTTCATACCAATCTAGATTGAATTGCAATGATGCAAAGCCAACAAACAGTGAAATCAAACTGTGCTTGCACAAGTCAGGGTTCCTGTTGACTTTACAGCACTATGAATTCTCTAAATTCTAACAGAACTTTCAGTTCTGTTGAAGGGTCGTGAGGACTTGAAACATCAACTCTTTACTTCTCTGCCGATGCTGCCAGACCTGCAGAGTTTTTCCAGGTAATTCTGTTTTTGTTCTTAATTAGACTTATTTGCACATGTGCACAAAGAAAGCCCCACTAATATACATGGCATTGCATTAAAATTCAAGGTACAATACATGTGGATCTAAGCTATGTGTATATATCACACACAAAACATTATACCTGCATTGTTTGAACAGTTGTCAATTCTAAGCAAACATTGGCTATTGTCAATGGGGAAAGGCTGCAAGAAAACTTGTACATTTTAATAAAAGTTGGGACCACAGTTAAAATAGCTGACTACATAGTGTTCAAGTTATTGGGTAAGAAAAGCCCTTTCTATTACTGAAGTTACCTCCAGTGTTTAGTACCATCTGCAGCTTTATAGAATTGATTTCTTCCTTCATCGCTTCTGTTATTCAGGTATGCTGTGTTTCTGAGCAAGGCAAATTACATTTTTATATACTTTTAGCTGCATGCACTTGAAGATATAACCAGACTGCTACTGAAAATAACCCTATTATCACAGCATAGTATTAAACAATCAATTCTGCAGATCAGATCTTCATCTCCTTTGTCACTAATGGTCTGTATTCAGTTTTTACTGATTCTTTGCCAATCCATTGATTTCTAAACTAAAAAATTCCCTTCAAAATTCATACCTCACAAATAAACTTTCTAAATCATTGGAATGTTCAGACCTATTAGGGGACCTAGCTCCTTGTGGGGGGTCTCAGTTGTAATTTCAATACCATGTAGAAACACTCCAAAACACCAAGAAAAAAAGCCACTTAAGCAAAGAGAGGCATGGAGAAAAATCTGAGGGAGGAGTCAAATGAATAAAACGCAACCAGCATGCAAAAGCTATTGCTAACTTTTATGTAAAACTAAACTTTCCCTAATCTTCACTCTGCAAATATTCATTTCCTTTCTGTCCCTGCTCCTATCCAAATGCAGACACAATGGGCTGAATGGCCTCCTTCTGTGCGGTAACAATTCTGTGAATTTGAAAATTAAAAATTCTCAGTGAAATTTAAATAAAGAATCTTGTACTGAGCAAATATAATAAGGGACCGTGGAAAACACTGTATAACCTTTGGCAGGGCAACTTCTGATCAGCTCCACAGGTGGGAAGGGCCTCCTAATACCATTGTTTATACACATTGGTCGGTATGCAATTCAGGTAAGCAGTACAATTCAAATAGATGGAGTCTGTGGGCCGGATGTTCATTTTAGGGTCCAGATCCCGACACTAGGATGAATTCTGGATTGGGAACCTGGAACTGCTGGTGGTGGGACACTGGAAGCGATTTTGAGGAGGTAGCTAAATCAATTAAGCGGTCATTTCCAAGCACCCTGTCCAATTAAGGATGTCGGGAGGACTCCTGAGGTTGGAGGATCAATAAGAGGTCCTCCAGCACTGGAAGATTGGCAGCCCCAGTGTTATTTTCTTTCTCTCCCTGCTCCTGAAGGATCTTCTCTCCCACTGTAGTCACTATTGGCTGAAGTTGTTGGCTCCTTATTCGGTGAAACCCAATCAGGTTTCTCAGCAGCAGGAATTGTAACGAAGACTGACATTTCAGCAGACTCGGGAGCTGCCGATGTAGGTAGTAGAAAGAGGAGGGCGCCTCAAGATGGAGGTGCACTCTGAAGACTTTTTAAAAAAAGTCAAAGCAAAAGTAATCACAGCTGCCAGACTGCTTTTGTGGAAGGGGAAGCCCCTCTACAGGTCAGCCATCTCAAACGGCACCGCGGTGGGGATGGGGAGAGCGTTATAAGACTTTAGATGGGGTGTCAGCTTCCTAGCCTACCGCTGGGAGGCCACCTCTATTCACCAGCTGGGATTTGGCCTCAGCAGTGGGCCCAACTGGAAAATTCGAGTCTGCACTATGGCCTTCATTGGCATATTAAGGACAATCATTAACTAACCACTGCTTGTGTGCGGGTAGTTGTCATGGACTCCCACCACCCCCCACCCCCACAACTAGCCTCTCAAAAAATGAGGTGGTAAAATCCTGCAAACTGACACAAGTGCTGGCAGCAAGAGCTTGTGGGCTGGCCTGCCTCTCTTCCCACATCTGTCTTGTTGTTTTAAATAGGATTGGTGCTCATGATGTCAATGGAAAAAAAAATTGCTTCCTAAAGTGCTTTGCAAATATGGTGTTGGCTCATGATATACAAACAAAAAGAAACAAAATTGTATGGGCTCTGATCTGTAATATACTTTCATCTGCATCACATCATATCACTGCCATTGTATTATAAAAGCAAAAATATTTGAAATAAACCATGGACCATACATTAATACCAGTAACGTTTTACAGGCAAATTCAGTGACATAATTTCCTGCCTCTGCTCACGAACTGGGCTATAATCCCTCAGGTGAAATTACTGTTTTGTAATTCAGTGTCCTGTATAGTCTGTTACATATTCTTTGTATTCTGATTTGATCTCGCTGTATGCTCAGTTCTTGGTTCTTGTATTCTCAGTCTCCTTCCTTATCTGCCTCTCCTTTTCACTTCTCAGTTTCATCTGATACTTTCCGTTCTCTTGTCCTTGAAGGCTTCTCTTTCATTTCTTTTTGCTATGGCAGACTGTTATATTTTTAAAAATCAACGCAGGCTCTTGCTGGGTGACACCTTCAAACTGGGAGGCAGCATTCACCCACTTTGTGCCTCAACATCTCGTGACTCTAAATGGAACACAGATTTCCAGCCATGGTTCTGCACAAAGCAATTTCAGCCTTGACAGCTGGGTCAGGCAAAGTCCTGAAGAAACGTGCAGAGGCAAGCTCTTAAGAACCAAAAGATATCATCTCAAATGAATTGCTTTTTCCAAGCCAATCAATATAGATTAACATTTGGTTTATAAACTTCACTAATGACATATTTAATCTCTAACAAAACTATACCATTGTATCTAAAAAATCCTATCAATTATCTCAGCACATTTATGAAAGATCTGCCCTGCCTCCACAGTCACTGTTGGCTGAAACAGCTGACTTCTTATTAGGTGAAACTCAGCCCAGGTTTCCCAGCAGCAGCCAATCACAGGAGTTGTAATGAAGATTGATGTTTCAGTGGATCAATCAATATAGTAGAAAAAAAATGACGAGTTTTTGAGAGTTCTATCATGATCATCAGCGAGATTAAATTTTCCAGATTGTATCTCACGTGATAAATTTGAGGGAGTTGGTAATATTTTTGTGCATTCTGTCTCAGTTGATGGAGGGTCTCGCTTACCAGCCTAGTACCTCTGGTTTGCGGATGAATATGGTGAATGAGGCAGCTGAAGGATATTTTATTTTCATTCACAGTTCTGCCAGTTGACAGCCAAAAACCTCCTAAAACTGGAAATGATTTTTCTAGTTCACCAAATCTTCTCTTACAATCCAAGTTCACTGATGTCCTTCAGGGAAATCGCATCTCTTGCGGTCAATTTGAGAAAGTTGGCCTGTCTGAAAACGTGAGACTTTGGAGCTAACTTGTGGTGAGTTAAGCATACTGAGAGAAAGTAGGATGCATTGAAAATTGCAGAATCTGAACGGATACATTTGTCTCAGATATATCCAGGAAATAGGGAACATAAAACTATATTGTCTCAGAAGGATGTGTGTTGAAGTCTACTGCAGGAATTTGAGCACGTATCTACAGTCCAGTGCAGCACAGAGTACCTTTCAGATGAGGCCCCAGCTGTCCTCTCAAAGGCATTTAAAGATCCCATGGTATTTGACAAAGAGCAGACGAAGTTCTCTCCAGTGTCTTGCTCAATATTTAGCCCTCAACCAGCATCATTAAGGTAGATGATTTGGTCATTTATTTCATCACTGGCTTCTGAGACATTGTTGTGTGCAGATTGGCTGCTGCACTTCAAGCATTACAACGATGACTGCACTTCAAAAGTACCTCACTGGCTGCAGAACGCTTTATGAGATTAGGGAAGGTGCAATAGAAATGCAAGGTTTTTTTTGCCGCTAACTCCATAAAGTTGGAAGGTACAAATACCAATCAACTAAATGCGCAGCCTGTCATATGTTTCATAGTTGAATAAATAAATTAATTCACAAACAAATTTTAGCCTATCGAAATACTGAATGGAAGTGATGTAACAGTCCTATGGACGATAAAGAGAGAAATGGTTATTTTGTCCTGAATTATGGCTAAAAGCTATTTGCTGCCTTGCTAATAAATTGCCTGCTACTCCATCCATATTCTTAACTTTACCATAATAAGAAAAGTACAAAACGCAAGGTAATAATTTTTCATAGCTTTCTATAGATGTGAAACCCCAAATACCCCAAATATATTTACATAAACTACTTATCTTTAAGATTGCTGTACGTTTTATCGGTTTCAATACCAGCTCTACTGGCACAAACCTAAAGCCCATTTACAGACCAGCAAAATGCTTTATTTTAGAATATGAAGTCATCAAATTGAAAATGTGGTGCCTGTGTTTGATATTAGAAAGCAAACAGAAATGGGCACACCTGGAACCAGAGAGAAGTGCAGGAATGAGCCAGAGAGAAGTGAATCAAAGTAAAATGCCTTGATAGTGAAAAAGAGGAAGACTTTATGGATCAACATTTACAGAGTGAGTATTGACACCACTGTTTCAGCCAATGAATTGCAGGCGAGGTGGGAATTATGGCAGTCTATTTACATCAGTCTATTTACTCAGAAAAGCAGAGGCCTGAATTTCACGCTTAGCATGTGTGCCAAGTGGGCAGGTCCGGAAGTGGACGTGTAATCCGCTTCGGGGCGAGATCGAGTTTCCAACACGATTTCATGCTGGGTGGCCACTTAAGACCATAAGACATAGGAGCAGAAATTAGGCCATTCAGCCCATCGAGTCTGCTCCGCCATTCAATCATGGCTGATAAGTTTCTCAACCCCATTCTCCCCGTAACCTTTGATTCCCTTACCAATCAAGAACCTATCTATCTCAAGGCTTGCCGAGTGTGAAACACATCTGCTTAATGGTCAGAAGGGCCGGGCAGGGCGGGAGCCCGTCGGGCACAGGGTCCAATGGCAACTAAATGGGACATTTAAAAGCAGCTCCCTGAAAGCTGCCGGGGACAATTTTTAGCTTTGGGCATGTTTGACGAAACTTTATCTTTTGAGTTGTAATGGTATTTGCACCTTCTGGGCACACCAGGCCCCCCAGTTTTCGGATGAGTGCCTAGGAATCCTCGCGAAGCTGGTCAGCACCAGGCTGGACATCCTCAGCCCCAGGGTTTACAAGAGGAGGCCATCGCACCTGACCAAGCAAGCATGGGTGGAAGTGGCAGCCCAAGTCAGTGGCCATGATGTTGTGTGGCACCGCAAAAGGTTCAATGATCTCTTGCATTCAGTAAGGGTGAGTACCGAGTTGGCATGGATCTGTGTGGCAAAGTGTTAAGGGCTAGCCGTCCCCCCTTTGTGCTCAGGGGTATAAGAGTCTGAGTGCCAACTGTCAATGACATCGGCACCGGCCAAGGCGGTGAGCTCTGGCTGCTTGGCCTAATGGCCATGACTCCTTCAACTTGGATGCGCCCTGCAAGGTGGTCCTCAGGTGGGGTTCGCCAGACTGTAATGGTGCTACAGGTAACGAGTGGACTAGTCAATGTTCCTCTGTCCTTTCAGAAGAGAAGCCATAACAATGTTGAGAGGTCAAGGACAGGTGGAGGCTCCCCATATTGATAAGGTACGAGATGGATGCCTTAGAGATAGAGTGCCATTGTCCAGCTCATTCCACCGGTCCTGGAGGAGCAGGGGTCTCTAAAGGTATGACTGGAGTGCACAGATGCGAGATTGTCAGAGTATGTAAACATGGTTGCGGTGTCTGATCTGCAATGAAACCTCAAAGCTGGAGCCCCCATTGTTCATTAAAAGATGATGGCGCCATGATGCAGATCTCCATTGTCTCACTAGCCCGCTGAGCATGCACAGTGACAGTGTGATGACTGATACTCCTGACATGTTGTTTTTCTCCCCTAGAATCGCCATCCAACCGAATGCAGGACCAACAAGATCAGACACCCAGACACCCTCACCTCGGTGGGCATTAGATCATCAGCTACAATGTCAGTACACAGTGGAGAGGGCATGGCACACTAGTACAAGGAGCAGGTGGAGGCAGAGTGTGCTCAGGGCGCCGGTAGTCGGAGAACTGTTGAAGACCAGGACAATGCTGATTCTGAGGCAGATGATGAGCCTCTAGAGTCATCCATTAGGTGGCAGATGCTGGATGTCCAGAGGGGTGTGTGGGAGGATCTGGCAGAGATCCATGAGGCTATGTGCGCCATGGTCTATGTCATGGAGGAGTCCATGCGGAGCATGAGCACTGTGTTGACCATCAGCACTGAGATTGATAAGGTACCCAGTATCTCTGCTAGGTGCCCGTCTATCAATGGCGAGCAAGGAGGTCCAGAGCGACCTCACATTGGCACACAAGCTGTGTGTCATCTCTGTGGGCTCCTCTCAGGGTGCTCTGGATGATGGCAGCAGCTTCTCCACCTTTCTGCCAGTGACCATGACATCCAATGGGGCCTCGTTGACTGAGGAGTGCCCAGCCATGGCACTGGCCACTCCCTCCCCGGCAGGGCCACACAAGCTCCATTGGCCAAAGGACGACTATCAAGGTCATCAAAGATCAACAGGATAGCACAGTCAGCAGGCTGTCTCTAATGCGGCTGCCAGCGAGGGGGGTAGGCACCAAGAGGCAGCACTCGCAAACCTCAAGGCACCGTGAGCACAACAGGGACTGTTCACATGTGATCTTGTTTTGTCATGTTTTGTTAATGTGTTTACTGGTGTGACCATTAACACCTTATATTGTTATGTTCATTTTCTGTGAGTGCCAACATTGCATAAATTTTGATTGTGTGTTAATGGCCTAACTATGCTACACTTGTTTTGTAGGTACAGGGCACGCCAGTATGTCACGCTGGATGTGAGTGGCTCTAAACTTTATTGTTCAGGCACTGAGTAGACTTTGGGTTCAATGGAAGGGGTCATTTCAAACATCTGGGATGGAGGCGGCAGCCCCGGCATGAAGGCAGATCTTTGGCAGCCTCGCTGAAGGAGCGTTGCATTAAGGCCACCTGTTGTCTCTGCCTCCCTGAAGGTTCCAGAGGTCTGCCTCCACATCCCCACTGTGTTCTTCCCTGGGCTCCTCTTCTGATCCACCACTGGAGTCATCTGTGTGGAGCTGCCTCAAGATCCTCTTCCTCCAGTGGGTCTCCCTTGGCAAAAGCTGGATTGTGGAGTGTGCAGCATGCAAACACTATCAGGGACACATGCACTGGGGGGTATTGTAGTGCTCCCCCTGAACAGTCCAGGCACCTGAATCTCACCTTCAGCAGACCTATTGTCCTCTCAATCACCGCCCTTGTGGAGGCATGACTCCCATTATACCTCTGCTTTGGTTCTGTTCTTGGGTGCCGGAGACGTGTTATTAGCCACCTTTTCAATGGATAGCCCTTGTCACCCAGCAGCCATCCATCCAGTCGAACTGGAGCCATGAACAGCCTCGGCACCTGGGAACATCAGAGGATGTGTGCATCATGGGAGCTGCCAAGGTACCTTACATAGACATGCAGAATTTGTGTCTTGTGGTCTTAAACTATCTGGACGTTCATGGAGTGGAATCCCTTCCTGTTGACGAAGGCAACCAGCTCGCCCGCTGGCGCCTTGATGGCCACATGTGTGCAGTCAATGGCACCTTGGGTGTGGAGAAACCCAGCAATTGCAGCAAAATCGTCTGGCTCGCTCAGACCGGCTGGCCTCGTCTGTCCGGTAATGAATAAGTGTCATTACCCACCTGAACAGCAATGCATAATGGCGTTATTTTGAAGAAGAGCAGGAGAGTTATCCCTGTTGTCCCTGGCCAATACTTATCCCTCAATCATTCCAAGAATGCATAAAAATAATGAATGAAGAAAAAAAATCAACATCTGGTTATTAACACATTGTTGTTTGTGGGAGCTTGCTGAGCACAAATTGGCTGCCGTGTTTCCTTCATTACAAGAGCGACTACAACTCAAAGTGCTTCACTGGCTGTAAAGTGCTTTGAGATGCCTGGTCATTGTGAAAAGTGCTATATAAATGTAAGTCATTCTTTTTTCTGACAACTGTGTAAGTCCCAGATGTGATTGTCATGTGAATTACCCAATCATCTACCTTCTGGGTGGGACTTGGTGGTGTCACTATATCCAGCTTAATATTTAACTACAGATCAGCTTGAATAGGGTTTTTTTTTTAAAAAAAAAGCAATGTACGCCATCTTTTTGTCTTTTAAAATTTGCAATATAGTTGGTCAGGGTTGTACACGTACAGCGATCCAGCTATTTAAGTCAATGTTGCAGAGTGGGTATGATGTATGGACACCTTTTTCTACTTTATTACTCAAGGTTTTTGGTTTGAAATGATTGTCTAGACTTCAAGAAACAATATAAAAAGTGATGGGGGAGAAATTAGATAAAAAACGGAATTAAGCAGAGGAGGGTATCATGACATGTGATTAACCTGCATTAATCTGTGGCGATGCTACGCAAAGTTTGCATGCTGCCTGCTAGTTTAAATGATACTGGCATGCAACCCAGCACACTGAGTGTGCAGTGAGTGGCTGCATATCTTAGGAGGTGGCAAGTTCACATGAGGCTAGCGCCACTTAAAACTAGCCTCTTAAAGGTGAGACACATTCTGGCTGGAGGTGGTTAAAGAGTTGATGAGCAGAAAGAGGAGGGGAAATGGCACAAACAGGAGAGAGAGCATGCCCCTTGGGTTCTCTGAGCAGGACTGGAGGCCTTGGTGCAGGAGGCGTGCAGGAGGAGATGGGTCCTCTTCCCCCAAGGGAGCCAGAAGGCTCCCCAAACAAATATTATGAAAGCTGACATGGTCAATACCAGCATTCTAGCTCTGAGGATCTGGATAAAGTGCCGCAAAGAGTTCAACAATCTCACAAGAGCGGTTGAGGTTACTGGATTGTCACATGCCAAATAAACCACTAGCCTCACACATTGCTCCTCACTCACTGAGCAATAATCTCTATCAAACATGACTTAAATATAACATTCATAGCCTCACCTCACCCTCACACACTTAGCACTGCTGCAAACCTCACAGCCACATCTCACAGCTTGTACACATTGCCAGCAGCGACAGGCATTTCACCCCAACACAGTGCACCACATTCACTAACGCACTTTTCTCTCTCTTGCATCACAAGGTGATCCATAATTGGAGGCAGCTAACTGACAGGGGATCAGGCACAGCTGTATACCCTCACCCCCATGGAGAAGATGCTGCTGAAAATCATTGGTGTGGCCACAGCCTTGGCATGGCTGAAAACAGAGGATGATAATGTTTGGTGTATTGGCAGGCCTGCCAGAAAGCCTGCTGACATTGCCAAGGAGAAGGGAGTCCAACTAAAGCTGGCATGGGGCATTATGCAAAACTTGCAGCCCATCCTTTCCAGTGTGGAAATGACAGGCCAAATCAATGAGAACATTTGCGATGATGGCGGAGCAGGCTCAATGGGCTGAATGGCCTGCTCCTTCTCCCAAGTCCTACGATGCAGCATCGGGTGCCCAATGTCTTGGCCTCCTTTGCAGCACGAGCAGAAGCCATGCAACACCAGAATGCCGTAGTGGAAGCTCAGACTGAGGTCATGAAATTGCATCTTGTTGCCATATAGGCTCACACTGCTGCCATCGTGGCTGCTGGCACCAGTGCTCAAGGGGACCGTCAGGTGCTCTCAGCAGTCCTCCAATCGGTCCTCCAGCAGGTTACTGCAATTGCTGAGGTTCGGCCCTGGGGAAGTGATAGTGGGCTTTGCGGAGCATGAACCCGCCATCCTCTCTTCCCCCAGCACTCCCATAACTTTCACTGCACCTGTGCCCCTACTGATGTCTGCCCAGACTAACACCCATGCCAAGATGCGGCAGTCTGAAGCTGGCAGGGCTGCAGGAGAAGGTCCTGCAATGTCATTCATTACCGCTCCAGCTACAAGTCAGCAAACTTCTGCCAGCCATACTGCAGTCAGTGGGGTAGCACTGTGTAGGGGCACTAGGAAAGGCAAAGGCATCAGAAGACTGGCACAAACGGAATGCACAGGGGTGATTAGTTAACTATTGTATGGAATATTGCATGGGGTAGACTTTTTAGGTTGGTGGGCCTGTGCCCAACTCGACTGGATGAGAAATCGCACGAAACAAAGTCAGGTGAGTGACCCGAAGTCATCCCACGATAGTGAGATATTTTGGTCAGCGCGCGTGCTTAAAAGTTGGAAGCACACCTGCCAACAATTAAGAGACCAATTAGTGTAAATAAAGTTGCAATTGACTCTGATTTTTTGTGGTCCGTCCAACCTTACAGTTGGCAGACGGGTGAAGCGGCTAGGTGGACTTTGCATTTTTCATGAAATCTCATCTAAGGGCGGGGTGAGGTTTTCAATATTAAATGAAAAAATATAAAAATCTATGGACAGCATTTTTATCATGTTTATGATGCTTGGATATTTTTCTCCTGATCTTAAAAACTTTATTTAATTGTTTTCAAGTCTTCAGCTCCCTGAGGCAGCTCTCTGCCTTCAGGGAGCTTTCATTCAGCACTCGCCCACACCCGCACTTACATCAGCACCTGCTCTCCTCCCATCCCCACCCTGGCAGTGTTGAACATTTCAATGCGCGCTTCATGCTGGCTGGCCGGCCGTTAATTAGCTGGCCAGCCACCGTGAATTCGCAGTCGGGGGCCGATCACGATTGGCAGTCTGTTCCCCGGCTGATCCCGCCTACCTGCTGACCTAAAAATTGTGCCCATGGTTTATTTGATAAAGTTGAATGGCTGTTTTGTGGTGATTTTTAATTCAGTATTGTGGCCAAGAGAAAGCTGTGATCGTCCACAACAAAGGGATGGTAAGATGTATGACTGTTGTACAATGGGATGTGAGATAATGTCCAGTGAAGCCATAGTCAAATGAGGCAATCACAGAGAGCTTAGCTGGGAAGGGGTTGTGTTGACTGCCCTCACTCTTCCTCCTCCTGTTGCCGAGTTGCCCGGCAGATCCCTGACCATCACAAATTAGGACGTCTGCTCTGATGAGTGCTGGGAGCTGCTCGTGGTCACATATCAACTGCAGAGTTAGCAAGTGGTAACCTTTGTGCTTGTGGGACATTTCGGCATTTGGATGCAGTGTCTGTAAAGCCACATATGTGAAGTCGTTGGCACTCTGCACCCACGGGGAAACTCGACAAAGCCACATTCACCCTCCATCTGCTTCTCTCTGTTCAGAGAGAGCACAATGAGCTCCCCCCTTATCTAGCATAAAGAGAGTCAATCACCTCTCTGATGCTGCAGTAGACAGTGAACTGGGAGCTGTTAGAAATGTCAGCTGCTCCAGACTGGAAAGATTCCTGACTCAAAGTAGTTCAGGGACCAGTTACCTTAACAGCCGCTGGCAGCGCAGTCCTGTCCTTGCTCTGAAGTTGCAGGTGTGGTTGCAAGAAATAACACCGCTCAGTGAGTGCCTCATTTGTGAATCGCAAATAATGTACTCACTGTTCCTGGATTAGTTGGAGGTAAGTGAAGTTCTCCCAGGAGTCCGTAGGTGGATTAGGCCTTGTGCTGAGAGCCCTCTTCCCCCTCCTCTCTCACAGTCATTCTCCTCTTCTTTGCTGCCTCTGCTTCATTGCCCTCTCATGCCACAGCCCAAGGGAGGTTTCAACTATAAGACCCATGGCTAGGAGCAGTGATATGCCCAAAATCATTGAAGTCACAGCCAATACCTTCCCCACATGCATGCACTACTCCCTGTTGACTTCAGAATAATAATTGTTATGGAGCAGGAGGCCATTCAGCCTAGCATGTCTGCAGTGGCTCTTTGAATGAGCAATAACTTAACGCATTCTCCCACCTTCTCTGCATAATACTGCGCATTCATCCTTTTCACATAACTGTCTAATTCCATTTTGAATGCCTTGATTGAACCTGACTCCATCACACTCAGGCAGTGCAGTCCAGAGCTTAACCGCTCGTTGCATGAAAAGTTTTTCATGTTGCTTTTGCTTCTTTTGCTAATGACTTTAAATCTGTCTCCTCTCATTCTTGATCCTTTTACAAGTGGGAACAGTTTCTCCCTATCCACTCTGTCCAGACCCTTCATGATTTTGAATCCCTCTACCAAATCTCCTCTCAGCCTTCTCTTCTGCAAGGAAAACAGTCCCAACTTCTGCAACCTATCTTCATAATTGAAGTTCCTCATCCTTGGAACCACTCGTGATTCTTTTCTGCACTCTCCAATGCCTTCACATCCTTCCTAAAGTGCAGCATCCGGAAATGGACGCAATACTCCAGCTGAGACTGAACTAGTGTCTTGTACAAGTTCACCATAACAACCTCGCTCTTGTACTCTGTGCCCTTATTAATGACTTCACCAAATTTAACCAACTTCTGAAACAATCAAGCACTTCCACAAACTTAGGCAGAGCCACAGAGCCACTAGAAATTAACCAACCAGCAATTAACCTGAAAGTAGTTGATGATCCTTTAAATAGTGCGGGTGGGTCCTTCTTGCTACTGAACTGTACATTCAGCTGTGCATATTTCAGAGAGAGCATTAGCTGGAACTATGGGATTGAAAATAACAGTGCTGAGTGACATCATAATCTGTCGACTCTGACACCCTCTCCAAAATGGAGTTTGGCGTGGAAGTGTGTATCTACAGATGCCATTTTGGTGCCAAAATAATACCCTCGAAGTCAGAACTACAGGTACCATGAAGCCTAAACTTGCAATCTTGAGGAGCTCAATTAGGAAGTGTACAGTGTAACTAATCCTTACCTGTGGAGATAAATAGGTTTTGCCTATTTCTATCCTGTATCTTAATTTATAGGAGACTTGAAGTTGTTTTTTAAATACTAAGTTAAATGTCAAGGGAAAAATGCTAGCTGTTTAAGACAAAATAAATGCAGCCTTCCAACTGGAGGTTACGTAGATGTAAACAAATAACTTGCTGTCTTGAGCCACTATGCTTTCTCATGGTTAAGCTTGGCAGTGAGAAATTGGGGAGGTCAGATATTCTGGTCATGAAAAAGGAATGTAACTTCTCTTTAGCATGAAGATAGCAGAAAGGCTTACGTCTGTAGCTATTCACTTGGAATCACCTGAGAACACAGCAAACATCAAACCACTGTTTAAAGAGGAAGGATATAAAATGGGAAACTGTGGCTCTAAGATACATAATGGTGAAGTGTGCAAGTAGCAGTGTGGCTCACTAAGTGCGACAAGTCAGTCAGTGGGGTAGGAATGCAGGTGGTCTCAAGTTTCAGTATCAGCCATGAGCAAAGCTTACCACCACAAGGGAAAGCAAAACTAAAACCCAGTGCTTCCTTCTGACCACAAAACAGTGTTAACAGAGTTTGTGCAGCACTCCATGTCCTGTTTTGTTTAAGCGTATGGGCGTGAAAGATGCCAAAGATGTCAATGTAAAATGAGGAGTATTTGATTATACCCTCATTCTTTGAAAGTAACTCAACTTCCACGTGCTGTGTGAACACACAGGCCATCACTCAGGCAAGGAAGTATGGGAAACTGTCACTGTATGAGTGTGACCGCTTGAGATAATCACCTAACTCCCACTGTACCCAAGGCCTTGATCTGTTATCACGGCTTCAAGGAGATGGCAGAAGTCAACTTAGCGCAACGTGGCAAACAAAAGCTTTGTTCATGTAAGCAGAACTATACTTAAAACATTACAAAACCTGTAACATTCTTCTTATTCTTCTTCATTAGTTCAATCTCAATGTACAAAAAAAACCAAATCTGAGGCATGTAGAAAACAGACTCACTGTTCAGGTATGCATATTGCACAGGAAAGTTATAGTAATTGGAAAAAAGAGCCAGAGGACACATGAGATTATTTTATGCAGCAAATTATTCTGATTATGGAATGCGTTGCCTGAAAGGTGAAAGGTGAAAGCATATTCAATAGTAACATTCAAATGGGAATTGGATGTATACTTGAAGGACAGAAAATTGCATGGCAACTATCAAAGGGCCATCACTGACACAATGGGCTGAATGGCTTTCTTCTGTGTTGCAAGATTCTATGATTCTAAGCAATCAAAGCCAACTAGTAACAACAGCATTGGGAAGATTTTTTTCATGCAGATGCTGCTGAAAACTACTACAGAATCCAGGAAGAAGCCTTTTGTGTACTGACCCCGACATAGCTCACCCTCCAATTAATCAGCCACTGAAAGGACACGATCTCCTATTTTGTTAACAAATTGCAGGTGCCAACGTGAACTAAAGAAAACCGAGCAGGCGTTCTCCATAAGGACTCGGGCAGAGCAGTTGGACTGGGTGGGCAGCCACATACACCCTTGTGGCACTCAGCACTTAAAGCCCTTTCTTTCACTTGGATAGCTTATTTGTTTATATTTGGCGACTGAACAGAAAACAAATTGACAATATTTACAGCACATGATGTTTAGAGTAACCACAGTAATGCAACATTTCTTTTTGAAAAACAGAAGTCCTGTGAAACTTGATTAGTTTCAGGAGTTTGATGCCTGAATGGTGTGTGGTCTTCACCCAGTCCAGCTCCATTTGAGGGGTTATATAGTAGTGGTATGATGCGTGATAGTAGTAAGAATCTAGAGATACTGTCAACATGCTACATGATTGTCTTCTCAAAGGGTGTCATTTACATTATTAGATTAATTTATATAAGGCTAACACTACTCGCACCTGCTCCACTTTGAATATTCTCTCGCCACGTGCTCACTTCAGTGAAGTGGCGAAACCAAAAGGCGTTTCCTGCCTGCCTTTATTGCACTCTTGTTGTGAATAACGTTAGTCGTTACCTCCCATTATAGAGGGAGAACAAATTGATGGTGTCTTTGATGACCTTGGGACATCCTAAAGTGTTTTTCAACTACCAGTCATAATCTTCCAATCCTCCTTAGATTGAGGTGAGGTTAGAGGACTGGAGAATTACAAATGTCACACCCTTGTTCAAAAGATAAGCCCAGCAACTACAGGCCAGTCAGTTTAACCTCAATGGTCTGAAAGCTTTTAGAAATGTTAATCCAAGACAATGTTAACAGTTACTTGAACAAGTATGGACTAACTGTGGACTGCCAGCACAGGTTCGTTAAAGGCAAATCATGTTTAACTAACCTGATTGAGTTTTGATGAGGTAACAGAGAGAGTTGATGAGGGCAATGCAATTGATACGGTGTACATAGACTTCCAAAAGGTATTTGACAGTGTGACATAACAGCCTCGTCAGCAAAGTGGAAACCAATGGAATAAAAGGGACTGTGGCAGCGTGGGTACAAGATTGGCTGAAGGACAAGAAACAAAGTTGTTTGGTAGTACAGAACTTGAGTATTGCTGGAATAAAGAGACATGACAAAGTTTTTTGTCTTGCACTCACCAGGACACTTCACAAGAATACCAGTATAAGGAGAAAACAACAATTTATACTGTATGAGAAGAGAGTGCTGATTTGGTTGGCAAGTGGACTCCACTTGGCAACCTATCAGCACTCTCATACAGTATAAATTGTTGGCTTCCCCTTATACTGGTATTCTTGCGAAGTGTCCTGATGAGTGCAAGATGAAAAACTTTGACATGTCTCTTTTCAAGCAATAAACAGAAACTAATGGTAAACAATGATTTTTTTTGGACTGGGAACAGTATATAGTCTGAGCAGTGCTCAGACTACTGCTCTTCTTGATCCATATTAATGATCTGGACTTGGGTGTGCAGGACACATTTCAAAGGTTGCAGAAGACAAAACTTGGAAGCATTTTGAGTTGTGAGGAGGATAGTGATGGACTTCAAGAGGGTATAGACAGGCTGATGGAGTGGGTAGGTGAAATTTAACACAGGAGTAGAAAGTGATGCATTTTGGTAGGGAGAAAGGGGAGAGGCAATTTAAACTATGCGGTGCAATTCCAAAGGGGGTGCAGGAACAGGGTGATCTGGGGTATATGTGCACAAATCCCAGGCTTTCTAAACAGAAACATTAGAGTACAAAAGCAAGGATGTTATGACGACTAATTCGGCCACAACTGGAGTATTGTGTCCGATTCTGGGCACTGCACTTGAGGAAGAACGTGAAAGCATTAGAGAGGATGCGGAAAGATTTTGCAGAATGGTTCCAGGACCAAGGGACTTCATTAATGTGGACAGATTGGAGAAGCTGGGATTGTTCTTCTTAAAGAACAGAAGGTTGAGAGAAAATTTGATAGAGGTGTTCAAAATCACGACGGGTCTAGACCGGGTAGTTAGAGAGAAACTGTTCCCATTAGCTGAAGGGTCAAGCAACAGAGGACACAAATTTAAGGTGATTGGCAAAAGGACCAAAGATGATGAGGAAAAATGTTATTTTTTAAAAATGCAGCTGATGGTTATGATATGGAATGCACTATCTGAAAGGTAGAAAAAGCAGGTTCAATAGTAACACTCAAAAGGGAACTGGATAAATACCTACACTGGAAAAAAACTGCAGTGCTAAAGAGACTGATCAGGCAGCTCTTTCAAAGAGCTGGCACAGGCAGGAGGGGCAGGATGTTCCCCTTCTTGCTGTAAGATTGTATATAGTCTTACTACAAAACATACAAACAAAAAAAAATGTTCTAAAGGCTCTTGGAATGCATCCCCATTCTGAGTACGAAATTGGGTTACACACCCTGCAGGAAATGCATCATTGACCATAATTAAAGAAAAATCCCCTTCAGAGCTCTGAGGTCATTCACATCACGTAGGAAGAGGGCTGGTCCACTGTCTCTACCCTCCAGCTGTCCCCACAAATCCCATGTGCTGTCTGCACAGCTGCCTGCAATAGCTGCTATTTGATACAGTTCTTGATGCACAAGCTATCGAATCAGTCCACTCATGAAGTAAACTTCTGGTCAACACGAGATGTTCCCTGTTTGACTAAATGTTTGAAAGCACAGGTTCAACGTTGCCTGTCTCTCATTTTCCAACCACTTGCTTTTCCCCACAGGTCAGGCTGGAGGTAAAAATGAAGAGTTGAAATGGGACACAGACAGCAGCTGCAATGTGATCCACATTATCTCTCTTTAATCCGTGGTCGGGTGACCGGTCACCAGACTTTCAGCTCAGCTGTTTGATGAATGGTGAACTAGACTTACGCCAGAAATGCCTGAAGTTAATTAATGCTCATTATCTATCTGAAGCCATGTGACTTTCCCCCCCTTTAAATTTCTAAAACCATGATTACAAAGTAAAAATTTTAAACCAAAAGGGAAAACAACCTCAAATATTAATTTTCAAAATGTTCGACGGTGATACAATTGTGGAATTATATTTCAAGGGTAGTTTAATTATCTCACCCCATCCACCTAAATAATAAAAGTTTGATGTGCAATATTTTCATTTTTAACATTTTTAGGATGTGGACAATGCACTTACTACCCATCCAGAATGTCTCTGCTAGGGCTTGTAAGTTTCCTTTCCCTGAAGGACATCAATCTAATCACTAAGGGTTCAAAAGAATTTGCTAATTATCATAGCAAGTTATCTGTTGGTTTATTAAATTAAATCCCACAACTGGCCATGATGGATTTGAACACTCAAATTTCTGGGCTGCTCATCAAATACCAGAGCCACAACATGTCTGTAACCTTTACTGCCCTTTAGTATCATCAACTTCCCACTGATTTTCTGGTTACCACAAAGTATTGGCAGGTTACACATCGTCTGATCAATGGATCAGAAACCAAATGTCATTTAGTTGTAACTATTTTGAAGTGCTGCACTCAGTCCATCAAAGTATTGGCAGGTTACACACCATCAGATCAATGGATCAGAAACTAAATGTCATTCAGTTGTAACTATTTTGAAGTGCTGCACTCAGTCCATCACTTGCACAAGTCTCGCTCCACGTACTGCCAGTACCAAGATCTCTACAGCTACCTCTTCTGGACAGCCTGGTTCCTCATTAACACCATAAGAAAGACTGAGTAGCATTTATATGGTGCCTTTCTCAACCCCAGGGTATCCTAAGTATTTTTTTTGCAGCCAGTGATATACTTTGAGTGTTGTCACTGTTATAATGTAGGAAGCAGCAAAATTGCACACAGCATAATCCCACAAACAACAATGTGATAATGACCAGATAATTTGTTTTAATAGTGTTAGTTGAGAGATAAGTGTTAGCCAGAATGCTGAATAAGAATTTGGGAGATTTCTGAAACAACCCAAGTAGACCATTTATATCCACCTGAAGGGGGGCAGGGAGAAAAAGGACTTCGGTTTCATATTTCATCTGAAAGATGGCACCACCACCACTTCCACACTTCACTCAGTACTGCTTTGGAATGTCACTACCACATTGCGAAGACAGTCAGTCTTGGTAGCAAGCCTCATTCTTTTGGACACTGAAGAGCTCAGGATTGGATAGAAGTGAGGTGAGAGACAGTGTTGACACCAATGCCACATCTAAGCAATATGTTGTGAAGCAAGAAGCCTACCTGTCAATAGTGCAGGTATGATTCACAGACACTCACTGTTGGCTTGCCAAAGTTACAGTGTGAGAGCAAGCGTGACACAGGTTGGATAATTCTGAAATCGACACTGGCTGACTGTATTAATCTGACAACACAATAAAAATAGTTGCACACAACATGTGGCTAAACAATGTATTTTTCACGATTGCTGACAGTGTTTCTGGTTAAAATGATTAATTTGGCAGCCAACAGCAATTTTTAAATCATCCAGCTGGGATAGTGAAAGAGCAGTCTGAGTTTGATCATAACAATCAAGTATTCATGCACTGTTTTACATTGTGAGGAACACCTTGTTGGCTGTACCCAACAATTTACAAATAAACAAATCCATCAGATTTGTGTTGGTCAACAGGTGGTGAAGTGGTGAAGTTGTTTCATTGTCCACCCATTTCTGGCACTCAAGGCAAAGGCCATCCCAGTAACACAGGATCTTGCAGCCTGGATTCCTACATGAAATGTGAAGAATCTCGCCAAGTTCCTAGCTTTAAAATTATTGCCTCAGATGATAGCAGATAGAAAAAAAAACCCAATGGTGACATTGGTGAAGCGTAGATTAAAGTACATCGTTGGAGAAAGGAGATGCTTTATTCTCAATTTAACCTTGCTATGGTTGGCCTAGAAGTGCTCACTATGGAATAAGGGTGAAAAATGTTCCATTCACAACAAAGGAACCCAACTCGTCCACAGTACGGATGCCAAATACAACCAGACTAGGCCATACATACAAAATCCTAGGAGGTACACGTGGAGCATAAACGCCATAAAGGGGCCACTAGGCCGAATGGCTTGAAAATATGCCGTCATACTCTGTAGCATTCAATTTCATGAGAAAATGGAAGATAAAAATTTCCCACTTTCCATTTCTAGGGCCAGAGATTTGACTAGTGATGGAGGCAGGAATGATGAAAACTTAAGGATTTTTCGCAGTCATTTCTAACTTGACGTGCCTTCCTGGCCCCACACTATTTATGCATGGCGTTTTCATGGAGTCTGAAAGGACTCGAGTTGCAACAGCACACACAGCTCTTGAGGCTGGGGGTCACCATTATGAGTCCAATAAGATAGTTGAATTTACTCCCCACCCCCGACACACCCTGGGTATTTTCCTGTGCTGGTGGGGTTGTTTTGGAAGCCCTAAAAGAAGAAAACCTGCCTAGGTTGGGGGGGGGGGCTGCGGTTCATGACCACTGAGGGTAGCCTGCTGAGGAATTGGGACTATTCTGACAGGTTAGTGTTAAATGTTTTGACAACTCCAAATGTCACTATTAGGTGTTATAATATAGATGTGTTTGAACTGCAGTGATCCATCATAGGGTTCTGTCCTGAAAAGACAAGTTGACCTTATATTAACCGACATTGCTTAAGTGTTGAGATGTATTTGAGTACTTTTCCTATAGCAGAAAGTGCCACAATGCATTCATAACTGTAGAAAATGTGCTGGGAAACTCTCCAACGTGCTTTTGGACTGTGATTTAAATGCTCAGAGATCTTTACCGTGGAAAAAAATTGCCCTGTTGTTGAAAGTTTAAAAAAATCTAACCACCTGCTTCACTATTGATTGACACTATATACTTTGAAATGGAAAAGACACCATCTACAACTTAGGGAAAAGCCTTATCAGTTTTAATGGACTCCATTGTTTACATTTTAGAAGGTCTGTTTTGATATCTTGGCCCATTTTAAATGTTTGGCTGGGTTTCAAAAGCTCAAGAGCCACTTATCTTAGCAAGGCACTGTGTTCACAGTTTGATAGTTTTAAGAGGTTATTAAAGGATTATCTATCTTTGATGTGGTAAATGAAGTAGTTTTTTTAAAAAAAGAAATTGACCACTTGAAAGGATTTAAATTTTTTTGAATGGCTTTCATGAATGACAGTTTTTCAGTGTGAAGTGTGTTTGAATGACAGCTCTATTAGATTGTTAGAAGTTCAATTTTTTAAAATGTCTATTTCAAAGACATAGCTTCTGAGGTCTACCTATAGTGGATACTGGGTGAATGGCTATTGGTGATACATGGGGGCATGGAGTGAGGTTTAGGAGCATAAGAATGATGCTGGGAGTTGGGCTGCTGTACCCAACAACTGAGGCAGGCCTTCTAACCAAGCTGCCTTGGCACCTACACTCCTCCCGCACCTCTGTGGCTTACAAAACTTAACCCCTCCCTGCCCAAATCTGTCGAGACAAAAATATGGCAGGAGTGTGGTTCGGAGGCAGGCTCAAGTTTTGGAAGTCAGGAACTGGCCCCAATCTCGTTTCCCAAGCCAGAGATGAAAATCTGGCTTCTTGTGTTATTTATTTTGCCTGGGTTGGTGAAGAGAGAAAGGACAAAAAAAAAAGCACATGAAAGCAAATGGATATGTTACTTCACTGCAATTTCTGTGGTAAAATCCCGCATTCAAACAAAATATTTAAACATGGGTGGCACACCACACAGTACACCAAAGCAAAATCACGAGGATGTTAGTTTCATTCTATTACTCAGGTTAAGCGTCAGGTACCTTTCCACATCCTCTGGGTCTAAGGGTTCAGATTTTTTTTAAAGACTCATCCTTGGGAAGTGGGTGTTGCTGGCATTTAGCTCCCATTCCTAGTTGCCCTGAAAAGGCAGTGGAAGGCCTAACTTTGCAGCAATCCCTTCTTTGTAGCAGTTTGATACAACACAGTGGTCTGCTCGACCACTTCAGAGGGCATTTAATAGCCCAGCACATTGGTGCGGGACTGGAGTCACATATAGCCCAGGCTGGTTAAGGATGGAAAGTTTTCTTCCCTAAAGGAAAGATTAGGTACTCGTGTTTTGTGTCATTGAGTGGGCAAGAGAGGCTGCTCCATCTTGATAAAAACAAAAGAATTACTGAAACAAATGTGGTGGAACTAATTTTGTCAACTTTGGCTGGACAAGTTCCTGGAATTATCATGTGACCTCCTGCCTCCAACTGCCCTGCCCTACCCACACCACTGGTTGCCCAAAATTTCTGCCACCCTCCCAAACCAACTGGAAAGCAAATGAATCCTCATTACCCAATTGGATGATTCCTCACCGTCAACCAAACAGCCTTTGTCCCATATCCAATATTTTTATACTTAGGAAACAAAAGTTTTCAAAGAAATTTTTTTTTAAATTAGCTTTGTAAAGACTTTAGAGGGTGCAGAAAAGATTTATGAGAATGGTTCCAAGGATAAGGAACTTCAGTTACAAGGATACATTAGGAGAGGCAGGGGTTGTTCACCTTTGAGAAGTTTGAGAGGAGATTTGACAGACATGTTCAAAGTCATGAAACAAGGATGCATCCCTAGATATGCATAAAAATGGACACTTTAAAAAATATTTATTTGTTTATGGGATGTGGGCATCACTGCAAAGTACAGAAATTATTGTCTATCCCTAATTGCTCTTAAGGAGGTGGTGGTGAGCTGCCTTCTTAAACCACTGCAGGCCATGTAGTGTAGGTACACCCATAAAGAGAAGCCATTCTCTTCTGTTAAAAGATTGAGAACCAAAGGACACAGTGATTGGCAGAAGAGCGAAAGGTGACATGAATTTTTTTTAAATGCCGTGCGTGGTTAGGATCTGCAACGCACCACTTCAGAGTGTGGCGGAGGCAGACACAAATGTGGCTTTTAAAAAGGAACTGGCTAAATACCTGAAGACTAAAAAAATGCAGGGTTATGGGGAAAGTGGGACAAGCTGCTTTGCTCTTGCAGAGAGCAGGTGTGGACTCAGCAAGCTGAATGGTGTCCCTCTGTGCTGTAACCACACTATGACTCTGTAATGTCCCCATGCTTTTGCTCCTGGATGTTGTTCTCAGCAGTGATCTAAATATCAGTCTTAAGTCCAGGAGACTCCAGAGCAATCCTGGTGGGTTTGAAATCCAGACTGGTCACAGATATCAGCGTGTCAGTAGCACATCATGTTCCACGTCAAATTTTAAACCAAATTTCTCTGGTTTGGAAATTAGAGCTGCACAAAGTGCCATGAATATAAATGGCAACGTGAAAACTGGATTCATGGTTTACTGATAGGTTGGAAGTACACGTAGATGTCCCTCCACTTGCCGCTCCCGTCCGCACCCCCGACCACACCACCACCGCCCCCCCCCACCCCGCCCCCCTCCGCCCCCCATCCAACCACCCAACTTACACCAGTCTGAGCCACAGCATTACAATGTAATCCATCATCTGTTCATGCAAAACCATGAATGCAAAACCACAATCTTGCAGAATCTGAGCATTTGGTTAGTCTCATGCTAATCAGCTCAAGTCATCAGGAGCTGCACATCTCCAACACAGAATTAGAGGTCATCTGTAAAAGCTGCAACAGTTGTCACACCTTGCAAATCATATTATAACAGCCGACATTTGTTTAAGTAGATGCACTTGGGCCCAGTAAAAGCTTATTCTTTTAAAAATTAAAATCCCATGCCTCAAAATTTATGCCAGTTAAAGCCCAGGCTAATTTACCAGATCATCAAGAATACACTTCTTTCCCTGAGAGATATGAAACTGGACTAAGAAACCCAGCAGCCAGTTATTAAGGTGTGAATCAAGATACAAACCAATTGCAAATTCAGATCAGAAAGTGCTTTCAGCAGCAAAAATTTAAAAAGTCATCTATTCTCTAAATTAATCAAATTCTGAGAAGGCATTCTGAGGGCACAGCCTACCCATTGGTACTCAGGAGGCATTTATCAGTCATTCAAGATTCATTAACAAATCTTTAGACAGGAACCAGTTTTTCCTCAATCAGCTGAACAGAAATCATATGGAAACATTCCCAACCAAGGATTCACATTGAGTAGAGTTACATGCATGTTATAAAAAAGATATAGAACATCTGCCATTGCTAAATAAGGACACTTAACTTGACGATATCTTGGTCTTGTTGCATGATAATATACACCAGAGGAGATAGGATCATATTCGGAGAATTTACTAATATTAGTTGTTTATGTGGTCTGTAATTTTTGTGCGTAGTTTTTTTTTTACTGGCACTTACAAATACTGAATAGACTACATCATCAGCAGCACAAAGCTAAGCATGTTGCAGAGCTACCCAGAATAGATGCCACGTATCCTGATAAGTCTAACTCCCCTGTGAGCATGCTTGACTTGTGTTTGCGGAGATATCAGATTAGATCATTGCTGTAGATATGCACAGCAAATATCCAGTGCTGGAGGGCGAGTCCATTCACCAGTGGCATTACCTACTGATTGTTCACCTGGAGTGGCAGGTCCAAAGATTTATGAAATGGAAAACCAATTTAATTTGATATGGATAACTTTTTCTGCCCACTTTACATAAATACCCAAAGATTGATGATGAATGCTGTCCACACTATCTTGACTACATCACAAAGAATGTGCACACAGCATAATTCATAACCACGTCAAATGCTTTGGGCAGCATCTTCAACTTAGTGAGTTGCTGATCTGCCTTCAAACAATATGCATAGAAATCACAAATTCATCCCAAAAGGTCCATGCTTGCATTTAACATCCGTGAAAGCAAACAGTTTAATCAAAATCACTTGCCCTTCAATCTTTAGTTCTTCGTCTACCTAGTCAATCTGATACTGAGGGCTGACAGTTTCTGCCTCTACTGTGGAAGTGAATCCAACCTCCTCACAACATGGCATAAAGACATTTCTCTTGTGCTCTGTTCTAAATCTCATTTTTACAGTCCCATCTTCCTGATCCTTCATCTACTGGAAACAGCCTGGTTGCAGCCACTCCACTCCATTGTCTCAATTTTGAGCACCCCTGCAAGATCACCAGGGGTATCTGTGATGTTCCCATTTGTATTTCTTCATTCCAGACTGTATCCTGGTGAATCTGCATTGCCTTCTTTAAAGCCCCAATATCCTACCTAGAGTACGGAGCTTAATACTACACCCAGTACTCTCATGCCTTATGACTTTTCATTGGCTTTTATATTCTATATCTCATGATATAAATTAGCTGTTTGTTTGTTTTTTTTTTACAGCCTTATCATCCCAAGGTACAACCATTAATATTCAATGAACCTGCAGTCCCGACTACCTCTGACCTTCTACAACAGCGAGTCTACTTCCATTCACGGTATAATTACCGCTGCTATTTTTGAACCAAAATGCACCACCTTAATCTCAGTGATAATGGATTCCATCTGTCACTTGTTTGCCTATTCCCCCATCTAATTAACGTTCCACTGCTGGAACCTTTGGTCTTCTGAAGAATCAACTATATCATCTAATTTGGTACTATTCGCAGATTTTAACACTTGTGTCTCCAGGCTTTTGTCCAAATCATATAATGAATGGAGATGACCCTGGAGCTGAAGCCTGAGGGACATGAATACCCACTTGGAGCATAAGAAGTAAGAACAGGAGTAGACCATTCGGCCCCTCAAGCCTGCTCTGCCATTCAATAAGATCATGGCTGATCTGCTTGTGTTTCGATTTCCACTTCCAATTGCTCTGGAAAGACTTCCCTTAATAGCCACTCTCTATTTCATATACTTTTCATCAGAGTTTTCCATTCTCCTCTCCCTTTGCTAGTATTCAAATTGGCACAAAAAGTACTACCACTGGTTTGGTAGACCTCACCAAATCCTATATCGATTGCCACTGTGGATGAAGATGGAGCGTCACCTCCTATCCAGATACCTGAAATACCAATTCAGGGCAGGACGTTTCAAAGTGTTCCAGGTTCTGCAGAATCTAACTCCAGTTCACACTTCACACCTAACTTTTGATCCCATTTCTGAAAAAAAGCATTTCACCAACAAGAGAAAAGGATATTGGAGAGAGAAAGAGACTGAGAGAGAAAGAAAGAGAGAGAGCGAGAAGGAAAGAGAGAGAGAGAGAGAGAGAGAAAGAAAGAAAGAAAGAGAGAGGACTAATTCCTTAACATGTTCACAGGATGGTTGATTTTTATTTTCTAATAAGAGCTTCCTGACCCTTGTGCTTTGGTTCAATATCCCAATAAAGTTCTAATGCCAAATAGACCAAAATTCAGGTTACAGCACAATGTGGTTAGAAAGACAAGACTACCGTACAAACGATCAAAATCAACCATAGTATTGATCCCCAGGAAGGGCTTAGAACTATAGAGATAAAAACAAAAAAACTGCGGATGCTGGAAATCCAAAACAAAAACAGAATTACCTGGAAAAACTCAGCAGGTCTGGCAGCATCGGCGGAGAAGGCAACTTTAACCAACTTTAACTTTAACACCTATGTGTTCTATTGTACTATTGTTGTTGACATCTTTTGATGATCTGCTTCTATCACTGCTTGTTTGTCGCTACAACCACACCAACCCCCTCCACCTGTCTGTCTCTCTATCTCTCCGCCCCCCACACACACACCTTAAACCAGCTTATATTTCAGCTCTTTCCTGGACTCGAACTCAAGTTCTGTCGAAGGGTCATGAGGACTCGAAACGTCAACTCTTTTCTTCTCCGCCGATGCTGCCAGACCTGCTGAGTTTTTCCAGGTAATTCTGTTTTTGTTTAGGGCTTAGAACTAGTTTTTTTTTTAAAAAAAGCTTATCCTCCTTTATAAGAGCTGAATTAATTACCGAGGGAGGGTTTCAAGAGAATAAAAAATAGCTAAAGAGCTTTTCACTAATGAGAGACTGCAGTTATACTGTAGACTAGCACCTGCAGGGTGCCACCTTCAGGGTGCCACCTTCAGTGAGGTTATATTTCCACAGGCTTCTTGCCTGAAGTAGTGCTGCACACGCCTACTTGAACCTTCCGTTCCCCAAATGGCTATGGTTAATTAGAAATTTGTCTTTCTAAAGTTCCCAGGAAAGTCACATTTGAAATGTACATATGCACTAGGCTGAAGTTATACTGCTGCTGATGTGAAACTACCTCCCACATCCTGGTGTAAGTGCTCCTGGGGATTAGATCAGCAGCCTGATCTACGTTATATTGCCAATTGTGCATCAGCGAAACTGTAATAGGGAAGTGGTGATATAACTGCACCCTTATTTATTATAGTTTATGTTACTAAGAAAACACCTCTGAGCATATGCCTATTTCCCAACATGTTTGTTGAGAAGAATGCACTGTTTGATTAAAAATGCTAGCAACCAAAAACAAATGGGTTTTTGTTAAAGCCTGCACATTTTAACCGGAAGGTGCAGATTTCAAATGGAACAGAACTGCATTTTATACACAGGTGTGTTTCCACAGTGTCAATGAACCCATATTGTAGCCAGGAAAGTTTTGAAATCATATCATACTGTTTACATTTATTTAGCCTTTGTAGTTCAAGATCATGGTTCTGTAGCAACTGGTCTGCACACCCACACACAGTAGGCAACTGCTGGCTGTAATTAATAAGCAGTTACTTTCAGAGTGTCACTTCTGAAACATATTTGGTGGAAATCCCCTGGGTGATGTCACAATGTACGTATTATAAGACAAGTTAGGTTGCTCCTCATTAGCACAGGGCTTTAAATAAAATGTGCTGGTCAAGCTTCAATGAAGAGAAACCCATGATGCTTTGGATAGATAAGGGCCAGAATTCAGATTATTGTCTGCTATTCATAAAATCTAACAGTGCAGCTCCTCGTGCCAGTGCCAGCTCTTTGAAAGACCGAACCAACTAGCCTCTATTTCCTACCATGTCTCCATTGCCCTGTAAATATTTTCCTTTTTTATCCAATTCCCTTTTGAAAGTTACTATGGAATTTGCTTCACCACCCTATCAAGACAGTACATTCCTGATCATAACAGCTTGCTGTATAACACATTCTCATCACCATCCAGTTCTTTTGCCACTTATCTTAAATATATGCCCTCTGGTTACTGACCCTCCTACCAGTGGAAACAGTTTCTCTTTATTTATTCTACGGAAACCCTTAATCTTTCTTCTTTCTTTCCCTCGTGCTCTCCCTCCTATTCCCTAATGGATGCTCGCATTATAAGCCCAGTTTGAGTCTCTCACTGAAATTTTGTCAAATTACATGAATGCTCTGAGGCAATAATAACTGAAAATTGGATGCCTGTTCCTTGGGGAAAACTGAATCAGCAGGCAATCCCATGACATGAAGGTTTGCTTTAAAAACAGGCTGTAACATCATCCCAGGTTCAAGGAAGAGGTTCCAGTCTTTGCTGAAATAATGAACTTCTCATCAAGAAATTCATAAAAGCATGCCCAATCAACACCCCCCACCACCAACCCTGAATCATTCACTCATGATTGAAGCATTATAGACGAGTGACATTTTTGCAGATTTGAACCTTGCTTCATTGCAAGGGGCAATATATGAAATGACACTACTGTGCTCAGAGGTTGAAGTGGCACAGTAAAATATTTATAATTAACTGCCCTCAAAGGGCAATTAGGGGTGGGCAACAAATGCTGGCTTTGCCAACACCCCCCACATCCTGTGTTAGAAGAAATAAAAACAAATGGTGAGTTTAGAGCGACTGCTGAGCCACCTCTCTATGTAAACAACAGGGAAGAGACACTATGATGGCCTGCATACATTCAGATGCTGAGTTGAGTATGCAACACCAAGTTTCCACATAATCAGACAATAGATAGGTGCATCAGTAATAATATCAATGCATTTTGAGCAGCCAAAAGACTGCAAGCCATAAGTAAGGAAGAGAGATAATAAATACGCATCCATCAAAATGAGTCAACATTCAATTTGGGAATATTAGCTGCAAGCCAGGTTACACAAGGCTGACTCTGATGTATAAAGCACATTTCCTATATCCTGGCACCATCATGGAATACTGGGAAACAAAGCTCTTGTTGCATAGCTAACAGCAAATTAAGACAGTTAAAATCAGCATTAAGCAGGACAGTGTGATAAAGATAAATGGTAAGTTGAGGCAATAGTGGACAGTAATTTTAAATACAATGGCTCTACGTTAACTAGCTACATTATCAGATTCAAAGATAAAAGAGCTTTCTAATATAAAAACAAGTTTTCATTTATACAGCACAGAATCTCAAGAACTCCAACCAAACCTGTAAGATAACTGACGTCAGCTCAGAAGTATTGGTGAAATGATCGAGTTCCACCGACAGGAGGAAAAACTTGGCTAGCACCAGCCCCTCTCTTATTCTTTGAGTGAGTATAATGGGACCTACTTTGTCAGTGGCTTAGCTTAGTTCAAAAAGGCAGGAGTGTTGTGGGGTGGCAGGGTAATTAAGGAGGTCCAATTATACATCACAGCGTTCTTTCTGAAATTGAAGAAAATAAAGTATCTGCTCTTTTTCAAACCATCCCACCCATGTCCATGGCCACTCTCATGATTGAACCATTGCACTAAACCTCACTACCTCCACAAGGCCTAATCTACCATTTTCTCATCATCTTTACTATCTTGATGCTCATCTTCCATTCCCAGAACAAAAGAAGAAACTACCTCTTAGCTCCTTCACCAGTATCCTCTCAAATTCCCTCTCTACAGGTCTGCAACCTGCAGCATCATAACTCTGACCACATCAGACTCTTCTGCCTTTTTATTATCTCGGCCAAAGCCTGCCTACCTGGATTAATCTGGAGTGCAAGGAAGGTCCGTGATTCTTCCTCCCTACCATAAGCAGCCTCTTGTGCCCTGCCTTTCCATATATCCAGATGAATGATTGGATTCATTGCCTCAGTTTTGGGGACAGGAGTCTGATTTGTTACTTTACATTGCTTTCTCCAATGCCCTTCCACAACAGTACCACACTATTTTCATTCCCCACGTTGGCTCTCATCAGGCTCATTTGCTAAAAGAATGACAGGAGGTCAAAGTGGTGAAGAAAAATCACCAAAGGAAGGGGTATAATAAATTGCCAACAACAGTATTTCTGTATTCCACAGGTTCAAATGTCTTAGAAGAGAGCAATTTTTCAATTAGTTTTTATTTTGTTCATCTTGCCTTTCATGCAAGATCTATCAAGCATGTTTTCAACACATTTCTAAACGTGATTCTGACAAAGTGGAGTGAGAAATAAAATTGTTCTTTAAACATAGTGAAAAAGAAAATCAGGCCTTAAAATTAGGTCTTAAAGCATTTACTTCATGACCAACCTTGGACTCTGAGCAGTGGCTGGCACCTCAAATAGGCTGCCCACAGAGTGCAGATATCTTGAAGGTTTCCAGTGGAAGCCAAAACAGCAGTCACTGGAAGAAGTATGCTAAGGCAGACAGTAACTATGAAAGGTCTAATACACACAAGCAAATCTTCCATTAAAAATCAGTCAAGGACCCTTTTTAAAAAAAAAAATAATATCCAATCCATCTTATTCCTTCTGGACAAGGCACTTAACACAGTGATAGCTACACATTTCCATATTATTTATTTATACCATTCAAAATGATAATTAAATGTGCATCATAGAGCTGTTACTGACCTTGATCATCTCTGCTACATAGCTCTCTGGCCCAGTGTATTCAGTGGAGTCTTTGACTTTCACCAAGACAATGAAGCATAGATAATGCCACATGTTGTGCTCCTCCTTGATATGTTCTTCAAACGTTACTGTCTTGTTGTCAAATTTATCCCTTTCCAAGCCTAGAAACAATAAATTAACTAATTACCAAACCTGAGACTAATTACATGTGTAGAACTGAAGTGTAAACAGAAACAGCTCATCACCATTCAGGCATCAAGCTGACTGAGAGGAGAATCCATTACTCAAAGTCTATTCATTTACATGCGATGAGAAATTTTACAGTCAAAGTAATGCATAGCTACACTAGGCATTTTGAATTATTTGGAAGTCAACATTGCATGATCTGAAACAGTAAATGCTTTATTTAACACTACACTCATCTGTTCTGTACTGTGGGACGTTGTGACATCTGCTCTTACACTAATAGAACCTACACGGCAAGCATGTGTTCCAGTAATTCCTGGACACTCAATGTATCACACAACAGTTTGTTCTTGTTTGAAAACATTATTCTGAGCCTCCCCAATCAAACAGCATACTTCACCTTTTACTGTATTATCAATTTCCAGCATTTGTTCCTCATTATTAAATGAGGCGGTGGTGAAAGAATGCCAGATGGTAAAAGGTAGTGAGCAGCTGACACATTCAACTTTCATTGCTTTACATGATAGTCAGTTTCTTTACATCCGGAGCTCTCTTACCTTGTACTTGCTTTGATTAGAGTTTTTTTCAAATAAATTGTTTCACAATTTGTTTTGAAGTAATTTACTAGAATCTTAACATTTCTAAGAATACCACATTTTCTAAAGAGCTGGTTTAGTGAGCTCAATCTGGTTTTTTCCAGTGACCCGAGACGTATCCCCACTCCCTTCCACTTCAGGCATGAATACTAACCACATATGAAGCAGGTAGTTTTCAGGACTTCTTCCTTCTTCTGCTTTTCACTCCTCAGGTCAGCAAAAGTATCAATAATGACACCAAAGATCAAGTTCAGGACAATGATGATGACCATGAAGAAGAAGAGAAGGTCATAGATCACACGAGCAGCAAATAGTGGTTCCTGAAAAAATGTGACAGTGTCACTCACTGGACAATAAGTGCTTTGAAAGCCAGTTTGGTCCACTAAAAATGGGCCTTTTCTTCAATGTAAAACCCACATCCATGGCATTTGCACATTGGAGATTTCTCCAAGTTGTTTTCAATACTAAGTTAAGTTAAGCATGCATAATATATCTGCTTTATATATCCTGTAAGCATATCTGAAAGCCATCCATACATCGCAGGTGATCACAACTATTCGTTTTGCTTGGCAGATACAAATAATTAATTTCTGGTGCTTCAAACTATTAATTAGTGCAATATGCACAAAACACAGAACAACTGCATTTATTTCCAAAATTCTTTTAAAAAAAATGGAGACACATTTTAAATACCAAGATCTAAATATAACGGAAAGGTTAACGATACATTCATTGTTAGTTTGTTTTTGTGGAGGAGTGGAGATATTTTACAATCTGTGCAGTACATCAAATTGAAGCTAGTTGCTGGTAAAATCTGATTGATCAGTATTCTACTGTGGATTGTACAGGCAACTAAAATTTGATCAGATGAAGGCTAGAATGTTACGCACTCAGTCCATTGCCCTCTGTTTAGCCGGGTAGTATCAGCGCCACATAATTATTGTTTGATAGAAAGTACCTCTTTGGAAGGTTTCCTGAGTACATCTCCCACTCCTCCTCCACTTCGCAGTCCATGGCTGAGGACAGTAATGATACACATCAACAGGGTTTCACAGGTATGCTCCGAGTCCTCTTCATTCTCAGAAAGCAACTCTGACAGGGAACAATTTGTAAGTGAGGTTTGAACTTTATGATATACCGAGGCCAGTCAACTTAAAACTAACAGGGACATCAATGCAGCATGTTGCCTCATCCTGCTTCCTAAATATATTGAATTGCAACCAAGGTCATCCTACCGTTACTTTCCACGGAATAAAGTGTTGAACAGTTTTCTCCATTGCCCAGTCGGCAGACATCAGCAGTCAGGAACTCTTCTGCCATCGATGCAGCATCTTCTAAACAAATAGAACAGAAGGAGAAACAGACCATCAGACGGCAGTTTTGTTTGCAGAGATTCAGGTTCATTTCTACCTGTTTTCGAACACTGGAGAAGAGGCCTGCGCATGTTCTAATTAGGTTCCCTGCCTTGTACAGCAATCTTTCCATCATCGCTGTTAAATAGAGGAAAATAACTTAGATTTACATATGTCCCAAAATTAATAATGGGCTTATTATTTTCACATAGTAACTTTGATGCCAGTCAGGAGATAAAGTCAATATACAATCAATATGGTTACCCTTAAAAGAAAATTACAGCACAGGTTAGGCAGGGTCAGATTCCTTTCATCTCCATTATCGTGTCCCCAATTTTGGCCATAATTTAAAAATTTTGAATAATAGAAAATGCTGGGAAAACTCAGCAGGTCTGACTGTTTCTCTCTGCACAGATGCTGAGTTAACGTTTCAAGTCCATATGACTCCTCTTCATACAGGCTCGAAATGTTTAACTTTGTTTCATTCCCCACAGATGCAGTCAGACTTGCTGAGTTTTTCCAGCATTTTCTGTTTTTATTTCAGATTTCCAGCATCTGCAGTATTTTGCTTTTTGTTTATTTAAAATTTAGGCTTGCTTGGTTTTTTGATTCAACTTGTATTAAAAAAAATGAAGAAATTAGATCAAGTTCTTTAAAATATAAATTGCGCACCATTCACACATTGGTGCTCCATTAACAGTTTACAGTGTCATGCTTTAGCTTCTGTAAGTAATTCCTTGACAATGTTGCCACCTTCTTATTACCTCTGTCACTGAAGGTGGGCAGAGGTATGTTTTCATCCTGTTTTGTTAGTCTGGTTGGAACAACATATCTCAAAAACTGATGGACTGATTTCAACAGAATTTGGTACACAGATAGGGTATGGTCAAAGGAAGAACAAATTAACTTTTTACAAAGATACAGATCCAGATCCTGGAATTTTTTAAAGGATCCATTAACATTGAGAGATAGGATGATTTTTTTTTTTTAAATAGAATGTTGTCTGCTGTTATATTTAGCATGTTGATGATTGTTTTAAAATGTATGGATTGTCTCAGCTGCTGTGGTGGAATTTATCACAGCTATCAAAATGTGAGCAGCGTTTTCAAAGCAGGTTATTGGATGTGGATTGATCTAAAGCCTCTTCAGTGAGATAGAAGTCACCTGCTGCAGACTTTCATGGATTTAAACAAGGAGTATTATTTATTCATACACTCACCCTTGAAAGGTCTATTGCAACATCAATCACATAACACACACCCAAGAAAGATTCAATTAATGATAGTAGTGCAGTTTTACAAATGTTAAAACCAAACAGAATAGTTAGCAGATCACACGTCTTTGGGAGTCCAGTGAAGGAGGGAGCTTTTCCTACTCTGGAATTGAAATTCAGGCAAGTTCAGATGGCTGGGGTCAAAACTGGATTAAAAGCAGCATTCCGTCAAAGTAAAGGCTGTTCAACAGGTCATATAGACAGGTCTCGATAACTGTTGTAACTAGGGGACAGTTTCTTACAAGTGAACCCAGAGCTGTTTAAAACAGGTTGGAGGAGGCCTTTCAAAGGCATTAAGCCTTGAAAAGGCAAGATGAGAGAGTCTTCTGCAGCTGTGACGTTGTTGCTAGTGTTTTGCAGACTGCTCGATCTCAGTTTTTTTGACATAAGGGTTTCAAAATCAGAGGGCAATTTTGATCATATGATGAATGGCCATTGATACACGATAGAACGCAAATGATGGTCTTTCATTGTGAAGGAGGGGTTTCAGTCATATGCTCAAAATCCATTGACAAGCAATAGAAGTAGATAGTGGGGTTTAGCACTTCATTGTGGATACTCAGTCCCAATAGCCCTCTATCGCTACATGGCAGACCTGGAGTCAGAGTGTCTGGGAGTTCATTGTCCCTGTGTTTTGGAGTAAGCCTCGACAATAGCACATGTGAAATTCCACAGAAAAGTGCTGTTTAGGCATGCCTATTCAAGCAAGCCTCTGCCTATTATAACCCAACTTGGAACTTTCCAGAAAGCTTGTTAGGCTGTTGAGGTTACAAAAATCAGGTGACCCTTCAGCAGCCATCTTCATCAGGGTCTATTTTAAAATGATTACCATTTTTAACATGCAATATCTTCATGCCTGTACTGGTATGACAATATAGAAGGGCAAACTCCTATAAATGTTGGGCTTCCAATTTTCCATTATCTTGGAGAAGCCATTGTGATTTATTCACTTACTGCTTTGTAATATACTTGCATATTATACCCAGTATTGAGTCATGAGTGTTGATTATCCTATTGGCTATGGCTGATAAACAGAAGGTGCGCCAGAGATTTGTTAGATACAGTTGGATTTTCCCCGCAGGCATTGAAGACCTTTCACTGACCAAATCACTGCAAATGAGGCCACACTGATCATCTCATCCTGCACAATTTCCCAGTATCTATGGTGCAACAGTACAGATACATCCACCTGCTTTTGTTAAAAAATGTTCACCAAAATAGTTGGAGACTGGTGGCTAAAACAGATTGAAAAAGCCCTTTAAGAAGATTTGCGTCAACAGTTTCCTGAGGGTATTTTTTTTTAATGAATTTTTCCCCTGGTTTTGTTTTTGTTCCTGATTCCTCTTAGGAAGTCAGCTTTTACATCAATTGCTGCACTACTGCCACTTTCTCTTTGTGACATACATACTAGTAGCATAATGGAATTCCCCCTGGGAATCCCATACACTTACATTGTTGAGGAAGGGGAGGGGAAGAAGGGACTTAGGAGGATACAGCAAGCAGGCAATGTTGGACCAGGTCTATAAGCAACCACGTCTTCATACCAGCCTGAAACAAGCAGAGGCCAGCCTGCTTTCCTGGAATTGTCCCAAGCTGAGGAGGGGGGAAAAGTGGATGGAGAGACACACACTGGGTGTGGGGGCAAAACACCAGCAAGAGAGGTAGGAGACACCAGGATGTGGGGGAAAATGGTTGGTGAAGGGTGGTGGGGTGGTGGTGAGAAAGACTCCAGGAGTAACAACACAATTGTGTCACAGCTGTAATCTTTTCTGCTGCAAAACTCAACCACAGGCTTGGCACTCTCTGTGGCTGTGTCAGTCACTTCAGACCACATCTTTCATGCCCCATGGTTATTCCAGGCATGTTACACACTCCTGCCCTAAGGGACGGTTACTCAGGGGTATCAAAAAAAATAGACAGCCATTCTTCATATCCATCTAATACATCAGAACATCCACTGTATTAGCTGCCTGCTGCGCTGCTCATTCACTCACCCGCAGACTGCACTGTGTTCCCCTTCATTTCATTTCTACCTGGCACTTAGTTGTGTTGACCACTTGTGAAGAGAGAAACTCCCTTCCAATGCAGTCCAGATGTGGAAAAAACTTGCACCATTGGTGTAGGAACAGCCAGCATTAGGCCACATTCAGCCCCTCAACTCTTGTCTCTGCAGTTCAATTAGATCACTGCTAGCCTGTACCTCAATTTCATTTAGCTGCCCTTGCTCAAAAATCTACTGATTTCAGTTGTGAAAATTTCCCTCAGATTCCACGGCCTTTGTTGGGGGTTGGGGAGAACAAGAGAGTTCCAAATTTCCACTACCTTGTTTCACTCCTTAATACTATAGCTCCAGTTTTATGATTGTGTCTAGTTGTTTTGGGTTTCTCTACCAGAGGAACTAGTTTTTCTGCATCTACCCTATTGAGTTTCTTTATCATTTTAAACCCCTTGATTATATCACCCTGCAACCTTACAAATTCATGAAATATGAACCAAATGTGTGCAGCTTGTCCTTAGCTTAACCGCTAAGTCACTACATCATTCAGGTGAATCTGCACTATACCCCTTCCAAAGCCAATATATCTTTTTTGAGGTGGTGTCCAAAGCAGAACACATTCTCTTTATTAACTTCAACATTGTCTTCATTACTGGTCATAGTTAAGGACATTCTCACGAGATGGAGCAGGGTTCTCTTAAATTACCACAGCTCCTACATAACGAGGAAACTTGGATCCATATTGATCTGAGTGCCAAATCTCCTATTGCAGACCCAACTGTAGCCTGGTGGATAATGAAGAGGCATTGCATTGTCGGGTGATGAATTACCCATCACAGAGCATGCAGCCCTGTCCTGCTCTATGAGGTCACTGTGTTATTACGGTTACTCCAATTATGGTTTTAGTCAGCAGTGGCCTCTTAGGATGGTAATGGTGAAAGACTCTGATGCCATTAAAGTTCAGGGAGTTATAGTTGTGTATTTTCTTGGAGATGATCATTACATGATCCTTACATGGCAAGAATGTTAACTGCTACCTCCCATCCTAGGCCTGAATGTTGTGTAGGACCTGCTATAGGCTGGGATGGCCTGCTTCTTTTTTTTGGAAAAATTATGAATGGAACTAAACATTGTGTAATCATTAACCAACAGTGTCACTCATGATGGAGGGTAAATCATTGATGAAGCAGCTGAAGATAGTTGGAACAAGAACACTTTGCTAAGAAATTCCTGCCAAAATAACTTTGCGGGGGGGGGGGGGTGCAATGTTTCAACTCCAACTACCACAACCATTTTCCTTTGTGCCAGTCACCAGAGAGTTTTTCTTCAACTCCCACTGACAATGGTTACAAAAGAGAGGCTGCCACACTCGGTCAAATATATCCTTGATATCAAGGGCAACTGTTCAATCTTGTTTTGCCGAGTTCAAATGCATCACACTGAAAGAGATATCCATCATATCCATTGAGGAAATTTAGGGTATCAGAAGAATTTCCTGGAACCCAAGTACAAGACCATAGGTTGATATCAACAATTTGTTATTTATCATAATGGGGCAAGCAACGACAGTTATAAGGACCTAAGAAACAGGAGCAGGAGTAGACCATATGTTGCCTTGAGCCTGCTCCACCATTCAATGTGATCATGGCTGATTAGCCTCAACTTCACTTTCCCATTCGTTCTCCATATTCCTCAATTCCGAGACACAAAAATGTGCGTATCTCAGTCATGAATACCTTCAACAATGCAGCATCCCCAACCCTCTACAGTAGAATATTCCAAACATTCACAACCCTTTGTGTGAAGCAATTTCTCCTTGTTTCAGTCCTAAATGATTGGCCTCTTTTAACCTGAGACTGTGCACCCGTGTTCTAGATTCCCCATCAAACCTCTTCAGAATCTCAATCATCAATGCCAATTGTTTAATGGCGAACTAGCGTGGTTCTGGATAGTAGAACTAACATTGTGTCAGCTTGAAGTGTAAGACTGGCCTTCTATCAAATTGGGCACCTGAAGCAGATTGGGTCTACAGTTGTCCAGGGGAATGTTAATCATTAACCAGCCAGCCTGTTTCATTGTTAGGATTTGAAGGACAGGCAGTCACAGGGGACTTGAATCCTTCACACTTGGCTCAAGGTTACCTCTACATATCAAGGTTCTCTTGAAATCCAGGGCTTCTCCTGGCTGAAAGATCAGTGAGAAGTTTGTTGTGTGCTAATTTGAGCTAGTTAAACCATAGCAGTGTGTCTGTACACACTTAGGTATCCCCAAGGCCTGCCAGCTGGGCCTAAGCTGCCTCTTGACTTCAATAGACGAGATGTGTAGCCAGGGGAATAGAGGACACAGTTTATATTGGGCACACAGTAATTCTATGAATGACTCAGCAGGTTGGCTTGGGGACTTAAGCATGATGTGTTTCAAAAAAAGTGAAGGTACCATTGTAACACATTAATTATCGATTGATTACAAGTTCTTCCCTGCTAATTTTGTAGTCGATGAGAATGTTTCCATGGGCTTTTAGAAGGCCCAGGATTTCTCAGTTTGAGTAGACTTGCTGGTCGTTCGCACACAAACTGTTATTAACTACAATAGCTTGTATTCAATTCTCCAAAACTCTAAAGTTGTCTCTGTTGAAGGAACAACAGAATTAAAGAAAGTATTTGATGATTCACTAAGTCAAACCTAATCCTAAAGTTTGGGGAATTATAATTAAGCTCACATATATTGTGGCTCAACCTTTACCATTGACCTTGCAATTCAAACAAAACACTCGAATGGGCCAACATGGTTGTATATTAACAAACACAAAACTCAGATACTACCATTTGTCGCTTCAAAACATTATATATGATACACATTATGTGCTCTTAAAATTCTAACAGGACTAGACAGGGTAGATGCAGGAATGATGTTCCCGATGATGGGGGAGTCCAGAACTAGGGGTCACAGTCTGAGGAAATGGGGTAGACCATTTAGGACTGAGATGAGGAGAAATTTCTTCACCAAGAGAGTGGTGAGCCTGTGGAATTCGCTATCACAGAAAGTAGTTGAGGCCAAAACATTGTATGTTTTCAAGAAGGAGTTAGATATAGCTCTTGGGGTGAAAGGGATCAAAGGATATGGGGAGAAAGCGGGAGCAGGCTATCGAGTTGGATGATCAGCCATGATCCATAATGAATAGCAGAGCAGGCTGAAAGGGCCGAATGGCCTACTCCTGCTCCTATTTTCCTACTCTACAGTTTGCCCATTAATGCATTGTAGCTTGAATTAAAGATGTAATTGCTGCATGCGGAGTTTTGGTCCCCTTATTTAAGGAAGGGTGTAAATGCATTGGAGGCAGTTCAAAGGAGGTTTAGTAGATTGATACTTGGAATGAGTGGGTTGACTTATGAGGAAACGTTGGACAGACTAGGCTTGTTTCCACTGGAATTCAGAAGAGTGAGGGGTGATTTGATCGAAGTATACGAGATCCTGAACGGCCTTGACAAGGTAGACGTCGAAAGTATGTTTCCTCTTGTGGATGAGACCAGAACTAGGGGGCACTGTTTTAAAATTAGGGGTTGCCCTTTTAGGGCAGAGATTAGGAGAAGTTTTTTTCTCTTGAGCGTTTTGCGACTTTGGAACTCTCTGCCTCAGGTGGTGGTGGAGGTGGAGGTCATTGAATATTTTTAAGGCAGAAGCAGATAGATTCTTGTTAGGTAAGGGAATCAAAGGTTATCAGAGTTAGATGGGGATGTGGAAATCGAAACACAAGATGACCAGCCATGGTCTTATTGAATGGCGGAGCAGGCTCGAGGGGCTGAATGCTCTACTCCTGTTCTTATGTTCTTATTAGTGTGTATATGCATAAGAACCTTGTTATAAGTTGGGAAACATAACCAAAATTCACAAGTACCACCACAGTGAAATCCTTGTAGGTGCCTTTATCACTGTAGTGCTTCCATTATTATTCTTGTCATCTTATATATCTACACTCTTCAATACAAACAGTGTAACTCAGGTCAACTTGAGACTGGAGGCCTTTCGATTGATAACAATGTTTGAGACACTAAACGGTAATTAACTCATGGTGCATATTGAAGGAGACCTCCATAATTGATAACTGAGCTTTATTGGTGTTACTTAATGACTATTCCATGTTGTGGGCTTTAATCCAGAATAAATAATTCAGTTAATTTTAGTCTGTAAAAGCTTTGTTGTGTTTGAATTTGAATTCTGCCATGCCGAATTGATTGAAATGTATTGTCAGTCAGTGTGAAGTCAGCTTGCAGAGGGGTAATTGTCAACTCAGAACATACACTGTCTTCAAGGTAGACTGTACAAAGTTTCTAGTTTATACAAGAACAGGAAAAGGCTATTTAGTTCTTGGAGTTCTACCATTCAATGAGATTATGGCTGATTTGTATCTCAATTCTATTTACTGTACCTACCTTTGATCCATGTCCCTCAATATCCTTACCTAATAAAAATCTCAATCTCAGTCATGAAAATTTCAATTAACCCAACATCCATAGCTTATTTGGGGGGGTGGGTAGAGGCGGAAGTAAGAAAGTTTCAAATTTCCACTCCCCTTCTATATGAAAAAGTGGTTTCTGATTACGCTCCAAATCTGTGGTAGCTTCAAATTTTAAAACTGGATTTAACAGACCAAAGCAAGTTGCTTCAATGTCTACCCTGTGAAATTCTCTTGCCATTTTAAACACCTATTATTTCAACCTTCAACCTTCTAAACTTAGGGAATGCAAGACAAGTTTATACATGTGCTTAGAATTTAACCCTTTAAAGTCATGGAATCATTTTGGCGAATCTGTTGCTGTAACCAATCCATCCTTCCTGAGGTATGCAGTCCAGATGGGGTCTGATCGAGGCTCTGTACAGCTGGAGCTCAATACCCCCTGCTTTTTATTCCAACTGCCTTGAGATAAAGGCTAACACTCGATTCGCCTCACCGTCACTTTTAATTCAGTGTGTGCTTGGACATCTAAATCCCTTTCTGTCTTGATAGTTAATAACCTCTCACCATTAAGAAACAAGCTTTGTAAACAGGAAGAGCTAGGAAACTGCTGAAAGGAAGAATTGTATTTTTAAAACCTGAACACTGTTGTCAAAAACCTCTGTGCATTAAGTACGCTTGCTTGATGAAAACACGATAATGAAACTTTGCTCTTGGTAAAGCCTCTCCATCAACATTCAAGTGCAGAAATAATATACGAAGTTTCAGTATGAGTTGACCTTGACATGTCACCCTCTCAAATCCCTTCAACTTCACACTCTATCTTAACCAGAGGCCAATGCTATCATTATTATTGCTGGCATCTGTCCATCTCGGGAGACGATGGACTGGGCCCAGGGTGTGTATCACTTCTGTATTTAACATCGTCTGTTGTGGCTGTAGAGGCCGATTCACGAGTGGCAGCCCCTTCCGTAGCTGGCACAGGTGAATGGTGTTGGCCTAAGATTGGCTGATGTTTTTTCCATCCGGTGGGCTCTCTTTTCTGCCATCTGGTCATTTCTTTTGTCTCTGCTTTGTCCGTGCCCTTCCTGACTGCTCGTCTCCAGGCTCTCTGGTCAGCAATGAGAGCTTCCCATGTATCAACTCTGAACCTGGTCAACTTGGAGCTCTCACTTTCAGACATCTGTGTATTGCAGGTGTGGGTGACCTGTTGGTCTCATGCCAATAGCAAACTCGCCACAGAGCATGTTTTTGGGGATGCGGCCATCATCTATTTGGCTCACATGGCCCAGCAACAGAGTCACTATTGTATAAAACTCATTATGACTGGCATATAAGACATCTGGACATCATTGAGTGCTGAAGGAAAAACTCTGAAAATAAAGACTAGCCTTTGGACAAAAATATTTCAAGTTCTTCCAGTGAAGACAATCAGGTTTATTCCACCCACACATATCAAACCTTGTGCACTTTATCCGATCTGCTATGTAATTGTTACCTTTATATTATAAGGAATCCAGGCTAATTGCCAAAAAATAAATTATAAGATAGGGAACTCACTCTGTAGGAAGTCATGGGTATGAAATCATGCAAAACTATGGAGATTATCCTATCCAGCTCCCCACAATCCCTCAAAGCAGCATGTACTTTAACCACTGAACGAAACATTAAGGACTTCACAAAATGCAGTCCTACTTAATTCTGACTTAATATGTTGATTTTACCTGCCCAGTAGGTTTTGTTTGGCACCTTGTCCACTGCCAGGATGAAGTCATCCTTGAAAAACAAAAAGCCAACTATGGAAAACAGGTAGACTAAGATAAGAGCTAGCACAGCTGTCAGAATGATGGAGCGGCCATTTCGAGTGACACTCTTGATGACATTCAGTAATGTCTCTTCTCTGTAAACCAGATCAAAAAGCTGAAAAATAAACAGAAAAGGATCCGTCTTTAACCTTCATGGAAACTAAAGTTAAAGAAATCTAACCTGCTAGACAAGGCCAATCTATTTCTAATAACTGCACTTCAGTATATTGCTTCAAGCTTAGGAATTGTGTCGATCAAAATAATCCTTCCTGTAGTCAAGGTATGCTTACTTTAGGTTGTCACTTTTAATACATGAAAAATTATACGCATTAAATGTAAACTTTCATTCAATCTATATTAGTCCTTGCATGGTGATTGTCATGTGCAAAATGACTGTGGATATTTGGTTAAACTTAGTTTTGCCCCTTCCCAACCCATTAGGTCCTATATGTTGTTATGGTGGGGGTGGGGGGTGGTAGGAAAAGAGCAAATGGCTGGCAGAGTAGAGCAATGGGGAAAGAGCAGGGCAGTGAATCTAATTTCATCGCTCTTTCAAGGAGTCAGCTCAGAGATGGTGGGCTGAACGGCCTCCTTCTGCGCAGTATGATTCTATGTCCTGTTTCTGGTGACAATGTCACTCGAACAAACTACACTGGAGGGGGGCTTACCATCTGACCTTCCTCATCTTGGTATAGAAAAACAATTTGCTCTTTTGCATCTCCTTCCCAATCCTGGTAGATTGGCCAAATTTGAAACTTTAATGTTTAAAGCAAAATTGAATTGACTTTCTTCAGATACATACCAGCAGACTGTAGAAGAATTCATGGGCAAAAAGTCCCATGACAGATATTAGTGTGTATGCTAGATGATAAAGAAACTCCACATCCAAGACCATTGCCATGTAACCTCTAGTGAAAGTTCCTCGGTTTCCCACAAAACTAGTCAGGAATATTACCTTATTGCCAACCTGTTAGGACGCATAAAAAAAATCATTCATCAGCCTTTTTAGTTGTCAACAGATTCAGGGTTAATGATGATTTTAAGCATTAGCTTTACAGCAAGTGACCCAAATTTCTATAAAAAGCTTTTTTCCCCATGCATTTCATTTAAAATGAAGTGAAGAGTGTGATAGAGATAACTGTGGTTTTTAATATACCCTTTAACAGCTTACCTTGACAGGAGGAAATCTTCCTTTGAATAATCAAAATGATCCAACAGAGCCAGTTTTGGGTCAACTTGAATGGCTATGCAAATTGACACAACCCAAATAATAACAACATTACCATGCAAATGCAAGTTCATTTTTCACAGGGCTGTGATAACTTTATTATTAAAAGGAATATTCAGGAATTCTGTGGGTTCTGAGATTTGAACCCAAATAGCAACCCTGGAATTTAATCTATGCAATGAAAAATGGCACAGCATTAAGTGTCAAATTCCTATATCCCATTTAAATAAGTCAATGGATATAAAAAAAAATTGCTAAGAAATTCGAGGCGTCAACTTTTAGACAAGAGGAAGGACCTTCTGGGATTATGTTCAGTGACGATATGCAAGGTATCATATTTCAGGGCCTCGGACCAGTCTAGCTCTGAAGTGCACCAGTAAATCTGTCCTGCTTGTCCTGTGGTAGCCCTGGCAGAAATTGGGACAGTGGTCTGGGTTTTAAAGACAAGCTAGTGGGATTGACACAGCCTCTAGCATTAAAGCTAGAAAGTCCCAAGCTCAATTCTTGGTTTGTAATAAGTTCGCTGACCCCAACAGTTTGAATGGTACAATGGTACAATAATAATCCACCAGCCCTAAGGAAGGAGTAAGCACAGCCAGGGCCCACTCCTGATTTCTAACTCATGACTTGCTTGGGTGTCAGATGAGGACCGAATCCAGCTGAGTTGAATGACTATCTAACTCTATGAACACAGATGGTTTAGGTTTGCAAATACACAGTAGCTAGACAGGACCAAGATGCAGTTAGGCACCCTGCATAGCTGCACTCAACCGAGGGGCAGCTTCACCAGGAAGAAGAAAAAAAGTTGTGAAGTTTGTAAGGAGTAGAATGGGGAATGCATTACATTTTCCGGCTGAAAAGAATGGAGTCCAAGAATACGATATTAGTCATATATTAATTCTGTTTAATTAAACATGAGTGGTGGGCATTAATTGGGCATTCACTTGACCTCTCAAATAGTCACAGGCTAAATCTGCAGTTGTTGTGTTAGGTGGTGTATGCTTTCTCATGCCCAGTAAAGTCATGTCATATTCACAACTTTTAAAATGTGAACTTTACTCCATGTGGAATATTTTGGAACTGACTGTTCTTTCAAAGTGGACAAAAGCTCGCTGCAGAAGATGGTTGCCAAGGGTCATCTCAACCGTTCTATAAATTCAAAACTGCCACAGTCTCAAAAGGACAAAAGAATACATTCTAGACTAAGGTGCCAACTACCTATCTCCTGAGACCATGCAAAATACATTTCCTGACTTGAATGTGTCTTTCTGAAACAATGATTGTCTCAACCTCCACCCACCCCTCCTCACACCCCCACCTCCCCATCTCGGAATGAATGTCTTCAAACAATAACCCAGGTTGTGGCTAATCAACCAAAGTCCAACACAATATTTGGAAAATGGAACTGTGAGAAGCTATATGGTAGGGCAGCCATGTTGATCTCCCCTTTAAGTGCTGTCCGCAGAAAGACACAGCAGCAGCAGGAAGGGCAGTAATATCTATGCCTTAAGAACCAGAGGCTGCAATATCATAAGATCTCCAAGCCTGTTACTTTTCAGGTCCAATACTACCAACTGACCTCCCTGGTAATGAGACGACAAGCAACTAACTTTGTGACCTGCATAAGTCCATCTCTTCAGGGGAATCTTGAAAACCACTTTAGCACATGACCCCACTGTTGAACTTACTTAGACTACACTTCAGGAGTGAAGACGTCTACTTCATCAGGCTTGAAGCAAGTGTTTTCTAGAGTGAGCCAATCGTGCAAATTATGAACTATTCTTTTGCTTATAAACTGTAAAGGTGCACTAATCTCTTCAAATGTACTTTCCTTGCGTGAGTGAGTGTCGTAACGTTAGATATTTTGGGTGAGTGGGTGAATAAAGAATCCTACTTATTTAAACCCTCAAAAATCTTGCTGCTGGTTATTCAAATTGTCCACACACTTGGGATAAAAAATGTACACATCCTCCTTTCAAAATCTTATTGACATAAGAGCATAAGACGTAGAAGCAGAAGGCCATTCGGCCCATCGAGTCTGTTCAGTCGTTCAATTAGGCCATGGTTGATCTGATAATCCTTAACTCCACTTTCCTGTCTTTTCCCCATAACCCTTGATTCCCTTACTGATTAAAAATCTGTCTGTCTCAGCCTTGAATATACTTAATGACCCAACCTCTACAGCCCTCTGAGGTAAAGAATTCCACAGATTCACTACCCTCCTCATCTCTGTCTTAAATGGGCGACCCCTTACTCTGAGATTATGCCCTCTGGTCCTAGACTCTCCCAAAAGGGGAAACAACCTCTCAACATCCACCCTGTCAAGTCCCCTAAAATTCTTATTTTTCAATAAGGTCACCTCTCATTCTTCTAAACTCCAATGAGTACAGGCCCAGCCTACCCAACTTCTCCTCATAAGAAAATCCCTTCTTACCCTTGATCAACCCTAGTGAACCTTCTCTGCTCTACCTCCAATGCCAGTATATCTTTTCTTAGATAAGGGGACATGGACAGTGAAGAAAGGTTACAGGGATTTCAGTAGTTTCTCTCGCCCTGTCTGTAACAGGATGCAAAATCTAACTCTGTAAATAAATATAAAAGTGTGTAAAGATTGGCTCCAGTCTATCCTTCACCAATTAGATTTCTGGAATAGAACAAATGAAACCACAACAACCCCATCATATATTTGTTTAACTTCCTGTTTACTTGAAGGGATTCCGAGAGAACACTAGGTTGCAAATCCCTACCATGAAACTCTTCACCCTTTTGAATGCTTCTCTGCAAATCAACATCCTGAGTACAAAACTGCAGAAGGAATGATTAATAAGAAACTTTACTTTGGGCTTTCCCAGTATATTTGTACTTAATTTGCATAGCAGTGGGTTCCAGTGCACATGTTAAGAAAGCAGCACAACAGTAATGTTACAAACTGAAGCATAATCAAAAACAGTGCTGTGAAAATAGTGCACACAAAGATTAGGAAGCACATATTTCAAGCAGTTTGTCTAGTTTTCTTCACAGTTCCAAAACAGATGAACCTCATGACAGATTACAACTTGGCTACTTCACAATTTGCAACTGTGTGCGTATCATGGGTTGTTGCATAATGTTTTACTTTCGCTAAATGCTGATTGTGAACACAATTAACACTTCTTAAAAAGAAATCAACAGTTCATTTAAGTAATAGATTTTTCTTTAGAAAGCAACCTCAAGAAATCAGGATTTTGCAACAAATTCAGGTGGCAATTTTGTTTATTTGAGATCCTGGAACTTTTTGAGAGATTTATTATTACTGAAAAGGCAGCCACTGAAAGATTATCAGGTATCAAACTGCTTTGGAAGTCATAAAAACAAAAAAACTGCGGATGCTGGAAATCCAAAACAAAAACAGAATTACCTGGAAAAACTCAGCAGGTCTGGCAGCATCGGTGGAGAAGAAAAGAGTTGACGTTTCGAGTCCTCATGACCAGTTCTGTCGAAGGGTCATGAGGACTCGAAACGTCAACTCTTTTCTTCTCCACCGATGCTGCCAGACCTGCTGAGTTTTTCCAGGTAATTCTGTTTTTGCTTTGGAAGTCATCTGGTGATGATCTAAAAGAGGTTTTCATTAGCTTGTTAAAACTAAACTGTACTGAAAGAACTAGCACAATACATCCTAAAGTCTCTTTGACCACTCTGGGACATTTCATTACATTAAATGTGCTATGTAAATTGTTGTAAAATAAACCCCACATCAAATTACTTGAGAGGGAAAAATTAATTTGCACAGTGGTGCTTCAAGCAGTGCTACACAGACTATCAATGCCCCAGGAATCAATGAGGAAATCTCCATGGCGCTGCCTGTCCCCAGAGAATCGACACCAATCCACTGCCTCAAAAGAATTTCGCCCCGAAAATGTCGACAGAACAGAAACAGGCCATTTGGCCGACAGATTCATGCCAGTGTTTATGTTCTACACCAACCTCCTCCCACTCTAATAATTTCTTCCCTCCCTGCCCCCATATCCCTCATCCCTTCTCCATCATGCATAAATTGGAGAGACTTGATGTGTACATCAATACTATCTGCTTCAACCACTCTGCATGACGGCGAGTGGCCACTTTCGCATCACTCTCTGTGCAAAAGAATTCCTCCCAAATCTTTTAATTGATCCAATAATGGTTATTTTGTATTTCTGTCCCCTTGATCTGGACTAGCCCACAAGGACAAACAGTTTGTCTACATCCAGTCTATTGAACCCCTTCATCAAAAACCTTCATCAAGTCTCCTCTTAGTCTTCACTTTTCCAGATAAAAGAGCAGCTTGCTCAGTCGATTCTAAGAACATCCTTGTAAATGCAGTTTGTTGCTGTACTTTTGACAGTGCTTCAATAGTCTGCTTATATTATTAAATATTAGGAGCCATAATTTGTTTCAGTTTGTTGCTGCCACACAGTCAATATTATTGTGTCAGCATAATGCAGAGATCTGAGACACGTAGAGTGAGATATCAATAGCTTCTTCTAAGACCTCTGCTTCAGAATTGCATATCTCGCATATTTACCTGGTCTATGAGGGCAATAGTTTTAGAAATTTTTGGTGAGTGACCAATTTGGTTCCAGTCAGTTGCTCAAGACCTGTGCATCAGAAGTTGATAGCGCTAGCAAAAGTCTTGGCAGCTAATGATGAATGTGCCTGATTTATAGGAGTACGGCAGCATAGTGGTTCTGTCACCAGTTGAGTAATCCAGAGATCTGGACTAATGATCTGGAGGCGAGTTCAAATCCTACCACGGCAGCTGGGGAATCTGAATTCACTAAATCAAAAATAAGTCTGAAGTAAAAAGTTAGTATGAATGATGTTAACCATGAAACTACCAAATAGTTGTAAAAACCCATTTGACTCAATAACGTCCCTAAGGAAGGAAATTCTTGCTTGGTCAAGCCTATATGTAACTCCAGATGCACAGGAATGTGATTGACCCTTAACTGCCTTCTGAAATGGCTGAGCAAACTGCTCAGTTGTATAGAGATGGGCAATCAATGCTGATCTTCTGAACGAACATCCTGTGAATCGACTAAAAAAGTACCCGCTGAGGTCAGGTGTAAAGCCAGGCATGGCATTGAGCTTCAATGTTAACAGTAGCTTCTAGTGGTATGGAAGGGAAAAGAAGAAGGTGGGGTTGAGTTTTCATGCGTTTTTGCAGCCTATTGTTCAGTTCTAGTGTCACCCATGACGGAAACTGTGCAGGCACATTGGATGATGTATGTTCGCTGTTTCTAAGACTTCAGCAGTCAGTTGGCACACAGGAGAAAAAGCCAGGAGCAGCACTGAATGGGGGAGGTGAGGGAAACGCCAGTGTGAATTTGAAGGGTTCTTGGAAGAGCGCCAATGCAAATCGTAAGGAGTGGAAGAGTGCATCTGTGAACTCGGGGCTGGATAGGGATAATACCTCTGTGAAGGGAGACTTGAGGTCATTTTTTTTTGGTGGGGTGGGAGTGATAGTCTGATTGGTCTGTTGAAAACCCAAGCAAAATTCATTTTTCCTCCACTGTGAATTAAGAAAGATTACTGACCAGAATAGTCCACTTTCAGTCGAGCATGTCCCCAGTGTATGTGCACTGTCAGCTGGTATAGGGCAAAATATGGAAGTGCGTGCGTACAATTCTAATTTGCTCAATTGAATCCTTCACTAGAATAATCCTCTGCTGAATCCTCTGGCTTATTCAACAATTTTTTGAAAACAGAAAATTAACCAAAACTTCCCCTAGTAACAAATTTTATGATACTACGGGGAAAAATAAAAATTTAACCAAGATAAAAAAGCTAATTTCTAAATGGCAGATAGCAATTTTTTAAAGTTATGCAAATGTCTCTTTAATTTTACACAAAAATAAATTAAAGCCCTAAACGTTGGAAAATGTACCAAAGAAGACAGCAAAAAAAAAAAAAATCAGCATTTTCAGGGAGTGGCATGTTCTCAATCTCTAGAAAGCAGTTGCCTTCAAGATTTCAAGACCTCTTGGGTTACGGCTTATTTTCTCCAATGTAAGTGAAAGACCATTGGGTGTTGCTGCAGCTTGAGTGATTGGCACATTGTCTTGCTGAATTCCATTTACTCCATTTCTATGCCATTGTTTGATACACAGTACCCTTTGAGAGTATGAACTTCTTTTGGCGGGGTTGGGGGGGGTAGGGGGTGCTGTGTCATAAAGTGTTGGGCATAGTTCGGTAGGTCTCATGCATTCATAGTCTTTGGTAGTTCAACAGTAAGTATTTATTAACTACCAGAAACTATATCCATAGGTACAGTAAAAGTCTAAGCTATTAGCTGTCTCTATGCTTGCTTTTACACTTGTTTCTGTCCAACTCTACATTGACCCCTAGGTGCAGGTCATGTATTTTCTTACATCACTGTGAGGGTGGTACTGTACTCAGTCCCACGTTAACTCTATGTGTCAGACCATTATACTACAGGAGGAGCAGGGGGTGTTGGGGAGGTGGGGTGGTGGTGGGGGTAGTACTATATTAGCTGTTACAAGGCTGTTGCTAACATGGCTGTGCAGCAGATCAGTCACTTAATTTACTCAAATAAAAACAGATAATGCTGGAAAACTCAGCAGGCCTAGGGTTGCCAATTTCAGTTGGACATATTCGAGGAGATTTCATCAAGTTACCTTCTGCCTCTAACTGTCCTGCCCAATTCTTGCCATTGGTTAACTGACACATCCATCCTCATGGTGCCCCGCCTTTTCATGTTGATTGAAAACACTCACTCTGTTACCTGAATGGATGATCTTGGACTGTCTTTTCTAGATCTTCAATATTTCATAACTAATGGCTTTTCTTTTGCACTGCACAAAGGAGATTTGTCTTCAATTCTAGGAGACTCCAGTCCTGGAGGGTTGGCAACCCAAAGCAGCCCAGGAACCTTTTGCGCAGAGGAAACGAGTTTATGTTTTGAATGTAAGACACTGTGGATGCTGCAAGTCAGTTTACTGTTACACTTTCAATGGCATTTCATCAGAACTGGAAGGTGTTAGAAATATTTAAATAATTAAAGAGCAAGGGAAAAGGAGGCATGTTAGGACATAGGAGAAATTTTCTGAGAGGAGACAGGGAGGATTAATTCATAGAAGTGATGATGGTATGGGACAAAAAGAGGCGATACTGGTATAAGTATAAAAACAAGAGGTGGGTCCAGAGACGTTGTTAATGGTTAAAGACTGCCTAAGAGAAAATGGAATCAGTGGTTAAGAACTGAAGCTATTAAACTTAATGCTGTAAAGTGCCTTCAATTTACTGACTTGGCCAGAGTTGGGGAAAGATTTAAAAAAAAGCTAGCCTCTCATTTTGTAAAATTTTAACTTGACTTTTATGAAGCTTTGAAAAGGGAGGACGGGGATCTCTGTTGTGCAACTTTGCAGTAACTTATTCATGAGCACATGGAGAGTCAGAGGAGTGTCATGTGACTGAACTGGTGACCTGACACAAACCTTTTTTAAAAAAACGCATGTCACCCATGTTTAATCTGGCATTATCTTGTACCCTTATGCTGCGCGAAAGCCTTGATGGACTAATCAGGAGCTATTTTATCCAACAACTCCAGGGAATGCATTCACAAACAATCTGTTCCTAATAATGTCATTCTTTCTTTCCCCTCTAGAGCCAACTGCTTTTTGGCTGCACATTTATGCTGCAGGGTTTTTAAGGGGTTTGGAAGCCGAGCAGCCGAAGGCTTTAAATTAAATAGTGGAGGCAATGGATCAAATTTGGGAAGATGTAATAAATTGAGAAGACAAGAGGGCAAGGTAGCATTAGGGAAATGATGGAAATCAGAGCATGGCAGGAAGGGACAGAATGTACAAATTTAAGAGCATGCCAGCAGATAAGGCTAGCAGTTACAAAAATAGTAAGACAACAGAATTAAAGGCTCTATATCTGAAAACAGGTAGCATCCGTAACGAAACAAATGAATTGACAGCAGAAATAGAAATACATATGTATGATCTGTTGCCAGTACAAATATGGCTACAGGATGACAAAGACTGGGACCTGAATATTCAAAGGTGCATGACACTTAGGGAGCACAGGAAGCTAGGAAAAGATGAAGGGGTAGCTCTGTTATTTAAGGATGACATCAGTACAATGGAGAGAGATGACCTTAGTTCTAGAGATCAAAATATAGTATCAGTTTGGGTAGAGATGAAAAATATAAAATGTAAGAATTCACTTGTGGGATGGTTTATAGGCCCCATATTGTAACCACAATGTAGGACAGGGTAGACAAGACGAAGCTCGTGGGAGCTTGTGAGAAAGGTACAGCAATCATCTACATAAAGTTTGGATGAATCAGAATTGCAAAGGTAGCCTAGATGATGAGTTCATAGATTGTTTTTGAGTCAATTTCTTAGCGCAGCACATTCTAGAGCCAACCAGAGGGTAGGCTATACTAGATCTGGCAATTAATTCATGACCTCATAGTGAAGGCACCCGTAGGTAGCAGTGATCATAATATGGTTGAATTTCACATTCAGTTTGAGGGGGAGAAGAACGGATTTAAGATTAGTGTTTTAAACTTAAATAAGGGCAATTATGAGGGAATGATTACAGAGCTGGCTAATGTGAATTGGGAAATTTAGTTAAGAGATCAGACAGATGCAGTGGCAAACATTTAAGGAGACATTTCAGAATACCATGATATATTCCAGTGAAAAAAAGGAAGGACACAACATCTGTGGCTAAATAAGGAAGTTAAAGACAGAATCAAACTGAAAGAAAAAGTATACAATTCCACAAAGATGAGTGCAAAGTCAGAGGATTGGATAGAATATAAAGGACAGCAAAGAATGAGTAAAAGATTAATAAAGGAGGGAGAAATTAGAGTACGAGAGAAAACTAGCTAGAATTATAAAACCAAATAGTAAGAGTTTCTACAGGTATTTAAAAAGGAAAACAGTAAGTAAAGTGACTGTTGACCCTCTGGCATGAGTGTCTGGGGAATAAATAATGAAAAATAAGGAAATGGCGGATGAATTGGACAGATATTTTGCATCTGTCTTCACTGTTGTGGATACAAATAACATCCCAGGAATAAAAGTGTGAATAAGGAGGTGAAAGGGAGGGAGGAACTTAAAACAATTACAAACCAGGGAAAGAGTACTGAGAAAATTATTTCAACTAAAAGTTGACAAGTCCCCAGGTCCTGATAGACTTTACCCTAGGGTCTTGTGGCAGCTGAGATATAGATGCATTGGTTTTAATTTCCCAAAATTCCTTAGATTCTGGGAAGGTTCCGTCAGATTGGAAAATAGCAAATGTGACCTCTATTCAAGAAAGGAGGGAGACAGAAAGCAGGAAACCACAGGCCAGTTAGCCTAACATCGGTCATGGGGAAAATACTGGAATCTATTAATAAATGAGGTTTATAGCAGGGCACTTAGAAAATCTTAATGCAATCAGTCAGATTCACAATGGTTTTGTGAAAGGGAAATCATGTTTGGCTAATTTATTGGAGTTCTCTGAGGAAGTAATAAGCAATATGGATAAAGGCGAATGTATGGCTGTGCTATAGTTCGATTTCCAGAAGTCATTTGACAAAGGTTGCTATGCAAAATGCTCGTGATGTGGGGGGTAGCCTATTAGTACGGATAGAGGATTGGTTAGCTTACAGGAAACAGGGTCATTTTCAGGTTGGCAAGATGTGATGAGTGCAGTGCCACAGGGATTAGTGCTGGGGCCTCAACTATTTACAATTTATTTCAGTGATTTGGGTGAACAGACCAAATGTATGGTTGCTAAATTTTCTGATGATACAAAGAAAGGAAAGTAAATTGTGAAGAGGACATAAGGAGCCTGCAAAGGGATATGGATAGCAAAAATTGGTAGATAGGGCATGATGTGGGAAAATATGAACTTGTCCACTTTGGCAGGAAGAATAGAAAAGCAGCATATTATTTAAAAGAAAGAGATTGCAGAATGCTGCAGTGCAGAAGGATCTGGATGTTCTGGTACATGAGTCACACAAAGTATGCAGGTGCAGCAAGTGATTAGAAAGGCAAGTGGAATATTGGTTATTGCAAGGGCAATGGAATATAAAAGTAAGGGTGTTTTGCTACAGTTGTACAGTTGGTGAGACCACACCTAGACTACTGTGTACAGTTTTGGTCTCCTGATTTAAGTAAGGATATAAAAGGATCAGAAACAGTTCAGAGAAGGTTCACTCAACTGATAGCTTGGATGGTGGGGTTTTATCTTATGAGGAAAGGTTGAACAGGCTGGGCCTCTATCCATTAAAATTTTGAAGACTGAGAGGTGATCCTACTGAAACATATACTATCCTGTGGGGACTTGACAGGTTGGATGCTAAAAAGAGCGATTAGAACTAAGGGACGTAGTTTAAAAATAAGGAGTCTCCCATTTAAGATGGGGATGTGGGGAAATCTTTTTTGAGAGGGTAGTGAGACTTTGGAACTCTTCCCCAGAAAGCAGTGGAGGCAGGGTCATTGCATATATTTAAGGCAGAGGTAGATATATTCTTGACTAACAAGGGAATCAAAGGTTATCGAGGGTAGGCAGGAATATGCAGCTATGGCCACAATCAGATCAGCCATTGAATGGTGGAGTAGGCTCGAGGGGCTGAATGGCCTACTCCTGCTGTCAATTCATATGTTTATACATTTGTATTCAAGCCCTGAAAAAATGTGCATTGAATTTAGCACCTTGCAATTATTACTAACATTCCACAGCTTTTAAATTATTTAATACAATTGCTACTAATAGAGACCCAATAATGCAGAACACAAGTGTTCAGTAGAAACTTCACAGTCTCTGCCAAGTACAGATGTGTTGGGTTGAATGGTTTCCTTCTGTACTGCAATTTCTATGATTCCAAGTCACATTTAGTAACCAAAGTGAAAATGCCTTCAAAAATCTGGGTTGGGTAAAGGAAGTCGTTTAAAGATTATTGGAATTCATTTGTAACTGCTGTTTCTAATCCTCTCCTTGCCCTCCTCACCACACACCACCCCTTCCCCAAAAAAAATTGGCATCGCTTTGCTGTAATGTCTGGAATAAGGTCAGAACTGCCTGTTCTGGGCAGCGCTACATCCATCCAAAAAAGTCTCAAGTAAGTCCTACAAACTCATCAGGGAGAGAGGAGCATCTGCTGTCTGCACTAGAGCTGGGAGGGAAGCTTAATCACTCAATGGGACCCAGAGTACAACTTAAACGACACAGAATTTGCAGCAAAGAAACAAGCCCTTTGGAGAGAGAGAGAGATATAGAGAGGTGGAGGAGTTTACAGAGGGAATTCCACAACTTAAATTCTAGACAGCCAAAGACGCTGCAGAAATGTTGTAACGATTAAAATGTGGGGATGTGCAAGTAGCCGGAATAGAAGTGCAGAGACCTCGAAGGGTTGTAGGGCAAGAGAACGTGACAGAGATAGCAATAGGTGAGGCCACAAGAGGGATTTGACTAGAGTTTTAAAATCAAAGCATTGCCAGACTGAGAGCCAGCGTGGGTCAACCAAGTCTACAATCATTTTTATCTTCCACATGAGCCTCCTCCATCTTACTTTCTCAATATAACCATCTATTCCTTTCTCCCTCATGTACTTCTCTAGATTCTTAAGCGCATCCATGAATGTGCTCAACCACTTCATGTGGTAGTGTGTTTAGCATTCCCACCAGATTGATTCAAAAACAAATTAGTTTGAATGACTTGTTACCCCCTCAGTTGCAGAAGGATGAACAAAGTAAACTTAAATGGATCTTAATATTTCATCACAGGCCAGTGAATGCAATGGCCGACAGGCCCTGAAATCTGTTCCAAAATACATCGGAATATTTAGGAAAATCTAACGTGAGTGCCACCATTCATTAACTTGCAGCGTGAGGAGCAGCTGTATGAAGATTATGCTGCTTAGCTGTATCAAATGTGTTTTCGAATAACACTGACATTTTGTTAATGACATGGAGATGAATCAACTCTTCTTTATCAAATCTTTTCTTCTCCGCCGATGCTGCCAGACCTTCTGAGTTTTTCCAGGCAATTCTGTTTTTGTTGAGATGAATCATGCTTGAATATTGGTCATCACAAGCAGCTGAATTTAAGAAATTGTTACTATCCCTCAGAACTAAAATGGCTTTGGATTGGACACTTTTCCCAACAGTTTAGAGGTAGGATCCAGAATTAGGACTGCAATCAGTATTTGTCAGGTCAGCTATGACATCCAGGGGTCACACCAACCTCCCTGAACAGCAGCTATAGTGGTATAAGCAGAGGACTGGGTGCAAGTCGCTTCCCTGCCCAACAAACAATATTTGGTATGAGGATAGTTTCATTCATTTGATTTACATATCAGTACAGCCAGTTTGCACTATGTTCACCTCGTGCTTGTATTTGAACGTAACAAATGTGGATTGCATATGTGTTGACCTGACAGTCCCTGCTTGGGTTGCATTCTATATGCGTGTGCAATGTGCATGCACTTGTGAGAGAGAGAGATTGAATGAATTTATGGTGTGGGGAAATGCAGGTGAGCATCAAGGTGGGGAGAGTGGGGCCTCGCTGGGAGTGATCACCTTGAGTAAGGTTCTGGCATTGGAGGATGAGGTGAGAAGAGGCTGGGATACCTGGTATTTGCATGTAGAGGTGCAGTACCCCTCATTCACAAGAATCTACATACAACCAAAACTTTGTTTATATTTAAATTTAAAATATATTAAACATATTTACTATGGGAGTAGATATATTTCACTTTGGCACAGAGGTGAATGTTCTTGCTGCTAACAGATTTATATTACCTGTGCACTCTGGTAAATGGGCCTACTGTAGATCCAGGTCTGGGACATTATCAAATCACATCCAGAAGTGTGCAGTATCGTTCAGATTTTTCCAGTGCTTTGCTGCCTTAAAGGGATGGAACTTATAGAGCCAGTGCAGTGTGTGATGTTTACCAGACAATTCTGGGTTATTCTTGCATTTTTCTCCAACCCCCCAAGTAGAGGCTCAAAACAAAGCCAATGGGCTGAATTTTCTCTCTGATCTCAGGAGTGCAGAGTGGAGAAAATTCCAAACACTTCAAACCTGACTGAGGAGAAAGCGCCCTGGATCTTCAAATTTTCATTCCGAGGGTGGGCATGGATGGGGGGGGGGGGCACAAAATATAACAGAGTTGGGCCTGCCAGCCCAAGAAACAGTGTGGAGTCAGCTACAGAGGCTGCCGGGTGCCAAGGGAGGCTGGTTAAACCTTGGTGCTCTGGGTCTTCGCCCCAGTTACAATAAAAACTAGAAACAAAAAACAACCCTCTATCCCTGAACCCCCCACACACTCCCCATGTCCCATCCATGTCAACTCATTCCACCTCATGCCCCCAACCAACCCTCCATTGCTCCACCTACCCCCATGCCAACCTATGACCCTCTACCCACCCCATGGCCTCTCACAACCTCAATGTCAACCTATGCCTTTCTATCCATCCCATGGCCCCTCATACCCTCAACACCAACTTATGCCCCTCCACCCAACCCAATGGCCCTTCATAGCCCTATGCCAACTTAGTGTCAACAGACAGCTAGTGAAATTGTAAGCAGCCACAACAGGCTGTTTTTTTCCCAAAAATTAAAAGACTTTGAGATTTAAATGACTTGGCAACTTGACAGTTCCACTTTAAAAGAGAATATACTAACAAGTAAGTAGCCAGGATGTAAACCATGTGACCAGCAGACATTGCCTAGAGGAGCTTTTAGTTTAGCTAGCAGCATGTGGTGTGAAGCAATTACAGTGGTACTATCCTGCTAATAGCTATTGAATCTTTATAGTAAATATGTTTGCTGAGCAATCTTGTACTACATCTTTAAATAAACCAAACCTATGTTTATTTTACCAGTCCTCTGTGAGATTTGTATTAAGTTTGTATTAAGCAAACAGAAATATCACATTATCCATCTTCAGTGTTTCCAGTCTTTACCTTGTCCATTGCATCTCAATAGTCCAGTTACAATGAGGGACACACTACATCAAAGATGGTGGGTATCCTTTCCCACTTCATTACACTGGGGCATCAAATACTTTTCAAAATGTACAAGTAATCAAAATTAAATATCAAAGAATTATAATACCTGAATTCATAAACAATATTCCAACTGGAATATCAAATTAAATTTTCTTTCTTTTCATCCCTCTTCTCTCCGAAGGGCACTAACTGCTGTCGGGACATGGCTTCTTGGGCACTGGTAGTGCTCCAGAACCATGATGGCAATCTTCTTGTATAAGTGTAGACAGGGAATATTGGGCAGGGCATTGGACCACTGAACTCAGTCAATCCTCGCCCTGTTCTCGCACAATACCTATATGTCCACATTCTCAATAATGGGTCACTGGACATAAATTACAAGCAGGAACCCCCAGTTACTTTTCCTAGCTTCCCTAGGCCAGGGAATGGAGCTGAATTGTGGCATTCCAACAGACATTCACAGCGTGTAGACCAATGTCAAACCTGGGACTTTCTGGCTTATCACACCAACGGCAACTTGCATTTATATGGCTCCTTAACATAGTAAAACGGCCAATGGTGCTTCACAGGAGTGCTTAATAAAAGTCTGACACTGAGCCACATGAAGAGATATTAGGACAGGTGATCAGAAGCATCATCAAAGAGGTAAGTTTTGAGGTGCATCTTAAAAGGAGAGAGAAAGGCAGGTAGTGCATTCATCCATAAAGGGGCTGCAGGACTACCTTCAACTAGTTTCACTGCTTTCTGCTGTTAAAACTGACCAAGAGCCCATTAGTCTGGTTAGCACTGGATTGTACTTGTGTTGTAGTTTCACGAAATACTCACATTAAATGCTCCCAACAGATAGAGGGTTGGCTCTAAACCAACTGAGAATATAAGTCGCAAAATCGTAGAGGCTATCAAGGCTCGAATACCATGTGGTTTAGGAAGAGCAATCACGATAGCCAGAGATATACAAACTGCTGTCCACAGTAGGCCTGATAGGTGTGTCTCCAAAGTACCTACACACAAAAGAAATAGTTAGTACAATATACAACCAGTCACCTGCGCTGGTCACACAAGAGGTTCACTGAAAATCATTAAATATGGACTGTGTACCCATGGACAGGAATTTCCTATTGTGCACAGTATTTCTGAGGACAGAAGTCAACTTATGGACTTGCAGCAGGAAACTCCCATCCACACTTGAAGTTAATTTGGATATCCCTCCCCCTCCAGTCTCCAGCAAACTTGTTATCACTCTTCAGTATGGAACCAATTGCAACATATTTACAAGACTCTGTATACAAGAGCGCTGGCAGCCAAGGAATTGAGATTGAAAGACCTCTGTTCATTCAGGCCTGACATTAATTCTTACCAGCAAACAAGAAATTGAAGACAAAGCAAAATTTCTATTATCATCCATCAAATCAGAGGGGAAGTGGGTCTCGTCAGTGGACTTCACTAGCAAGTTGCTGCATAATGTAGAAGAAATTGGGCGGCAAAATAAGAGCCCGCCCCCTAATTCCAACACCACCCCCCTCCCCTACCCACAGCCCCAACTCAAACAGGAAAGTAAACAAATTTTTGGGGCACAAGAGTGTTGAACAACAATCATGACTGTTATTGGAATATGGGCCCCAGCAAATAATGTCAGCTTTCAATAATTAAAACAAGATAAAAAGGTGCCTCCAGTCATATTGTCCTTGGCAGGTCAGATAGTACACTTTTGTAAGCACAGGAGTGTTGAGCCCTGCAATGCACAATTATTCTGCTGTATATTTTTGACGCCACAAGCTCTAATCAGCATTAAGTAAATGGGTGCGCTGAATTGTTATTCAGGTCACTAAGGTGTGATTGATAAAATCGATTAAGAGGCTGCAGGCATTCTGGCTTAGGTTTTCGTCCACGGCATGATGGTGAGGAGGAGACTACCAGGGGAGGAGTTCTACCAGCTCCTTGGAATCAATGGTGACCTTGGGGAAATTTTCAGAAATTACCTTAACTTTACAATTTTTCAGGCTCCGAACATCATTCCCACCCATGTTTAGCAGCAGCCAATTACTAGTTGGGCAGTTCAGAAGTCTCGTAACTTATAGGCTTTAATTCCCTCTCAACTAATGAAGCACAATTCCAACAATCAGGATATCCAGTCCACTTATTGCTCTCTATCTTTAGGCTCCTGCTGTGGCTATTTAAACTTTCTTCCCCATTTCTGATCACGTAGCAATGGCAGATGCCTGTTGTATGAAGATTACCCCCAGCATTTTTGCAGCGATAATGATAGGAGGTACATTGCATGACAAAACACTATCAGCACCACTTCGTTTAAATTCACCCACATTTATTTTGGTAGGAGCTTCTGGCATCTGGCAAAAGTGGCCATCCTTAAAAATGGGTGTAAAAGGTTCTTATCATATTTTCCACTCCAGTAGGCTGAAGTAAAAAAGTTTAGGCTGACACTCCATCGTAGCACTAAGGGAGAACTGCCATGTCAGAGGTGTGGCCTCTCAAATGAGGTGTTTAATCAAGGCCCCATCTGCCCTTTCAGGAGAATGCAAAGATCCCATAGTATCTCAGCCAATAGTCAATTGGTAGCACACTCTCCTCCGAGTTTCAAGATTCAAGTCTCATTTCAGCCTCCGTTACTGCATTCCTTAAGATGCTAATTCCATTCCCACCTGCCCTGACCATTGTTTGCAACCTCCGTAACTTATTTGACCTTGAATTGAACTTCTGGTCCCGTCTCCTCTCTATCACCAAGACTGGCCACTTCCACCTCTGTAGTATTACCCACCTCTGTCCCTGCCTCAGCCCCCGACATGAAAATGTCAACCATGCTTTTGTTATCTCTAGGCCCAATATTCCAATGCTGTCCTGGCTGGCCTCACATCTTCTTTCCTTTATAAACTTCAGTTCATGCAAAGCTCTGTTACTCTTATTCTGACTTGCATCATTTGCCCATCATGCCTGTACTCACTGACCAACACTGGCTCCTACTGCAGCAATCCCTCCATTTTAAAATCATCACGCTTGCATTTATATCCTGCTCGGACCTCCTCTCTCTCTCTCTATCTCTGTAAACTGCTCCAGAAACTCTGCCTTCCTCCAACTGTGGCCTCTTGCTCATCCCTGATATCCTTCACTCCACCATTAAGGGCCGTGATTTCTACCTCTAGGGCCTAAGCTCTGGAATTCCCTCCACAAACCTCTCCCTCTCCCTCTAAGATGCTCCTCAAAATCTATCCCCTTGACCAAACTTTTGGTCACCTATCGCTGTGTGGCTCAGTGTCAAATTTTGTTCGATAATGTTCCTGTCTTGTGATGTTTTACAATTTTAAGGTTGCTATAGAAATACAAATTGCTGTTTTATCCTTTACAACACCACCCAAATAATTAGACAACATTCAAAATAGAGCCATGCTTTCGGGTATTTTCTACCCAGAAAATATCTGCATTCCTCATGGCCGCTGTTGTTTCTTACCATGTTCTTAAATATAAAGTGTGGCACAAAAAACTGAATGTGGCACTTAAAAGGTGACAGATAGGAAATGCGCGTTAGACATGACATATATCAAAATATAACACTACTGTGCGAACCTGTCTGAAACCTCAACCACAAAGTGAATAGCAGAACTAAAATGTTCTTTGAAACTCTTGAACTGAATATAGAATGCTACATGGGTTGCTTTTAAAGGGTGGATTATCTGCTCTGCATATGGTGTGGCAGTGGCAGAGAGGTAGGATATATAGTTTGAGATGTGCAACCACCAAAGAGCTGGGACTAAAGAGAAGGAGCAGTGTTGCAACATGCTATTCTCTCTCTCCTAAAGCAATGATGAAAGATTTACAATAGCACACTGTAAAGAGCTGAATCACTGAGGTGGACGTGCCAGAAGCTTCTTGGAAAGAGATTAAAGTGCCTCCACGTAAGTTCTTCTGCAAAATGCGAAAGCAGGTCTGGAGAGTGCTATGTTATGAAACACAGATCTTGAAGCGCACAAGTGCTGTGATGCTCGAATGGATTATTCAGACTTGATAGGAGGTCCATTCATTTGTTATCTATTTTTCGCTGAACCACAGCACCCTTTATGTCTCCTCCTTTAATCTCATCAAAGCCCTGACAGGTCATGGGTAATTAATTCAATGACCTAATGAACAATTTCCCATGAATCCGGGCCGGGTATTTAATGTTCTTTTTGGCTTTTGTCTGTTATGTTAACATCGGATGTCTGCTCAAGTCCATTTTTTCAAGGAGGAGGGGACAGATAGATACGGAACACACACAGAAAAGAGAATTCCCCCAAGTCTGATGACAGCAGTCGACAAGAGGAACATATTCAAGAAAAACCAATGGGTTTCAGTTCCTTGTATCATACAAAAACCTGCCACAAACATTTAAATAAAACCATTCATATCAAGACCAGTCAAGGAATGTTCTGTGAATAAAATATTCCATTGATCAAAACACACTTTTATAATCCAAACATTTAAAATGACAACATTTCCTACATTACAACAGTGACTACCTATCAAAAAGAATTAAATGTCTATAAAACGCTTTGCGAAGTCCTGAAATTGTGGAAGGCATGATATAAGTGCAAATAAAAAAAAACAAACAAAATACTTCAGTGTCTGGCCTTGATTTTAGGCTTTTCACCGTTAAGCTAATGATCCAATTACCCCTTTGAAATTTTTCAGCGACTGGCACATTTTAAGTTTACAAGCCCACTGTTTTGACTGCTCTGAAATTTAATGTGACCTTTTTTCTTATCCTATCTTCATCCACTGAATTTATTAGTTAGGCTTTCATCCACCTTGACTGAAGGATCAATGAAGTAATGGGCTCAGACAAGTGCATTGATATCCAAAACAAAAACAAAAATACCTGGAAAAACTCAGCAGGTCTGACAGCATCTGCGGCGAGGAATACAGTTAATACAGGAATACAGTCTCTGCATATGCTGTCAGACCTGCTGAGTTTTTCCAGGTATTTTTGTTTTTGTATTGGATTTCCAGCATCCGCAGTTTTTTTGCTTTTATCTAAGTGCATTGATATTCTGGAATGAAGAGTTGAGGTTACAGTCAGATCAGCCATTATCTTATTGAATGGTGGAGCAGGCTCGAAAGGCTAAGTGGCCTACTCCTGCTCCTAATTTGCATGTACGTATGAGGAACATACTGGTTAAGTCAGGAACTATGAACGTCCACAATGACACTGCCAGGCGTGCCAGGAAGGTCTCAGTTGTACAGTTGGCCAGTGTCAAGTGAGCAGAAATGTAATGGGGGGCAGCAAAATTGGCTGCTGCGTTCTTCAGCTTGGAGCTGATTCCAGGCCCTGCATCTCCATGCAGCTGAAAACGATGCACAGATCTCAGGAAGGCCGTGCTGTGCTACGTTTCGTCAAGCAGCATGCCAGTACTGGTTTCGAATCATCACTTGGATGAGACACTGGTGTCTTCCACGTACCATGGAAACCCAGTATATGACACTAGATACAAGATATGAAGGGAGATTCTGAGTGGAAAAGAAATAGTCAAAGGCGTGCTTACCCAGAGGTTGGTAGCATTCAACATGATAAGTTCAAGAGTGAGTCAACCAGCTCCAAGCTTGTTCTACCATTCAATTAGATCATGACTGAGCAATACCTCTACCGTGTTTATCAGATTTTTTATCAGTTTCCCTTTTTACCCTTACCTAATAAACATCTATGATTTCAGTTTTGAAAGTTTGAATTGACCTTGCATCCACAGCTCTTTAGTGGGATGGGGGCGGGGTTGGGGTTTTGGGGAATCGGAAGAGGGCTTCAGGCTTCCACTACACTTGGCATTGAAAAAGTCTTTCCTCATTTCACTCATCAATAGCTGAACTCTCTTTTTACAATGCTGCCCTGTTGTCCTGGACTTTGCCACCATAGCTTCTATATTAAGTCCCTTAGCTTCTGTTAAGTCCCTTGGTCTTTTTAAATATCTCAATTAGATCATCCCCAAATGTTATAAACTCAAGGGGATGCAGGTCCCAATTATGCAACCAGTCTTCATAATTAACCATTTGAGCCCTTGAGATAAAGAACAGATACTGTTTGTAATGATCTTGTTAGTTCCCCCATTTCACTCTTGGAGGTTGAACCATCAAACTAAAGAACAAAAGATAAAAACCAAAGTATAGAGCAAGGTATGGGAGCATTTGGACTCTCACTGACCACACCATTTGTTTTAGCTTGGAACAAAGTTGCAGGCATAATGCCCAAAGGATTGTGAATTGCACGAGACTGCTCTCATGCTGACATCTCTGTCCTCAGTCAGCTGCACTGTTTCAGTGAGGCTCAACATAAGCTTCAGGAACAGCACCTCATCTTTCAATTAGGCACGTTACAGCCTCAAGGACTCAACAATTTCAAATCATAAACTCTGCCCCCCATTTTGTATCCTTTTCTTTGCCTGATTCAGTTTCTTTGCTTTCAGTTTGCAGCACCCCTGCCCTAGACCTTTTGTTTAGTTTCTTGCCCAACTCCATTCCCTTTGGCCCTGGAGAACTAACTACTCTGTCAATCTCTCGCATCTTCCACCCTATCATAGACTTTTCTTTTTCCCCTTGTCCCAACCACCCCTTGCTTAAAACCTATGACATCTCTAACTTTTCTCAGGCCTGATGAAATGTCATCAGCCTATACTGTTAACTCTTTTTCTCTCTCTACATAGGTGCTACCCAACCTGTCAAGTTTTTTCCAGCATTTTCTACTTTTATCGCTACCAAGATATGGTCGGAATTGCAAAACTCAGACTAAACCATGATGCTTCATCTGCAAACTGGTTGGTACCAGAATAAATGGGAGCAGAGCCCTCTGTCTTTACTGACAGTATTCGACTTTAATGGGATTTAAGAAAATGATGGAAAAGCAACAAGATTACTAAAAGAAGACAAGTAAGGAGTTACCAGCTACAGACCCTTCATTACAACTCAGTCTTACAAAGGGCCCACATCTGGATGGTTAGCCTGTCCTTTTCCTTTCCAGATGCAGATGGTTGAACCTGTTATGTACTTACAGAACTTTGTTTTTATTTCAGTTTTCCAGCATTGTTTTCCTCCTTTATATCTGTAGTGGGGTTTCAATTGACTCAACAACAATACATATAGAGACCATTGTGCATCTGGTGGTTTCACCTCACACAGCAGTACAAATATAGACTTCCCAAATTAATTTTTGCAGGTACACTGGGATCCCTGGACAGTGGATGAATGCATTTCTGCACTGTCTTTCATGGCCTCACAACATCCTAAATCACTTTACAGCCAATGAAGTCCTTCTGAAGTATAGTCACTATTGGAATATAGGGAAAAGCATTGACCAATTTGCACAAGAAACTCCCACAAAACAGCAATAGGATAATGGCTAGCTCATCTCTTTTTTATTGATGCTCGATGAGGGATAAAGATTGGCCAGGACACCAGATAGAACCCCTCTTGTTCTTCTTCCAGATAGTGACATGGGATCTTATGTATCCATCTGATGGGGCAGCCAGAGCCTCAGTTTAATCTCTCAACTGGAAGACAGCACCTCCAACAGTACAGCACTCCTTCACTATCGCACTGAAATGTCTACCTGGATGTTGTGCTCAAGTTTCTGGAGTGGAACTTGAACCTACAAACCTCTGGCTTGGAGGCGAGACTGCGATCACTGCATCATGGTTTCCACTGTCCCAGAATTGATACAACAACTATAATCTGACAAACAATTTTACATATAAAAAAAGTTTGCTAGAAACTGTAAGTAGTTTTATTATTCTGGAATATCAAGCAGCCTTACCGAATACAGAATTGTACTTTAAACCCAAATGATGATGCACAACTTTGAGATAACAAGCCTGGCCATATGATTTGGCATAGAAATGTATAATCTCTAATTACCATCTCCACATCAGTTGGTTTCAATTCTTTCCAAACCATTTTGAAAGAACTTAATTTTCCCAATTGTGGGAGTATTGAAACTTCCAAGCTCTTCAGATACTGCCAGATTGTCTATAAGAAGCCATCTTCGGCTGTTTAAGTAATAGCTATGCTGTGGATTTTTTTAAAACAATAGTACGAATTAAAATTCAACAGTTGAAAAATCATTAAATTATAGAGATCCTGAATGGAGCCACTCTGTGGTTGGTTATTTAAATTTAGACCGAAATTTATAGTCAAGTGCTTGAGATGGAATGAAGTTTAAGCAGAAAAGCTAGGGAGTGAGTAAAATTATACAATGCTTCAGTTAAACGACCTTCAATCCAAATCTTTGCTGGTTAAATATATTAGGAGAGGAAGCAAATCTAAAATGGACCATAAGGCAAGTTCGAAGGCTTCACTTAAATCACATGAATTACTAAGTTGAAGAAGCAAACGGCAATCTGATTCACATGCACGTTAGTAAAGGCGACATTACCTCCTCGGACACCTTCAAACGGGTAGAATAACGCAACCAGTAGGTTCATGAGGACAGCCAGGTTGAAGGAGATGCTGCTCCAGAAGGTCATGTTACGTGAGCACCAGTATAAAACCGGCTGTCCTGTTAAAACAAACCCAGAGAGCTGAAAGTAAATGGCTTTATCATGGGTACTTATTCAACACTGGAATTAAATTCATAAATTAATCTCATTTTAGACTACTTTTAGAAATATATCAGATAAAATAAGTGGAAAAAATGAAGGTAGGTAAGATGGGGCCAGATAAACAGGGATTTGGAGTTGGAACAGCGTTACAGAGCAGTGACATGATGCTTTAAGGAGATAGCTTGGGTGCAGCGAATCTAGTGTGGGCACAAGCAACATCTTATATAGGGACAAGAGGAGACCACTATAGCCCGAGGTCTGCTGCATTCACCATTCAATTAGATCACAGCTGATTTGAACCTCAACTCCATTTGCCTGTCTTAATCAATGTCCCTTTTTATCCTGAGCTACCAATTAATCTCAGGTTTTGAAAATTTTAATTGACCCTAACCAGGGAAATAACTCTGTCAACCCCATCATATCCTTTTACTATTTTAAACACCTCAATTAGATCATCCCTCAACTTTCTGAACTCAAGGAAATACATGGCAAAAATATAGAAGCTGTGGCTGGAATCTTCTGCCCCTGCATGAGGTGAGGAAGGCAGGCCTGAAAATTTGGTTGGTTGCCATAGGTTGATACCTGACACCTTCCCACCTCCATTGGAAATAAGTTCTGGGTGGGAAGGCCTATGGTTGACCTTCCCGCCCAGCCTCCACTTGAGTCCCTTAAGTGGCCAATTAACGACAGCTTAAGGGCCACTTCCTGCCTCTGCTGCAATCTTCCAAGCTCCAGGTGGGCCTGCCGCCATGCAGCCTGCTTGACTGTTAAAACTGTGCAGCCAGCATGTCAGCTGGGTGGGTGGGTGGGTGGGTGGGTGGGTGGGTGGGTGGTGGTGATGGTGGTGTCCCTCGATCTGCACTAATCTATGCATGATCAAGGGCATGGAGGTGCAACAGGGGTTGGTTGCTGACAACCCCCATGGCACCCTTCTTGCTATGATCCCCACCCCCGAAAAAGCATTTTATCTTTTTCCTGGGTTGCTCACGGTTCTGGCACTCTGGAGATGGTGCTGTTCTGGCAGCAGCCACAGCCTCCTCCATGGCACTGCCGAGTGCAAGAGCTGTTGGCCTCTGATTGGCCAGCAGCTCTTGGCAGATGGGAGGTAGTCTTCCGGGGTTTTCAGTCTAGACAGCAGGATGATATAGAAGGTCTTTCTCCTCAGAGTCGGCACAGGTGCCTCATTATTTTTTCAGGCAGCGAGTTAGACAGGCAAGAATGGAAGATTCTGCCCATAGTTAAAAATGTCACCTTTTAGTGGTGCAATTCTGGTGAAGCTGCACTCTACCCTATCCTAAAATCAATTTATACTTCCTGAGGTAAAATACCCAAACTAAATGCAGTATTTCAGATGGGGATCTGAGCAAGACCCTGTACAACTGAAGCCTAACTTCCTCCCTTTTGTATTCCAAGCACTTGAGATGAAGGCCAACATTCCAGTCACAATTTTGATTCCATTTTGTAGCTTTTTGTATGCCTGGGCACTCAAATCGTTTTGCTTCTCCACGCGTTAAAATGCTTTTACTGAGGGTGGACATTTGCAGGACGCAGGGTTATCAACTATAAGCAAATAAGGGTCAGGTATTTTAACTGAGCCATTTTATCTGAAGCTAGGTAAATGTAAAGTCAGACCAGAGCTTCAAACAAACATCTGCTCAAAATCGCATGAAATATTACAGAGTGTAAGAACTCTTTTCAACATATTTTTTTTAAAAGGTACAATGTTCCATTAATTATTGCAATAGGGCATGGAATGAACCATTCACAATATTGCATTACAAGTGCTGAAATAGAAGGTTGACAATAAGCATCAGGGAAAGCTCAGGCTCAACATTTAGTCTGTGCTAATGCAACTCCATCCAACAGATGTGATAGCTGGCATGCTAATATTAGTTACAGCATTTCTGTGCAAGAAGAAAGGAACATTTTCTAGGTTTCTTGCTCCTGATCACTACCCCAGTACGCTCATTGCATGTGTGCGTGTGCTGTGCGTGCACATGCAGATCATCAGTGAGGACTGGGATGTTGGCCTGTGATGGCCTTCAGGATAGAAGAGCCTCCAGGCAGCCATGCTATCAAAGTTCATGCAATATGAATGCCTAATTAGATGAGGTACTGAAGTGCTGGAGCCAAGAAGCAGACCCAAAGGAAGGAGTCAACTGCCTCAGGAAAGAAGCAACAATGCTTTTTTAAAAGAAAATCCAGGTTTCATCCACATGTGCTGCAAGGTCTATTATGTCATCTGTGGTTTTCCAGGATAGAATGTGTGGGCAAATTAAACTGACAATAATAATTGATTTCTTAGTCCTGCATATGCTACGTCTACATTTTGTGGTGTCATCTTTGGTAGCTTTACCCAAAAAAGAAATGCTGACAATTGAAAAGCAGCACTGTGTTAAATGTTTTTCAAACTTTAGCTGGAGGTCCTAGTCACATGGTTATAAAATGGAATGGAGCAAAACAATAAAGATCTTGGCATGTGCTGAAAATACATTTGCATGCACCTGTTTGGCTAACGTTGAAATTATTGCAGTTAATTAACAATGATGGTGCAGGAAAGGCCCTGTTGGATTTGTCACGCCCTTGGCCATTTGCAACTCATGATTTGCTTTAAAGGCTGCAATCATATACTGGCCTCTAAAGACCAACTGAAACATTCGGGAAAACCCAATTTTGTCCATGATTTCACAGAAACGCAGATTTGAAGCATTTGATTTTTGTATGAATGCCAGATTTACTCTGGATAAGTCATAGAAAATTGAAGCAAGCTCCTATTTTTCACCTTGAGGTGAATTACACCTGTAACTGTTTTGTTATCACCAATCAACGAAGTAAGCCCCACATCCAACCCAATCCAATGTTTGGCTTCACAAAGTGACTAAATGTGTCCAATAGACACAGAGGCACTTGGCCTTGCACTTCAAGAAAGACAACAAGCAAAACAGAGTAGAGCTGCAAAGTCCTTCTTCAGGGTTGGTCCCGAACAGGGACAAAATGTGCTAACGCCCGGCTGTTTTCCCTTAAAGGTTTTGTCTTGAAGTCCCTGTGTATTACAAAGGCTGTTGTGATATATCTTATATCAATAATCCAACTGAAAGTTGGCAAGACTCATAAGGAGTTTGACTGCCCATTTCACACACGCACGTGTAAATCCTGGGGCTTCACACCATCAATTAGTGTTCAAAAATAAGCATCTTAACAGCTGAGCTGGAGACTAGCTTATCGTATAATATAAATTCACTCTGGGCATCTAAAAATAAAATACAACTTAAAGCATCTCCATTTTCGCTCAACTTTCAGCATCTTTTAAAGATAAATAAAACATAGCTATTTACATCAGCTAACTGAGAAAAGGTACTAGGTTATCTATTTCTAATTGCATTTCAGAACTTCATAACAATCAGTGCTTCCTGGTCCAATAACTTGTACTTAATAATCAACCTCATGCAACCAAATAACTAACTGAGAACATCTTGAACAGTTTAACCCAGAGGTATTTTGGTAAAGTTAGTTTTACCGTTTCTCCTGGTAGGAGGAAGCATATTCAGTGAAATTAGAAATGACCAGAAACTGAACTGGACCAGCCGTATAAATACTGCGGCTACAAAAGCAGGTCAGAAGCTAGGAATCCTGCGACGAGTAACTCACCTCCTGAATCCCCAAAGCCTGTCCTCTATCAACAAGACCCAAGTCAGGAATGTGGTGGAGTATTCCCCATTTGCCTGGATGAGTGCATCTCCAAGAACACTCAAGAAGCTTAACACCATCCAGGACAAAGCAGCCTGCTTGATTGGCACCTCTTCAAAATACATGTGCTCTGTCCACCACCGACGCACCGTAGCAGCAATGTGTACCATCTACAAGGTGCATTGCAGGAATTTAGCATGGCACCTTCCAAACCCATAACCACTACCATCTAGAAGGAGAAGGGCAGCAGATAGATGGCAACTGCCACCTGGAAGTTCCCCTCCAAGCCACTCACCATCCTGACTTGGAAATATATCACCGTTCCTTCACTATCGCTGGGTCAAAATCCTGGAACTCCCTTCCTAACAGCATTGTGGGTGTACCTACAGCACATGGAGTGCAGCGGCTTCAGAAGGCAGTTCACCACCACCTTCTCAAGGGCAATTAGGGATGGGCAATAAATGCTAGCCTAGCCAGCGACACCCACATCTCATGAATGAATTTAAAAAATTTTGATGGACTTCATCCTAGGGTCTCAAAGGAAGTGGCTGCTGAAATGGTAGATGTATTGGTTTTAACTTTCCAAAATTCCCTAGATTTTGTAAAGGTTCCATCAGATTGGAAAAAGTGAATGTGACTCCTCCATTCAAGAAAGGAGGGAGGCAGAAAGCTGGAAAGTACAGGCCAGTTAGCTTAACATCTGTCTTTGGGAAAATGCTATGATCTATAGGTTATAGCAGGGCACTTAGAAAATCTCAGTGCAATCAGGCACAGTCAACATGGTAAAAACAAAATATTAGGGATGCTGGAACTCTGAAATAAAAACAGAAAATGCTAGAAAAGCTCAGCAGGTCAGGCAGCATCTGTGGAGAAAGAAACCGAGTAACACTGAGTCCGCATGACTCCTCTTTGGAGCTAAAGAGAAGTAGAAATGTGATGGATTTTATACTGTTGGATGGGAGGGCGGTGGAGCAGGTGGAGCAAAATAGAAAGTCAGGGATAGATGGGAGCTCAGCAGAGATTTGACAAAGATGTCATGGACTCAAGACAGAGGGAGTGTTAATGATAGTGTTAAAGACTAAGAAGGTGCTAATAGTGACACAGAACGTGTTAATGGCTGAACTTGTTCTCTCATTGAACAATTTCTCTTTTAATTCATATCACTTCCTCCAAATAAAAGATGCAGCTATGCGTACTTGCATGGGCCCCAGTTATGCCTATCTTTTTGTGGAGTATTTGGAACATTGCTTGTTCCAGTGCTACTCAGGTCCCCTCCCATGACTCTTTTTCTGGTACATCAATGACTGCATCGTTGCCACTTTGTGTTCTCATCTGGATCTGGAAAAATATTATAGATTTTGCTTCCCATTTCCACCCCTCTATCACCTCAAAATGATCCATCTCTGATATTTTCCTTCCCTTCCTTGTCTCCATGTCTGATGACAGAGTGTCTATCAATATTCATTACAAGCCCACCGACTCCCACGGCTATCTTGACTGCAGCTCCCCGCATCCTGCTTCCTGTAAGGACTCCATCCCATTCTCCCAGTTTCTCTGCCTCTGTCGCATCTGTTCCAAAACAGTACTTCTGACATGTCTTCCTTTTTACTGAGCCAAGGCACCCAATATGACTGTAGTTGATGGGTCGGACACAGTTGAGGGCCCGATCTCCCACACATCTGCCTTCACTCCTCCATGCCAGAACCATGAAAGGGTTCCCCCTGTCCTCACTGTTCACCTCACCAGCCTCCGCCATTTCCATAAAGTCCAGCATGATGCCAGCATCAAACACATCGTCCCCTAACCTCCCCTGTAAGCATTCCATAGGCACCGTTCCTTCCGTGACACCCTGGTCTACTCCTCTACCACCACCAAAACCTGATCTGCTTCCCATGGCACCTTCCCATGCAATCATGTAAGGTGTAGCACCTGCCCCTTTACCTCCTCATTGTCCAAGGCCTCAAACACTCCTTTCAAGTGAAGCAGCGATTCATTTGCACTTCTTTCAATTTAATCTATTGTATTTGCTGCTCACAATGCGGTCTCCTATACATCAAGGGGACTAAACGCAGACTGGGTGACCGCTTTCGCTTGGTCCCAAAGCATGACCCCGACCTTACTGTCGTTTCAACACCCCATCCTGCTCTAAGGCACACATATCTGTCCTTGGCCTGCTGCAATGTTCCAGTGAAGCCCAACGCAAACTGGAGGAACAGTACATCTTCTGATTAGGCACGTTACAGCCTACTGGACTTGACATCAAGTTCAACAACTTCAGACCATGAACTGCTCCATTTTGATCATTTTTACGTTTTTTTCCCCAACCCCCTTCCTCCCTCCAGCCAATCTGTAACTTGTTCTTATGTTTTGCTTTCAGAGAGTGCTGACCCTCGTTCTGCTATTAACACGCGCGGCTATCTGACCTTCAGGCCACTATTAGCACCTTCCCTAATCTTTAGCACTATCATTAACACTCCCTTTGTCTTGTGTCCATGACATCTTTGTCAAAGCTCTCCTGAGCTCCCAGCTATCCTTGACCTTCTATTTTGCTCCACCCTCTTTCGTCAACGGTCTAAAATCCATCACATTTCTACCTCCCTTCAGCTCTGAAGGGTATTCATGCAGGCTCGAAATGTTAACTGTTTCTCTCTCCACAATGCTGCCAGACCTCCTGAGCTTTTCTAGCATTTTCTGTTTTTACTTCAGAATCAGCATGGTTTTGTGAAGGGGAAATCATGTTTGACTAATTTATTGGAGTTCTTTGAGAAAGTAACAAGCAACGTGAATAGAGGGGAATCTGTGGATATTCTGTACTTAGATCTCCAGAAAGCACTTGACAAGGTACTACATCAAAGGTTACTACACAAAATAAGAGCTCATGGAGTAGGGGATCACATATTAGCATGGATAGACGATTGATTAGCTGACAGGAAACAGAGTGCAGGCATAAACGGATCATTTTTGGGTTGGCAAGGTGTGACAAGTGGAGTGCCCCACAGATCAGTGCTGGGGCCTCAACTATTTACAATTTATATCAATGAAATAGATGATGGGACTGAATGTATGGTAGCTAAATTTGTTGATGAAACAAAGATAGATAGGTTAAGTCCTCTTCACAACATATTCTCCTATCAACATCCCTTTGCAGGCTCCTTAAGTCAGTGGGCAAACATTTGGCGGAAGGAGTATTATGTGGGAAAATGTGTGCTTGTTCACTTTGGCAGGAAGAATAAAAAAAGGAGCAGATTATTTAAATGGAGAGAGATTGCAGAATACTGCAGTACAGAGGGATCTGGGTAGCCTGGTACATGAATCACAAAATGTTAGTATGTAGGTGCAGCAAGTGATTAGGAAGGCAAATGCAATGTTGTCATTTATTGCAAGGGGAATGGAATATAAAAGTAGGGATGTTTGCTAGAGTTGTACAGGGGTATTGGTGAGACCTCATCTGGAATACTGTGTAGAGTTTTAGCCTCCTTATTTAAGAAAGGATATAAATGTATTAGAAGCAGTTCAGAGAAGGTTCACTCAGCTGGGGAGAGGTTATTATACAACAAGAGGCTGAACAGACAGGGCCTATATCCAGCAGAGTCTAGAGTAATGACAGGTGATCTTGTGCAGGCATATAACATCCGGAGGGGATGTGACCAGGTGGATGCTGAAAGGATGATTCCCCTTGGGGAGACACTAGAATTAGGGGACACCATTTAAAAATTCACCATTCAGGACAGAAATCAGGTGAATTTTTTTCTCTCGACGGGTCGTTAGTTTTTGGAACTCTTCCCCAGAGATTGAATATATTTAAGGCAGAGGTAGATAGATTCTTGATTGACAAGGGAGTCAAAGGATAACAGGGGTAGGCAGGAATGTGGCTTGAGCCCTCAGTAAGATCAGCCATGATCTTATTCAATAGTGGAGCAGGCTCAAGGGGCCAAATGGCCTACTCCTGCTCCTAATTCTTATGTTCGTATGTTTCTCAGGGACAGAGGCCACTACATGATCTTGGCGCTGCTGGGACTACAGAGCTGCCAGCCAAATTGGTTAACAGCTAAGGTGGGACTTCCTCCCAACTGGGGGTGGAAGCCCCACTCTGAAACAATTAAGGCTGTTCCAATCGTAACATCGCTGCAGAGCAGCCAAGTTTTGGGTGGACAGGCTGACAACCAACTTTTCAGATGGCGGGGGGGTGCGGTTGGTGGTGGTAGACAAGGAATATGGCATCCATTAAACCCAGCCCCAGTTAATGAGAGCGAGAAATTTAAGAGCTGGAGGCAGTGCAGAGAAGAGCCACAAGGATGATCCTGTCTCAGGAGTCTAAATTGTGAGGAAAGGCTGGAGAGACTTGGGCTTTTTAGGTTGGAAAGGAGGTCTGAGGGTTGACCTTATAGAGGCATCTAAGATTTTGAAAAGCATAGATAAAAATTAACACATGATTTTTAATTAAATTCTGTACAACTGAGTAAAGAATCAATGCAGTCTCAGGAAGGGCTGGCCAATTAGGAACCAGAATGTATACCTAATGGAGAGGGTGGATGAAAGCAGCACAGTTGATGTTGCATATATGGATTTTCAGTCTATAATGATAGGTCTATTAGCAAAGTTGAAGCCGATAAGATTAAAGTGACAGTGGCAGCATAGATACAAAATTGGCTTAGGGTCAGAAAGCAGAGAAATGGTGAATGGCTGCTTTTTAGACCAAAGGGAAGTACATGGTGGTGTCCCAAAAGGGCTAATAATAGTATTAATATATATCAAAGAGTAATGACCTGGAAATGGTTTACAGGAATATAATTCCAAAGTTTACAGATGTCTGAGAAAGGCAGTAAACAGGGATGAGGATAGTAATGGAATTCAGGAGGTCAGGCTAGTAAAATGGGCAGACATATGGCAGATGAAACATAATGCAGAGAATTGTGAAGTGATGCATTTTAGTAGGAAGAATGAGGAAAAGCAATATGAAATATATGGTGCACTTCTAAAAGGGGTGCAAGGAGAGAGAAACCTGGTGATGCAGATACACAAATCTATGAAGAGGTTAGGACAATTGATAAGACTGTTAAAAAATGCATACAGGATCCTTGGCTTTATTAGTAGAGGCATAAGTACAAGGAAGTCATGATAAACCTTTCCTAAATCATTGGTTAGGCTCCAGCATCATTATAGTTCTGGGCATAATGTTTGAGGAAAGATATTAAAGCCTTATGCCTGGATTTTCCATGCCTGCTGGCGTCAGGCGTGTTCGGTGGCATGAGCGGACAATAGGTTTCATGACGGCGTGAAACCAGTGGCGATCGTCCAGTCAGCCCGCCAATGGCGTGCCGCATTCTCCGCCATCGGGAACCTCATTGCAATATATCAGCATATCATTATTAGGCCAGCTCGCCAGAATCGTCCAGCCCCCTGCTGGATCATACGTCGACGTGTTTCACAACAGCACAGAAGTGATGCGACCTTGGCTAGCTGCACTTCGCTCAGGACTTCAAGGTTTGTTTGCCCACCTTGCTTCGAGTCAGCACTCGCAGTCATCAGCACTAGGCTTCACAGACAGCACCGCATCACTTTTAGTGGGGGCTCATGGCAAGTCTTAACCCGCTAGATCAGCCATATGTGAGTGGCTTTTCAATGGCTGCAGGGCTTGGGCTTGCCTGGGGATGGGGGAGATGTGGCCTCAGGCAAGGGAAGAGGTTGCACGGTGAAAGGTGCACTGGGAAAGGAAGGTATCCCAGGGTGTGTGTGGGAGCACATGTTGATCTGTGCAAGTGGCCTCAAGATGGTGAGGGCTAAGGAGGCAGTCTCCAGAGAAGATGAGGCCAGATGGAGATGTGAGGACATGTGAGAGAGAATGGGTGGTGATGTCCTTGAGCTGGCAGTGAGTGAGATACCAGTGAATGTGTGATGGGATTGAGTTAGAGAGTTTAGAAATGATTAGCTAGTTGCCATACCCTGGCTGCATGGATGAGATCATTCATCCTCTATCTGGATTGCCAACCCCTACGGTGCAGCCACGGCACTGATCCCTACTGCCATCGCTGACCAAGCCAGAGTGGTGATCCAGCTGCCCCTCCTGCAAGCAAAGTGGGGTTGGAAGACATCACAGTGGGCCTCCACATCGTCCAAAGGGCGCTTGAGGGCTGCAGACGTCTTGTCTTTCAGGGCCATGTTATGGTTGCTGCAGTCCTGGTTGGAAGCACTGAGCGCGGCTGTACTTCAAATGTGGTGTCTGGCGTGATGAAGCAGCAGATGACAGCATGGAAGTCGAATCGGAGCCTGACCACCATGGAAACTGCGTGCTTCCTGGGAATGCATAAATAATGTGGCAGGTTTGGGACGACACGGGATAAAACATCGTTTTACCTGGCCACTAATGCACTTAGTCTGGGATGATTCCAATCTGAGACAGGATGTAGAAGAGATTTATAAAAATAGCACCAGGGATGTGGTACTCATTATAAAAGGGAAGAAGAAAGAACAAGTTATTTTTCTTGAAGAGATGGAGGTGTTTAAAATTATGAAGGGTTTTGATTGAGTAAATAAGGGAAAACATTTTCCGATGGCAAAAGGGTCAGTAACCAGAGGACGCAGGTTTAAGGTGATCGGCAAAATAACTGGGGGAGGTTTTGTTTATAATGCAGGAAGTGTCTTGCATTGCAATTAACTGCCTGAAAAGATGGCGGAAGCAGATTCAATAAAAGCATTCAAGAGAAAATTGGGTAAATACTTGGAAGAGGTAACATTTTGCAGGGTTTTGCAGGAAAAGGCAGGGGAAGAGAGACTAATTGGATAGCTTTTTCAAAAAGCCCTACATAGGCAAGATGGACCCAATGGCCTCCTTTGGTGCTATCTGATTCTATGATTCCATGTTGTGCTGTATGGTCAGGATGTTGTCATGGGAATGGAAGTGAAGTAAGTTTCTCTGCTATATAAATTAATTGGTAATGCTCAAACAGAGCAGTCAAATTAGTTGCAAGGTCCTCTTAATTTCATAAATTAAGAAAATAAGACAATGCAAAACAAAAAAAAAAGTTGCTGGAAGATTAATTGCAGCAGTTACAGCAGAGGTTTATCAGTTATGCCCTGGATTAGGCTAATATTACTTACGGCTATTTGTTAGCGAGAGCTTGATGTTGTCCTAGAGGGTTTGTAGATGGTGGATGTGTTAAACTGTAATCGGTTCCTCTTAATCATCTCCCCATCGGAGTTAGAATTCCCTCATGGGCAACATTTGCTAAATAATCCTGTGTGTGCTAAAAGTTATGCTGACAACCAATTTAAGAGTGTCAGTCAGGCTTGTAGTGTGGCACATTTGCGTGTACTGGAAGCTACATATATTAATACACAGGGCCCTATTCTTTGCAGATAGAAAGAACACGTACACACATTGTGCCTGTTTCAGCTAAACAAAATAAGTGATAGCCATTCGCTGGTCCATTCCTCAGGGCAATGCTTTTACCAGAGTCAAGTTGCCTGGTTTAAATTTCATACAATGCTTGGCAGTTAACTGTCAGTCACCATTAACTGGTACAATCTCCATGGTAACACCTCTACCAGTCAGAGACCACTTGCCAATCAATCAGCACTCTCTTCTCAAACAGTATAAAAGTTGTGCTTCCCCTGACATTGCTTTCTGGTGATTGTCCTGAGGAGTGCAAAATGAAAAGCTTCGACAAAATGTCTTTTATCAGTAATACTCAAAAATACATTTCATATAATGTGAAAGTAGAACAAAATCATTTACAAACCTGAAAGTACAACATGTCACATTAAGAGAGAGATATTTTAATGTTAAGGATTTAATTTACTAATGGTCATCACATACAACTATTGTGGAAGGTTTATCGTAGCAAAGTGACTCACTTGAAGAGGTTTTGGTGAAGATAAAGTTAAAATGGAAATGAATGCAGTTAAGGACAAAGAAACAGGATTATGAAATAGTTACATCACTTCATCTTTACAGAGAAAGAGAAAGGCAAGTTGGACAAGTCAAACATCAAATTTCCAGGAACAGCAGAAGAGGAACCAGACAAAATGCAAATAACTGATCTAAGCATGAATACATTAGATACTCGTGGAGCAGCCTGAGTGCAACTTGTAACCATTGGTCTTAAAGGAGCCCAATGAAGTAAACAGAGCGGCATACTATGTGAATTGTTTGAGGTGCCAAGAATTGATGATCAGCATAACAATACAGGGGGGGTGGGGGTGCATACCTAAAGACAGCAGAACAATAAGTTTATCCTGCTGGGACACATTTTGAGAGATGTAGTTGGTGAATACTTGGAACAGCATAACCTGTTAGCATGGATTGCACCAAGGAGAGGTTATTCTGGGTGCTAGAAATCCAGTATTTATATATTTGATGAGGGTTGAGCAGCAAGCTTGCAAGATGGTGGCATGTGCGGCTTGGAAAGGTTTTAACCCATGGGCCTATTATTCAAATTAAGTATCCTATCTGAATCTGGTGGGGTTCAATAACTGGCGGCATGGAGTGGGAGCTTGGAAAACAGAAGACCCCCTGCCAGACACACAAGGGAAAATTCCCAGGCTCCAAGCAAAGAGATGGGGTGTTGGGGGAGGGTGTCTGGACTGATCGCAGAAGGCAAAGTGAGTAAGAAGCAGTCTAATGTTTCATCGAGGCACCCGGCAAAACAGTCCTGCTCTTTGTGACCCTGAAATCTTCAGGATTCATGTAAGAAGAATGTACTCCCATTCATTTAGCATCTTCCACAATCTCAAGACATTCCAAGGCATTTTCCAGCCAATTAAGTTCTTTTGAAGTGTCGTCACCCTTATAACGTAGGAAACATAGCAGTCAATTTGTGCACAGCAAGGTCCCGCAAATAGCAATCCAATAAAGAACAGATAATCCGAGAAGGTAAAATGGGGCTTCGCCTCCGTCGCATCTGTTCCGATGATGCTACATTCAAAAACAGTTCCTCTGACATGTCCTCCTTCTTCCTTAACTGAGGTTTTCCACCCACAGTCGTTGACAGGGCCCTCAACTGTGTCCGGCCCATCTCCCGCGCATCCGCCCTCACGCCTTCTCCTCCCTCCCAGAAACATGATAGGGTCCCCCTTGTCCTCACTTATCATCCCACCAGCCTCCGCATTCAAAGGATCATCCTCCGCCATTTCCGCCAACTCCAGCATGATGCCACCACCAACACATCTTCCCTTCACCCCCCTTATCGGCATTCCGTAGGGATCGCTCCCTCCGGGACAGCCTGGTCCACTCCTCCATCACCCCCTACTCCTCAACCCCCTCCTATGGCACCACCCCATGCCCACGCAAAAGATGCAACACCTGCCCCTTCACTTCCTCTCTCCTCACCGTCCAAGGACCCAAACACTCCTTTCAAGTGAAGCAGCATTTCACTTGCATTTCCCCCAACTTAGTCTACTGCATTCGTTGCTCCCAATGTGGTCTCCTCTACATTGGAGAGACCAAACGTAAACTGGGCGACCGCTTTGCAGAACACCTGCGGTATGTCCGCAAGAATGACCCAAACCTCCCTGTCGCTTGCCATTTTAACACTCCACCCTGCTCTCTTGCCCACATGTCTGTCCTTGGCTTGCTGCATTGTTCCAGTGAAGCCCAACGCAAACTGGAGGAACAACACCTCATCTTCCGACTAGGGACTTTACAGCCTTCCGGACTGAATATTGAATTCAACAACTTTAGGTCGTGAGCTCCCTCCCCCATCCCCACCCCCTTTCTGTTTCCCCTTTCCTTTTTTTTCCAATAAATTATAAAGATTTTCCTTTTCCCACCTATTTCCATTATAAAAAAAAAACCCCACTAGAGCTATACCTTGAGTGCCCTACCATCCATTAGCACATTTGTTTAGATAATATCACCAACTTTAACTTTAACACGTATGTGTTCTATTGTACTATTGTCGTTGACATCTTTTGATGATCTGCTTCTATCACTGCTTGTTTGTCCCTACAACCACAACCCCCCCTCCACCTCTCTCTCTCTCTATCTCTCCGCCCCCCACACACACACCTTAAACCAGCTTATATTTCAACTCTTTCTTGGACTCGAACTCAAATTCTGTCGAAGGGTCATGAGGACTCGAAACGTCAACTCTTTTCTTCTCCGTCGATGCTGCCAGAACTGCTGAGTTTTTCCAGGTAATTCTGTTTTTGTTAAGGTAAAATGGGGCTTCGTTTTAACATCTCATCTGAAAGACAGCACTTTCGACAAGGCAGAACTTGTGTGTCAGCCTGGATCATGTTCTCTAGCCTCTGGAGTTGGGCCCCAGGAAACCTCAGGCCACAGCTGAACAGAACACAGTAACAAAGCGAATAGCTTCAGACACAAATGTCATCCAATGATTTCAGTGGAAACTATTTCATTGGGCGTGAGAATCAGTTCCCAAAGCTGAGATACAAAACCTCTCTCATCAACGACTGTCCTTGGGCTGTGCTCACTTTGCCTCTGAATATTTGCAAACACATAATTCTCATTTCTGAAGGATTATTTTTCTTCCAGGCTTAAATGCCACATACCAAGGTCAGGTATAATTAATGGTAAAACATGTAGAGAGATAAACTATAGCCTCAATTATATTTTTAATACTGGTGCAGTGCAAAATGCAGACAAGTGTCCCATCTGGACTATTTCAGCAGTCAATGCATGTGCAAAGCATGCAAGCTTCAAGGTTACTTGCTGGGTTATTAAGTGGTAATAAGATCAGGAGGAGGAGAAGATTCAGCTTTAATTTTGCACTATAGCCGAAAGCAAAAAGGAACTGTAGCTCAACAAAAAATTAAACCAACCTCGAAGCTTCTTTTGCCAGTTCATTTCATTGAAGAGGTCCTCGGAGCTGAGGAAGAAGTCGTTAATCTTGCTGCCTTGCTCATCCCGCTCAGTGGTATAATACACACGCAATTTTGATTCTTTGGTGAGGAACTCACAGATATTTGGAACAGGGAAAACTATCTGTTCCATTGTGCGGTCCTGCCTCACAATCTGCAGAAAACAAGGATTGAATTAAAACTTAATATTAATAATAATACTACCAGAATTAAAACTTTGCCTTTGCAACTACCAGAAACTCACCAAGCCTCCTTAGGCAGCACCTTCCAAATGCATGATTGCTACCATCTAGAAGGACAAGGGCAGCAGACAGGTGGGAACATCACCACCTGGAAGTTCCCCTCCAAGCCATTTACCATCCTGAGTTGGAAATATATCACAGTTCCTTCACTGTCACTGGGTCAAAATCATGGAGCTCCCTCCCTAATAGCATAATGAGTGTACCTACACCATATGGACTGCAACAGTTCAAGAAGGCAGCTCACCACCACCTTCCCAAGGGCAATGAGGGATGGTCAATAAATGCTGGCTTAGCCAGCGACACCCACTTCCCATAAATAAATTTTTAAAAATTAGATATACAAATTTACATTATTAGTTACCAGTAAACGCCATACAGGCTATTATGAAGGATCCTCTGGACAGCAGACTCTTCCTATCTGTAAATGTTACTTTGTGTAACACTTTTCCACTCAACACGTTTAACATAAAAATTGTATGTAAACACTAAGGAAAAAAAAATATTAATATTTTGCCATCATGGTCTGTTCATGAACCAACCAAATCACCTCAAATACTTTTTGAAAACATTTTTATCCACCATTTCTTTTCTCAGTAAATAATTCTTTGAAAAACAAGATTGTAAATAATTTTTCCAAAAGAATACATTAACAAGATTATATGTCCTCACTGGACTGTCTTTTGTGCCTTCTAAGATCTTTGTTGACAGCCTGTTTCAAAGCCCTGGGCTTTGACTGGAGCTTTTCACTTCAGATTGTGTAATATGCCTGTCACTACCATGGGAAGAGAAGTGTGACATGTGATCCAGTCCCAGTTTCACTTTGGCCTCTGAACAGGACTCAGCACACACAGCTCTGCTGCTGATGCTTTCAAGTTTTCTACCTTGTACGTACGTTCTTATGTGCTTAGTCTAAATAAGTGAACCCATGTGTTTACCCAATCCCGTATGAGCGATTGGTGTTTTTATATCATTACAAAAACATGACAGATTAGATAAAGAGGGCTTTCAAATGGGCCTGTGCTTTCTGAACATGTGCAAGATTCAAACCTGTTCTCAATAGGATTTTTAGGGTAGAAGGGGATGCTTCTTTTCCCATAGAGACTGAAAAGGTTCTTTACATCTTCAAGAACACTTTGAAAGAAACTGGGGATTAAATTCCCAAATCTTCATTTCACAAAAGTCTAGTATTTATTGACAATTGCTGTATTCTATTGTGCATGGAAGAGGCAATGTAAACCTGTGATAGGCAGCACACAACTGTAACAACTTTGTGATTGCTTATCAAGAAATGGCAAGGGCACAGAATGTACTCTCAGTGGGGGACTTCAATGTCCATCACTAAGAGTGGTTCAATTCCACCACTACTGACTTAGCTGGGCGAGGCCTGAAGGTCATGTATGCCAGATTGGACTTGCAGTAGGTGATGAGAGAATGAACACACGGGGCTGACCTACTTAACTTGTCCTTACCAATCTACCTGTCATAGATGCATTTGTCCAATAAAATTTGGTAGTAGTGTCAACCACATAGTCCTCGTGGAGACCAAGTCCCATCTTTACACTAAGGACATCCTGCATTGTTGTGTGGCACTACCACTATGCTAAATGGGATCAAGAACAGATCTAGCAACTCATAATTGGGCACCATGAGGTGCTGTCCATCAGCAGCAGCAAAACTGAATTCCATCACAATCTGTAACCTCACTGTCCAGCATATCCCTCACTCTACCATCAAGCCGGAATGCTAACCTGGTTCAATGAGGAGTATACAATAGAATGCCATGGGCAACACCAGGTGTGTCCAAAAATGGGGTGACAAGCTGGTGAAGCTATAACTCAAGACCAAATGTCTGCTAAACACCAGAAGCAGCATGCTATATACAGAACTAAGCAAAACTGCCGGATCAAGTCAGAGCTCCTCAGTTCTTGCCCAGAGTTCTGAATGGCAGTGGAAAATTAAGCAAATAATGGGAGGAGGAAGCAGCTCCCTGAACATCCCCATCCTAAATGACAGCAGAGCCCAGCTCAAGTAGAAGAGTCAAAGCTGAAGCACTTGCTGCTATCTTCAGCCAGATGTCCTGAATGGATGATTCTTCAAAGCCTCCTCCACTGCCTCAACTGTGACGACATTCCTCAGGGTCATGCGCTTGAGTCGTGAAGACTCAGCCATTACTGGGCCAATTAAAAGAACATCCAGCATCACAGAAACCAGTCTACAGCCAATTCGATTCACTCCAAATAACAAAGCAAAATTGCTTAGCGTACTGGACACAGCACAGGCTGGCTGCCCCAACTGTAGAACGGGAGACCTGTATTTTAGAATACCTGCAGGGTAAGCTGTTCCAGCATATGTGGCATCCAACCGGCAACATGGACAACTAATGCCTCAAGGCTTCTGCACTCAGACTCTCCTGCTGCCCTGTGCCCACACTCAATGACCTGGACAAAATAGGTTGGGCATGTCTATCATCATCTGCAGTCATTTGCTGTGTTTGCTTGGGATTAGCATCCAGATATTAACCCTGTCTTTCATGTGCTGTTACAGCAATTCAATTGGGTATCAATCTCAAGCCCAGGTAGTTTTGGCCAGGATGCAGACGGAATTGAGAGATAACGGAAAACATCTTGGAAGATGTCATTTCAAAGCACCAGCCAAAAAAACAAAACAACTATTGGAAGCATTAGGCGTGCAACATTCAAGAATGGGTTGGTGGGGGTGGGCTGGAAGAAATCACCTCTGATTACATAAGCTGCGATAGGTGGCCACCCAAAGAACAAGGATTTGTTCAGCCACCAAATGTTTAGTTAATGCTGTGTGGGCACTTGTATTTGTCACAACTATAAGCACAAGTCCCTTCTTGTGCGTTCAGATCTGCAGTGCAGTTTCCAGCAAGTGACCAGATAACAATGACAATCATCATGCAGCTTTTATATTTGTTGATCTCAACCACAGCGATTTGCTGCAATTAATAAGCCCATCCATCAGTGGCTCACGTTAATGTAGACAAACCTTTGAGAACACAAAGCTTCTTCCAATGCCAGAAGATCACAGAGCAGAACCTTCTGCAGTGCCACTATGTTTTATACACTAAGGAACACAGAAACAGAATCTATTAAGCCTACTTCCGACTGAAATGCAAGAAATCCGACCAGGTTCCATTTATACGGGTCACATGGGAAGTTGAGCTTCAAACTCCAAGACAGTAATATTTCAGTTACCCCACTGGGACTGTCAGCGTTCAAGGGGGAACACCATTTAGTTATTGCTCACCTGCTGGCCAGTTGCAATTTTCCACCCAGGCAAGTGAGTAGTTGACTCAGCATGGAATGATGTCTGGCAGTTAAAATCTGCCATGTCTCCCTTCCAAACTTCCCATCCTTCCTGCCTATTCCCCTCAGAGTTAAAACAGGCCTCAAGGACCCTTGTGTTGACTCTCTAATCAAGTTTGAACACCAACAGCCATTTTGGTGCATCATTTTTTTATGAAAAAAATTAAAGCCACAAATTTCAATAATTTGGACCAGTTATTGACTTGATCATCTCATGCAATGTGAAGATGGTACTCATCATAAAACAAAGAAGGTTCCCCTTTATCTGTGCAGTGCCACTCGATCATCCTTAGCCTCTCTTTTGGCATTTATTTGCCAGCTTAATCGATTATTTCCACTGTATGTTGTTGGAAACGTCACAAGTAGGGATTAAAAATTACCTCATGGCTTGGGATATCTTGTGTTATCTTGGTCACTTTCCCAAGATAACAAGCCTTGTTTTACTGGAATTCTTTGTGCCACAACCCAAACAGGAAGGCTGGTCTGATTAGCTCTTTGTTTTGGTTCCCAGGCCTTCTTCAAACCTTGTGATGGCATGTTTTTTAGTTAATCTCATATGCCAGTACATTCCTCTGCATCAGTCAAGGTTGTAAATAAGGACTTTCCAAGATGCTGGTTGCCATTTGTTTTTATGTCTCATTTTTACTGACCTCAATCTGAGCCGTGTGTTTAGCATAATACTCCAAGGCTTCATCTCCTTCGCCCATCTGACTGCCGGGCTTCAGCATTTGTTGCAGCTCTTTGTTATGGCGTGCCAACTGAAAGAATAAATAAGGTAATGAATGTCAGGGCCAAAACTGTCACATTCCTCTACAGTTCGAGTTCAAAAGCAACCTAAAATGTCTTGTTTTATAAAAGACACACTTCAGGCATTCCCTCACATCAGTTGATCCCAAGGTGCGCACTTCCTTGCTTACAACTGGCAGGTGGCACTAGAAGACTTTATTCATTCTTTCTCTTCCTCAAAAATGGTGGGGCACAACAGCCACCAACTCAACTGTGACTACGTTCCTCAGGTACATGCACTTCTAAGTTGTGAAGACTCAGCTACTGCTGGGCTAATTAAAAGAACATCCAGGTTAATGGGAGATAAACAGTCAAACACCAAGAGGCTATTTGGGGCAATAGTTTTGCTGAATCAGTGCCAGTAATCACATCCAGTCAAGAAATAACTTTCTTATCCTTGTGCTCAAAAGTTCTCAGTCTTTCATGTTCTGTCACATCCAGCTGTGAATGGTGTTTGGACAATTAAACAACTAACTGGAGGAGGCTCCACAAATATCCCCACCCTCAGTGATGGGGGAGCCCAGCATATAAGTGTAAGAGACAAGACTGAAGCTTCTGCAACCATTTTCAGTCAGAAGTGCTGAGTGGATGATCCATCTCCAAGGTCCCCGGAAGCCCAGGAGCCATTCTTGAGCCAACTTGATTCACTTCACGTGATATAAAGAAATGGCTGAAAGCACTGGGTACTGCAAAGGCTATGGGCCCGGACATCATCCCAGCAACAGTACAGAAGACTTGTGATCCAGCAGCAGCTGCAACCCTAGACGAGCTGGCCTGGGGGGGGAGGTGACGTAGTGGTAATGTCGCTGGACTAGAAATCCAGAGACCCAAGCTAATGCTCCAGGAGAGTGGAGTGGAGTTTTTTTTTTGGGGGGGGGGGGGGGGGGGGGGGGGGGGGGGGCAGAAGGGTGACGGAAACATGGCAGCTGGTGGAATTTGAATTCAATTAATAAATCTGGAATTAAAGGCTACTCTCACTAACAGTGACCATGTTGTCAAAACCTATCTGGTTCACTAATGCCCTTTAGGAAAGGAAATCTGCCGTCTTTATCTGGTCTGGCCTGCATGTGACTCCAGGTGCACAGCAATGTGGCTGACTCTTAAATGCCCTCTGAAATGGCCTGGCAAGCCACTCAGTTGTATCAAACCACTATGAAGTGTACAAAAAGGAATGAAACCAGACGGACCATTGGGCATCAACCTAGGCACTGGAAACAACAACAGCCCTGTCGACCCTGCAAAGTCCTCCTTACTAACATCTGGGGGCTTGTGCCAGAATTGGGGGAGTGGTCCCACAGACTAGTCAAGCAAAAGCCTGACATTGGAAAGTATGATTCCATGAATATGATGAGGTCCCAGACACCATCATCACCAGCCCTAGGTATGTCCTGTCCCAACGGCAGGACAGACCTACCAGAGGTAGTGACACAGAGGTATACAGTCAGGAGGGAGTTGCCCTGGGAGTCCTCAACATTGACTCTGGACCCCATGAAGTCTCATGGCATCAGGCCAAAAGATGGGCAAGGAAACTTCCTGCTGATTACCACCTGTCATGAAGATATTAATGTATATAGTGTTATGGGAAATTATTTTAAATTGGACTTGTAGTAGGGTATGTGACTGTGGGGGTGAGTGTGTGTCTTAATTGGATTAAAGCCAGCAGTCTGGGTGCTTTGATGTATAGTAGTTTTGAGATGTTAAACAGTAAGGTAGAGGGTACATTTGCATTTTGTTGAATAAACCGGAGGGTGAAACCTTGCACCTAGCTAGGAGACAGCAAAACAGTATGTTTATATTACTAATAAAATTGGTACTATGGAAGGAGTTTTATTGTTAGAAGAGGTGAAAATGTGGAGTTCAAAGGGCCTGGTGATACAATGAGAATTTGCATTCAAAGGGAAGGCAATATACAGAAAATAGTTCTGTGTGTGTAGGTCAGCGGCATGCCACCTGTAAGCCTACAACTGTGCAAAGGAACCAAATTGAAATGAACCTCATTTTGAATTCGTAAGATAAAATGTACTTTGCCTGGTATCTGTTTAAATCTATGGGTTATTGCTGCCTTGGGGAAGATTACCTGGGAGTGATTAATTTGGGGATTTGTTTAATAGTTATTATGGCAGTAATTTGTAGACATGTTGTTTAATATCTCATTAAATTAATAAATGTTTAATTTATGTAAAAAAACCTCGAGGCTTGGTGGTTTTATTTATGAATTCAGGGTTGTATCTCAAACATACTAATTGAAAATATAGGTTATGACAGTTGTTTAATGTTTCTCTCTGGGATTTTAACTAACTCAGCCTTTATCAACTTCTGTGTCATAACACATCTACTGCACCCCCTCCTCCCTCTCAGCTGATGAATCAGTTCACCTCCATGTTGAACACCAATTGGAGGAAGCAAGGGCACAGAATGTACTCTGGGTGGGGGACTTCAATGCCCATCACTAAGAGCACTCGGTAGCGCCACTACTAGCCAAGCTAGCCGAATCATAAAGGAGACAACTGCGAGACTGGGTCTGCAATGGTGGTGAGGGAACCATCATGAGGGAAAAGCCTACTTGACCTTGTTCTCACCAATCTTCCTGTTGCAGATGTATCTGTCCATGACAGTATTGGTAAGAGTGACCATCACAGTCCTTGTGGAGACAAAAATCCATCTTCACATTGAGGATACCCTCCATTGTGTTGCATGGCAATACCACTATATTAAATGGGATAGATTTCAAACAGACCTAGCAACTTAAAACTGGGCATCCATGTGGTGCTGTGGGCCATCAGCAGCAGAATTGTATTCAACCAAAATCTGTAACCTCATAGCCCAGCATATCCCTTTCTCTACCATTACCATCAAGTTGGGGGACCAGCTCTCTTTCAATGAAGAGTGCAGGAGGGCATGCCAGAAGCAGCACCAGGCATACCTAAAAATAAGGTGTCAACCTGGTGAAGCTAAAACACAAGGCTACCTGCATGCCAAACAGTGGGAGCAGCATGCAATAGATAGAGCTAAGCGATTCCACAACCAATGGAATAAATTTAAGCTCTGCAGTCCTGCCACATCCAGTCATGAACGATGGTGGACAATTAAGCAACTCACTGGAGGAGGAGGCTCCACAAATATCCCCAATCTCAATGATGGGGGCGTAAGCACATCAGTGCAAAAGACAAGGCTGAAGCATTTGCAACAATCTTCAGCCAGAAGAGCCGAGTGAATGATCCATCTCAGCCTCCTTCAAAGGTCCCTAGTATCCCAGGTGGCAATCTTCACGTGAGATCAAGAATCAAGAAACAGCTGAAGGCACTGGATACTTCAAAAGCTATGTGCCCTGACAATATTTCGGCAATAGTAGGATGACGTGTGCTCCAGGGCTTGCCGCACCCCTAGCAAAGCTGTTCCAGTTCAGCTACAACACGCATCTATACGGCCACGTGGAAAATTTCCCAGGTACATCCAGTCCACAAAGGGCAGGACAAATCCAACCCAGCCAATTACTACCCCATCAGTCTACTCTCGATCATCAGTGAAGTGATGGAAGGGGTTGTTGACAGTGCTATGTAGTGACACTTACTCAACAATAACCTGTTCACTGATGCTCAGTTTGGGTTCTGCCAGAGCCATTCAGCTCCTGACCTTCTTACAGCTTTAATCCAAACATGGACAAAAGAGCTGAACTCCTGAGGTGAGGCAAGAGTGACTACCCTTGACATCAAAGCTGCATTTGACCAAGTATGGCATCAAGGAGCCCTAGCAAAACAAACTCAATGGGAATCAGGTGGAAAACCTCCCCCATTGGTTGGGGTCATACCACTCCTTAACACAAAGAAACATGGTTATGGTTGCTGGAGGTCAATCATCTCAGCCCCAGGACAACGTTGCATGAGTTCCTCAGAGCAGCGGCCTAGGCCAAACCATCTTCAGCTGCTTCAAAAATGACCTTCCCTTCATCATAAGGGCAGAAGTGGAGATGTTCATGGATGACTGCACAATTTTCAGCACCATTCATGATTCCTTAGTCTGTGTCCAGATGCAGCAAGACCTGGACAACATTTTGGCTTAGGCTGAATAAGTGGCAAGGAACATTTTCACCACATGAGTGCCAGGCAATGAGCATCTCTAATGTGAGAAAAAAATAACCATCTCTCTTTGACATTCAATGGCATTATCATCAACCAGAAGGTGAACTGGACCAGCCATGCAAATAATTTGGCTACAAGAGCAGGTCAGAGACTGGGAATTCTACAGCGATTAACTCACCTTCTGGCTCCCCAAAGCCTGTCCACCATGTACAAAGCACACGTCACGAGTGCGATAGAATACTCCCCACTTGCCTGGATGAGTGCAGCTCCAACAACATCTCCAGAAGCTCAGTATCATCCAGCATAAAGCTGTCTGCTTAATCTTAAACATCTTAAACATTCTCTTCCTCCACCACCGACACACAGCAGGATCAGTGTGTACCATCTACAAGGTCCACTGCAGCAACTCACCAAGGGCCCTCCCAAACCCACAACCACTATCGCCTGAAAAGACGAGGGCAGCAATCACTCGGGACACCACCATCTGCAGGTTCCCTAGGACATGGTTACACCTTCAAGTCACTCACCATACTGATGTAGAATCACATCGCTGTTTCTTAACTGTCGCTGGGTCAAATTCTGGAACTCCTCCCTAACAGCAATTGGGGTGTATCTGCATCAGATGGGCTGCAGTCGTCTAAGAAGGGGGCTCACCACCACCATCTCGAGGGCAATTAGGGATGGGCAATAAATGCTGGCCTTAGTGGCAACGCCAACAACCCATAAAAGAATAAATGAATAAACAAATAAAGAATAAACAATAACAAGTCAAGTTTGAAATAGAGATCAAACTCTTAGAAACAAAAGTCCGAGCTGAGGTGCTACAATTGATCGCAGGATGGGGAACACAAAATAAGGTGGGTTTCTGCCCCCATTGCTAACCAGTAACCTCTGTTGGAAAGAGGATATTTGGGCAGTGAATGAGTGAGGAGGGGGTTCTACCAGGAAGCGTTCTCTCTCCGCCACTGTTGAAGAGCTTGCTTAGCCTAGTCTCTCAAGAAGAACCACTAAGCAAACTCGGATGGTTAGAAGAATTAAAGCCTCTTCTAACTTCTGGGTAGCAATTATAAAGACCCAGACCGACCCCCCCATGGAACTCCCCCAACACCTCCGACCTCCCCCCACCCAAGGGGACTATCACACTCCTGACTAACAACCTCCATCCCTACCACAGTATTCCCCACCACAGTCTTCCCCACCCCCCGGCCCTCCCAACCATAGGATTGTCCCCACCCGCACGGGGCTCATCATTGAATCATCCCCACCCCAATTTTCACCCCACCCACCCGACCAAGCTCCCCTCACCACTGAGGTTGGACCAGGCATCCACCCTTCCCCTGATGTCCGACCACTCCCCCAGCATCACCCGAAATTCCAACTCCCCACGCCCTCCCAATGTCTGATCCCCCCTACCGCATGTCTGACACTCCCAGACCCCTACCCCTCACCAAATGTCCAATGCCCCCCAATCCCCCGAATGTCCGAAACCATCCCCCCATTCCCATCCAAACACCATCCCCAAATCCTATCCACTTACCTTCTCTCTAGCCTATCAATTTCAATCGGACCTTTAAACTTACCTGCTTTACCATAAAAAAAAAAGGGACATGTCCTCCTTCAATTCGACAGAGCTGGACTGCAACACTGGACTTCAGAGACAGCTGTGCTGCCTGGATCTCGCCCAGCCTGAGTTGGAAGGTCAGGCGAGACAGACGCGGAAGAAACTTAACTCAAGTATTTGGGCACGGAGTAGCAATCCGACGCTGATTGCCACCCCAAGGAAATTACGTCCTACGATACACTGCGCAATAAATTTAATTTTTAAAATGTTATTTGTAACAAAGGGGAAATGTCGTTGTGCTAGATTTGAAGAAAAGCTTCCCTTTAGTATATGGGCAGCTAGCTAGAAAATTAACTGTGCGTCATTCCTGCCATCCCAGTCACAAACACAGCTTTGTTGCATTATCCTTGGTCGAAACCATGTTTGATGTCAGTGTTTACCTGGTGTGCAAGTATGTAAATGTTGTGGCCGACATTCCTGGGTGATGCTGCATGATCCTCGCCATCCTCAGCTTCCTCAAACTCCACCTCTCCCTGGAGGTAGGCCTTCTTTATCACTTCAACCTGAAAAAAATCATTGGCTTCATCAACAAAGAATATAACATTCAAGGGAAAAAAAAGACTATTTTTTCATTAAAAGGCTCCTTACCAGTTCCTTGGGCCTCATGTTATAAAGTATCCTCTCTGCATTTTCACTGTCATGCCTGCTCTCCATTATTGCCAACAGAAGTTTGGAGGCATTATTCTGTTGAAAGAACATGTCACCTTGTCAGTAAGTGGAAGACTGCCATTTCTAAACATAGCATAACTTTGAACAGCATGATGAAATCTTAAGAGCAAGTAGTGATAGAAGTATTAACAGAGTCTACAAAATACTAAGTCACTGATTGCTGCTTATCCACTATCATGGCCATATCTGATCTTGATCATTTAGAAATCCTGTTCAAATTAAGAGATTAATTGAATAGATGACAAAGGTGTCATTAACATTCAAGGAAAAATAGCTTCAATCCAATTCAAAGAAAGCTCCTTATTGTAAAACAAGTACACACACATGCCAATATATATCTCATGTACACTATGACTAAATTCCCATCCATTTGCTCAGCAGCAATAAATTCATTCCATAGTGCCTGTCCTGTACTAGCCTGACCCCTTCAATAATCTCTACCCCTTTTTCTGACAAGATGCTCTTGATATTGTCTATCTAGTACTTGCTTGGACTTGGGTTCCATGGATCCATGGCTGTTGGGACACAAAATGTATTCCAGCACTTTCATTCTTAAAATATGGTCAAACCATCACAGTCTCTCTCAGATCTTCTACTGTTACAAGTCTAAGTCACGTTCTTATTATATCATTCCTGATTCTTTGCATGCTGGATACCCCCAGTGATCCTCTCAAACAATTGATCTCTGTTCTTTGTATCTTTTGCCTGGCAGCTCATTTAACATCCCAACGTTCAGATCCCTATAACATGGGATAACCATGTTAAACTTCTATCTTTATTTCTTTTACCAAAGTATCAAGTAGCTTTACCACCCACTACAACATGTTGCCTGAATTAAAGGGTCTAGTGAATTGAGTTATGCTGGCTAAGCGCTCTTATTTGTATCGCCTGTATAGGATATTATTTTCAAGTCACCTTCAATTACAGGGTGGTAGTTGATTTCAGGGTTGAGAGAATTTCACAACAGCATTGCTGACGAAAGTAAGGTGCCAAGCAGCAAGGGGACATTGCAGCATTGATAAAAGGTTGGTCAACAAAGATAGAAACACAGTAGAGAAGGATGTGTTTTTCCAGACTGGAGGAATGTAAACAACGGTGTCACTCACTCAGTTAGCAAATTGCTTTTCTCAAAAGTAGATAAGAAAATGATGGGGACTCAGGTATAGGGGATGGAATATGAAAACTCTCACGTAATGTAAAAAATAGGAAATGATGCAGAGACTGTACACAACACCAGGGGGGACAAGGACAGGTTAGTATATTTTGCAGATAAACATATGTCAAAACTGGGTGGAGAGAAATGGCAGGGGGTCCACTTCTTAGAGAAAGACCAAGGAGAGAAAATATACATTACTTATCTAAGATGTTGTCATTTAGAGGAATTTGGGACTCTAGAATACAAAACTTTACAAGTAGAAGGAAAAGTTGATGAATCTTTACAAAAGCACACTTATTGGGTCCTAAGTTTAATATCTAGGGATACAAAAACAATGAAATACCGTCAACAGCAGACAAACCATTGGGTAGATTACATACTACTGTGTTCCCAGTTTGGGATGCCCTACTTTAGGAAGGATATCAATGTAGAGAAGGGATTTGCGAAGAGGATACCAAGAATCAAGCCTTTAGTTGTGAAGAGGGGCAAGAAGAAAAGGAGGGCTCTTTTCAGAAAGAAAGTATGGGTTAAAAGGGGATCCAATAGATATGTTCAAAACTTAAAAGCTTTGATGAAATAAATAAGGGTAAACTAATTCTACTGGTCAGTGAGTCAGTAATTCGAGAACATAAATTCATTACCACAAAATGTATAGAGGGTAGGAGAATTTCTTTTAAAGATCACAGAGGATTATGATGATAATGGATTACTTGACACAGGTGGAAGCAGAATCCATAATCGATTTTCGAAGGGAAGTGGATAAATATTCGACAAAAGAAAAATCAAAATGATTGAAAGGGAAATGACAGAAAAGTGGGACTAAACTCTTTCAGAGATCCAGCATTAGTGCAATGGGCCAAATGGTCTCCTTCTGCGCTGAGAAATTCTGATTATTGCCATTGTTTGTGTAAATGACCCCAAAATCCTAGGATCTAATGAAATGCGAAGTAGAACAATTTAAAACTTGACCCTATACCAAACAATTGCACATCTGCTCATTTTTTTTAAAGTTTCAAATTCAATTAAAAGCCATGAAGAATTGGCTGATGATGAGTGTTAATTGTGTAAGGTTAAGTATATAGAGGTGAAGGACATTAATTGGATGGTTACTTGAGCACATATAAAGAGACACTTATTGATGTTGGTTGGTAGAGTTAGGAGTTTGTAATGTTTCATTCATGAATAAATTTAAAACCGAGGGAAAATTCATCTCTGGTTTACACCTTCACTAACTTTCTGTCAGGAATTTAACAATGGAGGAATAGTAAAACATTTCAAATGTCAATGTCTAAAGAAGCATCCCCAGCTCTGTCACCCTGTGCCTAAAATCTCTGGACTGAACTAAGTGGAATAGGTACCAACAGTGAGGAACATTCATTCCACTCAGGCACCTCAACTATATCAGTCTGGAGACTCAAAGATGGTCATGAGTTTCTGCGCGTTTTTGAGTGAACAATGGTCTCTCACTTTTCCCTCTATTTTCTTTACTTATCTACTAAAGGCATCAAACATGGAACCACCATGCCCTCCCTCCAATCCAGCAACGACTTTATGAGAGAGGCTGGACAGCAAGTGTCAGCTGGTTATCCCATCATCATAACTAGGCCCAAGCCCATCCTTATCTGATGTGCGCCGCATGAACTTTCCAGCCATGACCAGCTAATTGTTTCCTCTCCCTCGCCCAAGGGCTTCTGAGGGGTAGAAATTGGTCTAGGATAATGGAACAAAAGGAGCAGTCTTGGTTGCTAGTTTTCTCCCCTATCCGACACTCAGTTCCACTCTGCAATTCCTCCCAAAGTGAATTTCTACCTGAGGCCCAAGGTCTCCTCCCACCTGAAATCAACAAACCCAGCGAGATGAAGAATCCAACCCAGAGCCTATTGGTTTTCCTGAAGGTACAAATGATGATGAGAGTAAGCCACCAGGCTATCAGGAATGTGAATTAGGAATCAACCAGTTATTTTATTTTTTGCTTAAACATAGTATGGCTGAACAAGGCCCATCCATTAGGCTCTCTCTTCCTACTTGCCTTCAACTCTAGCACGAGGTCCATTCGTTTTTTCCCCAGTGGATTGATATCATTGAGAATTAGTGCAATGATGATGTCAATTCCATTCGATTCATGAGTGGCAATACAGTTCTGTACAAACACGTTTTTAAAAAAAAGTCATTTGAATCATGTTTCCTCTTCCCATTTAAAACACTCATCATCAAAATAATAATTTAAAATTAGTCAAAACATCTACTTAGCAAGTCTCCCATTCATGGAAACAATATTTAACAAACCCACACTTGAATACCTGAGGTTAGTTAACTACCTGTATGTTAGGATGAAACAAGAGTTTGATACACCTCTAGAGAGGAGAGAGAGACAGGAAAAAAAAACATTCCCAACAAAAACAGTAATATATAGAAGTACCTTCAGTGCTACAGACAGCTTGCCCTTTCTAATTAAGTGCCAGCCATGGCTCAGTGTCTCTCACCTCGGAGTAAGATTGTGTAGTCACGTCCCACTCGAGGCTGGAGCACAATATCCAAGTTGTAATATTCTCAGAGCAGTACTGAGGGAGTACTGCACTGTCAGAAAATAGCTTCGATAATCATACATAACATGGGTGTACTTTTTTTGTTTTCTAATGGACAGGTTGGCCATCTCTGGATTATTTACAGTGAATGGCTTAGCCAATTAAAAACAAAAGGGTACACACAGCAGTAATAAAATCACTTCCAGTCAGCAGTGCAACCGATACCTGGTTCTCATGGCAGGGTCCTTGACAATATTCAGTTAAGCTCTCCAGTGTCTGATTGATGAGGGACACATTCTTCTCGTTGATGTAGAGTCCCAGAAGGCCCAGCCCACCAGTGGTGCTGCCACAGATGCAATCCAGGAATTGCAGTGTCTCACAGACCAGGTTATAATTAGTCTTGTTGTTTTGGCATCGCAAGAAGTTCTGAGGTGAAATCAGAAGGATAATTAATATCCACAAGGATTTTCTGTTTGGCTTCACACGTTTTAGCAGGTGTTCAAGTTTAGAGGTGACTCCACAATCGCATTTGGGAAGATTTCCACAGGCCTCAACAAAATTGTTAGTAAAAGGAAAATCAATTAAGAAACCAGCAGATTTTTTTTAAAAAAAGGCTTTGGTATGGAAAAGTGACTAAAAGATCTCAACATTGTCACACCAGTATCCTGGCCAACATTTATCCCTCAACCAACATCATGAAACGGATTATCTGCTCTTTTTCTTTATTCTTTTTCATGGAATTTGGGCATCATTGGAAAGGCCAGCATTTGTTGCCCATCCCTAATTGCCCTTGAATGGAATGGCATGCTAGGACATTTCAGAGGGCAGTTAAGAGTCAACCATATTGCTGTGGGTCTGGAATCACATGTAGGCCAGGCCAGGTAAGGATGGCAGATTTCCTTCCAGAAAGGACATTAACGAACCAGATGGGTTGTTTATTATGATGATCAACGATAGTTTCATGGTCACCATTACTGAGGTTAGCTTTCAATTCCAGATTTATTAATTGAATTTAAATTCCATCGGCTGTTATGGTGGGATTTGAACCTATGACCCAGAGCATTAGCCTGGGCCACTTACTAGTCCAGTGACATGACCACTACTCCGCTGTCTCCCCAATTATCTCATTGCTGTTTGTGGCCTTGCTGTGCGCAAATTGGATGCTGCACTTTCTACCTTCAAACTTATCAAAAAGCACTTAATTGGCTGTGGAGCACTTTGCGATGTCCTGAAGTTGTGAAAGGCACTTTAGAACTGAAAGTCAGTCTTTCTTTCCACTGACATGGTAGCAGGCAGTAGTATAGTCTTAAATCATGATTACAGATTAGAAAATGCTTAAACAATAACAGCGAACATTTAAATTTAAATTAAATTTCAGCAATTCCCTGGTTACATCTTAGTCGAGAATGTTCTGGTCTTCTACAGGATTGAAAGGTCCCTGTTTGGACAGCTGTTATTTACAGTTTAAATAACATTCCACTGTATCTACTGTTAAAAATGCCCAGTCAGAAATGCCTGAAGGATTACAATTGGAGGTTAGTTTATTTTTGGAGTCCTAAGTATTTACTTATTCTTCACGTCTTAATCTTTACTTCATGTGCCCAAATGATTTAATAAGCTGCAATAAATCTTGACTAGCAACTCATCATATTTATCTGTTAATGTGGTGCTGAAGTATTAGTTTCTGCTTCATGGTTTTATAGGCCTGACATGGCACTGCTGCAAATATTTTATAACAGGGCAGTCCTAGTGACCTATCACATAGCTACATACAGTCACCCGTCACCCTCTGGCGGCTTAGTCTTCTTCACTGCTTATTTCTCCCTAGTGTACGCCTCACATTCTCACTCAGCCATTTTTATTTATTAGCTATACTTGGCTTCCATTCTGCAGTCCCTGTCTGCAGGAAGAATGAACAGTGATGAGCCAGTTAATGATCAGTGATCATCCAGCTACCCTTAAATCAATGCTGCCAAGCACTAAACTACTGTACTGGTACCATGAATCTCTTCACACTTGAAAAACTCTTGTGCATGTGATGAAAACAAGAGTAGGTGTCAGAAGAACTGATGCCTCATGAAAACTAAATAGGACACAAACAATATTAACAGTCAAGTGTAGCAGGGCCTCCAGGAGCAGGTGATGTTGGGGGAACTGGTCGGCCCCTGTGTGCAGGGAGCAATGCCTTTGATAAATGGAGGGGCGATGCCAGATGCCATGGGGCAAGGGAGAAAGCAGCAAGGACTGATCTAGGGCTCGAGTGGCAGGAGCCTAGGGCAGCTTGAAGTCCCTAAGGGTGGCTAAGGAGCCGGGAAGGAAATTGGAAACCTAATCAGACCTTTTGGCAGCACCCCGAGTTGGCGAAGCCTCATGAGGGAAAGAAAACAGGGCTGCAGCCAGGAACTGGGCAGCAGAACAAGCCGAAACAAGCCTGGTGAGTGACTGCATTGAGGAGCCAAGGCCCCAGATAAGACAGATCTGCAGCATTAGCAGTGAATATTCTTTGTAAATAGCTTGTTTCTTGGAGTTACATGGTCTCTTGAGGGCTGATATCACTCTTATGCCAGTAGAATGAACAAACTTTCTTTTATAACCTTTGAGCAGTCCATGTGCTTAAATTGCACCTTACACATGTCTTCGATGATTTTAAGTTGTTTGTTTTCGCCTCCACAGAAGGCACCCATTTTGCACATGCTCCTTCCATAAATGCCAACAGCAATTTTTGATAAATAAAATTATGAGGCTCCATGAAATTGTAAAATTGATAAGAATTGCATGTCTTGTTACTTTAATTTTGTGATTCTATGCTCTCCTCACTTGCAGGGGTCCCTGTAGTAGTTGTAGGCCTATCCCTGAATGATGCTCCCTGCCCATCTTATCCTTGCTAGGTGTCCCGGTGTGGGATTTCCCTACAAATGCCAAACAAGAATAGAGTTCAACAAGAGGAAATGCAGCAACTGTTCTGTTTTCTTCACCTGCCCATGCACGAGCTGGTGATTTGTGCCTTTTATCACTTCCTCCATTCCGTGCATCTACAACAAATGCAAGGCACCATTTCTTCTTTTCATCTGCCTGGGGTCATTTATCGTTTTTCCTTCTGGGACTTTTCCTTTTCAACCTCCAAATCCAGTTTGTGTAGCTGGAATTGGAATCAACAAGTCAAAGGGGTGTCAACAGAAACTCTTGTTTTTCTTTCCACAGATGCTGCCTGACTTGCTGAGTATCAGGCGAAATGGTGACATAGTGGTAATGTCACTGGACTAATAATCCAGAGGCCCAGGCTAATGATCTGGGGACACGGGTTCAAATCCCACCATGGCAGTTGGTGGAATTTAAACTCAATTGATTAAGTCTGGAATTGAAAGCTGGTGTCAGTAATGATGACCATGAAACTACCATCGTAAAAACCCATCTGGTTCTGGGAGGGAGGTGACTGCGAGTTACATTGAAAATTCACCATGGAATTCTTCAATGGCCAGCACAAATCCTGGTGGAAGCTGGCCAACTCTCATTCCTATTCTCTCTGGCTGCAGGGATTTTGAGGCCTTTGTTAAACAGGAGCATTTTGGCCAAGAGTTAGCATTTTGAACTCTGTCAATAAACAAACCTATTTACTTCTTAGAAACTATATTCTATCCTAATACTAGTCCATCTGTCTCATGGCATGACATTCAATTCAAATACAAACATTCTATGTGACTTATTCAAAATATATTGAACTTTATAATTATTTCAATTTTGCTTGTTTCTGACCACGATTACAGAGGAATTAACCTGTCTTTTCCAAATTAGGGAGTTCACGAGAGTGATTACAAGATAGATCATTTCTATAGTTGGTGGGAAAATGAAAAATAAATCACAGGTCCAAAATTACTTGTACCTGGCTTAGAAGAAGAATGATGAGCTTCTTTTCTTATATGATGTAAAGAGCATAACTACTATAAAACTAGATTTTCTGCTAGGGTCACTATTGGCTTCCTTTATTCATGCTGCAAAAATTTGTTTGACATTTAAAGGCCTGGACTGAACGTAGTGTCATTCTGCTGCTTCCAAAGGCAAGGAAGTTCATGTGAAGGAATGAGCTAGAACCATCAGGTGAAATGATCAGAAAAACATTTATCGATCTGTCATCTGGGTAGAAATTTTACCTAGATAATCCAGTTAAGTGAAAACTCTTTCTGGGACACTGTAAACCAAGGTTCATCTACAGCATTAATAAAAACACAAAATTATATCTAGTATAAACAACAATATAAAAAGTCAGATGGGTTGTAAAGGTCTTTTCTGGTAACATACATCCTGTGACTCAAAAACCCAACAGACTCCTATTACGTGCCATGGTTGGGAAACTTCAGGTTGATTATAATATCTTGTCATAGTTTAAGTTAAATCATGACACCAGAGGTTAAATCCACAAAACGCACAAACTATCTGAGAAAGCATTTTTGACTTGAAAGCCCCTGCTGGCCAACGTGGCTTTCAGAATTGCACACTGTCTCAAGCAAATATGGTAGGGAAAATGGGGTTTTGTTCAGACATTCATACATGTCACATTGGAAGAACTACATTCGTTTCAGCTCAGCTGGAGGTAGCTGCCATGGATGCACATCCAGTTTGGCAGTCACAGGTTTAATTGGGAACTCAAGTGACCATGGTTGGGGATGGGGGGTGGGGGGGAGGAGGCGATGGCGCATGTCACAAATCAAGTTTTTGGCTTCCTATTAGGCTCAAGCAAGGGCAGTTTGAAGCTTAAATGGGAAACAGTCACTTCTTACCTTCCATGGCCAATTTCAGAGACTGCTTATTCAACAGGTTCTTAAGTATTTGTACTTTGGGACCATTTTTCCACTTTGGGACCATTTTTCCACTAAGATTTGGGGGAAAAGAAAGTTAATTTTAACTCTTTTTATTGAGACCAGTTGAAAAAATGCTGGACAACTGGTGGCAAAGAAGCTAATGAATTAATTTGCATGTTACTTTCCCAACCACAGGAAATTTATTAGGGTATATTGACAATGGGAAAACTCATCACACCCATTGTATCTTTTCAAACTTTGAACAGAGAGATAGAATATTGAAGTTAAGATATAGGCTTATAGGGGAGTACACACAAGGACTCTTGTTTATCATGACCCCGACCCCACCACAGGCCATTGGATAACTAGATGTTGGGCAGTAACAAGCAAACTCCTGATGATAGGGGTCAGTTATAGGAGTGGTAATGCTGAACTCAAGAAAAGACTAAGTACAGGACCAAAGCTTGCAACAGTAAATTCACAAACAATTTTGTGTGGTGGAATGTCATCGGCCAGAGCTTTTATAGGCTAATACTAACAGAAGTATTTATTTATAAATGAAAGTAGACAAATAAATATTTGAGTTAGAATTAGGCAGCACTAGCACATCACATTCAATCGTAAAAGGGCCTCTCTTCCTTTGCCACAAAGGGGCAGGGGATGAACTACCTTCATTATAAAATGCAAAAGGGAACATTTAGGTAATGCAATGTTTCTGGATAAAATATTGCAGGAAAATACTTTTTCTGAGTTTTGTTGAGCATTTTGTTCCCTGGCTAAGATTCAGAAATGAACATCCTTTAGTTGTCAACAGCTAGTCTTTTAGCCAATAAAGGACAACTGCTTTGCATTTGTTCTATAATAATTGCACTTTTTTTTGACTTTCTATACTATGCCTAGATAGTTTCCATCAGTGTTACTGGCCACATTCTTAGGTGGATCTCATGATCATTACAGACAGAATGTATCTTTACCTGCCCAATATCTGGGCAAACGTCGTGAGACTGGGGAATCAGAGAGTCTATGGCAATTTGTCTTTCTGGAATATATTGTATGCTACCATATGATCTCCTCTGATAGGTGTAAGGATATATAATATCAAACTAGTTCAGGCCATAAGCCAACAGAAGAAAAGTAGCTGAACAGTACTCAATAGAATTAATGTATTTAAAATAGTTACTAAATGTATTCTTCTCCTCAGAATGTTAAAACAACAGATGCTTCTCCTACTCAAACTCTAAATATTAAATTGATCCTAAATCGTGGTTGCTTATTATCACATGGCAAAATGCCACAACAGAAACCTTTCAGCCCAGTATGTCAATGGATTTCGACTAATCCTGACCAGAATAAAATATCAGCTATGAATAACTCATTCAAAAAACTTTGGAGAAATATTAGAACAAAGGACATGCACCTCATCGCTACATTAGTTTGATGGATTGTCAATTACATAGGATGCTTGTGCTTAATGGAAAGATTTAATTCATTGATTGGTTTCAAATATGTTAAGTAACCTATTAAGATGGATTCTCATCCCAATAGAATAGCAGCAATCAAACCATGCAGATTTTGGCCTTCCTAAACAATACTTATCTCTGCCTCACCCTAGGGTGCAAAGAGACTGTAATATACTTTGCAAAATAAACAGTGTCTGCCATAGCCCACAAAACAGTCATACCATGGAATGTACGTCAACCAAGATAAGTTCATAATTCATAATTGTACTCAAAACCCTCTATATCAATGCATTAATATTTTTGCTGGCTACCTTTCCTTGATAAAAGTGCTCATTTGAAATTTCCTATGATGTTAGGCATCCCACTATCCCAATAACAACATTCACAATCATTGCATGATTGGTTGAAACTTGATTTGTATTAATTGCAGGAAAACCTTCAAGAATGGGCACTGGAACAGCCTTTGGCACGGAACATAGCGAGATTCACAAATATTGAAGCAAAATACCGCAGATGCTGGCGATCTGAAATAAAAACAGGAAATGCTGGAAAATCTCAGCGGGTCTGGCAGCATCTGTGGAGAGAAAACCAGGGTTAACGTTTTGCATCCAATATGACTCTGAGTTCTTCCAAAGTGATGTGTACAAATGTCACATGAACGTCTTAACAAATTTCATTTTCCAAACCATATTGGCTTGAGACAGAATGCAATTCTGAAAGTCATATTGACCAGTCTTACTATCAAGTCAAAAATGCTTTCCCTGATAATTTGTGCATTTTGTGGATTTACCCTCTTGTGCAATGATTTAACTTAATTTATGTCAAGATATTATAATCAACCTGAAGTTTCCCAAACATGGCATGTAATATGAGTCTAGATTTTTGAGTCACTTAGGATTGTGCGTTACCAGAGAAGACCATTATAATTCATCTCACCTGTCCTACTTTCTTTTACATTGTCTTAATACTGGATATCATTTTGCATTTTTTGTGGAGAGTCCTATTGGACTCGAGATGTTAACTCTGGTTTTCTCTCCACAGATGCTGGCAGACTGCTTGAGTTTTTGCAGCATTTTCTGTTTTTGTTTCCCAAATATTGAGATGCTTGCAACTTATACCCACCTGCTGCTCAAGGCAAAGGGCATAATCGACCTGGTCAAAGCATCTTGAACATCGAACAAATGTGCAACACCTTCATGTCTGCAGCTATAAAACTATGATGCCATCTACCAATATGTAGGTGCATAAATTGGCTTTCAAACCAATACCCCACTGGGTAGAAAAAAATTCTAGTTAGAATGGAGATAGACATCTTGGAATTATAAAGCACAGGACAGAAACTCAACTTTGGTTACACTCAGACAGCACATACTTTCAACTGCGGTCACATTAGGCCATGGACTTGAGATGAAATCGAGAATTCAAGATCTGAAGGGGAGCAACGGTCTACATTGTACCTGAAGATCTCGGTTATGGTTTTCACAGAGCAGCTGCAAGAACCGAAGGATTGGTTGCATGATGGCAATCACTGCACTCATCTCCCCATCATCCTTGTTCTTCTCTCCAGACGCTTGGTTGCCATCCGCAGCAGAAAAGTGGTCCTCTGGGTCAGCTTCCCTCCGGAAGGTGTTGTAGGCTTTCCGGGTAGCAGCAGAGGCCTCAAGCAGCTGATCTCGTACTTCATCACTAAGCTGCGTCGTAGGTTCTTTGGCTGCATTTTAATACCAAAATCAAATAATTAAATCAGTCAGAGACAATCTTCCCTTTCATCACATTTCAAAAGTAAATACAAAAGGGTTACAGGAATCGCAATGCTGAGTTAAAAGTATAGGAATCATAGGAGTAAACAAACCATTCAGCACCTGGAGCCTGTTCTGCATCTCAATCCCATTGACTCATGTTTGCACCATTTTGTTGGATAAATTTAATTAACAAAAATCTATTGATCACATTCTTAAAAATTAGCATTGACAGCCAATTGCCTTGATAGCCCCCAAGTTGCAAATTGCTCAAAACTGAACACAGTATTATAGGAACATAGGGGCAAGAGTAGGCCATTGGTCCATCGAGCCTGCTCCACCATTCAGACTGATCATCTACCTCTTCCATTTTTTCCCACTATCCCCTTATCCCTTAATGTCATTAGTATCCAGAAAGCTATCAGTTTCTTTTTGAGCATGCTCAATGATTAAGCTTCCAAAGCCCTGTGGTCTAGAGAACTCCAAAGATTCACCTACCCTCTGTGTGAAGAAATTCCTCCCCATCGCAGTCTTAAGTGGTCTGCCCCTTATTGTGAGTCTATGTCCCCTGGTTGTGGAATCACCAGTCAGGAGAAACATCATATCTACACCTACCATGTTACATCCTGTAAGAATTTTGGGAGTTTCAGTGAGATCATTCTTCAAAACTCCAGAAAATACAGGCCCAGTTTCCTCAATCTCTCCCCACAAGACAATCCTGCCAGCACAGGGATTAATCTGGTGAACCTCCGTATGCTAGATGTAGGCTGACAAATGAACAGTGGTTCTCATTTTATATTGAATTCACAATACATTCTCACACCTATCTGATTTCCTACCAGCCTTGCAACACTGGTCATAAGCTGTCACTGAATCAGGCATTGTAACTCCCAGATCTTGTTCCCAGCCAGTAATTATGAGCGTATACCCCACTGAGGCACATAATGCCAATTTGACACCGTGACACCTTTTGAAAGGATCAGAGATAAATGTGTGGTTAATCAGTGCCTTGATGAGAAACTATTTCACTTATTTAACTTGACTTTGCCACAAATTGTACCATATCGGTTTGGAGAAAGCAGAATTCATTGGCCAATTAATTTTATCATTCCAATCTACCATGTTGAAAATATTCATTCAGTCAGGTTTATATTAGATCACAGGATAAAATTAGTTTTGAAGTGCTTCAAAGCTCTTGTAAATAAATATACATTAATAATAACAAAATACTGTTTCCCACCTGAGAAACAGGAGGGCCTAAGGCAGGATTTTGCTCTTTAGGTCAGGATCCCAACGTCAGGGCCAGATGGGGGTCACAGCCACACACTGTGGGAAACACAGTCACCTGGCAGTTATTTTCCCCGAATTGGGCCAATTAGTGATCAGAGGGCAGGCTCACTTTCCAATTAAGGATGGTGGGCAGGCTCTCAAGGCTGGAGGGCCAATAGGGGGTTGCACTGCAGTCTGTACAACTGCTTTGAAAGGAACTATTTATTATTCAGTTTCAGAGGAAAGACTCCTCCAATAGCTCCATTACAAACTTTAACCTACACTCAACATCTGGGTCAAAAGCCACCCAAATTTCCCAAGGGACGTTCAAGATGATGGCCAAATATCCCTGCTGGCTGGAAATCTCTAATGTAACAACAAAGCTGAGGTATAAAAGTTGCTCCATGTACAGACAGCAATGCTTGCAGAAAGAAAAGGTGCCTTGATGAAAAGGACTTTCCAAACTCACTGGGATCCCAACGAGTGAGGGAAACGTTAACTTGAGAATAAACTGGCTTTCCTTATAAATCCGCTTTCAACTCTTGTTCATTGGAACGCGACTCCACTTACTTCTCTAATCGTTTTGCCCTTGTTAATTTCTCTCAACTTATTCACATTTTTATGACATTTATTTACAGCTGGGACAGCTTTTAAATCTGCTGAGAGCGCTTACGGTTTTGATAAATCAACTCTGAATAATGAAAACAGATATGAAAAAACTGCAAAGGCACCTTAAAACCGAAAATTAAGTACTCCTTTCCAATTCCTACGGCTAGTTAGCAGGCTCAATACAATTTTATGAAGTTCCAGTTTTAGGATAATAATGGCAATCAGAATAAATAATTAGTCCACATTGTGCCTGGCAAGGTGCTATTTTCGTACACAACAGTATTTTCTAATCCCGGCCTTACCTCTTCTTCGCACAGGCACGTCCCTCTCTGAAGATTCATCGTCTTTCTTTTTATTACCAAGGTCGCTGGTATTTACAGTCACTGTAGCTTTGATCTCTTGCTGTGCAAGCTTCATGCGGTCATAAAACACCTTGAAGAATTTCTCAGACTTCTTATCCTCTGTTAGGCGGCAGTAAAACGAATGCTGTCAAGGTGGAGAAGTGATCAGTCAGATATCAATATACTGGATGCTACTCCTCATTTGGCTTCTACAACAACAACTTGCATTCAGCTAGTAATTTTAATGTAATCAAAACGTCCCAAGGTGCTTTGCAGGAATGAAATCAAACAAAATGTCACACCAAGCCAAGGGCAGGCGACCAAAAGTTTAATTGAAGAGGCCGATTTTAAGGAATGTCTTCATGGAGGAGATATAAGTGGAGAGGCAGAAAGGTTTAGGGTGCAGATTTCAGAGCTTAGGGCATTAGCAACATGGCTGCTGATAGTGAAACAATGAAAATAGGGGATGTGCAAGAGGCCAGACCTGAAGGAGCACAGAGAGGTATCACACATTTGTTCACAGATAACTGCAATATTCTCTTTCCTTTTCTTCATACCCGCACAGCAAGGTGTAAACATTGATTGGGAATCAGTTCGTAAACTGTTATTTCACCTCTGACTGGAAATCAAACCCAACCCAGAACAAGGACACCCTCTGCTTGGTCTTGGGTGGCAGGGGGCAAGTGTGCTTGGTGGCAAACAGAAAGAGAAAATGAAAGGAGAGAATGTGCAGTTGTTATTTCCAATAGCAACAAAAAGCATGAGAATGTTGTTAAAGGGCTAAAGTGCAGGCTACAAGTTTCCAGGAATCATTTTGTGATTAAGGACTAAATTAAACACATGATTCCTGGCCTGCTGAATGTTTCCACCATTTTCTGTTTTTATTGAACACATGTAATGCTGTGCTTCCTGTTACCGCCCTCATTACTTATCACTTAGGCTAAAAATAAGTGCTTAAGACAAGGAACTGCACCATCCCTTGGAGATTTTCCACTCAAAGCCATATTTTATTGAACTGATTCACACAGGGGAAATCTCCACTGTGCAATTAAGTTTGACAGCTGCAGGTGCTGGACATTAAAAATAGCCAAGGTCATACAGGTCATGACAACCACACCCTCATTGCATTTAACGGACATCTTGACAGCAAGGGTGAGATTAATCAGTGCTAGGTCTGATTATCCAATTACTTCAGCTCAAAGTTTCACCATCATCGCTACTGCAGCTTTCAAAACAGGATAATAGTGATTATGGGCTGGGATCCTCTTTATTGCCCCAAACAGCCATCCTAACTCAGAAGGAAGAGTTAAAGGGAAGGCCTGCAAAGCTTTGCCTCAAAACAGATAATTGCTAGCAGGTTGGACCACTCAATGAAACCAGTGAACAACTGAGGCAATAGGTCAAACTTGAGTTCTGTAGCTCTGTGTCACAGACAGTGATATTATATACCAATGAAGAAAGCAGTTTTTCTTGTGAATGCTGGATGTTGCCTTGTCCTATGGGTCCTGGTTCTTCATGTTACTTATTGACAATAAGAATCTAATGAAGTTTTAGAAATCCCAGTCATGGTTTTCATGCAAATGATTATTAGCTTTAATTTGCCAGACATTAAAACATGAGTGTTTCAACTGTGTGGCAAGTTGGAGAGTTACAGGAACAAGGCACATCATCTTGGCAGTTGGGTTTCAGCTTTAGTGGAAAATCATTGGGCATTAATCAAGAGGTCCTGATTTATGTTGGGAGTGATGGAGGAATATATCAGTGTGAGAATCACCCTTGAACATCGGTGGTCAGTATACAATGGCGTTAATGGAAAGGGAAGCCATTCACCAGCTGGAGGTAGTGAGCTATTTTTAGTAAGAACTCCAAATATAAACTGCACCTTTTTGAAAGAAGAAATTACCTGGTTTTTTAACCCATATTATTTTTTATCGTCACATGTGGAGAATTAGCAGATTCACCATGCAATTTCTGCTCTTCAACAGTTAACGAATCATTTGTCATTTCTTTGCGCATCTTGGACAAGGTCTGCATTGTGCCTTTATACGCAAGTCATCCAGAAAAGCTATTTTCCAGTTCCCCCTGAAATCATTCTATCCACATTATGGTCAATGATGACCATTAAATTTAGGGCTCCTGCCAGCTCTGTTCCAATTTGACTTCCTCAATTCATTATCCACCTTTATCTGGCCTTTGCTGCTGGTAACCCATTTCCAGCAACACTCTTCAAATTGCAGGGACTCGGCGCATCTACCTTCAGTCTTCTCGCAAACTGAGCAGATCAAGCAGGCTTCCCCTCCTTGCCCTCCAGTGGTACAGAAAAAAAAATCTTCTTTTATTCAACTATAGAAAGGCATGAAGGGATAAAATTTGTAGTCCCGCAAACAGAAAGGAAAACTTGACCACAGGTCCAATTTCACTGATGGTTTTGTCACGATTTTTCTAAGTCAAAGCAGCAGCAACATTTAGCGCTGCCTAACCCAGTAACCTTTTGACCTAACCATCTCCCTTAACCTCAAGTGAATCATCCACATTTCTATTTTTAAAGCTGACTCCAGAAAGACTTATTCCTCATTTGTCCCAGTACATTTTTGCCCCCCTCAGTGACTGTTGATTTTCTGTAAAGCCCGAGTCCGTTCAAATTTGAACACTGCTCCCAAATCTTGGATGTTTTCCCAACTGCCTTGCTCCTCCTGACAGTATACAGAAAAATAAATTTGTTTGATCATTTCACAGGCAATCTCCCTCAAATGTGGCCTTCAGCCATTCCCTCAACTTTTCTTCTATCTCTTCATTCTTTGCCCCTCTCGTTCTCTTTAAACTGAAGATGCGTTCAGCGAAACGTTCTACCTCCTCCTTGGGTCCTCACTCTGTTAGAAGAGTTTCCTACTTTTTTTTTCACCCCATGATCTGAAATCTCTTTATTTCCTTCCATCTTTCCATCCAGTAGGTTTTTAAAAACCCCAAAATGGGACATCTTTTAATAATCACAGCTTCCTGACTGACCTCATTTCTTACTTTGTTCAACTTTGATGGTGTCCTATACTTTGGGCCTTTGCTTTTTGAATTGAGAGCAATAGTATTGGGTAGTCATTTCTTACATAGTGCCAGGCAAAGCTCATAGGAACCACATGAAGCTTCCCCCCGCCAACCACACCAAAATACATGTGCTCTTTGGAATCTTGATTTATTATTGGCTCTCTCCCAGTTAGTCAGTGGAATCTTCATGTTCTCGTCTCCCTTCCCTATAAAATAAATAAAACTCCCTCAGAAATACCATTTGAAAGAAAGTAAGGTCACCAGATGGATTTAAGAACTCAGCTCGATGTCTGGCATTCAGAATGCTACATGACCCAGAATTAAGTATTCTGACAGGGCAAATTTATATTCATCTTGGTAGCAGAGGATCCAATCCTGCCCTCTGTTGTAGACCATAAACTTAGAACAGGTCACTGTCAGAATGTTAGGCAGTAAAATGGAGTCAGGTTAGCTAGAGATAAGCAATCAGGACGATATTTGATCTTCCTCCAAAATAATGCCCAGAGACCTCTTGCAAAACCGTAAGAATCGAACCTTTTTCATCGTAATCCCTTCTGGCTTAAAAAACCTCATTCCAATAACCACGATTGCTGCTAGGACACCTTGTCAACTTAGGAAAGTGAGTCACCAATGTTTTTCATGGACACAAAGCATCCAAGTTGAGTTAATCTGTAAATATCATTGATCACAATTCAACAAGGCTGCAAGTGGCTTCATTCCTGTGCCTTGAGATACTATTCTCCATTATTAAATTGATGGTGTAAACCAGCACTTCTGGTTCAAAAATGTTAAAAGTTCAAGATCTTGTCTGGTAGTCTTCTTCCACCAACCATTTCTCCTCAAATCACTCGGCAATCTTTACCAGCCCATCACTTCTCTGCTGGAGGGGATCACATTAATCTTCTCCTGAAATATTTCTTACTTGAAGGCTTAAATGAACTACCCAATGAGCTTTATCCAAAAGGCTCAGATGATAAAAGGTGATAAAAGAGCTGGAAGGGAACCACCACAAGAGCCTCAATGCTTAAAGCAGTGCTACTGACAAAACACCCAGGCTGCCACTTAAGTCCTGTCTCCCCTTCAGCTGCAACTTTGCTCCAAGTATCTCTGGGCCTACAGTCATATATCATCCTGCTGTGCCACATCACCACTGCTATCCAGTGAGAGAGACAGACATAATTCCATTATAAAGTGCTATTAGCTCAGTGTGCCACAAGTGCTCAATAATGTTATATTATATCCCATAGGAACTTTAGATTTAAATGAAACTAAGCTGGCTCTGTAGTTTTGTCTTGTCCTTCCTGTGGGGCACTGCTGGGTCATATATGCAAGTTCATGAGGTTACTATATAGCAAACAATAAGCATGAATTCATATCCCATAACCATGTACAGCAGCATTGTAGGGCAATTGGGAATGCTTGTCAACCAAAATGTTTGAGTGAGACTCGATGGCTATCCTACTATTACAAGGTCAGAAGTGAGGATGTTTGTGGGTGATTTGACAGGGCTCAGCTTCATTCACAACTCCTCCAGTAGTCATGCAGCCCATGCAAGCTTACAACAGAACTTGAACATCTAGGCTTGAGTGATGGAGAGAGAGGTCTTATCACATAACTATCATACAATGACCATCACCAACAAAACTCAAGTCCAACCACTTGCCCTCTGACCTTCAACAGCATCACCATTTCATCCTGGGACTTGCCACTCACCAACTGCATCAACATCATGGCTCCAGAAACAGGGCAGACAATGAGTACTCTGACTTGAAGAACCCACCTGCCAACCCCTCAATGTCTTTCTACCATCTAAAAGGCTCAAGTCAGGTGTACAATGGAATACCTCATGTTCAATTCAAGTGTAAAACACAAAGCTCGACACCAGTGAAGAGAGTGTTCGATTCATAGCTCCGCACCTGAACTCAATTTCCAATCCACCCACCATCTGTAGCTCTCCTGTGGGCATACAACAGCAACAAACCAAACTTACCTCGTAATTCCATGACCTTGAACACAGAAGAGCAGGAGCCAATCAACAACAACGATCTATATTTATACAGCACCTTCAATGCCGTAAATCACCCCAGGAGGACCAAACAAAATTTGATTCAGACACAAAGGAATATTAGGGCAAGTGAAAAGATTGGTGAACAAGGTGGATTTTGAGATGAGTTTTAAAGCAGAAAGAGACAGTGAGGTTTAGGGAGGGAGGGAATTCCCAAGCTTTGGGTCTAAACAGCTGATGTCAATCATTGTTGGCTGTCCCTCAATTCAAGGATGACTACAATTAAGGGTCGGGAGTTTCTGCTATGGGTCTTCCTGTGATTGAACAGGCTGACTCTTGACCCACAGATCTTTGGGCACGTGGGGCAGAACATCCCACAAGGTAATGGGTTTGGAGCGCAGGGTTTGCTTCCTTTTCTTTCCTTTCCTTCGCTGCCGCTGCTCAGCCTTTTCATAAGATGTTGTGACACCAAATGTGAAGCAGATTGATGGACAAGTTGTCGTCATTTTAAACAACTGGTAACAAGCTCCTCCCTGTCATTGTCAATGCTGCCGCCACACTACAAGGAGAGCTTCAGAGCATCTTTGAAGCATTTTTTTTTTGTCCTCCCCAGAACGTTGGCTATTTGAGAAAACAGGATCTGGCGGGGGAGATGCTTTTCAGCCATCTGGATGCATCAAGTTGATTTTGCAGGAGCTCCGCTTGAAAATGCTTGTGGACCTGGCTTCAAGAAGGATACTAGCAAGTGTTTGATGGTCCTCCTATTGAATACAGAGGATGCAGCAGAAGCATTGCAGATGGAATCTCTCGAGCATTCTTAAGTGTCACTGACGCACAATCCAAGTTTTGGCATGGTGGCAACTAAAATTGAGTTTTCCATCATTGTGTTATTTAATGCTGACATGAGGACAGCCAATATTTGAGGTAAATAGCCACCTTTAGGTAGAAAAACAGTATGGAAGCTATCACACAGCCTCGTTTGACCAGGGTCTGGATTTTGAAGGCACCTGCTTCCGATCTCCCAATCAAGACAGTTGCAGTTAAATCATTATGAAGCAATTGCAGGATTGTGACGAAATTTCTTGGATATCCAAATTTTTGGAGCACAAACCACAGAGGCTCCCGATTAACTGAGTCAAATGCTGTCATCAGGTCGATGAATACAATGAGAAATTCCCAGTGTGGCTCTCGACATTTTTCTTGGATTTGTTTGGCAACAAAGACCACATTTGGAGGTTCCTCTGGAAGGTCTAAAGCCACACTGTCTCTGGGAGGATTTCCTCAGTCACAGGAAGAAGGCGATTCAGGAGAATGTGTACCAGCATTTTCTCTATAAGATGGTAACACCTCGATAGTTTCCACAGCATGATTTATTTCACTTGTTGAAGATAGTTATAATTATTGCATTTCTGAAGTTAGTTTGGCAGGGTGGTGGTGGGGGGTGGGGGGGGAGGGGGGGAACAAGTTATTTTTCGTCCCAAGTTTGTAGGATGATTGTATAGTGTCTTGATGAGAACAAAAGTCAGCCAGCTTTGAAGATCTCAGCTGGAACACCATTGGAGCAACTGGTTTTGTTGTTTACTTGCTTGCTGCAACTCTCCCATTAACGGTGGTTCACCTATGAATTCTATCGTAGGGTACTGGCGATTAGATTGCAGAGTATCAGCTGCCACTATGGATTCACAGTTCAGGAGTTGTTAAACATGTTCTTCCCCACATTGCTGGATGGCATTGTCATCCTTGCGAAGAGAAACACCATCCTGTAAGCAAAAGGGATTTTATCCATTTGACTTAGAGATGGTCCTGGTGGCTTCAAAAATGTTTTGCATGTCCTGATGGTCAGCGTTTTGTTGGATCCCCAAGAGCTCTCTTCCCACCAGCTGCCTTTATCTTCCAGATTTGGCTTTGGACATTAGCCTCGAGTATTAGAATGCTGCTTTCTTGACTTGTGGCCTTGGATTGTTCTGCAGGCAATGAAGGCTGCTTGCATTTGTTCCAGGAGGTCACATGCTTCAGCATTGTTTTCATTCAACTAGTCCTGGTGACAACAATGCTCATATCCAATGGTATGGGCACAGGAGCCTTATATAGCTGACTTTATTAGAGGTCCTTTTGTTCTGAAATTGAGCTGGATTTTTAAGATTTTCCAGGCTGGTCATGAATTACACTTGGAATTCATCGCTTTGGTCAGGCTGCTTTAGGGCTGAGGCATTGACGTTCTTCCTCTTGGCATTTTGGGACTTGCGGTGTCTTGGTGCTGGATGGATGTTCATCACTGATCAAACAAGTCAATGATCTGTCCAGCTGACATTGCTCCCCTGCATGAATCGAGTGATACAGACATCACTTAGATCTTTGAGTTGAACAATGATACAATCCAGGAAGTGCCAGTGCTTTGATCTAGGATGCCTCCATGTGGTTTTATATTTGTCCTCCTGGCAGAAAAGGGTGTTTGTTATCATGGACACACTTAGTCAGCTTTTTCCACCCAGTTTTTCCACAAAGGTTCCACTCCAGACAGCGGAGTCACGGCCAACCCTGGCATTAAAGTCACCCGGGTGGATGATCTTTTCTTCTTTTGGCATGGCAGCGAGGATTTCCTGAAGGTCAGAATAGAACTTTTCCTTAATATCTTCATTGGAATCAAGGTTGTGTGCATAAGCACTGAAAATGGTAGTTATGGCTGAGTTGCAGGTGAAATGCCATCAGCCTTTTATTTATACAAATGAGTTTCAGTAATATATCCAAGATCCTATTCTGATGGAAAAGCCATTCTGACAAAAAAAATGCTGCTATCAGCCTTTCCTTTCCAGTAGAAGGTGTAACCCCCTGCTTGCTCCTTTAGCTGCTTCTTGCCAGGAAGCCAGGTCTCACTGATGGCGGCGATGTCAATTTGAAGTCTTGATAATTCACGTGATACAATTGCAGCTCTTTCCAGATGGTCACATGAAATTATCCACAAGCGTGCTAACGTTTAAGTTGCAAAATTCAAAGTTTTCTTTCTTTGACCACAAAGATGGTGATCCCAAAGGTTGAGGTTCCCCAGCCAGCAGAAAGTGGGATAGCCTATTTTTAGGGTGCCTTTTCTGGCCCCCTCGTCATTTGGGGTGAGCAGAGGGTATCCTGAAGATGAATGCTCAGTCACAGATGCTGCTGCCCAAAGACCCTGCCTCTTGATGAGGGATTCTCAGATTCGCAGCCCTGTCCTCGTAGTCAATTCCCCATCGCCACAACACTTGGCAAATGGACTGGGCAGAAGCCTGTGAATGACTTTGTTTCATGCAGGGAGCTTGGAGCATCATCATTGGCCACATGATCTTGATGGGCTGGTGGTCAGATTTCGGTGACCTGTCAAACCAGGATGACCATGACCACTCTGATGCTGCAGCCTTCTTTCACTTTTTCAGCTGGTGAGACACACTGTCTTTCTTCGTCTGTTCTGCTGTTGAGGACTTTTTGGGCCGCACTTTGTCCGACACCTCCTCCCTGATCTTGCCACAATGGGTGGTGCTACCAGGGGCAAAGAACTCCCAATGGCATTGCTCAAGGGGTTGTTGAAATCTACAAGCCTCTCCACCACTTCAGTGAAGAGGGAATAGAGGAGAGATGAACATAGGAGATGCGGAAAAGGCCTAGATTGGAGGATTGGAAGGCTCAAAGAAATTACAGAGTTAGGGAGGGGCAAGACCATGGAGGGATTTGAAAACAAAGATAAGAATCTTAAAATTGATGAGTTGTCACGAAAGTGTAATACTTCTCATAATATTGTGATTTATTGTAAAAATAGGTTAATAGTGGGGTTTGGGTAGTTGGTGTGTGTGTGTGTGTGTGTGTGTGTGTGTGTGTGTGTGTGTGTGTGTGTGTGTGTGTGTGTGTGTGTGTGGATTTAATTGAGTTGGAGACACCTGGTCTGGTGGCTTTGACTCATCAAAAGAAGCTATGTTTGAAATGCTAAATACATAAACATGGCTGAAATTCCTGAATGAGGGGTCAGAAGAAATTGCATTTGTAGATAAATCAGAGTAGTTTGAATTTCAAAGAGATGGTAGGATGTTATACCTAGCCAGAGAAGCTAGGCCAAGCAGTGTATTTATTTTTCCCAAAGGTTTCTGAAAGTATTAGCACCATGAAAAGATTTATAGTATGAGAAATGTAAATTTCCAAAGATATTGGGAACAATGGAATTTGCATTAAAAGGAAGAAACATGCAGAAAAGGAGGAAAGGTTGTGTGTTAGAGAGGAGAATGCATTGCAAGATCTACCAGAAGTGTGAAAAGCCTCCAGTAGTTGTTCATTAAGCTGTTGTCTATAGAAACCAAAGCTGGGGAAAGGCACTGCCCAGGGTATTGTGTTAACTTACCTGGATCTGTAAATCTATTTTTTTAACCGTTGCCTTACCGGGGGTGTAACTGGAAGCCAGATTAATTAGGAGTTTTAGGAGTTATTATAGTAGTAATTTGTAGCCCTATTTATGTGCTTGAAATCTTTTCTTTTGTTAAGAAATGTTTAACTTACTTTTGTAAAAAATCTCTAGAGTCTTGGTGGACTTATTACTACTGAATTCAGGGCACACATCTCGAAATAAAATACAAATTGAAAAGTCATTGTGACCAAGTTTCCCTCGTGGATTTGATCGGCCTGACACACATCATCTGCCGCATCATAACACAAGGCCAGAGCGGGGGCCAATGTAGGTCTGCAACCACAGGGGTAGTACAAGGAAGGTACTTAATGAGAGTCAGGACGCAGGCAGCAGTGCTTTGCAGAAGATCATACAGAGGGTGCAAGATGGGAGGCATTGAAAGCATCGAGTCCAGAGGCAACAAAGGCAACATGGACATTGCCACTGCAGGAACATCCTGGAATCTTCTATCCAACACTACTGTGGGAGTATCATGATCATCTTAAGAACTACATCAGTCCAAAATGATCCTCCACCATCTTCACAGGACAAGAAAATGCCTTGTTCATATTCCCTTACATTCCAGGAGCAGAAAAACGATATTTTCCCTTTTGAGAAGATACACTGCGTGCATTTAAGTACATATCCCAGTTTCCATCCACACGCAAACATGAAAATAAAAACTCTAACAGTCAAGCAGAAAGCCTCTAAATCAGCAATTACCCACGACCAAGATTAGCCTGAGTGAAAACACTTAATTAACTGTTCACAAATCTCAACTGGAAAGGCTGCTTTCAATTAAGTCACTAAGCCAAATATACCAATGCAGGGTTTGTCAGGCCACTTTCAACAGATAACAATTCAGAATACCATTTGTCCTCTTACATGCGTAATGCAGACATCTTAAAAAGGGCTTGTTGCAAGTTTGCAGCATTGTAAACACTGCCTGCGAAGTTATCCTCAGCCTAGTCCAGGTCCCAAGCTCTGGAATTCCCCACCCAATTCACCTCTCTCTCCTCTAAGTTGCTCATTAAATCTACATATTTGATCCTGTCCTGATATCTTCTTTGATTCAGTGTCAGTTTCTGTCTGATTATGCTCCTGTCAAGTGCCTTTGGGACTTTAAGGCACTATATCAATGCAAGTTGTTATTGGGTGGGCATATTCTCACAATGTTGGCTGTATAATTTTTCTTCAAAGTTGATAACTAAATTTATTGATTTCAATTCAAATGAACATCAGGTGAGAGGCATTACCGAGTTATAGGCCTCCTGAGTAAAATTTGCTTTCCGATTGATTCCACTGTCTGCTTGACAAATCTGCATACAGGCATCAACAGTCAACCCAGCTTTACTAAAGTTCTTTGTATTGGAATTTCATCAGGTGATGGATGTCATTTTAACCAGCTGTTGGTTATGAGATTTCAATACTCAGCTGTCAGGGCAATTAGAATTAGAATTAGACTTCAGGACTGCAGTTAATATCCTTGGCAGTTTCATTGCTTCTTCTCAATGTAGCCTTGGTAAAACAAATATTTTTCAATGCTTACAATCCTTCCGGAGGAGATAATGTGCCTGAAGCATTTTCATTCAGAACTTGGAAAGCCCTGTGTCATTGTGTGGGTGATGTGGGGGAAGCTACCACCCAGTTTGATATCAGCCTGAAACAGCTAATTTCCATAGCAACAGTCGCCATACACAGAAGCTATCACTATATGAAAACCAGTTCAGCAAGAACAATTCATCGCAGTGGAGCCATCTTTCCCCTTGCAAAACCCCCTCCTAATGTATGCCCGCCCATTCATGTGTCCCTCCGCAATAAGAACAACTTCTGATTGCCTTATCTTTCTCTTTTGTGGGGAGCTGAAGGGAGGAATCTCTGCTTGCAAACTTCAGTGTTCAGAGCCTCACCTGTGAATGTCTCAAGGCAGGAGAATGTTCAAGAGGGAATTGGAAACCTACTTGAAAAGGGAAAATTTGGAATGCTACGGACATGGGTTTGGGTGGCTAATGTGGGGGGGAAAAGTAAGACTAATCGGACAGTTCTTTCAAAGCACAGGCAAGATGAACTGAAAGGCCTCCTTTAGTGCTACTTGATTCTGCATAGCTAATAAAAAGGGTGCCTTGTGACCCAGGTCAACATTTCCTCAAGGAGGGAGCTCGTTGAGGCATTTGGAGCGAGCTTTTAAAACCCGATTGCTTCAGCTTAGCTGCATTCAATTTAAGAGACAACACAAGTGCTATCAAATCAAAGTGGTTAAAAAAAAACTGCTGTCAAAAGTACTGCACTGCGATTAACTTTTCCCCTCTTCACCTGATAATTTATGGTGCTGCGAGGTTGTCGGATCGCATGATCCACCTTTATTCGTCAATGGTTTACGTGCAGAATTACTGCCAGATCTCCAGAGAGATGCCTGCCTGCGTTGTCAAACAAGAAACCCAGATTGAAGTGAAGGGAATCTACGGGTGCAGACTTGAGAAATGTCTGCATCCAAGAAAGAAAAACAAAAGAAACAACAGCACAAAAGAACCTCGCAAGATTTCCATCTGTTTGCATCAAATTAAAAAGCATTTATCTTTTTGCACAGGCAAGCTGGCCCTGACAGAAAGCAAAGGCTGCACCAAAGTGGAAAGTTTTAATGAGGCCAATTTATATCCTGCAGCTCCCCTCCAGTTTCCAGCATAACTGCAGCAATCTGAGTCAGTATAAAAGCAGTGCAGCCTGCCAATGGAAAATCCTAGAATGCTGCTGCGTAGAGTTCAAGGCAGCTCACACCAGCCTCTCCCTTTCACTTTGCTGATAAAAGTTTCAGCTCACATGCCCTGCAGTTCAGCACCTCCATTATTCATGTCCTCTGTATATCTGGCAAGTTAACCTTACTGAGTGATGACCGAGCAGCTTGGGCTGTGGTCCAGCCAACACAGCTGCTCAAACGCTGTTTACCGAAAATGTTTGCTTTTTTTGGGTGTTGGTGGGGTGACTGACTGGGAATGTCGCACCACACAGGGAAATTAAGCCGCCGATGAAACAGCCCAGTCCCTCACAGGAAAATGCAGTGCTGATAAGGTGAAACTGGTAAATGGTACTTGTTGTTCCATCCTGGTCCAGCTCCAAGGAAAATGACTTTGTTGGTCTCTTGTTGCACGTTTCTCCTAGCCTAGCCCCCAGAAGGTGGCTGTTAATGACCTCAAGGGGAATCAATGTTGAAAAGTCACTGAGCCCAACAGTGTAATGAAGCCGAATTACCTCACACTGTTGAAATGACACGTTGCTGAAGCGCCTAAGATTAGTGACTGATTGACTACATTGGCTGATAATTCAGTTCCCTAGGTGATTCCTTCAAGCCAGCATTCCCGCTGATGTAATCAGGAGCAAAAGACACAATCTTCAAAAGCTGATGGCAGACAATTAAGCAAGCATAAAAAGATGTTTGCATGCTCTGGATGCTGGCCCCAAAACTCCCTTTTCAAACTGTGTTTAGGGACCTTTGCAGTTCTCTCTCTTCTTCAGAGGGATAGCTGCCCAGGCAATTAATTTTGCCCCAATTTAGAGTCCAGCAAACTTTGGTGTGGAACTTGCAACTAATGCAGGGATAGGGTTCATGCACAGAATGGTTTTAATATTACTATCTCAGCAATTGTTATTGGAGAGGACTGCTTTTATGGGCAATTTTTTTTTTTTACCCATCGATCTGTACAAAAACAAAATCAATCTTATATCTTCTGCTCGAGTTCCTGTGCAGGGAAACTTATTTGCAGTTCCCTCTCATGTCCCATTGACATCACTGAGCTTCTTTTTAGAGGAAGCCATTCCACAATGTACCTGTGCCTCCAGTCTGCACCATTTAGACCATGGGGTGGATTAGGAGCATCAAGATGCACGTGTCACTGTGTGATATATATAACTGCTGCAAAGTTGCATTCATGGATTTACCCTTGTTGCCATCTGTCTCCCCTAGTACCAAGGACCAATGGAAGTCATGGTGCAAGCATGCTTGGACAGATCGATAGTGTAACATGTTCATGATCAGAGTAAAAGAGCGAGACCATCATGTGGAGGCATTTCCTGCCTTCAGAGAAAACCTCCTTCAAAATCCACCTCTTTGCTGATCTGCCAGCCCTCTTGGATTGTCTCTGGAGTCTTCAGGAACTGCTGCTATCAACCAGGGTGAAAAAAAAATAGTGCATTATAAAATAAAATGCTTTTCTAAAAAACTGCTTGGTTTAATAGTAACCAAAATATTGGAGAGTGGGTGGTGGGGAAGATTGCTTTGAGGAACTTCAAATGATAGTCAACCAGATAATGAAGAGTCCTTTTGCTTTACAATGGGCTTGGGAGGGCAGGAATGCCCTGAAGTTGGACTCACCAACTGACCAATTGTGGGAGTGGACTGGTTGGTGGTGATGATCAAATCTCCAAGATTGGGCCCACCCAGAGCAATCCTGCTATATTGACCATGTTTTCAGTTGCCTGCCTTAGCTCAGCTTGCACTGCTGTTCAATGTTATTTTATCCCGTACTCTCATCCTCTCCCAAAATTCTGTGATGCTCCTAGGGAAATTTTGCTTTGCTGAATGTGCCATCTTAGCTCAAGATACTATTGTGGTCGGTTGCCTTGTTTATATAACAATAACTAGGATGGCTTCACTATAATAAATGGAGCTTTAAAAAGAGACAGCAACATAGGATTTGCTGTTATAGGCACTGCAGATGGGGTATGACTCATGAGTGAGCATTTATTATATAGTGGTACATCTGAAAGGTAATCGGAGGAGGTGAGGAGGCAATTTTGGAATGAAATACTGCAATTGCCACTTAATATTAAACATCACATTCTGGCAGCCACATAATGATAACTATCTTACTTGATTCAGGTTATCAGAATACCTGGCAGGTAATTATCAAGGCACTAGTACAAAGTCAACATTTAACCCTCATATGCGAAGGCTTTGAATACAATTTATTCCACAACTCATTTCTCCCAACCAGACCATCAAATCACTAACATTTGCAAATGAATTCATCCTTTTTCCCTTTTCCAATGACAAGCTAACTCCTACCGCTTTGAAAGGTGAAAAAAAAACGTTTGAGCTCATTAAAAAACCTCCCACTTTCGAAAAGCTCTTGTGTGCCGTGCAGCGAGTGAGAAAACAGGATATAAATAGAAGTTATATAACATCTCTTTGTTGATTTCAGTGCTGGAGAGAAATGCGAATGACCTTGTTTTGAGACTCAGCTGCCTGTGTCTAACTGTTGATAGGTTTATTTCCCATATTTGGAGATCATCTGACCAGAGCCCTCCTGTTAAGCATGTGAAAGTCTAAAAGGCCATTATGTAAGGGCTTCAGGTTTCCACGGTTTTCAGGATTTAATGACAACCAACTCACGCCAAGGCTGCTGCAATGGATAAGGGTCGTGGGGATAAAATTAATCAGGCCAAACTACCAGCCAAGCCACGGCAGCCAATCCCAAGTGATCTCTCCTTTATTTGAGACTGTTCCCAGGGCTAACAGTTCACCTTCATCCAGACACTGCCTTGGCAGCACGCATATCTCATTCTCTTTACTCCACTGCTCGAAGGCCTTTTATTAAAGTAGAACCCATCACATCAGACCAGTTCAGAAACTTGCTCATCGGTTACCAGCTTCCTGGGCACATGCCATTACTTGTTACTTTCTACCACAGCCTTGAAACAATAACCAACCCGTCCCCAAGTGAAAAGGGAAAATGCTAAGCAAGTCTTCACTTGTTACGGCTGCTCGTCCAGTCAAGCCTCCCCAGTAAAAGAATAAATATGTCACAGTTCAGAGAGTCCCAGTGATCCAGCCAAGTTTCTTGCACAGCAGCTGATAGTATCGGATAAATGTTACATCAGCCAGTAAAGCGCCACAAGGTACCTACACAATCATACTATCCAAATATTGCATGCAGAAACTAGAATAAACTATAAGTATAGACATTCCACTTTGGATTTAACTTTGCCAAGGTCAGGGATGTTCATTTAATGTGTCCTGCCAATGCTCGATTTTATGGGATACATTCCATTCTCAAGCCTGCAGGGCATCAAAACTTAATTTTAGAAGTACACCAAAAATATAGGATCAAGAGGTTAAAACGCTGCCAACAGATTTATAGACTTTTATAGTCAAGTTTCTGAGAATTCAACTGCAGCCTTGATGCTATCTGCATACGCAAATTGAAAAATAAAATCAAATCACATCTTGCACAATACCAAATTCAAGTAGATTGGTCTCATGATCTCGACAGGCTTGCTAATAAGTCGTTGCTGTTTTATAAAGGCATGCTTAACGGTTGGCCACGATCTACTACACATTTTACAATATTAAGGATGATGTAGCAAGAAAATTGATTAGAAAATACCTTTCACCTCTGGAGGCTTGGCTTGAATCAAGACACAGGAAGTGGGTGAAGCCGTATTTGTCAACCAGGTTGCTGATTTGTGACAGCAATGTGACAGAAATGAGATTGTGCCAGTGCTGCTGGCAGCCCAGCATGCCATCTCGGGGGGGCTTTTTTCCATGCCAACTGAGGCTGAGACAACAGTGAGGCCAGCTGCCATGGATTCGGGATGCCACCATCTTAATTTTCCAGCCAACATGCAAAACACGCGGGGATCTTCATGGGTGACCTATATGCAGGCCCTGGTCCCCTTATATTGATCAGTCCGCAATGAAAACAGAGTGGATTCCAGAGCACAGACAGAGTAAGGAAGAAGTAGTTCCATAGTATCAATGCACAACAATGACTTCCACTCTCTGATGTCTGTAAACAGTCGGCACAAGGCGATGAAAGGTATCAGGGTCATAATTCTACCATATTTGATGCAGAAATCCCAAGACCATTCTTTCTTTAAGAATGAGGAAAGAGCCATCAAAGAGCATAATCCCATTCTTCTGGACAATGTTTATAGCAATATCAACAGCACTATGAGACAAATCTATACCCAGTGAATAGTCAAATAAAGTAGCAAAGGAAGATGACAAAGTGTATATAAAATATATCCACATTATGTTCATATACACACACAAAATGAGTTAAAGCAACCATGCAAGGTATGAAGTGTGAGGCAAGCATTCCATACAATTGCAATTCCCAGCATTAGACAGAGAGGTTTTGGGCAGAAATTGTTTCCCTCAGGCAACAGACACTGACAGGGTATGCCAACTTGGAATAATTCCACTTGAAGCACTGTAATATCTCATGTTTTGACCACAAACTTAGCATAAGGACTTAGCACATTGGGCAAAATATTATTTCAAAAAAATCTCTACCTTATTGATAAATTTCAGTATATATCGCCCTCTCAGGCTTTCAAGTCACTAAAAGCCTGCACATAAGCACGACATTACATATGATTCCATTCTTGTCCAAGATAAAAGAGCAAACTTACTTGGAAAGTGTTCACTACTTTATTCCAACATAATAATGTTGCATTGACATTGCACTCAGTGAACAGAAAAGTAGTAGAAAGTAAAGAACATGCCACAAGTAGGGACACATGGGAAACAATCACAAGACATTCCTGGTTTCTGGTTGACCTGTAAAGCAAAGTGGTTTAATTTTTAAATAAAAAGTTCTTAGGGTGTGGGCATTACTGGAAAGGCCAGCATTTATTGCCCAGCCCTAGCTGCCATTGAGAAGGAGGCAGTGAGCTACCTTCTTGAATCGGTGTAGTCCACATGGTGGATTTGTTAGGTGCTGTTAGGTATGAGATTCCTGGATTTTGACAGTGACAATGAAGTAATGGTGATCTATGTCTAAATCAATGAGAATCAGGAGGAAAACTCTCCACTGGCTGCACTCACATCTAACACAAAATAAGATGGTTGTGACTATTAGAGGTCAATCATCACATCCCCAGGACACTATTTTTTATTCATTCACGGGATGTGGGCTTTGCTAGCTGGGCCAGCATTTATTGTCCATCCCTAGTTGCCCTTGAGAAGGTGGCGGTGAGCTGCCTTCTTGAGTGTTGCAGTCCACGTGGTGTATGTACACCCACAGTGCTGTTAGGAAGGGAGTTCCAGGATTTTGACCTGGCAGCAGTGAAGGAACGGTGATATATTTCCAAATCAGGATGGTGAGTCACTTGGAGGGGAACTTCCAGGTGGTGGTGTCCCCATCTATCTGCTGCCTTTGTCCTTCTAGATGATAGCGGTTGTGGGTTTAGAAGGTGCTGTCGAAGAAGCCTTGGTGAATTGCTGCAGTGCACCTTGGAGATGGGACACACTGCTGCTATGTGTCAACAGTGGAGGGATTGAATGTTTGTGGATGTGGTGCCAATCAAGCGGGCTGCTTTGTCAGGGACAGTGTCAAGCTTCGAGTGTTGTGGGAGCTGCACTCAGCCAGGCAAGTGGAGAGTATTCCAGCATACTCCTGACTTGCACCTTGTAGGTGGACGACAGGTTTTGGGGAGTCAGGTGGTCAGTCACTCGTCGCATGATTCCTAGCCTCTGACCCGCTCTTGTAGCCACAGTATTTATATGGCTAGTCCAGTTCAGTTTCTGGTCAATGGTAACCCCCAGGATGTTGATGGTGGGGGAATTCAGTGATGGTAATGTCATTGAACATCAAGGGGCGATGATTGGATTCCCTCTTAATGGCGATGGTCATTGCTTGACACTTGTGTGGCGTGAATGTTATTTGCCTTTTGTCAGTCCAAGCCTGGATATTGTCCAGGTCTTGCTGCATTTGGACATGGACTACTTCAGTATCTGAGGAGTCATGAATGGTGCTGAACATTATGCAATCGTCAACAAACGTCCCCAATTCTGACCTTATGATGGAAGGAAGGTCATTGATGAAGCAGCTGAAGATGGTTGGGCCTAGGACACTACCCTGAGGAACTCCTGCAGTGATGTCCTGGAGCTGAGATGACTGATCTCCAGCAATCACAGCCATCTTCCTTTGTGCTAGGTATGACTCCAACCAGCAGAGAGTTTTCCCCCCCGATTCCTATTGACTCCAGTTTTGCTAGGGCTCCTTGATGCCACATTCTGTCAAATGCTGCCTTGATGTCAAGGGCAGTCACTCTCACCTCATCTCAGGAGCTGAGCTCTTTAGTCCATGTTTGAACCAAGGCTCTGAGGTCAGGAGCTGAGTGACCCTGGCAGAGCCCAAACTGGGCATCAGTGAGCAGGTTATTGCTAAGCAAGTACCACTTGATAGCACTATTGATGATCCCTTCCATTACTTTATTGATGATCGAGAGAAGACTGATGGGGCAGTAATTGGCCGGGTTGGATTTGCCCTGCTTTGTGTGTACAGGACATATGTGGGCAATTTTCCACATAGCCAGGTAGGTGCCAGTTTTGTAACTGTACTGGAACAGCTTGGCTAGGGGCGTGGCAAATTCTGGAACACAAGTCTTCAGTACTATTGCCGGAATATTGTCAGAGCCCATAGCCTTTGCAGTATCCAGTGCCTTCACCCATTTCTTAATATCACGCGGAGTGAATCGAATTGGCTGAAGGTTAGCATCTGTGATGCTGGGGACCTCCGGAGGCGGCCGAGATGGATCATCCACCCGGAACTTCTGGCTGAAGATTGTTGCAAATGCTTCAGCCTTATCTTTTGCACTGCTGTATTGGGTTCCTCCATCATTGAGGATGAGGATATTTGTGGAGCGCCCTCCTCCAGTGACTTGTTTAATTGTCCACCACCAATCACAACTGGATGTGGCAGGACTGCAGAGCTTAGATCTGATCCATTGATTGTGGGATCGCTTAGCTCTGTCTATCACTTGCTGCTTATGCTGTTTGGCATGCAAGTAGTCCTGTGTTATAGCTTCATTAGGTTGACACGTTATTTTTAGGTTTGCCTGGTGCTGCTCCTGGCATGCCCTCCTACACTTTTTATTGAACCAGGGTTGGTCCCCTGGCTTGATGGTAATGGTAGAGTGGGGAATATGCCAGGCCATGAGGTTACAGTTCGTGTTCAAGTACAATTCTGCTGCTGCTGATAGCCCACCGCGCTTCATGGATGCCCAGCCTTGAGCTGCTAGATCTGTTCGAAATCTGTCCCATTTAGCATGGTGCCACACAACACGATGGTGGGTATCCTCAATGTGAAGGCAGGACTTTGTCTCCACAATGGATGGACAACGGGAGTTCTTCTGGGTTGTCCCCAAGGCTCAACCATCTCCAGCTAGAATCTTAGAATGTTAAAAATGGGTATGTTCACTGATGATTAGTGTTCAGCTGCATTCACAACTCCTCAGATGCTGAAGCAATCTGCACCCACATGCAGCAAGACCTGGATGAAATTCAGGCTGAGACTGATAAATGGCAAGTCTCATTTGTGACACACAGAATGCTAGACAATATCCATCTCCAAGAAACGAGAGTCCAACCACCTCCTCTTGAAATTCAATGGTATTACTATAACTATATCCACCACCATCAACACCACTGATGAGAAACTGAACTGGTTCAGCCAAAAACACTGTAGCTACAAGAATCAGAGGATGGTTATTCTGTGGTAAGTGACTCATCTCTTGATTCCCCAGAACCTGTCTACCATCTACAAGGCAAAAGTCAGGAGTGTGATGGAATACTTCCCACTCACCTGGATAAGCGCAGCTCCAACAATACTCAAGAAGCTTGACACCATCCAAGAGAAAGCAGTCCACTTGATTGGAGCCCCATCCACCACAATAAACCTGCACTCCCTCCATTGCAGCAGCGTAGACCATATACAAGATGCACTGCAGCAACTTGCCAAGGCTTCTTCAACAGCATCTTCTAAATCCATCACCCCTACCAACTTGAACAAGAGCAGCAGGCACATAGGAATACCAGCACCTGCAAGTTCTCCTCCAAGACACTCACCATCCTGGCATGGAAATATATCACCGTTCCTTCACTGTCACTGGGTCAAAATCCTGGAACTCCCTCCCTAGCAGCACTGTGGGTGTACCTACACCACATGAAGTGCAGTGATTCATGAGATTGGATCCCATCATCTTCTCAAGGGCAATTAGATATAGGCAATAAACACTGGCCTAGCCAGCGATGCCCACATCCTATGAACAAATAAAAAACAAAGTTGGAATGGTGCATGCCCTATACGGGAGTTTGGAGGTGATGATGTTCCTTTTCAACTGCTGACCTTGTCCTTCTAAGTGGAAGAGTTCACAGGTGTGGGAGGTGCTGCCAAGGAATTCTTGGTGAGCTGCTGCTGTCCATCCTGTCATTTGTACACACTTCAGCCACAGCACACTGGTGGTAGAGAGAGTGGATGGGTAAAGCCAGTGAATGGGCTGCAGATCAAGGGGACTGCTTTCTACTGGATGGTGTCAAGTTTCTTGGAACTGCACCTATCCGGGCAAGAGGAGAGTATTCCATCACACTCTGATAAATATAATGACACTTTATTTCCCTGCTCTTTTGGGTTCCTTGCATCTGTACAACACAACTTTACTGGCCACAAATAAAGACTGAATGCACATCCCATTAATCTGAATGTTCGTCAAATTGCTGATCCTCACAGATCTGGGTGTTGCAATTGAAGATCTACTCACCAATATGAAAACCCTCTTCATATCTTCAGCTGTGCAAAATTCAAATCAAGCCACTAGTTTAAGAAATGCGAATGTAAATCCGTATCTCACCTGCCATGTCTGGGAGGATTGCTTTGCCAGATCTTGGGAGCCAATGAGGCCCAGAAGCCACAATTTGGAGACACCCGCCTTATCCATATGATGAGTGTCATTGTAGTAAAAGGTGTGAAACACAAATTTACATCTTCCTTTGCTTTCCTGCATTTCCTGGTCTTTTCCAACCTCAATCCCAAAGTAATTCCGTTCTTCCCTGGTGAGGTGGTTATCCCCATGGAGATTCTGCACAAACTCTGCACCATAGTTAATACGGGCGGAATTTAAATAATATGGGCAGAAAAAAGGTGGAAGTAGCCATACAATCCACAATGACCTGGAACATCCTTACATTTGAACATTGCTCCAGATCGTGGTTTAAGAGCCTACTGTAGATTCTAGTTTTATAAACACAGGCAGATGGCTGCACACAGCTTTGGTGTAGTAACCAGCTGAGTACAATGCAGCTTCCCAACTGTGGTTCTCCTATGGAGAACTCGACTGATTAAACGAACGGGGAAGATAAAAACCAGAGAGGCAAGGCACTTCACAATACAACAGCATTGGCCAAAGACTAACAACAAAAAGGCTTGTATTTCCATTGTGCTTTTCATGGCCTCAGGATGTCCCAAAGGACTTGACAGCCAATGAAGTACTTTTGGAGTGTAGTCACTGTTGTAACATTGGAATTGCGGCAGCCAATTTGCACATGGCAAACTTCCAAAAAGAATAATGTGACAATCTGTTTTGGTCGTGTTGCTTGAGGGATAAATACTGATGAGGTCACCAGGAATTACTCTCATGCTCTTCTTTGAATTAGTGGTTATAGGATCTTTTAGGTCCATCTGAAAGAGCAGATAGCGCCTTGGTTTGATGTCTCATCCAAAAGATTGGATGTCCGACAATGCAGTACTCCCTAGGTCCCTGCTTGTAAATCTGAACTGGTCCACTGGTGGATAAAAATGGTAGGAAATCGAATCTTCACATTACACGGAGCATTGAGCTTATACTTGCTTTACCAGTGTGGTGCAAGGTGGATTGACACCAATGATTTCTCATAATGGTGAGTACCTGCCTTCAGCCATTCCATCCAAGCAAGGTATTCACACACAGGAGAGGGGGGAAAATCTGAGCCAGTCTCTCACACATCAGCCTGCTGTGGTACTCTGCCCGATAGCTGCTTCATATAGCAATGGCATAGGACTGTACCTGCACCCCCCCATCTCCACCAGCATACAGGTTAATGGGGAGCATCAAGGGGGAAATTGGGAAATAAATTACCAAAGAACTACTGTGGGGAAAATATGAAATATCGTAAACATTGAGTACAAGCTGAAACAAAAACAGCAAAGGGGAATTCTGCTACTGAGTTACTACTGAAAACTGCAAAATGGTTATTGAAACATAATGGTTCATCAACATAAACTCAAGATGGCTTCCTTCGATACTTCAGAGGGAAAAACGACCGTCTTATCAGGAGCGATTAAGGGAACTGGGCCTGTATTCTCCAGAGTTTTGAAGAATGAGAGATGATCTCATTGAAACTTACAAAATTCTTACAGGGTGTGACAGGGTAGGTGTAGTTAGGATGTTTCCCCTGACTTGGTGAGTCTTGAACCAGAGGACACAGTCTCAGAATAAGGGCAGGCCACTGAAGACTGAATTGAGGAGGAATTTCTTCACTCAGAGGGTGGGTGAATCTTTGGAATTCTTTACCCCAAAGGAAGTTCAATCACTGAGCATTTTCAAGACAGAAATTGATAGATTTCTGGATATTACTCACATCAAGGGATAGGGGGATAGCGTGGGAAAGTGGTGTTGAGGCAGATGATTACCCATGACCTCACTGAATGGCAGACTAAGGTCGATGGGCTGAATGGCCTACTTCTATGTTCTCTCCATTTTCATCCTGCACAGAAAACCAAGAATGCTCTCCATTGAAGGTTATGCAGGTATCATATCACAAGATACAAGGTCATAAGAAATAAGGAGGAGGAGGCCATTAGGCCCCTTGAGCCTGCTTTGCCTTTCAAGATGATCCTGGCCAATTTGATTGTGGCCTTAACTTCGCCTTCCCCCCCAATACCAATTCCCTTGTAGATCAAAAATTTGTCTATCTCTGCCTTGAATATATTCAATGACCCAGCCCTCATTGTTCTCTGGGGAAGAGAATTCCAAACATGAATGACCCTCTGAAGAAGAAATTCCTCTTCATCTCCATCTTAAATGGAGATGAGGGGAAATTTATTTAGAAACTGTGCTCCCTAGTTTTAGATTCCTCCACCCAGAGAAACAACCTCAGTATCTACCCTGTTAAGCCCCATCATAATCTTGTATGTTTCAATAAGATCATCTCTCATTCTTCTGAACTCCAATGAGTATAGGCCCAACTTGTTCAACATTTTCTCATATGACAACCCCTTCATCAAAAGGAATTAGCTTTGTGAACCTTCTCTGAACTGCTTCCAATGCAAGTATATCCCTCCTTAAAACCACCAAAAGTGTGCACAGTACTCTAGGTACGGTCGCACCAAAACCCTGTACAGTTGTAGCAAGACTTCCCTACCTTATAAGCCACAGTCCCCTTGCAATAAAGGCCAACATTCCATTTGCCTTCCTAATTACTTGCCGTACCTGCATGCTAGCTTTTTGTGATTCATGTACATGGGCACTCAGATCCCTCTGCACAGCAGAATTCTGCAGTCTCTCTCCATTTAAATAATAATAACAACAATAATAATAACCTGTTTTTCTATTCTTCCTGACACAGTGGACAACTTCTCAGTTTCCGCATTACACTCATTTTCCTATTTTTTGCCCACTCAATCAACCTATCTATATCGATTTGCAAGCTCTTTGCATCCTCCTCACAACTTGCTTTCCTGCTTATCTTTGTGTTGCCAGCAAATTTGGCTACAATACAGTCTGTCCATTCATATAGGTTGTTGATGGAGATTGTTTGTGTGCTAGACAACAATTCCCTGGAATTTTCCCCAGCAACTCATTCTGAATATAGCTTTAGCAGATTTTGTAGATGCAGATCAGCAAACGTTTGGTGTTGCAGTAACTAATTTGCACAGCACTACACATGGTGATGAAAAACCCACAGGAATCATGCTTCCTCACCACCCCCCACTTACCCCGATATTTAAACATACAGACATCCGAACTACACATTCCCACTAATTCAAGATATTGGTGTTTAAACTGGGGAATACAATTATTCAAATAAAAACAAAACATTCAAAATACTAACAGACAATTAGGAAATGATGCAACTGTCCAATCAATAGTTTGCATTTATATAGCACCTTTAACATGGCAAAATGTTTGAAGGCACTCCACAGAAGCTTTAGCAGACAAATCGAAGGACCAGCCACACAAGGAAATATTAAGACTAGAAGCTTGGTTGAAGGAATGTGTGTTAAATGGTGCTCATAGGAGAGATAGGTAGAAGCGTGGAGAGGTTTGGAGAGGGAATTATGGGGTCTAGGTAGCTGAAGGCATGGCTGTCCATGGTGGGGTGAAGGAAATCGGGGATTAACAAAAAGGCCAAAATGGGAAGAGGGCAGAGATCTCTGATGGTTGTAGGGCTGGAGTAGGTTACAGAGGAGTGATTTCATTGAGGGATTTGAACACAAGATTGAAAATTGAACCATCACATAGTATAACTCATAATGCACTTAATTACAAGGCCACAGCGGTCAAGATTAAGGTAATTCTGTTCACCATTATACATACCTGAATTGTAGTGTTGCCCCCTTCCAGCAGAGCTATTGCAAGTAGGATACTTTCATGGAAGACCCGGTCACTGGTTGCATTCATTATGAGGTCTATGACTAGGTCAGATGCTCCTTCTTTGTCCAAGTGACATTGCACTTCTGCTAGGCTCATCTCACCTCGGCTCAATGTACCAGGTCCTGCACCACTTCCTGAAATATATACAACAGTCTTAAAAACCCTGCACAAGAGAAAACTGATATATTTGCTACACAACAACACGAATACAACAAATGGCCTTCTGATTTACTACATACTCTAGGGCATCAGTAAGTTTTAGTATTTCTTTTCTGAGGTGCATTTACAATGATCCACTGCAATAAGATCTTCTTCAGTTGTTGTTATCAGCTGCACATGCCATAAGAATATTCTAAGTCACCACAGGGAGTTGTGCAACTAGCCAATATCGTTTAGTCAAATTTAGACAATATCTATGAATGCTTTTTAATACCAATCACATAACTATTCTATACATATATGTTATGCTGGTACTGCCCTTGGAATATTTCATAAATTCATCCAAAGCCTTATAGAAAATGCATAAGGCTGTGTTTACAAAGAAAAAGGAAAGAAATGAAAGGGACGTATGAAAAATTTTACAGCAGCAATTTCAACAGAAGCTCACAGCAAGTGGAGAAGACATCGGTATGACATTCTGATATCAGGAGAATCACTTGCCTTGAAGGAAATGGAAAAATTTCTAAGATCAGTAAATTTTTCCTTCATTCACAACCCTGAACAACTAAATGCTCTAAGAGGGCAAACGTCCAGAAACGGGTCTTGTTGACTCAAATTCCAGATGGATTTCCAAGTTGTCAATCCTTGATCAACAGATCAAAGCAGCATTTGGCAAACATGTGAAATACTCCACAGAGAAGCTAAAAATACCATCCAGAACTTTCTAAATACTGCCTCTTTATTGCCCAGGTCCTGCTGAATCTTCTACAATCGCCCACAGTGCGTTTTCTTCCTAACATTTGCCAACAATGCTATGTTACCTATCCTGGACTTGCAGTATTTAGCTGAGCCTAACCAAAGTGTCACAACGGTGCCCATTAATAATAGTAACCTTGTGCTGGTAGCGTTTTCTCTTTCTCAAGCTCCAAGGCATTAATTTGAGGTTAGCCAGCAAGAAAACCAGGTATGGTCATTTGTCAGACAGATTCTCGCTCAAATTCTGGGCAGCAGTTTAGCATGAAGAACTATGAGGTCTGCCTTCACAGACTGAGGTGACCAACATTGGACATTGTGAGGTGGGGTTGGGAAGGTGAGATTTCAAGGGGTGAAGGCCAAGTAAAAAGATATTCTGTCACAAAGACAACACTGGTAAACCAGTATGAGGACTACAACTAAATATCAGTGTAAATGAGGGTTTGACCAGAATTTCAGAAAGATAAGAAAGCGGTGAACAATACACCTCAGGCTTTGTGGGCCTAGCCTCCAGGCCTTGACCATCCCCTCAGATGATGGTTTAGACTGAAACAAGGCAAAGTGCAATACGTTAAGTCAAGATCTAAAGCTGAAGTCTCAGCTAATGCATGCAGATATGGATAGCTTAAGTTTACTGGTCTTTGCTCTTGTGGCTTTCAATCTTCTCACCATCTCCAATTCTGATTGTTTAAAACAAAATCAAGATATAATCTAAAGGGTAAAATCAGTTGTAAGCAGATCAAAAGTAACAAATAAGAAAGAAAAGCTTTGCTAATTAAGCTTAATTTAAATCCAAAGCATTGGTGGTCATCTTCCAAAATTCTATAGACCCTGGAGCAGTTCCTACAGATTGGAGGGTGGCAAATGTAACCCCACTATTGAAAAAAGGAGGGAGAGTAAAAACAGAGAATTACAGGCCTGTTAGCCTAACATTAGTAGCGGGGAAAATGCTAGAGTCTATTATAAAAGACGTGCTAACAGAACACTTGGAAAGCATTAACGGGATTAGACAAAGTCAGCATGGGTTTATAGAGGGGAAATCATGCTTAACTAATCTACTGGAGTTTTTTGAGGATGTAACTAGTAGACTAGATAAGGGAGAACCAGTGGATGTGGTGCATTGGATTTCAAGAAGCCTTTTGACAAGGTCCCTCATAATAGACTAATGGGCAAAATTAAAGCACATGGGATTGGGGGTAATATAATGGCATGGGCTGAGAATTGGTTGACACACCAGAAACAGAGGTGGGGATAAATGGGTCTTTATCCGGGTGGCAGGCGGTGACTCGTGGTGTACCCCAGGGATCAGTGCTTGGGCCCCGGCTATTCATGATATATATAAGTGACTTGGATGAGGGAACCAAATGCAATATTTTCAACACAAAAATAGAAAATGCTGAAAAAACTCAGCTGGTCTAACAGCATTTGTGGAGAGAAAAAAAAAGTTAACGTTTCAAGTCCGTATGACTCTTCAGCATTTTCTGTTTTTTGGTTCAGATTTCTAGCATCCGCAGCATTTTGCTTTTATCTTATTGCAATATTTCCAAGTTTGCTGACGACTCAAAACGAGGCGGGGTTAAGAGTTGTGAGGAGGATACAAGGAGGCTTCAGGGCAATTTAGACAAGCTGTGCGTGGGGGCAAAAAATATGGCAGATGCAGTATAACGTGGATAAACGTGAAGTTATACACTTTGGTGTGAAAAACAAAGGCAGAGTATTATTTAAATACTGATATATTGGGAAATGTGGATGTACAAAGGGATCTGGGTGCCCTTGTAAAGCAGTCAATGAAAGTAAACAGGCAGGTGCAGTAAGCAACTATGAAGGCAAATGGTATGTTGGTCTTCATTAAAAGAGTTATACAAGGCCTTGGTGAGACCACACCTGGAGTACTGCATGTTTTGGTCTCCCCACCTAAGGAAAGGATATACTTGCCAAAGAGAGGGTGCAGCGAAGGTTCACTAGGCTGATGCTGGGGATGGCAGGACTGTCATACAAGGAGAGATTGGTTCAACTGGGCCTGTATTCACTACAGTTTAGAAGAATGAGAGGGCACCTGATTGAAGCGTATAAAATTCTAACAGGGCTAGATGCAGGGAGGATGTTTCCTCTGGTTGGGAGTCTAGAACCAGGGGCCACAGTCCCAGGATATGGGATAGGCCATTTAGGAATGAGATGAGGAAAAATTTCTTCACTCAGAGGGTGGTCAACTTGTGAAATTCTCTACCACAGAAGCCTGTGGAGGCCAGGTCACTGAGTATATTCAAGAAAGAAATTGATAATTTTTTGGATATTAGTGGCATTGAAGGGTATGGAGGGAAAGTGGGAATATGGCGTTAAGATAGAGGATCAGCCATGATCATATTGAATGGCAGAGCAGGTTCGAGGGGCTAAATGGCCTACTCCTGCTCCTAGTTTCTATGTTTCTAAAGTAACTTTTAGTCAGAATAAAATAGGATCATAGGAACTTGCAGGAGGCCATTCAGCCCATGGGAATAGCTGGAGGACATTCAGCCCATTCAGTCTGTTCCACCATTCAATTTAATCATGGCTGATCTGCACCTCAACTCCATTCACCTGCTTTGATTCCATATTCCTTAAAATGCTGACTAAAATCTATCAATCTCAATTTTTACATTTTCAACTGACCCCCAGCTTCAACAGTTTTTTTTTTAAAAAAGGACAGAACTTCAGATTCCCACTTCCTTTTGTATGATCAAGTGCTTCCTGACATGGTCTAGCTCCAATTTTAAGGTTATGCCACTAGTTTTGAACTCCCCTGCCAAATGAAATAGCTTTCCAGACCTATCCTATTAAATTCTTTAATCATCTTCAACACCTCAATTAGAGGTCTGCTCAATCTTCTACGCTCCAGGAAGCACTAGCCCAATCTCGTCCAAATACAACCAGTCCTCATCCTTTAACTCATTTAGCTCCCGTATCATTTTGAAGATACTTCAAATAATTAAACCTTACCAGCACCATCATATAATGCAGAAAGAAGCTGGTGTGCATCGGCTTGCCATCTTCAGCATATCCTTTGTCACAGAACTTAACTCAGTTGTCTATGCAGGGACTAAAGAGGGGTCTACATTGATGCTGCCCACCACTATGAAGGAAAGGTTGCTTTCCCTGTGCCAAATAGGATAAGAAGCTGCATACATCACACCAGAACTGCAGTGCATCAACATTGGCATTTCCACTTATTTTTTGGCATGAACCTCAATTTTACCATTCATTTTTCAATGAGTTATTACTAGACTTAACTATAAGCTCAGAAGGCTAAATAAAGATTAAACAGGGTGGAACCAAAGTACATTAGTTGATACAGAAGCCAATGCAATTTCCATAGTTGAAGCATTGGCAAGGGTTTTAACCCATCTCCTTGGAGGTAACATATAGCAAGACTCATTAGAACTACACCCATATGGAATAAAAAAGCCAGAGGGACCATTGGGCAGTGAAGGTTAGTCCTGAATGATTGACATTCACAAAACAGAGATATAACATCTGTTAGCTGCATTTTGGCTGTGGTAACGACACAGAAACTAACTCAGTGTGCATTTCAATCTGTTGAAACCCACTGAGGAATTGTTTCTGGCATTTATTTGTTCTTTTAGCATGGGGCTTGGCATCTGAACAGTTCCTTGTTCTCTAGGAGAAATTAACCCACATAGGCCATCAACAACGGAGGGAAGCCTGAAGCTGAATTGGGACAAAAACTACGGGGTTAACAACAGAAGAACTTTATGAAAGGCTCAACTAACTTCAAAATCCCTCAGGGTGGGGGGGGTGGGGGGGGGGGGGTGTGGAATGGAGGCAAAACAGTAATTTGAGTTTAACTAATAAGCAGATACAAAGTAAGGTCATACCTTGCTCAAGTGCCATACAAAAATGAAGAAAATATGTCCTAGGAGTTAAGTGGGAAACTTTTTAAAAAAGGGAGAAACAGATATGGTAATTAAACTCTGAAAAGTCAAAGAGTCTGCATGCTGGTTGAAAAAATTCTTGCGTGGCATCAGAAAGACATGTTTGCAGGTATAATATCCCTGTAATTCTTGGGAGTGTGCATGTATAAGAACAAACAACAGTTTTATGTCCAAACCCTACTTAGAGTATGCACAAGAGATTCTTTGAACCACACCCCCGCATTAGCAATGCCACTGTATGCACAATAGCAATACATTAAACTTTTTTTTCAATACAGTTTTTAATAGCCTTAAGTTAGGAACATTAATAGGAGCAAGTTTGGACCCTCAGCCTTTGCTCCATACCTCTAGGTAACTTAATAAAAATCTTTCGATCTGAGTCTTGAGAATTACAATTGTTCCAGTTGGGAGGATGAGTCAGGAGTAGAGTTCCAAATTAGCATGAGCCTGTGTGTGAAGTACCTCTTGATTTCACTCCTAAATGGCTTGGGTCTAATTTTAAGATTATGCCCCCACTTCTTAATTTCCCCCAGAAAACAGAGGAACTCATCAGTTTTGATAAAGTTTGTTCTCCCAATTAGCGATCGACAATTTACCCACTCATAATTAGTTCATGAACTGATCTGCCAAATGGCCAAGTTTCCTTACAATGTTGCAGCAGCTTACTATTTCAGATGCAAACCAGCTAGTGCCTTCACATAGTGAAGTTGGTTATGTTAAATGACAGTGAAACACAGATGGGTATCTAGTTTGATCATAATTACCAAGAATGTGTCACAAATTCCCAGCTTTAATTCTTTCACCACTCCTCCCATTACATTCCACCTACAAACAAGCTCTTCAACTCATGCTTACACATTACTATTACTTCAAAGTTCATAGAATAAGTGAACTGCCTAATATTTTCCCATGAAAGAACCCTTGGATGTCTGCCAATTATTTCCATGGAGTCATTTGACTATGTTTCATCACCATGTCTGTATAAATACTCTCAAACATTTGTGCAATGCAAGTGACAGACCAGCATGAGCTGATTGCACAGAGGTTGTTCCAGGAGTCTGAATTCCAATAAAGGAATTCTACAGGTTCTGAGGGAAAACACTCTTTAACTTTGCACCATTTTCCCCATTGCCCCTTCAAGTTAGCAAACACTATCCTGGGGAAGATCCAGTGAGTAGACATCACCACAGTTATGGCCAATGCTGCTTCTTGGCTCAACGTCCAAAGGTGTATTCGAGCAATGCATAGGTGGAATTATTCAGTCACTTTACCCCTACATGCCTCGGAGAACCTGGCTAAGAATGTAGAACCAGCGCTGGTCCTTATATTAATTGAGATCTATTCAAATTCTACCCTCCATTAAACCTTCAGAACACAACTGGCATACGAGTATCATTCCATACACCACTTTGAGCATCCCTTGGTAGTGTATTTCACGGAATCATGCAATAGAACAGCACATGCGGTCCACCAAGTCTGAGCCAGCTCTTTCAAAGAGCAATCCAGTTCATTGCTCCTCCCACTCATTCCCCATGCCCCTGCAATTTTTTTAATCCTTTAAATATGTGGCTAATTCCCTTCTGAAAGCCACTACTGAATCTTCGCCACCACCCTAACTGGCAGTGCTTTCCAAATTCTAACCACTCATCGCTTAAAAAGAATTGTTGTCACATCACTTCTGATTCTTTTGCCAATCACTTCACATCTATGCCCTCTAGTTACTGACCTTTCAGCCATTGGAAATAATTTCTTTTTAATTACTCTATCCAAACAATTGCTGTTTTAAATCCTTCCATCAAATCTCCTCTAAGCCTTCTCCGATTGAAGGAGAATAATTTTAACTTCTCCAGTTTATCCACATAGCTGTAATTCCTCATCCCTTGAACCATGCTAGTAAATCTCTTCTGCACCCTCTCCAAAACCTCCATGTCCTTTCTAAAGTGTGGTGCCCAGAATTGGACATAATACCCCAGCTGGGCTGAACTAGTGTTTTATACAGTTTCAGCATTGCTTCCTGACTTTTCTACTCTTTGCCTCTACTCAAAGCCTGGGACCGATATGCTTTGTTAACCTGTCCTGCCATTCTCAGAGATTTGTGCCTAAGCACCCCAGGTCTCTCTGCTCTTGCACCCACTTCAAATTGTGGCACTTAGTTGCACTGTTGCTGCCCCTCACTCTTCCTTATCAGGATCTATCACCACATATTTTGCATTGAATTTCAACTGCATTATGTCTGCCCATTCTACCACTAATGCCCTCTTGAAGTCTATGAACATCTTCCTCACTGTTTAAACTTGCAAGTTTCATGCCACCTGCAAATTTCAAAATTGTGTCCTGTACCCCCAAGTCATTCATATTCCTGAGCATTTACCACCTATTGCCATAAATATTGTGTACAATTTGCATCAAACTTTATCTTGGTGGGTTGACGACGACGACGACCACCCCCCCCCAATCACTTTGCAATACATTTCCTTCCTGCATTAAATGCATTCAATTCAACCAGGGTTCAATTATTACTTCTTAATGACCATTCTCTAAAGGAGGATTCACCTATTGGAGACATGCACTAGACTTGTGCTAGCCTACCATTTTTACAATATCCCATCCTAAGCAGACTATTCATAAGAATTATTTCTAAGCTTTCTGATTTTAGTGTTAACCTGATGATTACCATCCAAAAGACAACTCCTAAGCTTAGGGTTAAATCTGATAAAAGTCAAGAATGCCAATGCCAGCATATTGCAGCTCTGGTGTGACACATTTATCACTTTTGCCTTTCAATGTAGCGTGCACATCACCTGCTCTCAGATTATAAATGTCACTACTCTCCGTGCTGCAGTTGAACACTGGTAGGACCTCTAAGCAATTGAAAAGGGACCATTGATGGATTTAATAACTTCTGTTATGTCATTAATCAGCAGCTTAGTTTAAGTTACAAGAGGCCTACTAATGGAGTAAAAATGAGTGGGCTGGAGTTACAGCTCACCTTCAGCATTTGTTTATTTGAGTAAACAATAAGTGTCTGTGGTTGCCTCTCAAAACGTAACAGTAAGATAAGTTGATGCACCCAGTAGCTGCTTGCTCAATGTCTCCTCTATGATATGGAACTGGGACAAGCTCCATCAGGTCTGGTGGGTGCAGGAAGATGATGTTGAAGAAACACCTACAGATGCACCAATTCATATTAATGTTAGATTTTTTGGGACAATTGTAAACATTTAATGTATTTTGTTTGCTCCTTCCAATATTATCAGATTGGATCACTTTTTTCTTTGATTATGGGCATCGTGTTTCATTTTTGGCCTAGGAAATCACAAATTCAGGTCAAAGAATAAATACAAGAAAACTCAACATCCAAAAGGCCAAATGGTTTACTACTCAGTTCGGAACTCGTCCAGTCTGGGAATCAATTTAATGCTACCACAAGGACTGTGAGTTGAATAGCGTGGATACATTTAAGTGGAAGCTAGATAAGTACATGAAGGAGAAAGGAATAGAAGGCTATGTCAGTGGGGTTAAATGAAGCAAAGTGGGAGGAAGCTTGTGTGGAGCACCAAATGGCCTGTTTCTGTGTGGTAAGTTCTATGTAATGTAATTCTATGCAAGTAAGGTTTAAGTTACTGTAGTTATTTTTGTACCCCATTAGTAAGACCTTGCGAACTCCCCTGGTAACCTGACCGAAGACAGCTGCTGATTACTGGCACAGCAGAAGCTATTGAACCCAGCGATGGTCTCCTTTAATTACTTGGAAGTCCATGCCAGGACGTCAAGCACAGCATAGAGACTGGTGACATTTGTAATCTGAGGCAACTTTTCCCTTTGGTAATTTTAAAAATGTGTACACAGTTTTCTGAGGTAAACCAAGGAGCAGAGACTGACTTGGCCTCAGCTTTGCGCAGTACATTTGCAAAGCCAACAGCAGGATATCTGGTGTTATTTCAGCTACCAAATAGCTATCTGGATCCAATTAAATGACAGGGTGTTGGCAATAACTGGTGCTGAGGAATAAGCCTGTTAAATGTGCCTTATCTGCACATTTTAGAGGCAGCTCGCTGTTGGTCTGGCTTCCCCAGCTGGTTTCCAACCTCTGTTATTCCATTGTACTTTCTTTAATGATCTCCTACGCTCAATAAGTGCAAAGCATTCATCCACTGTCTCTGTAATATAGAAGCTTGAGCTAGGGATTCCAACCTTTTCTGGCCATATTGATGCCAAACCATATCAGGTTGTTAGTTAACTACACCCAAGTTTCAGCAGAAATTATCGAAACAGAAAAGAAAGCATGTGATATTCATCATTAACCTCTCGTCTTTGAGGATCTCTAACTTATGGGAGCAGTATTAATAAGAACAGAACATACAACGCTTAGAGGGGAGATCATTGTAAACCAGCACTGACGGAAGTCTCAATCTCTCAACAATTTAAAAAAAAAAGGTTGCTCAGTATCCTTTCACTACTGGTACAAGGCACTTTGCTTGTTTTTGGACTTCATGCAGATTCATATCAAATTATTAAATTCAGGGGCAGAACGGGAGCTACAATATCTGTGCAGACAAATTGTACTAAAATAAGCCAAGATTTTCCAAATCAGAAAAGTTAGCTTGAACACTGCTGTCAAGAGTTCACTGCAGAAATTCCCTCAGTCCTCATTGGGAAAAAAAACAAAGCTGAATTCACTGAGGTTTCATGTATATCTCACAAGCAGGTCTAAGGTAGCCAGCAAATACATTCCAATTGTAAAAAAAAACAGAAAATGCTGGAAAAACTCAGCAGGTCTGACAGCATCTGTGGAGAGAGAAACAGAGTTAACGTTTCGAGTCCATATGCCTCTTCTTCAGAGCTAAAGAGAAGTAGAAACGTGATGAAATTTATACTGTTTAAGGGGAGTGGAGCAAGTGAAGCTGGATAGAAGGCCAGCGATAGGTGGGGGCAAAGGAGAGATTGACAAAGATGTCATGAACAAAAAGACAAAGGAGTGTTGATGATAGTGGCACTGGCTAAAGGAGGTGCTGATGGTGGCATTAAGGTAAGAAAGCAGAATGTGGTAATAGCAGGACAAGAGTAAGCACTCTGGAAAGAACACGAATAGGTGACAGATGGCCCTTGTAGGGGTGGGGTGGCAGGAGGGGATGGTGGTGGGAAAAAAGATCGAAAATAGGATAAAAGGTGGGGATTAAACAATGAATAAAAATGAAAATAAATAGAAATAAAAATGACTGGATAAAAAAATAAAAATTTTAAAAAATAAAAACGAATTTTGAAAAAAGGGGAAAACAAAAGGGGTGAGGATGGAAGACAGAGTTCATGGTCTGAAGTTGTTAAACTCAATGTTAAATCAATGTTAAGTTTTGCTTTTACATTCCAATTGAACCTGGACTGCCACATAAGCATTCAGTCATCTAATACCACAGACTGGCCACCAAGTTTAACCTGGTACAGTTTAAAAAATACCAATGGCCCTTTTATAATCTGCCCCAAAATTGGAAGCACCAATCATCACTTTTATCATTTAATCACTCTTGCTCTCCACCCCATTACTGATCTTTCCCTTTAGGTCTTTTCCCTGGTCCCTGTACTTGCTTAAAAGCTGCTCATCTCTAATATCTTCCTGTTCGTTAACCTGAAACATTAGCTCAGATTCTCTCTCCACAGATGCTGCAACTAGCATCAAAGGTTCATATCATGTGGTGGCTGGATTTGTGGCAAAAAGGAATATCTTACCTCGTTCAAGAGATTTGTTGATCCCTCCTGCTGATAGTGGACCATTGTGAAAATTAGTCAGGCTGTCTCTTCTACCGACTGACCTGACGTTGCCATGGTAACGACTGACCAAGATCTGCCTTAGAGCTTCACCCTTCGTAAGGCAAAACAATGTGTTAGACAAGCGGTGAGTACAGACCTTTGAGAGCGTGAGCAGGTGTAATTGTAAACCATTTACAACAAAAGAAAAGCCAACATTAGCAAGAATTCATATTGTTTAGAATGACTTGACAACATGCTGAAGCACTTCGAGCTCTTGATGAACACAAAGTAAATCTCACCAAAATCTACATGTCTATTGATGGGAAGCACCTCTACCTGTCAATGTAACCACAAAAGATGACTCAGCAATAACCAAATTAAAACATGAGTATTGTTGGGGACAGGGAGTGGGCAAGAACACAGGTGGCTTGGACAGAAGCATATGTAGGGCTGCCAGATACTGAGATTCAAGGCCAATGCCTGTCCCACCTCCAAGTTGCCCTCTTGTTGCTGCATGATAGATGGCAAGGTAAAGCATTGTGTTTTGGGAGATACATTCCTATGCTCGAATTTGCCAAAATGGGCCTGGCAAAAAGTTTTCCACTTCAAATTTGTGCACCAACTTACCATGGAAAAGCAAGAGAATGTTTATGGAGATATTCTTCAGGACAGGAAAAGTGAGATGACAAGTTTGATTTCTAACCCCATATCCACTCCACCACCAAAACCTCTTATTTCCACCTCCATAATACTGCCCATCTTCACCTCTTTGCTGCCTGTGACCAAAACTTCTTTGCTACCTCTATTGACAACACTTCCAAGGGCCTCCTGGCTGGCCTCTGATCTACTACCCTCCATAAACTTGAGGTTCATTCAAAACTCTGCCACCCATATTCTAACTCTCAAAATCCTGTTCACAAATCATCCCCTGTGCTCCCTAACCTACACTGGTTCTTGGTCCTGCAACCATCAATTTTAAAATTCTTACCTTGGTGTTCGAATCCCTTCATAGCCTCATCACTCCCTCTGTAACCTTTTCAGTCCTCTGAGGACTCTATTCTTACAATTCTGGCTTCTAATGCATCCCCAATTTCCTTCATTTTACTGTTAATGGTCATGCCTTCAGCTGCTGAGACTCTAAAATGTAGAGTTCCTTGCCTACATGCTTCTACCTCATGGTCCTCTCCTCCATGACGCTGCTTCTTAAAGCCTGCTTCTTTGACCAATCTTTTGGTCTCCTGTATAATTCTCTGCAGCTTGGTGCCAAATTTTGTTTGATAATGCTCCTTTGAAGCCCCTACATTAAAGGTGAGTTTTGTTCATTTTGTTAAGGGGTTTGGGGTGACTGCATTTATAGAAAGATGTCACAGTCCTACGAAGAGGATGACATTCAATCTTGCACCAGTCATGCAAACCATTAGATCTCCATGTCGGATACAAAGGTTCATACGGAAGATGTCCACCCACAGTTCTTTGGATTGAAACAGTAATAGAAGGGACCAAGCTGAAATGAGCCAAGTATTAAAGGGATGGCTAAAGAGGACACTGAAGTTCAAAGAGCTTCAGCATACAGCCCTGCACACACCTTTCAAGAGAATACTGAACAAAGTTGTAAGTAAAAGAGATCCAGCCATGAGAATGAGGAAGACTATAATCATTGTTAATAAATGCTCCTTCATTTATCTTCTCTTTGTATTATTTCCATCATAAAACACAAAGCAGGTATTTACAGTCCATCTTGGAGCAATGCTGCAACAATGAGCTTGATTTTCATCGTAATATCAAGACTACAACGTTTCGTTGAACCATAAAAGTTGCCTGCAGATGGCATCAAGAGAAATTCTTTGCATATTTGCTAATGAAGTAATGAATATGCTTCAGCCTTTCCTGGTGGCTCAGCATCAGAAGTTACATTTAAAAAAACGTCAACTTCAAGCTTACGTTTAACAATTGGCTCCTATACCAAACGATCATCAAAAGTCTCTCTCTTGACAGCTCAGCGAGTAAATGCACCATGGGGTTTGATGCTCAGTAGTAGTAACCAGGAAATTCTCAGGCTCACTTATTAGTCTGTGCTGATCTTAGCTAGAGATGCTAAGGTTTACTTCAGTGAGCCAGAGGGGGAAGATTGGAAAGGGGCAAATAGCAGCACATTGCAAAAATTAGCTTTCCAATTACTCCCTACTATGTCAAGTGATCCTTGCTAGAATGCACTCATGTGCAAACCTTAGATGAGAATAAAGTTACTCCCACTGTTAAAGTTCAACGACACTCGCTGCCTGGCTTCACCAATAAGGAACAGCCACTTTGAGGTGGTTTCATAGGGCTGGCAGCGGCTGTAAAGGAGTATCCAAAGCACACCTCACTACCTTCAGGAGGCAACGTAGTGCTTATGTTAATGAACTTGGACCGTAGAGAATGCGAGTTCAATTCCCCCTGATGATCTTTCAATTCAGTTAGAAAATAAATCTGAAAATGAAAAGCTGGTACCAGTAAAAGTAATCAAGGAAATGTCAGATTGTTGCTGAAAACCCAAAGTTACATCAACGCAATCTTCCACCCTTACCTGGATCTGGCCCAGTTGTGACTCCAGTCCCAACAACATTGACTCTTACCTGCTGTCTGGAGTAGCCTAGCAAGTCACTCTATCCAAACCACTACAAAACACAAGCTGTGGTGGTTTCAAAAGGCAATCTCCCACCTTCTCAGGGCAAGAGGGGATGGGCAGAAAGTGTCAACCTTGCTAATAATGCCCATATCTCAAAAATAAACAACATAATGGGGACTAGGGAAATATAGAGCTGCCTAAAGCAGCTGACATCCTTGTTTCAATCTAAATAGAGCACAAAGTCCTTCCAAACAACAGAAATATCCAACTTTATCTGAACAAAAAATTGGCTGGTAACATTTAGTCACGTCAGTTTACAGAATATTGCTCATGTTGTTAGGCAGCCTTACCGGAACGTTTAATAAAAGTTGTTCTACCAGAGCTTGAAACTCAAACTCTACGGTAGAACTGAAAGAAAGTAGCGCCACATCTCAACCAAGAATTGGAAAAACAAGGGTGAAATACAGAGGCACACAAAACGACTCAACTTTCCATGAAATTCAAGGATCAAGTGAGGCCAAAACAGGCTACCAGCTATAATTACCAGTAAATGCAGGTAGCTGGTACATCACATCTTAATCCGTTCATGTTGGCAATTAAGCTTATGTTAAGTTTATGCTAGTATAGAAAGGGAACACTTCTCAATACTAGTAAGGCTCCTGCACCTGATTGGGCAAAATCCCTGTGAGGCCAAAGTTGCTCCTCTCTGATGCAAAACTAGCAAGAATTAAGCCAGATCCATCACCTATCAACTGTGACATGAGTCAAGATGTCTACAAGGAATCTCCAATGGGACAACTGGAATAGGATCCAACAGGTCAGGAAACCAGCTTTTCCTTACTTTTAATGAGGGGGGGCGGGGGGGAGATCAGGAGCGATGTGATTGCACCAAGGGTTCTAGCCCCGGTTGTGACACTTGCCATATTTCATTTATAAGGAGACCATCAACAGAGAAATCCATGCCATAAGAACTGAAAATATGTGACACTGTTATGATAAAAACTGTGAATGAGATTGGAATGTGAGAACAAATCTTGAGGCACCTGAAGACACCAGAAAGTCCAGGATACGGTCCCGTGCCACAGCAGTATTCAAATAATAACCAAATTATTCAAAAGATCCAAGACTCAAATATTTAGCTGGAAAGGTGAAAGTCAACATATCCATTTTGCAAGACTCAAGATGGATCCATAAAGGACTAATCAAAAGTCACCATTGGCCTTGACTTTCTCAGTGGAGAGTTTTGCAGAAGCTGTGCCACGAAAATTGACACAAAAGGGCACGAAACAATGAGAGAAGTTATAACATTGCACAAAGATCTAACAAGCAGTGACAAAACAAGAAGCTGGAAGACTTTTTGCTGGAGTCAAACAGTGGAACTGTTGTCCACAAAGGGAGGGGTGAGGAAGGAAAATGGGGAGAATCTACAACAGTACACAGTACCCGCGATGTCCGACAACTTGCCACTTTGAGCAGTGGCTTGAATGAGATGGAAAAATCAATGAGCAAAAACTGGACTTCTCAATTAAACAACTTTATTCAACTCTGCGGCCTAATAAGTCAGTGCATTGATGGATCTATAAACCATCATAATTTGAAGATTTCTTGCAATATTTTCATTGGGGACTTAACAGTTTTTATTAGACATGTCCAAAAATAAACTAAGTTCAATACAACAACTGACTTGTTCAATATGACTAATAACAAAAACATCTTGTATTTATATAGCTCCTTTAACATAATAATCTCAAGATCCTTCACAGGAGCATTATAAAACAAAATTTGACAGTCACATAATGAGATATTATGGCAAATAACCAAGAGTTTAGTCAAGGTGGTAGATTTTAAAGGAGGGTCTTAAAAGGAGGAAGGGGAGGGAGAGAGGAAGGAGGAGTTCCAGAGCTTAGGGGTTAGGCAGCTGGAGGCACAGCCACCAAAAGTGGAGTGATTAAAATCAGGGACGCTCAAGAAACCAGAATAAGAGGAGTGCAGACATCTTGGAGGGCTGTGGGGTTGGAGGAGATTAGCGAGAGTGTGCGAGAGAGTGAGCATGAGAGAACGCGCGAGAGCGAGCAAGCGCGCGACAGAGTGCGAGAGCGAGAGAAGGCGAGAGCGAGCGCGACAGGGAGCGAGCGAGAGCGAGCGCGACAGGGAGCGAGCGAGCGAGAGCGAACGCGACAGGGAGCGAGCGAGCGAGAGCGTACGCGACAGGGAGCGAGCGAGCGAGAGCGTACGCGACAGGGAGCGAGCGAGCGAGAGCGTACGCGACAGGGAGCGAGCGAGCGAGAGCGTACGCGACAGGGAGCGAGCGAGCGAGAGCGTACGCGACAGGGAGCGAGCGAGCGAGAGCGTACGAGACAGGGAGCGAGCGAGAGCGTACGAGACAGGGAGCGAGCGAGCGAGAGCGTACGAGACAGGGAGCGAGCGAGCGAGAGCGTACGAGACAGGGAGCGAGCGAGCGAGAGCGTACGAGACAGGGAGCGAGCGAGCGAGAGCGTACGAGACAGGGAGCGAGCGAGCGAGAGCGTACGAGACAGGGAGCGAGCGAGCGAGAGCGTACGAGACAGGGAGCGAGCGAGCGAGAGCGTACGAGACAGGGAGCGAGCGAGCGAGAGCGTACGAGACAGGGAGCGAGCGAGCGAGAGCGTACGAGACAGGGAGCGAGCGAGCGAGAGCGTACGAGACAGGGAGCGAGCGAGCGAGAGCGTACGAGACAGGGAGCGAGCGAGCGAGAGCGTACGAGACAGGGAGCGAGCGAGCGAGAGCGTACGAGACAGGGAGCGAGCGAGCGAGAGCGTACGAGACAGGGAGCGAGCGAGCGAGAGCGTACGAGACAGGGAGCGAGCGAGCGAGAGCGTACGAGACAGGGAGCGAGCGAGCGAGAGCGTACGAGACAGGGAGCGAGCGAGCGAGAGCGTACGAGACAGGGAGCGAGCGAGCGAGAGCGTACGAGACAGGGAGCGAGCGAGCGAGAGCGTACGAGACAGGGAGCGAGCGAGCGAGAGCGTACGAGACAGGGAGCGAGCGAGCGAGAGCGTACGAGACAGGGAGCGAGCGAGCGAGAGCGAACGCGACAGGGAGCGAGCGAGCGAGAGCGAACGCGACAGGGAGCGAGCGAGAGCGAACGCGACAGGGAGCGAACGAGCGAGAGCGAACGCGACAGGGAGCGAGCGAGCGAGAGCGAGCGCGACAGGGAGCGAGCGCGACAGGGAGCGAGCGCGACAGGGAGCGAGCGCGACAGGGAGCGAGCGCGACAGGGAGCGAGCGCGACAGGGAGCGAGCGCGACAGGGAGCGAGCGCGACAGGGAGCGAGCGCGACAGGGAGCGAGCGCGACAGGGAGCGAGCGCGACAGGGAGCGAGCGCGACAGGGAGCGAGCGCGACAGGGAGCGAGCGCGACAGGGAGCGAGCGCGAGCGAGCGCGACAGGGAGCGAGCGCGAGCGAGCGCGACAGGGAGCGAGCGCGAGCGAGCGCGACAGGGAGCGAGCGCGAGCGAGCGCGACAGGGAGCGAGCGCGAGCGAGCGCGACAGGGAGCGAGCGCGACAGGGAGCGAGCGCGAGCGAGCGCGACAGGGAGCGAGCGCGAGACCGAGCGCGACAGGGAGCGAGCGCGAGACCGAGCGCGACAGGGAGCGAGCGCGAGACCGAGCGCGACAGGGAGCGAGCGCGAGACCGAGCGCGACAGGGAGCGAGCGCGAGACCGAGCGCGACAGGGAGCGAGAGCGAGACCGAGCGCGACAGGGAGCGAGAGCGAGAGCGAGCGCGACAGGGAGCGAGAGCGAGAGCGAGAGCGACAGGGAGCGAGAGCGAGAGCGAGCGCGACAGGGAGCGAGAGCGAGAGCGAGCGCGACAGGGAGCGAGAGCGAGAGCGAGCGCGACAGGGAGCGAGAGCGAGAGCGAGCGCGACAGGGAGCGAGAGCGAGAGCGAGCGCGACAGGGAGCGAGAGCGAGAGCGAGCGCGACAGGGAGCGAGAGCGAGAGCGAGCGCGACAGGGAGCGAGAGCGAGAGCGAGCGCGACAGGGAGCGAGAGCGAGAGCGAGCGCGACAGGGAGCGAGAGCGAGAGCGAGCGCGACAGGGAGCGAGAGCGAGAGCGAGCGCGACAGGGAGCGAGAGCGAGAGCGAGCGCGACAGGGAGCGAGAGCGAGAGCGAGCGCGACAGGGAGCGAGAGCGAGAGCGAGCGCGACAGGGAGCGAGAGCGAGAGCGAGCGCGACTGGGAGCGAGAGCGAGAGCGAGCGCGACTGGGAGCGAGAGCGAGAGCGAGCGAGAGCGAGAGCGAGCGCGACAGAGAGCGAGCGCGACAGAGAGCGAGCGCGACAGAGAGCGAGCGCGACAGAGAGCGAGCGCGACAGAGAGCGAGCGCGACAGAGAGCGAGCGCGACAGAGAGCGAGCGCGACAGAGAGCGAGCGCGACAGAGAGCGAGCGCGACAGAGAGCGAGCGCGACAGAGAGCGAGCGCGACAGAGAGCGAGCGCGACAGAGAGCGAGCGCGACAGAGAGCGAGCGCGACAGAGAGCGAGCGCGACAGAGAGCGAGCGCGACAGAGAGGGAGAGCGACAGAGAGGGAGAGCGACAGAGAGCGAGAGCGACAGAGCGAGAGCGAGAGCGACAGAGCGAGAGCGAGAGCGACAGAGCGAGAGCGAGAGCGACAGAGAGCGAGAGCGAGAGCGAGAGCGACAGAGAGCGAGAGCGACAGAGAGCGAGAGCGACAGAGAGCGAGAGCGACAGAGAGCGAGAGCGAGAGCGACAGAGAGCGAGAGCGAGAGCGAGAGCGACAGAGAGCGAGAGCGAGAGCGAGAGCGACAGAGAGCGAGAGCGAGAGCGACAGAGAGCGAGAGCGAGAGCGACAGAGAGCGAGAGCGAGAGCGACAGAGAGCGAGAGCGAGAGCGACAGAGAGCGAGAGCGAGAGCGACAGAGAGCGAGAGCGAGAGCGACAGAGAGCGAGAGCGAGAGCGAGAGCGACAGAGAGCGAGAGCGAGAGCGACAGAGAGCGAGAGCGAGAGCGACAGAGAGCGAGAGCGAGAGCGAGAGCGACAGAGAGCGAGAGCGAGAGCGACAGAGAGCGAGAGCGAGAGCGAGCGCGACAGAGAGCGAGAGCGAGAGCGAGCGCGACAGAGAGCGAGAGCGAGAGCGAGCGCGACAGAGAGCGAGAGCGAGAGCGAGCGCGACAGAGAGCGAGAGCGAGCGCGACAGAGAGCGAGAGCGAGCGCGACAGAGAGCGAGAGCGAGCGCGACAGAGAGCGAGAGCGAGCGCGACAGAGAGCGAGAGCGAGCGCGACAGAGAGCGAGAGCGAGCGCGACAGAGAGCGAGAGCGAGCGCGACAGAGAGCGAGAGCGAGCGCGACAGAGAGCGAGAGCGAGCGCGACAGAGAGCGAGAGCGAGCGCGACAGAGAGCGAGAGCGAGCGCGACAGAGAGCGAGAGCGAGCGCGACAGAGAGCGAGAGCGAGCGCGACAGAGAGCGAGAGCGAGCGCGACAGAGAGCGAGAGCGAGCGCGACAGAGAGCGAGAGCGAGCGCGACAGAGAGCGAGAGCGAGCGCGACAGAGAGCGAGAGCGAGCGCGACAGAGAGCGAGAGCGAGCGCGACAGAGAGCGAGAGCGAGCGCGACAGAGAGCGAGAGCGAGCGCGACAGAGAGCGAGAGCGAGCGCGACAGAGAGCGAGAGCGAGCGCGACAGAGAGCGAGAGCGAGCGCGACAGAGAGCGAGAGCGAGCGCGACAGAGAGCGAGAGCGAGCGCGACAGAGAGCGCGAGCGACAGAGAGCGCGAGCGACAGAGAGCGCGAGCGACAGAGAGCGCGAGCGACAGAGAGCGCGAGCGACAGAGAGCGCGAGCGACAGAGAGCGCGAGCGACAGAGAGCGAGAGCGACAGAGAGCGAGAGCGACAGAGAGCGAGAGCGACAGAGAGCGAGAGCGACAGAGAGCGAGAGAGAGCGAAAGCGAGAGAGAGCGAGAGCGAGCGCGACAGAGCGCGAGCGCGACAGAGCGCGAGAGCGACAGAGAGCGAGAGCGACAGAGAGCGAGAGCGACAGAGAGCGAGAGCGACAGAGAGCGAGAGCGACAGAGAGCGAGAGCGACAGAGAGCGAGAGCGACAGAGAGCGAGAGCGACAGAGAGCGAGAGCGACAGAGAGCGAGAGCGAGCGCGACAGAGAGCGAGAGCGAGCGCGACAGAGAGCGAGAGCGACAGAGAGCGAGAGCGAGCGCGACAGAGAGCGAGAGCGAGCGCGACAGAGAGCGAGAGCGAGCGCGACAGAGAGCGAGAGCGAGCGCGACAGAGAGCGAGAGCGAGCGCGACAGAGAGCGAGCGCGAGCGCGACAGAGAGAGCGAGCGCGAGCGCGACAGAGAGAGCGAGCGCGAGCTCGACAGAGAGAGCGAGCGCGAGCTCGACAGAGAGAGCGAGCGCGAGCGCGACAGAGAGAGCGAGCGCGAGCTCGACAGAGAGAGCGAGCGCGAGCTCGACAGAGAGAGCGAGCGCGAGCTCGACAGAGAGAGCGAGCGCGAGCTCGACAGAGAGAGCGCGAGAGCGAGCGCGACAGAGAGAGCGCGAGAGCGAGCGCGACAGAGAGAGCGCGAGAGCGAGCGCGACAGAGAGAGCGCGAGAGCGAGCGCGACAGAGAGAGCGCGAGAGCCAGAGAGAGCGAGCGAGCGCGAGAGCCAGAGAGAGCGAGCGAGCGCGAGAGCCAGAGAGAGCGAGCGAGCGCGAGAGCCAGAGAGAGCGAGCGAGCGCGAGAGCCAGAGAGAGCGAGCGAGCGCGAGAGCCAGAGAGAGCGAGCGAGCGCGAGAGCCAGAGAGAGCGAGCGAGCGCGAGAGCCAGAGAGAGCGAGCGAGCGCGAGAGCCAGAGAGAGCGAGCGAGCGCGAGAGCCAGAGAGATCGAGCGAGCGCGAGAGCCAGAGAGAGCGAGCGAGCGCGAGAGCCAGAGAGAGCGAGCGAGCGCGAGAGCCAGAGAGAGCGAGCGAGCGCGAGAGCCAGAGAGAGCGAGCGAGCGCGAGAGCCAGAGAGAGCGAGCGAGCGCCAGAGAGAGCGAGCGAGCGCGAGAGAGCCAGAGAGAAAGAGCGAGCGCGAGAGCGAGCGCGAGAGAGCGAGCGCGAGAGAGCGAGCGCGAGAGAGCGAGCGCGAGAGAGCGAGCGCGAGAGAGCGAGCGCGAGAGAGCGAGCGCGAGAGAGCGAGCGCGACAGGGAGCGAGCGCGACAGGGAGCGAGCGCGACAGGGAGCGAGCGCGACAGGGAGCGAGCGCGACAGGGAGCGAGCGCGACAGAGAGCGAGCGCGACAGAGAGCGAGCGCGACAGAGAGCGAGCGCGACAGAGAGCGAGCGCGACAGAGAGCGAGCGCGACAGAGAGCGAGCGCGAGAGCGAGCGAGAGCTAGCGCGAGAGAAAGCGAGAGCTAGCGCGACAGAGCGAGCGCGAGCGCGACAGGGAGCGAGAGCGAGCGCGACAGGGAGCGAGAGCGAGCGCGACAGGGAGCGAGAGCGAGCGCGACAGGGAGCGAGAGCGAGCGCGACAGGGAGCGAGAGCGAGCGCGACAGGGAGCGAGAGCGAGCGCGACAGGGAGCGAGAGCGAGCGCGACAGGGAGCGAGAGCGAGCGCGACAGGGAGCGAGAGCGAGCGCGACAGGGAGCGAGCGCGAGCGCGACAGGGAGCGAGCGCGAGAGGGAGCGAGAGCGAGCGCGAGAGGGAGCGAGAGCGAGCGCGAGAGGGAGCGAGCGCGAGCGCGACAGGGAGCGAGCGCGAGCGCGACAGGGAGCGAGCGCGAGCGCGACAGGGAGCGAGCGCGAGCGCGACAGGGAGCGAGCGCGAGCGCGACAGGGAGCGAGCGCGAGCGCGACAGGGAGCGAGCGCGACAGGGAGCGAGCGCGACAGGGAGCGAGCGCGACAGGGAGCGAGCGCGAGAGGGAGCGAGCGCGAGAGGGAGCGAGCGCGACAGGGAGCGAGCGCGACAGGGAGCGAGCGCGACAGGGAGCGAGCGCGACAGGGAGCGAGCGCGACAGGGAGCGAGCGCGACAGGGAGCGAGCGCGACAGGGAGCGAGCGCGACAGGGAGCGAGCGCGACAGGGAGCGAGCGCGACAGGGAGCGAGCGCGACAGGGAGCGAGCGCGACAGGGAGCGAGCGCGACAGGGAGCGAGCGCGACAGGGAGCGAGAGCGAGCGCGACAGGGAGCGAGAGCGAGCGCGACAGAGAGCGAGAGCGAGCGCGACAGAGAGCGAGAGCGAGCGCGACAGAGAGCGAGAGCGAGCGCGACAGAGAGCGAGAGCGAGCGCGAGAGAGCGAGAGCGAGCGCGACAGAGAGCGAGAGCGAGCGCGACAGAGAGCGAGAGCGAGCGCGACAGAGAGCGAGAGCGAGCGCGACAGAGAGCGAGAGCGAGCGCGACAGAGAGCGAGAGCGAGCGCGACAGAGAGCGAGAGCGAGCGCGACAGAGAGCGAGAGCGAGCGCGACAGAGAGCGAGAGCGAGCGCGACAGAGAGCGAGAGCGAGCGCGACAGAGAGCGAGAGCGAGCGCGACAGAGAGCGAGAGCGAGCGCGACAGAGAGCGAGAGCGAGAGCGACAGAGAGCGAGAGCGAGCGCGACAGAGAGCGAGAGCGAGCGCGACAGAGAGCGAGAGCGAGCGCGACAGAGAGCGAGAGCGAGAGCGACAGAGAGCGAGAGCGAGAGCGAGAGCGAGCGCGACAGAGAGCGAGAGCGAGCGCGACAGAGAGAGAGCGAGCGCGACAGAGAGAGAGCGAGCGCGACAGAGAGCGAGAGCGAGCGCGACAGAGAGCGAGAGCGAGCGCGACAGAGAGCGAGAGCGAGAGCGAGAGAGAGCGAGAGCGAGCGAGAGCGAGAGAGAGCGAGAGCGAGAGAGAGCGAGAGCGAGAGAGAGCGAGAGCGAGAGAGAGCGAGAGCGAGAGCGAGAGAGAGCGAGCGCGACAGAGAGCGAGCGCGACAGAGAGCGAGCGCGACAGAGAGCGAGCGCGACAGAGAGCGAGCGCGACAGAGAGCGAGCGCGACAGAGCGCGAGCGCGAGAGAGCGCGAGCGCGAGAGAGCGAGCGCGAGAGCGAGAGCGCGAGAGAGAGAGCGCGAGAGAGAGAGCGCGAGAGAGAGAGCGCGAGAGAGAGAGCGCGAGAGAGAAAGCTAGCGCGAGAGAGAAAGCTAGCGCGAGAGAGAAAGCTAGCGCGAGAGAGAAAGCTAGCGCGAGAGAGCGAGAGAGAGAGCGCGAGAGAGCGCGAGAGAGCGAGCGAGCGCGAGAGAGCGAGCGAGCGCGAGAGAGCGAGCGAGCGCGAGCGAGCGCGAGAGAGCGCGAGCGAGCGCGAGAGAGCGCGAGAGAGCGCGAGCGAGCGCGAGAGAGCGAGAGCGAGCGCGAGAGAGCGAGAGCGAGCGCGAGAGAGCGAGAGCGAGCGCGAGTGAGATCGAGAGCGAGCGCGAGTGAGATCGAGAGCGAGCGCGAGTGAGATCGAGAGCGAGCGCGAGTGAGATCGAGAGCGAGCGCGAGTGAGATCGAGAGCGAGCGCGAGTGAGATCGAGAGCGAGCGCGAGTGAGATCGAGAGCGAGCGCGAGTGAGATCGAGAGCGAGCGCGAGTGAGATCGAGAGCGAGCGCGAGTGAGATCGAGAGCGAGCGCGAGTGAGATCGAGAGCGAGCGCGAGAGATCGAGATCGAGCGCGAGAGATCGAGATCGAGCGCGAGAGAGAGATCGAGCGCGAGAGAGAGATCGAGCGCGAGAGAGAGATCGAGCGCGAGAGAGAGATCGAGCGCGAGAGAGAGATCGAGCGCGAGAGAGAGATCGAGCGCGAGAGAGAGATCGAGCGCGCCAGAGAGAGAGCGCGCCAGAGAGAGAGCGCGCCAGAGAGAGAGCGCGCCAGAGAGAGAGCGCGCCAGAGAGAGAGCGCGCCAGAGAGAGCGCGAGAGAGAGCGCGAGAGAGAGAGCGCGCGAGAGAGCGCGCGCGAGAGAGAGCGCGAGAGAGAGAGCGCGAGAGAGAGAGCGCGAGAGAGAGAGCGCAAGAGAGAGAGAGAGCGCAAGAGAGAGAGAGAGCGCAAGAGAGAGAGAGAGCGCAAGAGAGAGAGCGCAAGAGAGAGAGCGCAAGAGAGAGAGCGCAAGAGAGAGCGCAAGAGAGAGAGAGTGCGCAAGAGAGAGAGTGCGCAAGAGAGAGAGTGCGCAAGAGAGAGAGTGCGCAAGAGAGAGAGAGTGCGCAAGAGAGAGAGAGTGCGCAAGAGAGAGAGAGTGCGCAAGAGAGAGAGAGTGCGCAAGAGAGAGAGAGTGCTCAAGAGAGAGAGAGTGCGCAAGAGAAAGAGAGAGAGAGAGAGCGAGAGAGAGCACTAGAGAGAGAGAGGCATGAGGCCATGAAGGGATTTAAAAACCAAGGATGAGAATTTTAAAATCTAAGTGTTGTTTAACTGGAAGCCAACGTAGGTCAGCGAGCACAGGGGTGATGGGTGAACAGGATTTGGGTGCGAGAAAGGGCACAGACTGCAGAGTTTTGGTTGATTGAGAGTCTGAAGGGTAGAACATGGGAAGCCATCCAGTACCGCATGCCTTACTGTTTAGGAAATCGGATTCGTCGAGTGAGGTGATGTGGTAGAGGTGGATGTAATGCAAAACTCCAACTTTGAACGTTTACAGTCAACTTGCAGATATCCTGATTCCCACTGCTTTTCTGGTGTATTGTCACTGTTTATTAAAAAAAAAGCAACTTGGCATGCAGTGTTTTCAATGTGCAGCTGAATGAATTGAGAGTGGAAATATAGTACATGCTCATACAGTATCAACCCCATCTTCAATGGTAAATGGGACAGGGCATATAATGAGTGCCCACTCTTATACTATCAGCTTTGGGCTACTGGCTAACTTGAAAGTTGACCCCATAATTTTCATGGTTTAAAAAAATAATTGATTATCTTTCTCTCAATGGCACAAACTTAGGGCAAACTTTTCTGCTCTTTAGCTGCTGGCCAGGTGGTTATTAACATTTCCTGCATATACAAAAGGCACCAATCAGGTTTTCTGGATCTGCAAAATAAATGGCTGTAACTTTGTGATCTTGCCGTGCAAATCAGAAAACATACCTGGTGAAAGGAGGGAATGATAACTGTTAAATCAGAAATCTTTTAAAATATACTTCAGTCAATATATAAATTCTGTTCTCATTCTACAAGGAGTAAGACAGTCTTGAATTTCAAATACTTCTCCATGTCTTCTAAGTAAGTTTAAAAAAATCAAGCTGATTTAGGTACAGGGAGATCAGAGAGAAAAGCAACACGGCAAAATGTAAAGTCACCAATATATTAACCTCAAGGGTAAGTTTCAAAGCAATCAATTCTCAGTTGCAATACCCGCTGAGGCTGCTGTTAATCACAACACACAAACAGTACATTTCTTGACTTTTCGACCAAAGTGTGTCATTTTTCAAAAGTCCATAGTCCAACAATAAAGCTGGCAGCACATGTTCAGTGGAATATTAACCATGATGCATGCGTAGCAATCTACTTCGCCTGACATATAGCAACAGAAAATCCCTAATACTCCAACATAATTGCTCCAACATAATTACCCAAGTATCATTAATAGTACCCAGTGAACCAATCAAGCTCCACCATGTAACTATCTTGGGATGCAGACAGGACACGTTGGGCTGAAAGCCTCCGGTAATCAATTGGATTGAAGGGAAGTTAAGAATTCTACTCCAAATGGGATCCGAAACCAGAAATATTTCAACAATAGTGAAATCAAATTGATATTATCATGGCCAAAAGGTTATACACAATGAATATATTAACTGAGCAACATCTTCCATGTCTTCAAATCAATGAAACTGAAAAAGATCAATTTCCACCATTAAATAACTGTCTCACTGTAGCTTTTTAAAAAAAAATTCTTCAACCTTGCGCCACTTCATTCCAAAATACAAAATAATAGAGCTAAACGCCAATAAAGTAATGTTACATAGGGTAAATGGCACAGAAACAGGCCATTCAGCCCAACCAGTCAATGCTGGTGTTTATGCTCCACTCAAGCCTCCTCCCATCTTTCCTCATCTAACTCTACCATCTATTCCCTTCTCCCTCATATGCCTGCCTAACTCCCCTCAGCCACTCCATGGTAGTGAGTTCCACCATTTTTCTAAATTCCCTATTGGGTTTCCTGGCAACTATCTTATATTGATGGCCTCCAGTTATGCTCTTCTCCACAAGAGGAAACATTCTCTGTATCCACTCTATCAAAGCCTTTCATAATTTTAAAGACTTCTATTAGATCACCTCTCAGCTTTCTGCGACCTAGCCTGTCAATCCTTTCCTGATACATATACTCATCCATTTCTGGTATCATCCTTGTAAATCTTCTCAACCCTCTCCAGTGCCTCTATATCCTTTTTAAAATATGGGTGTACAGAACTGCACGCAGTACTCAAACTGTTGTCTAACCAAGGTTCAATACAGATTTTGCATAATGTCCCTACTTTTCAATTCTATTCCTCTCAAAATAAAGCCTGGTGCTTGGTTTACTTTTTTTTTATAAAAGTGGCCTTGCTAACCCGTGACGCAACTTTTAGTGATTGGTCTGGTTGCACTCCGCGATACTTTTGTTCCTCTACCCCAGCTACACTTGCACCTTCCAAGTATTAAGTGGCCTCCCTATTCTTCCTACCAAACCTCACATTTATCTGTGTTAAACTTAATTTGCCAATTGTTAACTCATTCTGAAGTTTATTAATGTTCTCCTGTAACATGATGTGGTCCTCTTCAGTATCGACTATAAATTCCCAACTTGTCTTCTGCAAATTTTGAAATTAAAAAATGCAATATCTAAGTCCAAATCATTCATCTAACTTGTGAATAGCAGTGGTCCCAACACTGATCCCTGTGGATCATCACTACCCACTTTCTGCCATCCTTTTATTCCCATTCTCTGCTTTGTCTTGAAGTCAGCAAGCAATCTTTTTTGCCATTTGTCCCAAGACTCCTCATTCACTGACTTTATTGATTAGTCCATTATGGGGCACTTTATTGCATGCCTTTTGAAAATCCAGATAAATTACATCTACTACATCGCCATTATCTACTCTCCCTGTTACCTCCTCAAAAAAATACAGGGTCAAGCTGGATTTTCTCTTTGAAATCCATGCAGATTATTCATTTTAATATTCCATATTTCTAGATGTTCTTCTATTCTCTCCTTTAGCAAGGATTCCATTATTTTTCCTATCACCGATGTTAAGCTGACTGGTCTATAATTCCCTGGATATGTTCTGTCCCCCTTCTTAAATAAAGGAATTGCATTAGCTATTCAGTCTTCTGGCACTACACTTTTTTTCCAGTGAATTATTAAATATGTTTAGTAATGCCTCTACTATCTCTTCCCTAGATTCTTTTAAAATAAGTGGGTGCAATCCATCCTTACTGGGGGTTTATCCTTTGAGCTTGATTCGTTTCTTCAATACATTCAATTTTTAATTTCTAAAAGCACTCATCCCATTAATCAACGTCACATCTACCTGTTCTATCTCCCGGCTAAGTACTGAAGCAAAATAATGATAAAACATTTCTGTCATCTCACCATCTGTGGTATTATCCTGTCTCTCCCATACCGGTCCTAATTCCATTACAGCCTTTTTTTATTGATGCGCCTATAAAATATTTTATTATTTTCTTTTATGTTGCTTGGTAATTGAGGTTTTTTATATTTATTCTTTTTGTAACAGGACATAGGTCTCGCTGACAAGACCAACATTTCTTGCCCATCCCTAATTGCCATTGAACTGAGTGGCTTGCTAAGCCACTTCAGAGAGCAGTTAAGATTCAACTCCATTAGTGTGGGTCTGGAGTCACACGTAGGCCAGACCAGGTAAGGACGACAGATTTCCTTCCCTAAAGGACATTAGTGAACCAGGTGGGCTTTTATAACAATGATAGTTTCATGATCACCATTATTGAGACTAGCCTTATATTCCAGATTTATTAATTGAATTTAAATTCCACCAGCTGCCATGGTGGATTAGCCTTGGCCTCCGGGTTACTTGTCCAATGACATTACCACAATACCATCAACTCCCCAATAGTTCCTCTTTGCTTTCCTAATTTTTTGTTTTTTTAATTCTTTTTTAATCTCTTTATATTCTCTCTTATCATGCACTCCTCTGCTGTTTATGTACTTAATGTATGCCTCTTTCCTAACCCTCAACTGTTCCCTTATGTCTTTAATCATCCATGGATCCCATTAGTGTAAACTTTGTTCTTTCCTTTTAGAAAAGTATTTTTCCTTGCACTGTTGGACACCATTTTAAATGTTCCTCATTATTGGTTTACATTATTGTTTGTGAATGTTGTTACCATTTTATTTTCCCAAATTCTATTCTCAACCCCTCAAAATCAGCTTTTGCTCCAATCGATTAACCTGCTTTTTGCCATACTTATGTCCTTCTTCATCATTATCTTAAAGTGTACTATATTGTGATCACTATTGCCTAGATGTTTTCCCTACTTTTACTTCTCATCTCCTCTGGTTCATTCTCCATTACTAGATCCAATAGTGATACTTCTCTTGCTGGGCTTTTTAAATATTAGGTTAGAAAGGAATCCATTCAACTTGTGTCTAAGGCTTTTTTTTTAAAAGCATGGTAAATTTGGTGAAAGAAAGGCAGCAGAAATGTGTGTGACATCAACAGAATATTGAAACTAAAAATATAAAAGGTAACATGTCACAATCTGCAATGGAATTCTGCTCTGCCATTTCATTTCTACAGTTTTAAGGAACTACTAATGTTTAAGAAATCACAAGTGTTCTAATATAAAACATATCATGCATATTAAACAATCTTAACAGAGCCTTTTCCAAAGTGCAGCTTGCCTCAAACTAGCATTCACAATCCAGTGTTCTTAAAATATCTACACAGCTCTGTAAACTTCACCTTTGCAATTTATGCTAAATCCTTTTAAGAAAAAAAGTGTCAATCATCTGTTGTTTCATGTTTGAGTAAAATCAGTAGGAAGTTTGAGGCAAAAACTCATCACTGTGTCCTCCTACACAGGATGCTTTCCATGACTATAATCCAAACCCTCCCTTCTCCTTCTCTTTCTCTCCTCCCACTCCTTCCCAAAGAAATGCACACTCTGAATCATTCTATAAACACACAGACAGGATTAGGATTATGTCAGTGAAATGCATTTACTTAAAAGGGTCACATTTTTTGTTCAATGTATATGCAAAGCCATTAATTTGCACGTTCACACATAACCCAATCTCAAACCTTCTTTAAAAATGAAGCATCAAATCACTGCATCTGCCATGCCCTCAAGGGCTGAAGTGTCAGACACCAATTAACTGCAGTCATTTGTTATAATTGTGTCTGGAAAGTAAGTATTTTGGGAATACGATTCCCTTTCTAACTGTATCACACAGAAAAACTTAATCCTGCTTCAGGCACTTTACTGTTTTTTTTTCACATTGAAAAATTGTAATCATATTAAGCATATATTGTTGTAGATTATGTCTATTATCTTCCAAAGCAGACAGTCCATTACTGTAATCTCTAACAAAACTGATTTAATGTGTATAAAGTTGCTCATTTCCAAAACAGGTGCTGAGATTTCCGCCCATCCCGGACTGCCAGGTGTGCTTGTGTAGGTTTACATACCCGTTTCTGATCCTCCAGTTGTTTCTGTGGCAGGTTTTGATCAAGCTCCTGGTAGAAGATAGACATGCAGAAAACAAGATTTTCTTTTCAAGATTGTGTTAATTAACACCAAAGATCTAATGCCTCACACCACTGTCAAGCAAGAGTTAGATACTAAATGCTGCATGCAATTCAGAACAGTATTCCTTCTGCGATAATCATCAATGTTGTTAAGCTGCACCATTTTGTTTCAGTTACATACTTGGGCAAAATACTTAATGGCTTGTGGACAGTTTATTCAATTTGTACAAATGTTTTGACATAAGTAAACTTACGAAGTTAAAAAAAGGGATACTCTCTTAGCAATAGGGGAACGCATGCAGGATGGCAAAAGCAGCAAGCAGAATGCAGATTTTAGCAAAGCACATCACTATATCCAGTCAGTTTTAGTCCTCCCTCCTCCCACAATTTCATGAGTGCACTGCTTAAGTTTGACAGCGAGTTAGACAAATCAAACACCCAGCAGGTTCCAGCACCAATCCTGGAGCAAGTGTTAGCTTTTGCATGAAGGAAATTAGCCTGCAGAGTGATGTCAGGTGGTCACCTTTACTCCCTTCTCTCAGTTGAATAACTCTACAATTTGCTTTATTCATGGAAAATGTGACTTCAACAAGGCCCCAGCACTGCTGCCTACCATATCTGAGATGTACAGAAAATATTTCTCTCACCCCTTTAAGAAGCTATTTCAACTTCTGGATCAGGCATTAATGGAGCAAATAACTCAGGTACGAGACGACAATTTTATACTATCCACTGCATTTCAACTGCAGTGTGCTAGAATTAAAAAGGCAACAACATTTTTGTGCCAAAATCCATCCACACAAAGCCAAATCAACAATCCGGCCACTGAGTCAAAGTGCATGCAAATTTGAGAAATTTAATACATTCACAGTGTTACCAACTCTTCTTTGGGCTAAATTTTCTGTAGCCGAGCTTTGCATTCAGTTTTTCCCCCACAGCCTGCTAGCTCTAGGTTGGCTGAACTCATAGACCTCACCATTTTGGAAGGGCTCTGGGATGCACAGGATGCTTCCATACATATATTTTGTTAAATAAAGCCATAAGAGCTACATTTTTATACACTATATTGGAGGAACGGATAATGGAGTACTATATTATGAGCTAAAAAAATTTTTAGATTCATCTAATTAATTGGATCACGAAACGTCCTGACTCACCTTGTCCTCATTCTCAATGGAATTTTAGAATTCAAGCTGTAAGCTCTGAATTCTGTACGCCTGCTTCAGGATAGAATCATAGAATCCTACAGTTCAGGAGGCCAATTTTTAAAAAAAAATTATTTCATGGGATGTGACAAGGTTAGCATTTACTGCCCATTCCTAATTGCCGTTGAACTGAGTGGCTTGTTCGGCCATTGCAGCGGGCAGTCAAGAGTCACCCATGTTGATTTGGAGTCACATGTAGGCCAGACCAGGTAAGGATGGCAGATTTCCTTCCCTAAAGGACATCAGTGAACCAGGTTTTTAAGGACAATGAAACATGGTTTCATGGTTCACCATTACTGGAACTAGCTTTTAATTCAATTTCACATTATTAATCAAATTTAAATTGCACTCTGCCGTGGTGGAATTTGAACCCTTGTCCCCAGACCATTAAGCCTGGGCCTCTGGATTACCAGTCCCATGCCTTTACTGTTCTGCCACCTAGGCTGATCCTTTGAATGAGCTATGTAATTAGATCCCCTCCTCGCCTCTTTGCACATAGCCCTACACATTCTTCAGCTGAGTTTACATCCATCTCCCTTAAAATTAATGTTGAATCTGCTTCCACTACCTTTTCAGATAGCGCATTCCAGATCGTCATCTGTGTCTTGAGACTGTAGCTATACTGCTTTAAATCCAGTTGCAGCACAACGTTCGCAGCTGGCAAGTTATACTGCAGACTGTGCACTGCCTACCAGGAAAGGGCTCTGCGTGTGACTTTACTCTGCTGTGGGCTTTTTAAAAACATCTTGACAGAAGAACACTGGAACAGCCTTCTTGCTTCCAACACTTGTAGACCTAGGAATGGGCTATTCAGCCCCTCAAGCCTGTGCCGCCATTCGATTAGATCATGACTGATCTGCACCTTATCTACATCTATCCTGTTTCCGTATCCCTTAATACTTAATACAAACAAAAACTTATCAATCTTAGTTTTTTTTAGGAAACTTTCAATTGACTCCACAGCCTCACCAGCTTTTCAGGACATAAAGTTCCAGATTTCCGCTAGCCTTTGTTCAAAGGTGTGCTAAAAGGGCCATAGATAGGGTAGATAGGAAGAAATTTTTCCCCTTAGTGGAGGGGTCAATAATCAGGTGACATAGATTTAAGATAAGGGTCAGGAGGTTTAGACGGGATTTGAGGAGAAAGTTTTTCACCTATAGGGTGGGGGTTATCTGGAACTCTCTGCCTGAAAGGGTGGTAGAGACAGGAACTCTCACAACATTTAAGAAGTATTTAGATGAACACTTGAAACGCCATTGCATACAAGGCTACAGGCCAAGTGCTGGGAAATGGGGTTAGAGTAGATAGGGGCTTGATGACTGGCCCTGACATAATGGACTGAAGGGCCTCTTTCCATGCTGTAAAACTCAAACAATTCACTGCATAAAAACAAATTCTCATCACCCTGCTTGCCAACTCCTTTGCCACTTGTCTTAAAGCTCTCTCCTTTGTTATCAGCCTTCAGTGTTAGTGGAAATAGAATAGATAAGGAGAAATTATCAAAATGTAGTTCTGTCGAAGGGTCATGAGGAATCGAAACATCAACTCTTTTCTCCGCTGATGCTGCCAGACCTGCTGAGCTTTTCCAGGTAATTCTGTTTTTGTTTTTGTTTTAAAATGTCTTAATGTTGAGCATCTCCCCTCAACCTTCTCTATGCTAAAGAAAACATCCACAACAAATTACTGTGATCAGCAAGTATTGATCTCCTGGTTTTTGTGCTATGTGCTGGTGTGGAGCTTACAAGTTTGGTCTGCAATGCATACTTTCACAAATGTGTTTTTCTTTCCTCTCTCAAGCCGGAATCAAACAAATGGTAGAATGGGTGAGGTGACAAATGAGTTAAAAACTCAATTTTACATATTGGCTCTAGACAAGTGCCTGACCACAACTCGATCCAAGGCTAACAGAAAGCAGATGTTTCCCTATCTGGATGGGGGAAACTGCTTGACAGTTAGCACATTTAGCTTTTTCTTGACGTTATGAGGCTAGCTCATAGCGTGCAAACAGAGCAGTTGAGCTGAAATGCGTCAAAAGGCAGTCAAAGGCTTCTGACAAAGTCACAGAATGAGTGAAGCTGAAGCAGTATGTGAACATTATCTGGGTTAGATCATCTTAAACTCCACAAATCCACTTGTCATTCAAAGTAATTATATTACAGTGGTGTTGATGCTTAAAATTCACTTTGGCGACAAATGATGTCTGAGGCACTACAGCTATAGTTGTGGCTGAGGTCCCAGGAACATGGCTACCATATTATTGAGAGGTTATTTTTGAATGCCCAACACCAATTCCAATAGTCAAGTTTTAACACTCATATTAAACTTGAGTCATGCATCAACTACCTAAGACAGACAGTCTTCTGCATTTTTGAGATATCATTGTCCTCTTTGTAGCAAAGAATAACACACATGGATCCAATCCCATATTAAATCATTAAATGCTTCGTGGGACCCTTCCTGTTGAGGTGGGGGTTGGGGGGGGGGGGGGTGGGGAGCGGGTGGGGTGGTCACATCACCCAACCTTGTGGTTATGCCATTTTACCAAAGGACATAGGAAAATTCAACAAATTCAAAACATTTAACAGCAGTTTGGTTGACAATCAATCAGCGAAGGATAAATTTCCACAGATACTAGCCCTGACAGTTTTGGTTGGCTTGTGGTTTGGTCTAGAAAGGAGATCTTCGAATGGTTAATGAGTAGTACCAAGGAAGGCCCTCTGTCTGAATAGATTACACATTACCCAGATTCACACCTGTCAGCTGAAGTGCATCAAAAGGCAGTCAATCTAGGACCCTAGGTCAAAGACTGCCCTTTGAAAATGCAACTCTTCCTTTGTGTTTAAATTTGGACAGTAATGATTAATGAATGAACCCAAGGGATGCTCATGGTATCCGCACCTCGAAATTTTAAAAGCAGCTTTCTGAAACAAGTCCACAGAGCAGCCAGCGCTGAAAGGACATTTCTCTTGGCTATTGAACTTCAATCCACAAAGTGCGACACAAATCAGATAGTTTGGTTATTTAAAAAAACATATATATCACGTCATAAACTGCAAGATCATACTCTTGGCATCCAAAGCATGGGATAAGTTTCAACAATGTCGGGAATTGAAGATAAAAGGAAGGAATAATAATACATCATAGCAACTAGCAGAGGTACAATTTTCTCAAGAAAAATCGGGGATGTGGTCTGAAAAGAGATGCATGATCATAATGCATGGTTATGGTCTGATAATCATAGTCTGCAACTCAATAACTATGCACCGAAACTAAAGCTGTTGAGATGGCAGTTTTCCATGTGTGAAATTCAAGCTCAGATGACCCCACTGCTTCAAACAGAAGGTTCAATTTAGTACAAGACACATCAGATACTCAAGTTTGCAAAGTGCAGGTTTTCCACTCTTTTTCAAAGAATGTGATACAAAACAATGGTTTCCACTTGATTGGTTAACTAGGCAACAACAAACAACTGCAATGTTCACAACTGCATTTAGTACTATACCTTTTCTGGAAATGATATGTGGAAAGATGCAACAGTTAAGTGTTAGCTGTGACTACGGGGTAGTACTCTTGCCTCAAGAAGTTTGTGGGTTCAAATCCCATTAGAGGCATGAGCACAAAATATAGGCTGATACCCCATTTGCAGTACCATGGAAGTGCTACACTGCTGGATGTGCTAACTTTTGCATAAGTTGTTAAGCCGAGGTTCTCTAACTTGGATGTAATAGATCCCATGGCACTATTTGGAAGAAGGACAGGGGAGCTATACCAGAGGTTCTGGCCAATAATTCCCCTTTAATAAACATCACAAAAAACATATTATCTGGTCAAAGTTCTTTTATATCTAAAAGTTCATCTTTGATTGTAAGAAATTATGAGGTAATTTGGCCAGTAAGACTTGTTGCACCTACAAATCTTACACAATTTGCCACATAGCGCCTCTAGTGAGGGACCAACACATAGCTTCAAGTATCATGGTGGTTTATTGAAATCATTTTAAACAAACCAATGCAGGACCTCAAAAACACCCAAGCCATGTCATCTAGGGGGACATTTACCTCAATATTCCATATATTTTTCCTAAAATAGAACCTGGCAGAGTTCCATTTGCAATTTTTTGGGGATTCCTGCAGTTTGAATTTTACAAACAAATTATACATCTACAGCACAGAAGTCCTGGCAATTATCACAATTTGCTGTGTGCAAATTGGCTGTTCTGTTCCTCGGTGAGAATAGGGACAAAACATTAAAAGTATTTCATTGGTTGCTATGGATCTTCTCAGGGAGGGAAAGCTGCTGTATAAGTCCAAGTCATTCATTTTTCCTAAAGGGGTCTATAGTTCAGAATGACACTCAAGTTGTGTTCCACGGATAACCAGCTCAATGCCAGTGTAGCAACTTAGTCACTTATGTTCAAGGAATGAGGAGCTCAAGTGACCAAAATACAAAGAGAGTACACTTGACGGGCTTGGAAAGATAATGTATGTTGAACTGTGAAGATGACAGGGATCTTCTATTCAAAGAGCTGCAGATATTTATTTTCTGAAATATGAATTTCATGTACCATAGATATAATCATGTGATACAGCAGCTGAGGGATGGTTTTTAGTCAAAAGGTATTGAAAGCAGTGTTGCTATTAATGACTTCTCCCGAGTTGTTTCCAGAGGTTTCTCAGTTTATTGGGAATCCAAACTTGCAATGAGAACAAAAACTGTTGAACTGTTATCCTGTCAGGAACTCTTGATGTAATTATCTAAGGACATACATGTAAATGTCAACCACTTGATAATCATTATAGACAATTAGCAACAAAGGCTCAAATGATTGATAACCATCTTACAAAAAAAATACCCTGGAAAGGTCATGGAACATGAAGAATTTACAAAACCATGACCTGGCAGCTGATGTAGATTGTTTGATTTTTGTCATTTTTAGCAAAGTTGTTGCAAACATTGTTCTGAATTATATTACTGAAAGCATCTTGGAACCTGAAACTACTCCAGTAGTTTTAGTACAGTTACTGTAATAATTATATCTCTGATAAACATAGGACTGTAGCTTTAAGAATAATCCTGCATTGTAAGATCACAATCTGTGTAAACCATTGAGTTCGCAGCACAGAGAACCTCTAGGAGACAGTTCTTCTTTAGTTAAAGAGTTAGATGCACACGTGTAGTTGCTGCTGCTGTCTTGTAAATAAAGTTAAATGTGTCCGTCAAGAAAAGTTGCCTGGGAAATCAAACTCTATAAACAGTCACACATTTCTAAAGGATCCTATTAATATGCCTCCTTGGCTGAATGGGCAGCCCTTCCATTCATGGATCAGAACGTTGTCAGGATAGAATTTAAGGGGAAGATAGGTGAACGCGCAAAGGAGAAAGGAATAGAAGGTTATGTTGCTAGGGTTAGATGAAGAGTGGTTGGAGGAGGCTTGCAAGGAGCATACACAACAGCTTAGTTTACCAAATGGCTTGTTTCTGTGCTGCAGATTGTTATAATTTGTTGCTCATTCAACAAGTAAAGGAGGAATCTGCAGCCAGCTTTTCCCTACCAAGGGTTTATTCACAAAACCCAAAGAATACAGGCACAGAGCCCTTTTTCATTTCCCCCCCACCCCACCTCCCCTCAGGAGGTGGAAACCAGTTCTTATATGTACTTCAGAATAATGTCCTAACCTGTCCCCATTTCCTAACAGCTGGTCTCACTGACAACTAGAGCATGCACTTCATTGTGACAAGAATGCAACATTAACAGATTTGTTTGTAAAGTCCGAAGTGCAGGAATCCCCAAAAAATTGCAAATGAAACCTTGCCAGGAATGCTGGAAAAATATATGTAATAATCAGGGTAAATTGTTCCCTAGATGACAAGACTTGGGTGCTTTTGAGGTCAAGGCTGCAACTTGTTTAAACTAATCTCAACAAACATCGCCTTGATACTTGTAGCTGCGCTACGTGGCAAATTGTGTACGATTTGTAGGTGCAACAAGTCTTGCTGGCCAAATTATCTCAATTTCTTGCAATCAAAGATGATCTTTTAGATATTAAGGAACTTTGATGGCATTATCAAAAATGATGATGGTAGACTAGAAGTCCAAAACTCGGTGTACCGAAAGAAGATGTTCCACAGCTAGCAGACCTCAATTGCTTCCGAGGCCTATTGACACTGTAGCTCAATAGTCTGCACAAGATCATAGAATCTTAGAGCACAGAAGAAGCCATTCAGCCATGATAGCTCTTTGAAAGAGCTGCCGAATGAGTCCCATTCCCCTGCTCTTTCCCCACAACCCTGCAAATTTTAACTATTTATCTAATTCCCTTTTTGATTATCAACAATTGGAATGGTGGGAAATTGCCATCACAGTAACCAGGAAATTATGATGGATGGCAGTGGGAGTAATAGCAAGATCATTTCCGTCTAGGTTAGCAGTCAGGCGGCCTGTATTGGGCCGCTAAAAGATGCTTCAGGGTAGACTTGCGCATCCAGGACACTGCAGATCTTTTAAAAAGCTACTTTTCGTCAGCCTTCAGTGCAGAAGATGATGAGTTTGCAATGACACATCGTAGGGTTGAAAGAGGCAAAGTAGATGGGGATATAGTCCTCGGTAGAATAAAAGATCTCAAAATAATAGGACGGCTGGACCTTATAGCATTCACCTAAGCATGTGCAAAATAACGAGGGTCATACTCTCTGGGGTCCTCGCTCAAAAATATGTAACAGCTTGCTGTGGTCTGAGATTGTATCCATGGAGTGGAGAGAGGTCTGTGCACTAATTTTTAGAAAGGCATTGTCAGAACTTTGAAACCATTATTTTGACTTCAGTTATAGGTAGTTCTCCAGAAGGAATCTAGGGAGATCCACTATATAACCACATTAATATGTAGGGGTCATCAGAGAGTCTCAACTTGACTTCTGGTAAAGAAGGTTATATCTCACCAACGTGATTCAAAGTTTTGACGAAGTTGCTAAGTTGCTGGATATAGGTTGCCTGCACACACCATATACCTTGAATTTTCAAAAGGTCTTTGACAAGATGCTACAAACAGAAATAAAAACAAAAAAAAAACTGCAGATGCTGGAAATCCAAAACAAAAACAGAATTACCTGGAAAAACTCAGCAGGTCTGGCAGCATCGGCGGAGAACAAAAGAGTTGACGTTTCGAGTCCTCATGACCCTTCAACAGAACTGAGTTCTGTTGAAGGGTCATGAGGACTTGAAACGTCAACTCTTTTCTTCTCCGCCGATGCTGCCAGACCTGCTGAGTTTTTCCAGGTAATTCTGTTTTTGTTTTGCTACAAACAGAAGGCTGCTTAATAAGGTTGAGGTCCTGTGAAATTAGCAGGCAGATTTTGAGTTGGCTAAGGAATTGGCTGCAATCTTGTTAGCAGAAGGTTATTTATTAGTAGCAGTGATTGCACGTGGGAACTGATTAGCAGTGGAGTGTTCAGGCCATTACCATTCACCATCTTTATCAATAATTTCAATGAATTTGTTGTGAGAACAACCTGCAAGGGTGTGAACAATGCAAAGATTCATGCAAGTGTCAGATGATAAAAATAGGATACAGGCAGATCCAGACGCAATGGGAAATGGGCTCAAAGCTAGCTGCTATCAATGGAGATGGGTAAATATAATGTGAGGCACATGCAGCTAGCAAAACCAAGTATATGTACACCATGCTGGGCTGTATGCTCAGGGCTGGCGACTAGAAGACAAAGTTGGGTATTATATTACATGAATCTCTAAATGTCAACAACCAGTCAGTTGAAAAACAGAGTGTAGGGATGTATTACCAAGATAATTAGATATAAAAAAGAAAAATAATATACTGCATTTCTGCAAGCCTGGTTTCAGCCTCAGTTAGAATCCTGCGTCCATTTTTGGCCCTCTTATGTGGATGATAGGGGTCCAGAAGAGAGCCATTCGCTTATGGCTAGGATTTTACATTGGTCGGGCAGGCTTGGCAGGGGCGGTCACGGAGCCAACCACCACCCACGATCTGCTCCGCACCACGATTTCACACTGGTGGGCCAATTAAGGCCACCCTGCCTGGATCACGAGCAGTAGCGCTGAGCGCTACTTGTGCAGGTGGGAGGAGGGAGAGATAGTCGGGTCGCATGCGCACAAAAGAGCGCTTCAATCTGCCCGAGGCACAGAGTTGCCTTAGGTAGATTGAAGCGCTTTTTAAAAAAAAAATATAAGGACAGTAAAAATTTAATGAAACCTGTTCCCTCATGTGACTGTGTCACCTGAGATGGGACTTGTTTTTATTTTCAAAATAAAGTTCTTATATAATTAGCATTTGCTTTAGGAAACCTCATCCTGCTCGTGGGTGAGGGCTCCTAAAAATGTAAAGGCTGCTTGGCCTTTTCGCCTGCCCGCCTAACATTAAGTTGGATGGGCAGCATAAATTTGAAGTTAATTAGTACATTAATGGCCTTAATAGAGCTTTCAGTCAGTGACGGGCAAGCAGCCGACTCTGGCGTGCGCACCCGCTGAACAAAATATCGCGCGTCATTTTACGTTCCAGCGTGTCAGGCATGAGCCCGCATGCCGAGTGTAAAATTCTGCCCTATGTCTACTTTAATGGCCCTTAGTCACCATGACAGACAGAGTTGTGGCGTTTTAACTCCAGAAAAGCATAGACTTTGAGTAGATTTGATTGGGAGCTGTAAAATAATGAAAGGATTAGACTTCGTCCATATGGATAGTCTATCTGAGTTAGTTAGGTCAGAAAGGATCAGGAGATATGAATAAAAGTTATTTATTGCAGAACGAGATTAGATATCAGGAGATAGGCTGATAATTCTTTGCAAACAGCATTATGAAACAAGTTGCCAGTTCGTGTCATGACTGTGGATTTTCTGCATGTATTCTAAAGTTGCTGATTGTACTTGCTGTAACCCCAATAAAAGGTAGTTGGGAATAGAGGAAAATGTGTCACACAATCACCAGTGATCATCTGGGACTTGACTGGTTGCTTTCAGGAGTTGGAGGAATTTCCCAGAACTTTTTCCAAGCTATTGTATGGGCATTTCTTTTTCTCCTTTTTTTTGCCTGTCCCTAGAGGTTGTGCAGCTGGTGGACATGAGGGCTACAGTTTGCCAAGATTGTGCCATGGAAGAGGCTCAATAGACCCTTCCTTGTCCTTGGGGTGTGTGTGTGTGTGTGTGTGTGTGTGTGTGTGTGTGTGTGTGTGTGTGTGTGTGTGTGTGTGTGTGTGCGCGCGCGCGCTCCTCACAGAGGTTCAGATGATACTCAGTACAGCTGAGTAATGGAGGCCCACCTGGTTTACAGCCGCAATGTGATCAAAAACAGATGAGACCCTGCAGTATGGCAGGAGCCTGGAGAATTCCAGACACTCATGGATACTTACCACTTATGGACTGAACTAACAAAAGAGGGGTGGATTATGCCCACCCACCTCAACCATCCTGTAATTCAGCATGAAGAGTTGGAGGCCTCAACATGTGACATCTCTTCTGATATAGTTTCCAAACAGAAAGGAAAAAAGACTTGCATTCATGACCACCAGTTGTCTCAAAGTGCTTTTTGAAGCGTACTCACTGTTGTCATGTAGGAAATGCAGCAGCCAATTTGCACTCATGGCTGTTCTTCTTTGAAATGGTGCCGTGAGACCTTTTATATCCACCTGAAAAGGCAGATAAGCTCGCCCGAAAGACAACACCTTGGACAGTGCCGCACTCCCTCAGTATAGCAAGGGAGACTCAACCTGAATTTTTATGCTCAAGCCCTGGAGTGGAACTTGAACCCAGAGACTTGTGACTCAGAAACAAGTGCGCTACCAACTAGCTCCAGCAGCATGGTTACATTGAAAAAGAGATCCAAAAAAAGTGGCCTGAATGTGAATTGTCTGATGGTTAAGTTCATGTCACTCAAGCATTGCAGTACTGAAGTTGACACTGAATTAGATGGCTGATCTGTGATCAGGCCAAGCCATATCTTTCACTAGAGGTTATGAAGACTGGCCCCTTGCAGTGCCAGTAACGCTAAAGTTGACTGCACATGAACTGACCGGTAAAACAAACTCTTCTGATTTAAACTTGTTGCTGAAGCCGTGTGACCCATCTGCATTGTGAGGAAAACAATGCATTTCATTATCAGGCACTAGCACCATTTGGAAGGGATCCAAAAACCTGAAACTCAGAAGCTATGTTCAGCAACAGTCAGGAATTCAGAAGTCTTAGGGGAAGGGGTGATTGGGGGCTTAGGGGGTTGGCGGTGGGCAGGGTTGGGTCGGGGGGGGGGGTGTGGGGGTTGGCGCTTGTGAAAAACTGACTGCTTTTCTGACTGACCAGAATTGGGAATGGAGCAAGAGCAAATCTGCAAATCTTTAACTTCAGAATCCCGCTTCCAATGTTCATTAGCTGGATAAACCTCTACCCTTTCCACCCCCCCCAAAAAAACTGCCTCGACAGTGAACCACATAAAAGACCAATATCATGTATAGATGAGGTGAAAATATTAAGAGAAGTGGGGACTTATGATTTTACTCCAGGAAACTAGGACAATCGATGCCAGTGATTAGTGACTGAGGAGTATTAAGCACTCATTTATTTAATTTCGATTCCAGGGGACCAGTGCTCATGAGTGATGAGAAAAGGGGTCCAAGATTTTACCCTCTCTTCTCCCAGAACCCAAGATAAGTAGCCGACTGCTTAACTTATCTCCAAGAATCCAAGCTAAATGGCCACCAATATAAAAGTGATTACACTGATCGCCTACTTAATTGAATAAGTAAGTAGTCTGCATCTGTCAATTTGGCTAATAATGTGTTAAACTTGACACATATTTAGGGACCAACTATTCACGGCACAGCAACTGTGCCACATCATAATCTGTCTGCACAACTTAAAGCCATTGTGATTAGGTTCACATAGTGCTCAAATTCAGAGTAATAACTGAGCTTGATGAATCATTTTGATATCGCTTCACAGCAATTAGAGTAATTGGAAATTGGATTCCAGAAGTAATTATACAGCAAACAAGTGCATTAGTTTCACATCCTGTTCCAGCTGCATTTCCGTTCTTCACTCACTCAGGTGCTTAGTTTTAACTATTACATATCTGAACACAGCTAAATTATTGTAACTGATTTGAGCCACCCAACATCCCAGGGAGCAATCTAGTTTTCTGAGCTTTCTCAGTACAACCCACACAACAATATCTATCTTCAGTGGGAACAAACACGCTTGCATTTATATAGGGCAATTCATCACCTCAGATGTCCTGAAGCATTTCTGAGCCACCAGGGCACTCGGGAAATTCAGTCTGCCACCTTACACAGAGCAAGGTTCCACAATCAACAATGTGATAAGAGGACTAGATAATTTGTTTGAGTGTTGTTGTTTGAGGAATACATCCTGAGCAGGATACCAAAAGAACTCCCGATCATCTTCAGAGATCTCTTATGTCCAACTGAAAAGTTGGGGGGGGTGGGGGGGTGCAGTAGAAATGGGGCCTCAGCTGAAAGACAGCACCTTTGACAGTGCAGCAGGCTTTCAATGCTGCAAAGTGCCATCTGAGATTCCATAATGTAGACTTTGGAGTGCGTTTTGAATCGATAACTTTCTGACCTGCATGTGAGTGTGTGGCCACTGAGTCAAGCCTGGCTTTTCAGATCATAGCACAAGTTGTGATGAGCCATTTAACATCGGTTTAGCTCTGTGCTTTCATCTCAGAAATGTAGGATTTAATCTAGCCCATGATACAGAAGAGAGTTGAATTTGCAAGCAATTAGAGTTAATGAGAAAAAGGTCAATGCTCAAAAGCATTGTACAAGGGCTGTGTATAAATTTAGAAGAGTGTCAGCTGTCATGTAGCAGAGTTTACGGCCAAGGTCCAAAGGGTTAAATTATGAAAGCAGGTTGCATGAGCCTAGGTTTTATTCCCATGACTTTAGAAGCTTGAGGACTGATCTACTTGAAGGGAGTAAACGTTAAAAGGATGGAGTAGGGAAAATACAGAGTAAAGGCTATAAGGCGTGGCGAGGGGAAGGCACGCAAGCGCGGCAAGGGGAGGGTACATGAGATGAGGTGAGGAAGTCAGAGGAGGAGAGTTGAGGTGAGAGAGAGAAGGAAGGTGAGAGGGTAGTGGGGCTGAAGGGGGTGGAGGGCAAAGTAGAAAGGAGACAAAGGGAGGTTCAAGAGAATAGAAAAAAGAAAGAATCCACCGAGCTGTTGGGCTAGATTTTGCAGCAGAAGCTGCTGTCAGCATGCCAGGCAGCTGCCACTTTGCTTCACGCCTCGGATTTGTGAGGGTGCTGACAACAGCAAAGCACATTCATTAGTGTCGTAGCTTTCTACCGTTTTCCATGTGCCGTCTTAGGGGTAATTTAATGACCATCATTTACTGAAATCAGAAGAAAAGCCAAGTCTGAGAAAACAAGTTTAGTTTGGTTTAATCCCTTTAACATTGGACCTGCAATCAGAAGCAAACAAAATAAGCTTCTTTAGGCAGCACATTCATCCCACAAAACAAATATCACCTTCATCTCATTTAACACAAATGAAAGAAATTCTGAATCGGAAATCGGCCCTGACTAAAGGAAGCCTCCCACCCAATAGAAAAAAAAACCCATAGCTGCAGCTGTGATCTAGGAGACCAAGTGTGTGTTAGGTGAAGGTTAAAAGTTTAGAACATTCGCTAGGAAACACAGCATGTCTAACAATAGAGCTGGGTTGTGAAATATGAGGAAGAGGTCTCCGTTCAGATGCAATTGATTAAAAATTTGTTCCCTTTCCTCCCACTCCTTAATTTCATGGAAAAACAGTGGGTTTTCCCACCAATTAGCTCAGCAGCCTCTCTCCTTAAAATGCGCATGATTTGATGAATCATTGCAGTAAGGCACTTTTCAAGGAATAAAGATTAAAAGGGGGAGGAAGGTGGAAAGTTAAAAATCTCACAGGAGTAGAGACTTTGGCCTGGATTTTCATGCCTCTAAGTCAGAAAGGAGGCAGGCCTACTTTAGAAATGGCGGGTGGGACCCGAGTCCAGGATTCCTGCCGCCATTTCAATTTCGGGTAATTTTCGCCAGCATGGGATAAGGGTGCAGTAGTCAGCATACGTGCAGCATTCTCACCCTTGCCAGTTCCATCATAGCGATGGGCATTTCAAACCCCTCCCTCCCCCACACCCCTCACAATATTGGGGTAGGCCCATTCCTTTTGTAGATATGGTTAACAGCGCCTCAGAGGTGTTGGGAACCATGGGGGATTCTCAGTTTCAAAAATAAAAAAGAGTCATTCAACGTTTCCTTTGAAATACATTGCTCCTCTTAGCTTCGCACAAAGCTGTCAATCACAGGTAGTGAAGAGTCCCATTGAGGAAACCTTCAATCCACTTTACAAATCTTGCCTGGATGAGCGCAGCTCCAACAACACAAGAAGCTTGACACCATCCAGAACAAAGCACGCTTGATTGGCACCACATCCACAAACAATCACTCCCTCCACCACTGACACACAGTGGCAGCCTTGTGAACCATCTACAAGATGCATAGCAGGAACTCGCCAAGGCTCTTTTGGCAGCACCTTCGAAACCCATAACCACTATCACCTAGAAGGACAAGGGCAGCAAACACATGTGAATACCACTACCTGGAAGCTCCCCTCTAAGCCACTCACCATCTAGATATGGAAATATATCATTGGGTCAAAATCCTGGAACTCCCTCCCTAACACCACTGTGGGTGTGCCGACATCACATGGACTGTAGCAGTTCAAGGCAGCAGCTCATCACCACTTTCTCAAAGGCATTTAGAGATGGGCAATAAATGCTGGCCCGGCCAGCTATGCCCACATCCCATGAATTAATATTTTTAAAAATGTAAATAAATACACAGGTATTGAAAAACTACAACAAAATACAAGGTAATAACTTATTACAAGGTAATAGAGATGTCAATCAAAAAAACTTACACTCCGCTCTACAGCTGTGTTAACATTGCATGCTGAGCTAATTGTATCAACAATAGCAAGCTGAACTGATGACTTGGTATCTGTTTGTACAGGTGGCCTCATGATGAATATTTGGCTGAACTCCAAGGCTAACTAATGCACTTAGCTCAGCAGGCAATGTTGATACAGCTTCAGAGCAGACTGCAAGCTTTGTTTGATTGACATTGCTACTACCTTGTAATAAGTTCTTTCCTTGATGTGGTTACTCAATGCCTTTATGAACATTTACACAAGATTAAAAGCTCTGAAGTGGATGAAATCTTCTGACATTGATACTATGAATGATTGTAGTTGATTCACACTTTGAAAAATATTGCTCAGCTTGCAACCTCTTAAAAGGTATCTTTTCCAAGTCTCTGCTTATGTTGTCAGTTTCTGGAGAATTTCAAAGGCTTATCAAGCTCATTAATAGCTTATTGGTTCTGTAGATAATGGACACTGGGAGGCATTGGGGGCATGAAGGGTATGGGGGTCATGAGGGAGAGAGGAGTGAGAGTCTAACATTCATAATTATAACTGAGCTGATGACTAAGGAAATGAAGACAGGCCTTCTTGTTGCCGGCCTCAGACCTACCTTTGAGGGCACCAGGCCCAAGTCCATCTCGCCCCGCCACCCGCGAACAAAAACATGGCGGACTGGGGCCTCCTCAATAGAGGCAAGTTTGTGGGGTCTTGAACGTTCCTGACTCCCAAATCCCTGTCACCAAAATCTGATGCTTTCTTTCGAAAACTGTCTTCCTCCCAAAATGGGGTCACAATGCAGGTATGTCAGCAGTATTGCAGTGGTAACCCTCTCGCCAGAATTATATAGTTGAGGGTTCAAGTTCCAATCCAGAGACTTGAACATATAATGTAGGCTGAGTGCAGTACTCAGGGGGTGCACCGCTGTTGGAGGTATCCTCTTTCAGGTGAGACATTAAATACAACTTCTGCACTCTTGGGTGGACTTAAAAGGTCCTTATTAGGAAGAGAAGGGGAGTTCTCCCTTATGTTCCGAGCATTGTTTATTCCTCAATTAGTACCTAACACAGATTATCTGGCTATTATCACATTGCCAATTGTGGGAGCTACTGTGCTCAAATCGGCTGCTCTATTTCTCCTACTACAGCAACGACAATACTTCAGAAAGAAGCTGTAAAGCAGTTTGGGATATCCTGAGGTCATAAAAGGCACCATAAAAATGGGAGTCCTGTTTTCTCCTTTCAGGGAATAGAATCCTAGACCCTAGACCGAGGTAATTTGGCCAATGTGTCTATGCCGCTCTCCAGGAGAGCATAATTCCTTTTGCTGTCTAGGCTGAGAAAGGATTAAACTCACCCAGTGACCTAGATTGGTGGACACTCCCAAATATTGAAAACACTGACCCTCACCCCACCTCAAGCCATGTTCTCAAAGCTTAAACTGCCGGATAGCTCCGACGTGTAGTCAGTTTTGACACAGGTGAAACAAAGAGCCAATTTTTCTTCCAGTGGCAAACATCCCACTACCAAACACACATCCTGTTTAGACTCACTCTTGTCGATCAGTATTTCACTATGTTACTGACCAACAAACAAGGCATTCCGCAGAGTTCAATGCCCTCTGTGCAGAATACAATCCAATCATTCACTAGGAAAGCACCTCTATGTTGCATTAAGGATTCTCACACTCCATCCTTTCAAAGAGGTTCAGTAATTACACCTTTTGCCTTGGTGCCAGTGCTGTATTTATTTTGCAGGATGGATTTCGCAACCGGAGAAAGCTGCAGAAATGTAATTACCTTTCAGTCAAAAGAATCAGGCAAAATATTACTTCAGGAGGATTTTAGTGCCGAGACAGCAATGAAGTTGAGTCCTTTCCACTATAGGTTCGCCTCTAATGGGGCTCCTGATAAAGGAGATGAACTGCAGCTTAAAGAGAGAGCTTGCATTTTTATAGCACAACCTCGGGACGTCCCAAAGCACTTGACAGCCAAAGAAATACTTTTGAAGTATAGCCACTGTTGTACTGTGGAAAATGCACCAACTATTTTGCGCACAGCAACATAATGAGATCCTGACTAGTTAATCTGTTTTAGTGAAATTTGTTGAGGGATAAATATTGGCCGGGACACAGAAAAACTACGATAAAAGCAAAAAACTGCAGATGCTGGAAATCCAAAATAAAAAATACCTGGAAAAACTCAGCAGGTCTAACAGCATCTGCGGAGAGGAACACAGTTAACGTTTCGAGTCCGTATGACTCTTCAACAGAACTAAGGAAAAATAGAAGTGAGGTGAAATATAAGCTGATTTAAGGTGGGGGGGGGGGACACAAGTAGAGCTAGATAGAGGGCCAGTGATAGGTGGAGATAGCCAAAAGATGTCATAGACAAAACCTCTTTGTCCTTAGACAAAAGGACAAAGAGGTTTTGTCTATGACATCTTTTGGCTGTCTCCACCTATCACTGGTTGTCTATCCAGCTCTATTTGTCCCACTCCCCTTAAACCAGCTTATATTTCACCTCTTTTCTACTTTTCCTTAGTTCTGTTGAAGAGTCATACAGACTCGAAACGTTAACTGTGTTCCTCTCCACAGATGCTGCCAGACCTGCTGAGGTTTTTTCCAGGTATTTTTATTTTTGTTTCACAGAAAAACTACCATGTTCTTATTCAAATGGTGTCATGGGATCTTTTGCGTCTAGCTGAGGGGACAGATAGGGCCTCTGTTTAACATCTAATCTGACTACTGCATCTCAAACAGTGCAACATTCCCTCAGTCAGCCAAGGTTGTACACTTAAATCCCTGGAGTGGGACTTGAACCCACAGCCCCTTCTGATTCAGAGGTGAGAGTACTACAGATAATACAGGCACAACAGTGAAAATACCAGGTGACAAACTGGTATTGGAGAGGTGTATGTATTGTTTTGAGTAAAGTCAAATTGGTTCAGTTTGTTGCACTTTTGACTGAGTCAGATGGTGATTGGGCGACCTTCATTCCAGGCTTCAGCACATAACCCAGGCTCGCATTTCAGTGCAGGACTGAAGGAGTGCTAACCTGTCAGGGTTGCCTTTCAGGTTGGGCCATTAAACTGAGGCATCCTCTGCCTGTTCAAACAGGCTCCATGAGACTAGAGGAAGAGAAACCGAATGTCTAATATTCTTCCCCCAACCAATACCACCAGAAAAAGACATAAATGCCCACTCACTGACCTATATTGGCTCCCAAGCCAGCATCACCTCAATTTTAAATTTAACTCATCCTCGTTTTCAAATCGTTTCATAGCCTCACTCCGTCCCCATCTCTGTAACCTCCTCTGGTTCTACAAACTTGTGATCTTTGCGCTCCTCCAATTCTGGACTTCCAATTTTAATCACTTCACCATTGGTGGCTGAGCCTTCAAGTGCCTAGGGCCCTAAGCTCTGGAATTCCATCCCTAAATCTCATTATCGCTCTTGCCTCCTTTAAGAAGCTCCTTAAAACGTACCCTATTTGACCAAGCTTTGAGTCACATGTCATAATATCTCCTTACATGGTTCAATGTCAAATTTTGTTTGATAATGTTGTGAAGCACCTTGGACCATTTTAAAGGCACTATATAAAGGCAAGTTTTTGTTGTGGCTCTTTGTGGTAAATTGCTGAGCACAAGTTCACTGTTACATATGCTTTCAAAATTCTTGACTTTGCCTGTAAAGTAATATACTGATCATGAATTACTTTGGGCTGTCCTGAGTAAGTGATAATGGGCTAAAAGTTCCATTTCTTTCTTGCTTGCTTGCCATTTGTTTTTTGTTGTCTACAGAAGTATCACTTATTTGTCTGCTCAGTCTTTTAAAATATATTTACCATTGTTTCTGAAGCATTCAGCTGGGGTTAAATGAAGAACACTCCAGGCCTACCTGTCCCATTATCAGGAAGCTTATTTCAAGAAAACCTCATCCAGGCTCCATGATTCACCTTGCCAATTTATGGTTATGTATATCCATCCAAAACTCCGCCCAAGTACCCCACCAAACAATTTCTACTAGGTGTGCACATGTCGCTTCAAGCAACAAAGGAGAACAACCCCAACAGTCAAACTTGGCTGCAAGAACAACCACACCTGCACCCCCCCACCACCCCAACCTTCCGCTTCCCCTCCCTCCAGCTCCAACCCTGTAGCATTGGCTCTCCCAGCTCATCAATGATGAGCAAGGACTTGGGAAAAACCATTCAGGACTGAGATGAGGAGAAATTTCTTCACTCAAATGGTTGTGATTCTTTGGAATGCTCTACCCCAGAGGGTTGTGGATGTGCCATTGTCGAATACACTTAGGGATGGGATAGGTAGTTTTTTGGGGAAGTAAGGAATATGGGGAGCGGGTGGGAAAATGGAGTTGAAGTCCGAGATCAGCCATGATTGTATTGAATGCTGGAGCAGCTCGATGGGCCGTGTGGTCAAGGGCAGCAGATAGATGGGAACACCACCCCTGGAAGTTCCCCTCCAAGCCACTCACCATCCTGGCTTGGAAATATATCTCTTTTCCTTCACTGTCACTGGGTCAAAATCCTGGAACTCCCTTCCTAACAGCACTGTGGGTGTACTTACACCACATGGACTGTAGTGGTTCAAGGCAGCAGCTATCACCTTCTCAAGGGCAATTAGGGATGGGTAATAAATGCTGGCCTCGCCAGTGACACCCACATCCCATGAATGAACAAAAAAGCCAATCAGGTTACCATGTCTGTTGTGCTCACCAACTGGCATGGGACGGCTGCAAGGATACATATGCTGAGCAACCAATGATGGAAGTGTGGAGGCATGGTGATTGGAGACCTGATTGGAGATCATGTGATCTCCAGGAACACATTCTAAGAGAGTTGGCAACACTAGTATTCAATCACCAGCTTCAAGGTGGGGAGTAAAACCACATGCAAGTTGGAAGAACTGGGGGGGGGGGGAAAAAGTTTGGGTTTTTTCCACCATGAAAGTCATTCAGCTTTCCTTTCCCTCTCAAAGACGCTTATTTAATTTGTTCACTTCCCAGAGACTAAAGCAACCAGAGTTACATCTAGCTGGTAACATTCAAGATTCAGTGGCAATTGTCAACTTTTCATGATTTTAAATCTTAAAACAAAAAGGAAACTCGGAATGCAACTAACTATGTTACTGGGTCAAAATGAAATGCTGATCTCTATCACCGTTATACACAGAACATCAGCAATGGAGTTTTCTGGATCAGGGCGAAGGGGAGAACAAAACAATTCTATAATGGCAGGTGAACTTTTGCTTTGCTCAGAAGCACAATTCCTGTTCTCACGGAGATGCACTGATGACTGTCATGCAGAAAAACTGTAATTCCCTGACCAGACTGTGGCTCAAACAATTAGCACCACAGGATAGGATTCAACTGCAAAGGAGCTCAAGGAAACACCCACTCTCAGGAAAACAATTGCTCCATTGCTCACTAAGTGAAATATATTTTAAAAAACTACTTAGCCTCAATGTTGGTACTGCATTCATTAAAAAGTACCTTTGCTTACATATCCGACAACCTAAACTTCCCACCTCACTGTGCTTCTCAGACCAGCCCACACTGCATTGCCAATGCATCACAGAAAAGAAAGCTCTGCTTTCTCCACGCCATCATCCACCCCCTCACCCACATCCACTGGCAATTACTGCTGAAGGTCACACATCAGCTGAGAGGCCAGAATTCCAGGAAACAAGCTGAGCTTATGTAACTGCATGACAAATGCTGGCAGCAGCCCAAGAATCGTGCAGTTAGCATGGGCGGAAAGTAGGACAACCTTCAGCAGTTACATCACCCTCCATTCGTTTTCCCCCTTCAGGAGAGAGAAAGCTTTCAACAACCTGGGGATATAATGTGAATCAGCTGCAACAGCTGTAAATGCTTTGCAATGCAGGCAGTGGCCTACTTGTGATTTGAATGCAGTAGCGGTGGGAGTGGGGGGGAATATTGTTTGGTGTGATCTTGTGCTTGTGATTTCGGTACCCTAATCTGCACCCGCTGGTTCAAATTTCTGCCTTTGATTCAAGTACAACAGCCTTCTCAGTTGCAAACAAGACACAAAAAAGAGACACTTGGAGGACTTTATTTCCCTTCTACAACTGTTAGAGGCCGAACTAGTGCCAACACACATTCCACTACATAATCTGCCCAAAGCCATGGTTCACAGTTACTGAAATAGAGACACGGAGCAAAATTTCCAGTCTCTCAGCTTGATCACCTTGTTTCCTGAGGATAATGATAAACCCAGCATACAGACTTCAGCTGCACTTACAGGCAGTGTCTGCATCAAGAACCACCTCCTTCATTTAGGACTGTCAATTCATTTTATATCTCATTAAACATGTCTCATCTAGGAGATTAATATCGACCCAATACTTCTTTTCATCTTTGCCCAAGCCATTAGATACTAGCTGCACAGATTTGCTCCTGGAATATATAATTCCTGGCCAACTTTTCAAATTGACCTAGCCCAAGGTTCAACTGAGAAATTGGTGGTTTTATTCAAGTACATTGTTAACATGGCATTTACTTCAGGTTTTTTAAATACTGTAACTCAACCCTCGCAACCCCTACCTCCTAACTTATATTTTTACAATTGGATTTCTTTTTAAAAACATAAAAAAGTGTGTGGTATACATTTGTTTGGGGTGTTAGTGAAGTGGCAGCCTGCTTCTCAAACATGGGAAGTCTCAAGCACTGACTGAGGACTCTTAAAAATTGAGCAGCCTGTAACCATAACCGAATAGGCCAATTACAAAGCAAGAGTGGGGGGAGCTTGGAGCACTGACTGGGTTGGTCTATTCCAAACAAAGGAAGCATCTACCAATCAATGCCACTTTAAGACATTTTTATATACAGGGGATGCAAACTGAATAACGGTTTCAGTGCAAGAAAGCTACCTAGTCAGGGAAATCAAGGGAAAATAAAGATAACATTTCTTTCAATTAAAAATATATACATAAGAATTTAAATGGGAAAGCCCGATTTTTAATGCAGAAAGGACTGACCACAAAATAGCGCAACATCCCATTCCCCAGAAAAAAATCTAAACCCTGCATACTTATGAAATAAATAAATCTTCTCTTTTATGTACTTATCACGTCATCAATTCAAAGCGCTTCACACAGTGATTTAATATTACGCTGCCGTGACACTTGCATGGGTAAACTCTCATTAGGTGTCACCATAGCAACACTAAGCTGGAACTGTCTGGCTTCTCCCAAGAAGCAACTCTTGGGAGATTTTAAAACTGATTCATCCATATTTATGGAGAACGAGCACAGAGGAACAGATAGTGTATAACAAGCAAAGTTGTATCTCAAGCAAGAGGTTCATTTGACATCATAGAAGCTTGGCCAGATTCATGAATGCCATTGGAGCTGCAGGATGAGATTGCAGCATTCAATGCAGTGGAGCTCAAAATACTCAACCGTTTTACCATTGCGGATATGGAGGGCCACGATGGCATAAGTTCAAGCCTTAAACCCAAAACTAATTGACCAAAAACAAAATATGGCATCATTTGATGGGTACCATATTACCATTAATATGCAGATTCTTAGTTCATAAATGGTTCAGCACATTACGGTGTGGTCGTAAATATCCTAAGTGGATACCCCCCCAAATATACTGGAGTTCTTTATTAGCTTTCAATTTTAAAAAAAATAAACAATTTCAGCAGGGCTGGACACTTTACATTTGCAGCTTGACTTTCAATTTAGGGGGCTCCTTATCATCAAATCCTCAAAAATTTAACAACTGACAGCACTTGCATCAAGGAACTGGAGTAGGCCATTCAGCCCTGAAATCTGCTCTGCTAATCAATTAGATCATGGCTGATCTGCACCTCAAATCTATTCACCTGCCTTCACTGCATATACCCTGACCTAACAACATGTTGTAATGAAGAACTGATGGAAACCTGCTAGATGTGGTTCTGCCCTGAAAGGGGCACTTCACTCCAAGTGATTTGATGAACCAATAACTATCAGAGGGAGGCACCTGCTATGGCAATAGAACATTATAAAAGGATGATCAAACATTATGCAGAAGCACTACGGCAGCAATAATAGAGCAAAAAGCAATGGAGTAACAAGTGTAAATAAAAATGGTCAACCTCTGCCACATCCAATTCATCGTCAAATGCAATGAGCTGTCAAAAAGAGGAGAGAAAACAAAGAAGGAAGTTGAGAGTGAGAATCATTAGTACACAGGTCAATGCAGTTTTTTTTACTTAAAATGAAGGTTAGATCAAGTTTAGTCAAAGCTTAGTGAACAGGAGAGCAAGAGAATTTCAGTAAAAACCATCTTCTGTTTTCACAACATTCAGGAGAACACAGACCAATATGCAATGACTCAACTAGGGGACACTTGTTTGAGTCAAAATGTAAATTCTTAAAGGTAAAACCATGTCAGGAGCTCTAAACTGCACCATCACCAGCGCTGGCAAAGACTCGTTGTTTGAGGCAATGATATGAGATGGAATTAAACTTGACCCAAGACACAACCCACTCTCTTGGTTAACTGGAATCACACATCATCAATCCCACATAATGTCGGGTGGCTGTGATGCAAGAGTGTATGTTTTTTTCCAAATCTTGCCAGCTATTTTGTGCTGTAGTTAGGGAAGTGAGCAAATGAATGTGGCTCAAGTCATTTGATAACTCCCCCAAAAACACTCCTCCCAAAATCATCAACCACAGTGTTGAATACTAATAGTCACATTTTACAGAAAGGTATTTGTCATAATAAGTTCAAAGCAGTTTGTTTCAAAATGTTTATCCTAAAAAAGTTAAATTGGAAAGGCTTTAACCTCAATTGTAAAATGACTGCTACTCAATTGGCCTCACCAAAATTACTGCTCTTGGACCTTGTTCAGATTGAAAAACTAGACAGGGCTTTAGTACTTGCCAGTGAGAAATTCAAGAGTCACTTCAAAAGAGGTTAATGCACACTTTATTGTCCTTTGCTTATATTGGAAGCTGCACAAAGTTTGCTCAGACTTTAAAACCACGTGCTTTTAGATTGATAGCCTAATGTATACTTTGATATAATGCTCCACTGAACAACAAAATACTAATGCTACATGTCACTGGATGCATAAGAATGTATGTTTGTACAGTGCTACTCTATTTTGTGTAGCCTTCATCAGTCTGCTCTAAATCTGCCCCCTAGTGGAGCTAGGTTTTTCTTACTTCATCCAGAGTCCACATTAAAATTCACATGAAGGTGACACTACTCTCTTCATTTTACCTGTAGTTTGTCTCCAGACCTTCAGTGCAAAAACAAAAGCATTAGTTCAAGCACTTTGTGTCATACGTCCCCACAGGTCAACCTTCATGGTGGGTTTGTAATATTGATGTTAAGGGTGGTGCCACTACTCCCTTCAACTTCCACTTGCTTTTCTCTTCAGACATTGCGTGAAAAGAAGCGTTGTTTCAAGTCATTTATTTTGCAAATGATCTTTGATGAGGAGTTTGCTAAAGAGTCAGCATTTCATTGTTGAGAAGGAGTCGTGAATGTTGAGGATCAAACCTGAGAATTTTTTCCAGCTAGAAGCTTACCTCATGAATGCTCAGCACTAGTTTTAGCACAATGCTTCCCATTCTCAAAAGCAAAATTATAATAAAGAGTACCTTCCCTTTACCTTTACAAATTCCTTGCATAATCGATGAGAAAAATTCCAATGAATATCTAAAACGTCTTAGAGATTATAGTGGTTTTATTCTAGCATCAACAGACGCTCTGATTCATGAATTAATGTCGAATTTGATATATATTTATTAGAATTTGATAGCACTAGAAAAATCAGAGTGAGAAAAATCCTACTTTCAGTTCTGCATAAAAGTTGCCGAGTTCCTCTGCTGCCTATAGATATTTAAAGTCATGGCACAAACACTACTCACTCTTTAATTCCCAAGCAAGTACAAAAGGACCCTGTGCCAAGGTCCCCCTTCTCCTATAGATAAAACTGGCCAAGATAGGCAAAACATTTTGTGAAGGTACATAAAATACAAATTCCATATTAGGCCAATGATTCAGAGAGCATTCGAGGACCAATTTATGGTATGTAAATCTGGGCAAACATTCATAAATAAGTTTGACATAAAAATCTGGGGAACAAAAAATGGACTCACGAACTCTGCCTCTGTCTGGGTTTTTTGAATGGAGTTCTCCACATACCATAGATTTTGATCTAAAGTCAATGTAGCCTATCTCAGGTGGGGAGACAGTGGAAAAAGGAAGGGACGGGAAGGGAGGAGGGTATTAGTCTTTGCAGATGTTGCATCATCCAAATGCATGTATTTTCTTCCTATCTTTTCCCCCCAATCTAGACATTGCTCCTGCACCACCTCCAATGCTTTTTGACCAGAAAAGTGCATCTAGTACATTCAACAAATATGATCCCTTGCCATTTAAGTGTAATACATTCTTTATGCATTTTCCCCAATAAACAAACAATTGTTTCTTTCCACAAGACTGACTCAATTGCCCCATTGCCTCTTAATTTCTTTACATGACAGTCATTACCTTATTTTTAGCAACACCACAAACATTCAGGCAACTGGAGGGGAAGGTCAATCCTCAGCTTTGCAAAAAGGGAAGAAACCGAAATAAAAAACTTAAATTTGACCAGTGAAATTATTTTCTCTTTGCCACATGATCTCTTGACTAGCTTCAATTTTGTTATAAGTCACAGCAAAGATTGCGGTTCTGCTCCGCTCCCAATGTTTTATTGAAACAAAGATTGCTCCATTCAGCTGGGATTAATTTGTGACAATCTGCTCCCTGTCCTGAATGAAGCGCTTCTCAAATAACTCCAGGCCTGGCATGGAATCTCCATCCAGCTGCCAGCAACAATCTTAGTGCTTGGTTTAGTAAAACCCAAGCTTCTATTTCCGTATGCCATAACCAGCTGACTAGATATTCAGTAGATTTGAGGTTTTTCTCCACGTTGTAGCTGAATGTCCTCCCCTCCTGTGCCGTAATGGCTCAACTCAGCTATGAGCAAACCTCTGTGCAACAGCGTTATCCTGGTGCTAAATATGGTAAGATGATGGAATGCTGAGGCTCCATTGACAGCATAATCTTCAGAAGTAATACAGGAAACGTTCCATCCCAATGCTGTTCGGATAATGGCCAACAGCTATCAAGCCAAGCATTTTCCTGATCTTTCTTCTCAAGGGCAAAGGTACCAACGATCTTCAAATAGTCAACGATTTTAAGATAGGCTGTTCAATAGTACTGATGACCAAAATGACTATTCACCTATTACACCACTTATTGCATTTATAACAATACAGGCCACCAACATTTTGAAAGCATCGCTTCAGGGAAGTGAACAACCACAAGTCAAACTTTAAACAGGGAATGATGCTCAAATTTATTTTACTAAAAGTGAAAGATGAAACTCCAGGAATTAAATTCAACAAGGTTGTGACTATTCAGTGTAGCGTTGTCATGGTGCAAAGACAATATTCCCATCCTGATTGTGTACGTGATCACCTATCAATACGCTTAGTTTTTAAATGAGACATGTAACAATCTTGGCTTTAAGATGATTTAGTCAGTAGAGCAACAACTATTTTGGTTGAAGTCTATTCCAGATAAAAAAGCTGTGGGAGAAAGCTGGTCATGCTTGTAGTTTACTAATTCAGCATCTGTTTTTTTGTCCCGCAGTCAAGGTTTAACTTGAAGTCGATCAAAAATACATACTTTCCATCCTTTTTGGCAATTCATCAACCTTCTCAGCCTATTTTATTCTCTCTTCTAATGAGAGTGTTCAAAAACCAATGGACAGGAGGTAACCCTTAGCCCTACAACGTCCACGTTAGTTCTTTGCTAGAACAATTGAAAACTACTCCCAATGCTTTGCTCTCTCCCTATAAGCTTATATCCATTTGCATTATTGAGAATTCCAAAATCCAGGAATCTGTATAACTTCTGTCTGGTTTGGCAACAAGGTACTCAAAATAGTACACACCACTTCAAATATGGTCTCAGCAAAAAGTTACAGAATTAAAATAATCTGTTTTTACTAAAATGCTTTAGATGTAACACAATGATTAATAGTCTTCTCTGACATAGGCATCACTTTTATTGAATATTCAGTTGATGATGAATAACCACAGCCATGTCTTATCCTTCCCAACTGCATACAAATTCACTGGGTTTTTGTTTTCAAGACCAATGTGCGGTGTCATATTCTTTTTCATGTTAAATAGAACTAAGGAACAGCAAAAACTTCCAATTTATTCAGATTTGTTAGAGCAATTAATCCTCTTAAACTGGTCAGCGAGCAACAAGAATCTGGTGCCATCAGCAAGTTGGGGTAATACTTTGAACAGTATCAGCTTCCATTTAGATTTATGAAAAATAATTTTGCACAATGCAACAGTAAGATTCTAATTGAAGCCTCCCAAGTGTCTTGTACAATTTCAGAAATAATTTCCCTGGTTTCTTTCCATCTGTTATTTGTCCAGGCATCAAAGGAGTGTTTTTCAGCTGAGCCACTTTCTGGGCAAGAGTGAATGTTGCTGTAAAATGATGGATTTTTTTTTTTGCAGATCAGAACACAGCAAGTGAAGGCCAAAATTCTAGACCACCAGAAACCAGATTGGAACATCACGTAACAGCAGTTCTTCGATTTTCTCCTAACATCTTGATCTTTGTTCAGCAGGTGACAAACTTCAGAAACCAAACCTTCGTGAAATAAGAAACCTTTATCTGTGCTGAAGATACAACAATCATTCAATATACTAGACAAGGCAGTCAAGGACGACACCTACTTGTTTCTCAGAGGTTGAATGTTTCCAGTGAGTTTATGACAAAACTGACAATATGTATGGGAGGGAATCCACATTTAACTTTCCTGGAATGTAATTCTTGTGCAAGTTTATGGAGACAGCTGGTTCGCTATGTTCTTAAATTATTCAGAAAGATAATTGCTCAGCACATGAGAAACCTTTTAGTCTATCCAGTGTTTATAGTTATCTTTCAACATGGAGAGGAGACAAATATTGTTTAAGATTGCTCACCAGCCAGGCATCCATGTTAGCAGGAACCCTGTTTTACAGCCTAATTCATTTGTGGGATGTGGGTTTCGCTGGTTAGGTCAGCATTTATTGCCCATCCCTAGTTGCCCTTGAGAAGATAGTGGTGGTGGCAAGCTGCTTCCTTGAACCACTGCGGTCCATGTGGTGTAAGTATAACCACAGTGCTGTTAGGAAGGCAGTTCCAGTGACAGTGAATGAACGGCAATATACTTCCAAGTCAGGATGGTGAATGGATTGGAGGGGAACTTCCAGGTGGTGGTGGTGTTCCCATGTGTCTGCTGCCCTCGTCCTTCTAGATGGTAGCAGTTGTGGGTTTGGAAGGTGCTAAGTGGCTTGGGTGAGTTCCTACTAGTGCTTTCAGGGCCTTCTCGCTTGGATCTCTCTTATAAATAATGAGTGAAATGCTTGGCTTCAATGACAGGTCCCATCAGTGATGTTAGCCTCAAACCTGCCCAGCGTTGTTCCACTCTTGCTTTCCATTTGCTGACAGTGCAGCATTATAAACAGTGTCTCAAAATATGTTTCAATTTGCTTCTGCACACTGTGGGAATGCCAGAGAGCACCCATCAAATAGTTGGTGCTCATCTGGGTCAGTAGTAGGGCTGACGTTGATATGAAAACAGCCTTTCTGCTTTGAATGAAAAGGCTTCATGGGATACATCTTAAGCCTGGTGCACACCTAATAGCGATCTTTGTCGCAATTGGCGCAGTGGTAACTGTGTGTTCCGAGAATGCTGTGACGAGAATGCTGTGACAAGAATCATGTCTGATGATGATCTGGTCCAGCTAGTGCCAACTGTCCTGATCCTGGTTGTCTCCAGGACACCTTGTGATATGGCTTGCTCCAAAAGAAAATGTTAGTTACACAAAGCTCGCAGCAGCAGCAAAGCTCAAGTCAAAGCCGCAGCTGTTATGCCCAGGCTGAGTAAGTGTGCATGTGGAACAACAGCAACCTGAGAACACCAAACTATGAGTCTACAAAGCCTGCATCCTCAGTGTATTCCTCTACAATAGCAAGGCATAGATAACATATGCTAGGGAGGAGGAAAAGCTGCACAGTTTTCACTTTCACAGTCTCAGATGTATCCTTGGCACCTCTAAGCTCCTCCTCACCAACTCTAAGCTCCCGTGGCATGCTAATTCTATCAGCATGCACTTATTACTAAGACAATGACCCCAGCTGCACTGGATCGGCCACTGTCATTGGATGGATGACGATATATCCAAAAGATAATGGCACGAATCTTCCAAGGAGCAGCAATCACCATTGGATTGCTATTCCTTTCCTACTTTTCTTTATCACGACAAAGTTTTGCATTTCTGGCCAGGTCTTTCAATTCCAGCTTCTTCAGAAATGTAGAGTGGTCTTCCATCAAACTGCTTCCTCCTAGCACTGGATCATCAGGGAAAGATAAGCCACAGGCCCTTTTTATGGCACTAGCTACCATTCTGTTAAATTTTCACTAACACACTGAAAAGCTTTGGGACATCTAAACAACTTTTCAATGAGTTAGTATAGGAGGAGAGTAGGTAGGGTGGCAGCGAGCTAAGTGGGTAGGGTGGCAGCATGGCAAGATGGGTAGGGTGGCAGCATGGCAAGATGGGTAGGTCTGTTGTGGGTTGGTCGGGTCGGTGGGGAGGGGGAGGGGGGGGGGGGGGGGGGGGGGGGGGGGGGTGTGGTGCAGCACCGAGGAGGGAGGTCAGGTTCATGGGGCCAGCCAGGAGTTAGACTAGGATTTTTGCATATAAGATTTCCTGGGGCACTATCCAGGTGAAAAGTTGAGACTGTCCAAAATCTCCAACTCTGACTCAGTCGAAGACTTTTTTTTGGTGGGTCCCAGGGAGCAGGGAAATGCCCATCAGAAGTTTAAACTTCCTGGGCAATTCCCACATTGCATTGGAACTTCTGTAGGGTCCTGTGGTGCTTCTGTTGGTGGGGGCTGGGAGAATGGGGTTTCTGACTATCAAGACTGGAAGATCTGGGCCCTTCTGTATGATGAACTAGCCACTGAGTCACAGCATGCTGGATGCTCATAGCTCCACTTCAACCTGCAGGTGATATATGAAGATGGCGGACTGGGAAACAGCTGCTCACAACTGTGACCTCTGAAGCAGCTTGGAAGTGGCAAAGTGAAACACATAGCTCAGCTGGCCAAGCAGAGAGCCCAGAGAAAACAGAGGCCAGTGAATCCTACACCCCTCAGCAGGAAATGTGGCAGAGACTGCCATGCCAGAGTGGGCCTCCTGAGTTAGACTAGGCGATGCTTAACACAGAGCTCACGAAGGCTCACGATACAGAAGGCTGCCAAAGAAAAAGGGTGGCAGCCAGACCTGTCCAACCTTGAAAGAAAGCATTGTGATCTTTTGTCTCAAACATCAATCCCCAGCAGACCTTAGGTACTTTCCATCAAGCTGTACCACCGAATAAATGCCCACATTAGGTACACTGAACTCTGCATTATATTATCTATAGTGTTATGGACACTAGCTTAAAGTTGCACTTACTACTTTTGTGTCTGAAGAAGCGTAAATTAGTTTTCTACTTTAAATGTGAAATCAGATGTATTAATTTCCTGCCATGCTTGAATTTACATAGGCTTTACAGCACAGAAAACAGGTCATTTTGCTCAACTGGTCCAAGAGCCACATGAGCGTCCTCCTAACCTATTTCATCTGCCCCATCAACATATCATTAGATTCTTTACTCTCTCAAGTACTTATCTGGTTTCTGTGCAAACCCAATTATGCTATTCATCTCAAATATTCCAAGTTGTACTTTCAATAAACCTCAGCCCAAATTTCATGTCAAACTGTTATATTTGTGGGACATTCAAATGTTTAGTGAACATGAGAGGGATTGCTTCAATTCCAGTAACAAGGATTTTCTTTTATCCCTGGACTACACTACATTACAAGATAGCGTGTGCAGGTTAGCTCTTACTTCACTTACTTGCTGCCAGTGTTCCCTTATGGATTGGTTCTTGGCATAAGTAACCATTAAAGCTGTAAAGTCCTAACCAGGTGACCACCAAATTCAATGTCTAAACTTTTAGCAGTTTCTTGCAGGAGCGATTACAAGGTAGTCAGTCCTCAGGTATTTCTTTGAAACATGGCATGCTATAATTTTGTTATGCAATTTCTTGTCAGTCTCCCTAACAGTTTAAATCAGCTTAAGATCAAAGAACAAAGGAGAAAGAAGGTTTTTCCAAGGTGGCAGATAAAATGATTTTTCCTGGTTTTTATTCAGTCCCTTTATTTATAATATTGCAATTCCAAAAATGGTTATTTCAGGTAAATGAAAAGAATTCTGCTGAAACATATTTGTTCCAGGACAACTCTGGCATGAATCAAGGTGATGGTCAAGGCCCAGGCATGAGGCATCTTTCATGCTCTTAGGTTTCTCTGTACTTCAGTTGTGGTTCCTAGATCAGGTCCCAGATCAGATCGATTATATTCTCCATTGTAACTCTGATGAAAGCCACAGTCTCATTGCGTTGTCTCAATCCCACCTGAACTTAGTTAACAGCCTTTCTCATTCCTTAACAGTGATGGTCTCCATGCCCGTTAACTACCTGTGGATATTTTTCTGCTGACAGAGTGGAACTCTCATATGCCCTGAAGGGTCAACATCCAAAGAAAGTCACATCCAACAACAAGAAATAGCTTCCCACAACACAAGTAGTTTTAAATCAAATTTATCATGTATTTTGAAACAGAATCATAAAGGAGTCCAATTAGCCCATCATGTCTATGCCAATCAAAACAAAAAGCGACCCAGCTTAATCCCACTTTCCAGCGTTTGGGGTCCGTAGCCTTGAAGGTTACGGCACTTCAGATGCATATCCAGACACCTTTTAAATGAGTTGAGTGTTTCAGACTCTATTACCCTTTCAGGCAGTGAGTTCCAGATCCCCACAATCCTCCAGGTGAAAATATTTTTCCTCATCTCCCCTCTAATCTCTATGCATCCCCCGAGTCACTGACCTCTCTGCTAAAGTAAATAGACCCTGCCCATCCACTCCATCCAGGCCCTCTCATAATTTTGTATATCTTTAAGTGTTTTCTCAACAAGAGTATACATCATTCATTTTTTACAGGCCAGCACCAAAGATAAACCAGCGCTGATGGGCCTAATGCTGTTTTTTTGGGGTGTGGGAGCATGGTGGAGGAGCAGGCGGAGGTGGGCAGTGGGAGGAGAAGGGATGCAAAGTGAGGTCCATGAAAGAATATCGGGGGCTTGAAAAGGAAACATGCAGAAATAGGCAGGCACCAATGGAGAAGGGAAATATATTGACTTCAGATGATTCATGGTACGTGGAGAACAAAGGGAGGTGGAAAAATACTTTTGAATACCTTGAAGTTCATAAACTGCTCAACTAGCTGCGAAGTCAAATCATTATTTATAGTTTCTATGTGTTCTATATAAAACTTTACAGAACATTTTAGACATAATGGATACTTTGTCTAACATGAAGAGGATTTACATCTGATGGGTTGGCAGTACCATTTCACAATGCCAAGACCATTCAAAAGCTTAAATTTCAGTTGTTTGAAGGAAAGAAAAATAAAATCAGAATAATTTCAATAGTCAACACAAAGTAAATAAACTATTCTCGGCAATCGGAGCAGCTAAGCAGGAACACATGCTACCTTCTCGCCATATCCTCGATCCTTGGTCATCATCTCTCGGAGAGTCTGTAGAACTTTAATACACAACTTCTCTTCATTCTCTTCCAACAGTTGCTTTGTGTGCTTAATCAGCCTATTACAAATGAAAGAGGCCTCAGTTGCAACATGGTAGTAGTATCACAGCCTACCTTCAATTTTCATGCACTTCCCAAGTTAACAGAAAATTTAATCTATGGGAGCGCATGGGATGGATCGTACTGTCCACCACCACCCTCTTGGGAAACAAGAGCAAGGCTGTGCCCTTCAATTGCTGCCCAGGACTCAAGAACAAATGAACAAAAACTTAATTGGGCATATGAATACATTAGAGATTCAAAGGCCATTACTTATCAATCGACACCAGTTGTGAAGAGCAAGAAGTGGTCCAGAAAAAGATGCACCAATATCTACCCCCTCATTGTCAGAATTCAACACTTCACTTAAAAAAGTGTAATTTTCCTTCTTTTAAATCTTCTGTTAATTTGAGTCCATCTTACTAAGAGTGGAAAATGCTGATAAATACGCAAAGACTCTCGTGGCTCTCTCACTTGATTTGTCCTCTTTCCTGTTGAAAAATGCTACCATCTTTGCTTGGCCCTTTCACCACCTGACATGTCTCAGAGAACTGATGGAGCAGGAATCCAACCAATGGCTGTCACCCACTGGGTAGCTCTTTTTGCACCCCAATGCTCAGCTCTTCTGCATCATCTCTTCAACCAATAAAGTGCCTTGAGGTATATTTTTTTAAAAAAAAAAGCACTTGGAGAGAAGATGCTGACTATAAATCTGCAAAGCAAAAATCCGTTACGAATACTTGTTTAAAAGCGCTCTGTGGGCGAGATTATTTTGATAAAACATGTTTCCTATTAAATGTGAAACATTAATTTAGAAGAGAATGCTCCATCAGCAGCACAAGTAGGTGGTGACAATTTGAGCACTTACTTGCAGATAAATCCTCCACTTTCACACTTGCGTCTTGCCTCAGTATTCTCTGGGAAAAGCAGCTCGGGCCGATGGAGGACATCAACGAGAACAGAGAGTTCTGCCTGAACGAGGGGACGGAGCCTATCTTCAAGTGCCGACACTATATCCTGCATTTCAACAAACAGCCCCATTTAATTTTCAATTCCACAAGCAAAGCAGACACAAATGTTTCCAACACCACCATCCCAAATGTAGGTGGCATCTAAAGGTTAACTTGCATGAATTGCTAGCAAGCTTCATTCACTTACAGTGAGAGCCTATTTACCTATTAATTCACTGCAATTGCTTGTCAGTTGCAAAATGACTTACAAAGGACCATGATTATAACACAGAAAGCAGTTGCCAAAATCCCCCACTGTAATTATTAAAATTGAAGGCAGCAATAACTCCATTTGAAATGTTAATGCTCTCCTCTACTTAAAGGCCATTATTGTGAAAGAAAGTTGTCAGAAATTAGAAGACTTCCTTCCTTCCCCCCGATAACTCACTGTGATTATCCAGTGAGTAGCTCACCTTTATAGGTTAGGGTGGATGTGGATTTAGTCTCGTTTCCCCATGGAGCTAGCAGATTTCAACTGAGATAGACTACAATTTGTTCCAACGATCCAAAATTAAGGAGGATTGCAAACAGAATCTGCCAGGGTTTCCACTCCTGACAACACTTCCATTCTCATGCTCTGCTAACCGTGCGCTGCACCATATGGACAGACATGCATAGTATAACAGCTCTGAGGGATGCAAGCTTATTTGAAGGGTTGAAGTAAGCCAATGTTTATAACTTTAAAAGCTTTAAGTATTTGATTAAAATGCAGCACAGTTAGACTAATCTCATTGTCATAATAAGTTAACGTGCTTTAAGAATATGAAGATGGAATAAGTTGCAAATTCTGCTATTCATCTTGTCTTGTATCAATAAAATTTTGCAATTGCACTCAAGAGCCAATGCAGCCATTAATCTGATTTTCTGGTACTATTTCACTTTAGAAGCTTCATTCTTGAAGAATACATCGTTCCTCTATTTTTTTCAAGCACAGTGAAGTTGCAGTTAATAACTTTAGCTTCCAAAAAAATCCAACTTGAACACATCTCAGAATGACTCGTCAGTCATTTTATTTATAGTGCAAGCTGCTAGCAAAGCCAGAATTAAAGTTTTACTCTACTTCCATTTCAAACGTTCAGGGCCTCCTAACTTGAACATGTCTTCAACGAAGTGCTCAAGAGAACAGTGGAAGAATGAAGTAACAAAGTAAATGGCACAATGACAGAAGATGAGACTACCAGAATTTAGTGATCCAATGACTGAGAATAGTAAAGAATAAAAAAAATGCAAACAGAGATGGTACCCTCAGAGGAAGCAGATCTTCAAATACAAAACACAGAGCTGCAGAGAGAAAAAGAATGAGACTGTCTTAAGATGGCAGAACAGTATGGTAAAAGAGATAAACTAAAAGAAAAGTGAAATATCACATTCAAAGCAGAAAGTTAACAAGAAGCAATAAAAAAGAGTGCCACAGAGTTTGGTGGCCTGCATCCTTTTGCATACCTGCAATCTCTCGATTATGTTCCGGTAATCCCGTGAGGCAGCAAGAACAGAATCTCTCCTGGCAGCATTGCGTGCTGACATTCGCCAGCTCAGGGCAGTCTTCTGAACAATGTTGTGAGACTTCAGGAAGAGATTGTTGACTTGACTGTCCAAGTCCACAGGGATTGCTATGGCTCTGCTCTTGGCTGCAATGGAGGTTAAGCAAATTAAAGCATTCATCTGAAGTTTGTGGAAAACACAATTGCAAATATACAAATGCAAAAATTAGGGGGAAGGTGGTTGCGCAGTGCTGTCATTGAACTGGCAATCCAGGCTCCCAGATCAGTGCTCTGAGGTCATGGGTTCAAATCCCACCAGGGCAGCCGGTGCAATTTAAATTCAATTCATAAAATTCAATTAATCAAGAATTCTGGAATTGAAAATGTAGTCTCAGTGATTGTCAGCATGAAACTATCATCAATAGTCGTAAAAAACGCTTCTGGTTCATAATGTGCTTTAGGGAAGGAAATCTGTCCCATTTACCTGGTCTAGCCTACATGTGACTCCAGGCCCACAGCAATGTGATTGATTCTTAACTGCCCTCTGAAATAGCCAAGCAAGCCACTCAGTTTAAGGGCAATTAGTGATGGGCAATAAATGTTGGCCTTGCCAGGTAACTTCCACATCCCATAAAAGAATAAAAAATATATGTTTACTGAGGCTTCATCAAGCAAGACAACTGCTCTGCTGGGTCTTTTGAACTTACTGACCAAATGCGCCAAACTTTCCCAATATGGTGGGTAATTTGGTCCTGATTACTTGGGCTTGACACCAAGCTATTTTTCCAGACTAGGGAACAGAGTTTATCAACTTAAATTGACTAAAACAAATTGAAAATTAACTTTTAAATAAAAAAAGGAATAAATTGCTCATCTTGGAAGGTAGAACGGCTTGAAATGAATCCAAACATTTTAAGTGCCCATTTTCTTTCATTGCAGTCATGCTATCTGTGCCACTCATAACTTTTCTCTCTGTTTAGTTTCACCCCTATTTTTTCCCATCTAGTACCATGCATAAGTCACAATCCGATAAAGATAGCACTCTGGCTATAATCACAGCTGCACTGATCACGGAAACCTATGTCCACACTTGGGGAAATGCCAAGAACAGCTTGCATTGGCCTCACAGCCACTGCCACAAGCAAAAAAGAAACAAGAAAGTGACCAGCAATTTGGCAGGGTCACTGAGCCAGTGTGGAGGTGGGAGTGATTGTCTGGCTTCACCCTTTTGTTGGTACAATTCCTGTCCCGCATCTCAACCCAGCATCTTCCACATCCACAGCACTTCCAAAAAATATATTGGCAAACCATCAGTATTAAAGCTTATATGACAAGTGCTGTTATATTTTACAACAATTAACTGCTTTGGTGGAACACACTTACAATTCTTCCCCCTCCTTCCCATCTTCCTCAACCCTAATTATTTTGTATTGATGTATTTGCACTAGGATAAACCTTCACAGCTGATGACCATTCTACAGCTTCTATATAACCTGTGTCCCCAGCAACACCTGTACCAGCAGAAGCTCTGAGTCAACTCAAAAAGAGTATGCAGCACAGTTAATCCCTTTTCACTTCTGGGACATGATTTCCGATCCAGCCGGGGCTGATGAGACTTTCACCACTTTGCACTACTGGCATCAAGTGTCCTGTGTGAAGTGGATTTGGGTAGTCCTTCACTTGTGAGCAAAGGCCTACAGGGCTAAAGTAATTTGGTACAATGTGGAGCAATTCTAGTCAGAAAAGTTAAAAGGATGGCTGATGGAAGAAATGGAAACATTCATGAGTGAAACTCAAGACTGGGATAAAGTAGAGGGAGTTCACTATGCTTTTACGCAGATAGTTGGTGCTTGAAATGAGCAGTGCATACTAATGCAAAGGAAGGGCCTGTTTTGAACAAAAACACTCACTCATTAACAGTCTTTTAGTAGACCAGCTAAAGGCGCTGTGCACTATACTGGTAAATTCTCTGCCACAAATTCAGGTGAGCTAATGTTCCAAGAATATGAAGCACTTCGTCATGGGTAGGCCTTGGTCAGTACCAAGTCCCCATGCACTATGTGACACACAGTTGCACTAGGCTAGGAATCTGCAAGTGTGCCACCTACTTTGGCTGACATCTGAACATTGTCCACCTCTCTTGACAGGAAGTTGCCTTTGTGGCTCGGCTGGGACCATGGGCCTTGAGGACGCCCCAGAGCGAAGATAAGCAATGATAAATAGACCCAAATTAGGAAAGCAAGTCCAGATTGACTGATCATGAAGCCTCATGAACAGTAGTCACCAAGTTAGTGGAGGAGAGCAGCAAACTATCGTGCGGCTCACTGAAGAACAATTTGGTATATTAAAAACAGCAGCTATTTCAATACAGCAGCAGACATGAGCTTAGAATACAATTAGATATTTTCAGTGTTTAACAACTTAGAGTACCGCTTCTTTAAAAATCCCTCATCCCCACCCCCTGTAAAATGCTTACCTACTTCTGATAGCACCTTAATGCAACTCTCAACTGAAGCTTTCTGGGTAGCAGACAGCCAGGGGCAGTGGTACACTCTGAACACCCCTTGCAATAACTGCACAAAGATAGGCTGGCGAGTCTGGATAATTCATAGTGGGGGGGAGAAAAAAAATTAATTAACAGTTTGCTTTGCACTGGCTACTAATAAAACAAAAACAACATTCAAGAGCGAGAAAATTACTGCAATGCCTTGATGGAAAACAGGAACGATTCCCCTACTCAAAGCACTGCCCAATCACAATGTAATGACCCCACTACTAACACCCCCAGAACTCCCCGTCCTTCAGAATTAAAACTGGTCTTGGTTTAACTGTTTATTAAAATAGAGAAAGTCCCACCTCAGATGCAAATTTAGAACTATTTCAAACTCAAATATTGAGCAAAACAACATTTGATCAGATTTATAATGTGTTGACAACACTAGATAATCAATTCTAAACCAGATAAATGGTCAATGCCGGCTCCAACATCAGTGGGAATTGCGAGTTATCAATATTAGAGGCCGAATTCACCTCAGATCTCACAGCAGAAAGCTTAGCGTGTTTCCATTTTAAACCTACCTCTTTCTGTGTGAAAGGTCCAAGTCAAAACACAGTAGAATGAACAAATTGCTAGGCAATGAAGAAAGAGAAGGGGAATGCGATTAATTGGACAGCTCTTTCAAAGAGCCAGCATAAGTTTGATGGGCTGAATGGCCTCATTCTGTTCTGTTGGATTCTATGATGTATTGTACAATCACCACCTTATCATAACCATCCTTAACATCATGGAGGACACTTGTCAATGTAGCAATTACTTGTTTTGAAAAAAATACATCAACAGCAACTCCTGGTACTTCTAAACAACAAAGCAGCCAATTGGCAATTATTGCAAGACAAAATTGAACTATGCATTTGGTACAAATCTTGGATCATTTGCTGTAAGCAAACCAGGTCTCTACTACCAATTCTAACAATTGAATCTTAAGGTTCATGAGGATAGTCAATCTGTGGCCCATGGACAGAACAGTTGAAACAATCATGCCAGTGAAAAAGCAAATCAAGTAAAATGATCTAAGTTGATATGGATTTACAAGAAGTACATGTCAATCACATTTATTCAGATTTTTGAAGAATCAAGAAAATCGATGGATAGCCATGGCACAGTTGATGCACTTCTGAATTTTAAGTAACCTCAAGATGCTGGATGGAGAAATAAGCAAATGAAGTACAGTGGCTGAACAATAATGGTGCTATTTGCAAAATGACACATCCAACTAGCCCCAGGACAACTGGCATTCACAGTAGCCTCAAATATTCTGCTCAAAAGCTCAATATTTAAGCATTCTGGCAATATCATCAAGTTATATGGAATTTTCCAAAGCCAGGATTGAAGCATACAACAAAACAGAAGCAAAACACAAAATTCCAGGGTGTTGGAAATCCAAAATAAAAACAAAATGCTAGTAAACACTCAATAGGTCAGGAACATCCGTTTAGAGAGCAGTAGAATTCTAATAGAAGGCCATCGACCTGAAAGGTTAACCCTGCTTCTCTCTCCAGAAGTGTTGTCTGGTCAGATGAGTGTTTCTCAAACCTTTATTATTATAGGAACAGGGATATTAAGCCAAGGAGGCATCATATTAAACTCAATGAAAAATTTCTTCATGCTTAACTATGCATAATTGATTCCTGCTAAATGCAATTAAAGTAGACCTAAAGTTGGTATTGAAAATGGAATTGGATCAAGTCCATGGAACTAAGGTATGGAAAAGAAAAATGAACAATTACATCATGAAAGATGACTTGAAGGTTTTAAACTTACTTTTCTCATTTCTCCATGGCGCTTTACAAATGTAAGGAGACTGAACCAGCTATCCCTCGCAACTCAACTTTATTTTTCTGTGATAACACTAAACATACCTGGGCTCTGCTGCATTCCCTTTCAGTCACAACATGAAAGGTTTCTTCTAATTTGATGTGAAGAGATTTTATACTGAAGTTAAAATTAAGACTGCTTGCCAACTATTTGAGGTTCCTGCAGCCTGTAACCACAAGAGCAGGGGCTGCAAGGTAGATCAGCGAATGTGACCATTTCACCATGCTCCAGGAAACCAGTCAAGTGAGGGTGTTAATAGTAATGTAGTGATACTGTCAGGGGACACTGTTCTCTGCAGCCAAAAGCACAAGACTAGGCGGCTAAGTTGCTTGCCTGGTGCCAGGGGTTGGGACATCTGCTTGGGGTTGGAGAGGAACTTGCAGGAGGACTATGATGATCCAATAGTCGTGGTCCACTTTGGTACTAATGACATAGGTAGAACTAGGAAAGCAGTCCTGCTGAGGGAGTATGAACAGCTTGGGGTTAAATGAGGAAGCAGAGCCTCAAAGGTAATAATCTCTGGAATAGTACCTGAGCTACGAGAAAATTGGTGGAGGGTAAATAAGATTAGAGAATTAAATGTGTGACTTAAGGATTAGTGCGGAAGAAATGGGTTCCGATTAATGGGGCTGGCACCAGTACTGAGGAAAGTGGGAGCTGTGCCATTGGGATGCTCTTCACCAGAACCATACTGGGACCACTGTCCTCTCAAGTTGTTTAACAAAGGCAGTAGAGAGAGATTTAAACTAAATAGTGGGTGTGAGGGATCAGGTTTGGGAAAACATGATAAATTAAATAGAGACGAGAAGGCAAGAAAGCAAGGTAGCAATAAGTGAAATGATGACCTGAGCATGGCAGGAAAGGACAAAATATATGAGCCTAAGGGTGCACCAGCAGAAAAGGCTAGAGTTACAAAAATAGTAAAAGGACAAAACTAGAGGCTCTGTATTTAAATGCACACAGCATTTATAAAACAGATGAATTGACAGGGCAAATAGAAATAATTGTGTAGGATCTGATAGCCACCATAGAGACATGGCTGCAAGTTGACAAAGACTGGGACCTGGATACTCAAGGAACATGATGTTTAGGAAGGATAGGAAGGACAGGGGGCTAGGAAAAGATGGAGGGGTGGCTCTGTTAATTAAGGATGATGTTGATACAATAGAAAGAGGTGATCTTAGTTCTGGAGATCAAAATGTAGGATCAGTTTGGGTAGAAATGAGAAATAGAAAAGTCACTTGTGGGAGTGGTTTATAGGCCCCCTAACAGTAACCACACTATAGGACAGAGTACACAGGAAGAAACAGTGGGAGCTTGTGAGAAAAGCCCAGCAATAATGATGGGTGATTTCAATCCACATATTGATTGGATGAACCAGATTGGCAAAGGTAGCTTGGATGATGAGTTCATAAGAGTGTTTTCAGGATAGTTTCCTAGACCAGAACATTCTAGCACCAACCAGAGAGCAGGCTATACTAGATCTGGTAATGTGCAATGAGACAGGATTAATTAATGACCTCATTGTGAAGGTGCTCCTATGTAGCAGTGATCATAATATGACCGAATTTCACATTCAGTTTGAGGGAGAGAGGAGGGGATCCAAGACTAGCGTTTTAAACTTATATAAAGGAAAATTATGAGGGGATGAAGACAGAGCTGGCTTAAGTTGCTGGGAAATTAGGTTAAGGGACAGGTCAGTAGAGATGCATTGGCAGACATTTAAGGGGTTATTTCGGAATACTCAGAAAAGATACCTTCCAGTGAGAAGAAAGGACATACCATCCATGACTAACAAAGGAAGTTAAAGTTGGTGTCAAAACGAATGAAAAAGCATATAACTCTGCAAAGACGAGTGACAGGTCAGAAGATTGGACAGAATATAAAGAACAGCAAAGAATGACTAAACGATTAATAAAAAGGGAGAAATTAGAGTACAGGATAATTTGCTAGAAATTTAAAAAGATAGTAAGAGTTTCTACAGCTATTTAAAAAGGAAAAGAGTAAGTAAAGTGAGGATTGGTCCTCTAGAGATTGATTCTGCGAATTAATAATGGAGAAAAGGAAATGGTGGATGAATTGGACAGATATTTTGCATTTGTCTTCACCGTAGAGGAAACAAACAACATCCCAGAAGTTGTGTGAATCAGGAAGGGAGGAACTGAAAACAATTACATTCACCATGGAACGAGTACTGAGAAAATTATCAGAACTAAAAGTTGACAAGTCCTCAGGTCCTGACAGACTTTACCTAGGGTCTTAAAGGAGTGTTGCTCAAATAGTAAATGCATTGGTTCTAATTTTCCAAAGTTCTTTCAATTCTGGAAAGATTGGAAAATAGCGAATGTGGCTCCCCCATTCAAGAAAGGAGGGAGACAGAAAGCTGGAAACTACAGGCCAGTTAGCATAACCTCTGTCATAGGGAAAATGCTAGAATCTATTATTGAGGTGGTTATAACAAGGGAAAGCTATATCTTAATGCAGATCAGGCAGAGTCAACATGATTTTATGAAAGGAAAATCATGTTTGACTGTTTTGTTGGACTTCTTTGAGGATCTAGATAGGTTAAGTGAGTGGGCAAAAATTTGGTAGATGGAGTATAATGGGAAAATGTGAACTCTTCCACTTTGGCAGGAAGAATAGAAAAGCAGTATATTATTTAAATGGAGAGTGACTGCAAAACACTGAGGTGCAGAGGGATCGGGATGTCCTCGTACATGAGTCACAAAAAGTTGGTATGCAGGTACAGCAAGTGATTAGGAAGGCAAATAGAATGTTGTCATTTATTGCAAAGGAAATGGAATATAAAAGTAAGGATGTTTTGCTAGGGTTGTACAGGGTGTTGGCGAGATCACATCTGGAGTAGTGTGTACAGTTTTGGTCTCCTTATTTAAGGAAGGATATAAATACATAGAGGCAGTTGCGGGAAGATTCAATCCAGTGGGGTGGCCGGCAGGGCCTGTGGTTATCTTATGATGAAAGGTCAAATAGGCTGAGCCTGCATCCATCAGTGTTTTGAAGAATGAAAGGTGATCTTACTGAAGCATCCTGAGGGGACTTGACCAGATGGATGCTGAAAGGATCTTTCCTCTTGTAGGAGAGACCTGATCTAGGGGACACAATTTAAAAATATGGGGTCTCCCATTTAAGACTATGGTAAGGAGAATTTTTTTCTAAGGGTCGTTAGTCTTTGGAACTCTCTTCCCCAGAGAAGAGTGGAGGCTGGGTCACTGAATATTTTTAAAGCAGAGGTAGGATATCGGGGGAAGGTAGGAATGTCGAGCTAAACCACAATCAAAGCAGCCACGATCTTATTGAATGGTGGAGCAGGCTTGAGTGGCCGAATGGTCAACTCCCACTCCGGATTTGTATGTATGGTGGTGCCAGCTGGGCCCAGTTGACAGCTCTTTTACTTCAGGCTCAGGTGTTCATGGATTTAGGCCCCACCTCCAGGATTTGAGCACATAAATCTATGCTGGCACTTTGGTACAGTACTGAGTGAATGCTGAATTCGCAGGTGTGTCATCTTTTAGGTGAGGCACTAATCTGGGTCCCTACCTGCTCATTCAGATGAAATGAAAAGACTCTGTGGGGCTACGTTAATGAGAGCAGAGCTCACTGAGTGTCCAGGTCAACATATTAACCACCAAACTAATTATCTGGTAAGTTCTTTCACTGCCACTGGGGGCTCCTTGCAGTGTTCGAACTCAACTGCATTTGCCTATAAAACTCGGTGAAAGCAATGGTGAAGGCTCCTTAAAAGTAATTTGTTAGCTACAAATTTTGTGTGTGGTATACTGCGAATGGCGCTATTTAAATTCAAGTTTGCTCGTTTCCCAATTGGTGCCAATATGATATTTTTAATATTTCCTGTTGGTCACAGTGCAACTAGTGCAGCTAACCTTGATTTCCCACAGAAATAATCAAGCAATGCTACCAACTTTCCTCTGGCAGTGCAGGAAGTATTTCTGTTGGGAATAAAGAGAGAAAACACACAGGAAATACACAGCGTGTCGATCGACATCTGCAGAGAGAAAAGACAGATCAATGCTTTGGGCGTAGATAATTCACAATCACAACATGACCCATGCTCTTCTTTTTACAGATGCTGAGAGTTATAGTATTAATAAAGCATATTCTCCTTTCCTTTGGTCAAGTTTCTTCTGACCTCTAACTGTTATTGTCACATTATATATCCTTTATATTTAATCTATAAGGAGTCACACTAGTATGGTTTTATTCACACTATCTCAAAAAAAATAATAAATTTTGTGCACTTGCATCATTCATCCTGCTCTTCCCAAGTGATTCAGTGCAACTGTCTAACATTATTGGCAAAAGAAATTCAATCCTGTTTGTTATCACTACTGAAGTGCAGTAGAACTACTATGTGCCAAGAATACCATTTAACCCCACTCCAAAGATTAGGTGCATAATGCATCATCCTGCAAAACCATTCCAGAAAGCATTACTTTCGAAGGGTCAGACTCAAGGTCAGGTCTGTCAACCAATCCTCCGGTTCAAAAACTCAATGGCAAAAGAACCAGAGGAGTGATGAGGAAAACTTTGTTCAGACAGCGAGTTGCTGTGATCTGAAATGCACTGCCTGAAAGAGAGTGGTGCTCGCAGCTATCAGAAGGAAAGTGGATAAGTGATTGGAGTCATACCTAGCACAAAGGAAGATGGTTGTGGTGGTTGGAGGTCAGTCAACTCAGCCCCAGGACATCATTGCAGGAGTTCCTCAGGGTGGTGTCCTAGGCCCAACCATCTTCAGCTGCTTCATCAATGATCGTCCTTCCATCATAAGGTCAGAAGTGAGCTGTTCGCTGATGATTGCACAATGTTCAGCATCAATCACGATGACTCAGACACTGGAGCAGTCCATGTCCAAATGCAGCAAAGCCTGTACAATATTCAGGCTTGGGGTGATAACTGGCAATTAACATTCGCACCGCACAAGGTGCCAGGCAATGAATGTCTCCAACAAGATAGAATCTAACCATTTCCTCCTGATTTTCATTGGCATTATTATCACTGAATCCCCCACTATCAACATTGTGGGGGTTGCCATTGACCAAAAACTGAACTGGACCAGCCATATAAATACTGTCGCCACAAGAGCAGGTCAGAGGCTAGGAATCCTGCGGCATGTAACTTATCTCCTGACTCCCCAAAGCCTGTTCACCATCTGCAAGGCACAAGTCAGGAATGTGATGGAATGCTCTCCACTTGCCTGGATGAGTGCAGCTCCAACAACACTCAAGAAGCTTAACACCATCCAGGATAAAGCAGCCTGCTTGATTGACACCCTGTCCATCACCTTCAACATTTACTCCCTCCACCATCAACACACAGTGCACACTGCTGCCACTATCTACAAGATACACTGCAGCAACTCACCCAGGCTCCTTCTACAGCAGCTTCCAACCCACAATCTCTACCAACTAGAAGGGCAGAGTAGCGGATGCATGGGAACACCACCACCTGGAAGCTCTCCTCCAAGTCATAGGTCATCCTGAATTGGAACTATAGTGCTGTTCTTTCATTGTTGCTGGGCAAAAATCCTGAAACTCCCTACCGAACAATACTCTGGGTGTTCTTATGCCAGATGAACTGCAACAGTTCAAGGTGACGGCTCACCACCATCTTCTCAAGAGGAATTAGGGATAGGCAATATAAATGCGGGCCTAACCAGTGACACTCAAGTCCCATGAAAGAATAAAAAGATTTGCAGGACAATGGAAAAAAGAGGTGGAGGGAGGATTAATTAGATACTCCTTTCAAAGAGCCGACATAGGTACAATAGGCTGAATGGCCTCCTTCTGTGCTGATTCTACAACTTTAATTACAAGCACCTACAACACAGAAACATGCCATTAGTGCTTATACTTTGCACCTGCCTCCAGCCACTCTAATCTCTCTTCTTTCCCTGCCCTCATTCAACCAAATTTACATTACTCAAGTCCTTTATTCATTACCATATTTCATTAGCCAAACACTGAGACCATACGTCCAGCAATCACCTGGCACAATCCATTTCAAAGCAATGTTCCAAGTAGGTGCATGACGTGAAATTGGATATTTCACCACTGCTCTTAAAAAGATTCCCAAATCTTCAAAACAAACTCAAAAGTTGTTTTCACTTCAAGTAGTTAGGGAAACTTCCGATGCAAAGTTAATTGTTAAATATGTAGCAATTTGAAGGTGGATATAAAAGATTTGTTGCCCCTAATTCACAGAGGAGCAGTCGAGTTGTTCTCTATGTCCCAGTAAATATTTATCCCTCAACCGACATCACGAAAAGAGATTATCTGGTCATAGTCAAAACGATGTTTCTGGGAGCTTGCAGTGTGCAAATCTGTTACCGTATTTCCTACATTGCAGCAGAACAATAACTGCACTTAAAAACTACTTAATTTGTTGTGAAGTGGTTGTGGATATCCTGAAGAAAAGCAAAGGTACTATATAAATTCAACTCTTTCCTTTGAAGTTTCCAATTAAAAATTATGATTTAGCTTGTGATGAATTGCTGCCTGTACCATAAGATACAAATGCAGCATCCATCATAGCATAGTGTACCAGTGTTTAAATTGTTGGCCTTCATATATATATATATATATATATATATATATACACACACAAGGTACTAACATGCTGTGTACATGCATGTGCTCAGCTATAACCATGCTTATTTTCACATTCACATAATCTTATTTTCAACAGTCATGCTTCATAAAGCAAGTCCAGTGCACAAAGTCAAAACCTCAAACCACACCTCAGTGTGAAGCAGCCGAGCGCCCAGCACCTCCATGCCAGTTTTCACCAGGCCATTCCTTGGACTGTGCCCTGTTTTAAAAAATGTGCCTTCGTATCTGCAGAGTTACATAAAATCTGAGGATTGAAACCAGGACAGCCCAGAGGGGGGGAGAAAGGATGCAACACCATTTGCAGAGTTTACTAGGAGCTTAAACAGCACAGAAATAGATTTTCGCCTATATTAAATTAGTCATTTGGTAGCACAGAACTTGAAGTTTGCTGAAAAAAAAAAGAGACACGCTATTCAAGCTTTTCATCTTGCACTCATCAGGGCAACTCCTAACTGTCGAGGGGGAGCAACAATTTATACTGCATGAGGAAAGAGTGCTGATGGCTGACAAATGGACTCTCGTGTTATAATTGGTATTTTCTTGAGCTATCTCAATGAGTGCAAAACAAAAAGCTTTCGTAACATGTCTCTTTTCAGCAATACTGTTTAATTGTTGTCCCTCCCCTTACTTAGCCAAACATGCAATAAATTGTGAATTATATGATCGCAGGCAACAATGTTAAACTTATAGGAGGAACATCTTAGAAATATCACTTTAGTTTGAGTCAACTCTGAAGCAGCAAGCTGAATGCCATAAGCTGCTCTGACCTTGTTAAAACATCCCAAAACACACTATACTTATTAATTCCATTTTTTCTTTTGGACTTCCAATGTTAATGGAAAAAGTAATGGAATTGAAAAGAATAATAACATTTAAATTAAAAGTGTTGTAGCTGGTTAAGGTCTAAAACATGTTGAAAATTCTAATGCAGGCACCTTAGTTTAAGCAAAAAAAAAAGAATTAAACCATCTTTGGACCACAGTTCGAACTAAGTAACTTATTCAACAAAAGAAATTCTTTCATTTTTGCTGAAAGAGTAGGGATTTCTTTTAAGTGAGGAAACCAAAAAGCAATCTTTAATCATGGCAGAATTTTGAATGGACCTCTGCATTGCACTACCTAATCATACAACTCTTGTACCTCAATATAAAAACTCAATAATACATCTGTTGGGCTGTTGAGTTTATAACTTACAGGACAAGTCAGAGCTGAAAACCCACCTGAGCCAGAGTTCCAGTTAACAGAATCAAAGAAAAGATCAAATAAAACAGCTGGAGCTCTTTGCAATATTCAAGGCTAGCTGTCTAAATCTCCCGTCTAATGGGAGAGAGCTGTACTTCAGTTTATCTCATTTCAGTGTTAAGTGACTCACTTTCTTCAATGGGCTTCCATCGGTCTGCGATAAATTTCAGCTCAGGCCAACATTATAACAGAGGCAGACATTACAAATCACAGCTTGACATCTTTGCCCTGAACCTCAACAAGTTCATCCTTTCTGTCGTTCCTGCAACTATACATTCATTTGTTCATTGCAACCAAAAAAAAGTCAAAGCATTGACACAGGCCAGAGTCAACAAGGCTGCTCTCCACACTTCATCAATTGTTTAAGAACAATTTAGCATCCCATTATGCAGCAAGTTCCCATTTTAAGTTGCTCAGCTTAAACATCGGTTAGTTAATTGGGACCGTATTTGTGTTTGCCATCAGGAGTTTTGTTTAAGTCATTTCGCATCAGGTCTGACAGGGACACATGACCTATCAGTGCCATTTTGGAGTGGCCTATCCTCCCTCTTGTTGACTCACCAGCTCAGCGCCTCTCCCTGAGGGTTTGAGGCTTCTCTTGCTCCCTGGCCTCCCCCACTCACTGGCAACCCTCCGGCTTGCAGCCTCTCCTGCTCCCGTCCCTCCTGATTGCTGCCGACCCTTCCTCTTGTCAAACCTCCCTCTCGCCGCCTCTTCAACTTGCCGTTTACCACCTCCAGGTCAGAGCTGCTGCTCCTGCCTCTCGCCGCTCATCTCCAGAACTCTTACTCACAGTGAAGGCTCAGGAGGGAAAAATGGCAAGCAGGAGGGGCATGGAGCGTGGGGTTTGGCAAGAGGGAGGATCAGGATGTGTGACAAGCAGGAGGTTCAGTGAGCAGGGTTGGCAGCAACCACGAGAGTCAGGGAGTAGGAAAGGCAATGAACAGGAGGTAAGTAGAAAGAGTTAGCATATTTCTTCCATATTTTTAAAAAATGTTTTATTTTCAAATTACAGGGCATAATGTTTTAATGTTTTCCTGATGAGAAAGATCCTACAGAACTTTACTGCTTTTACATTGGTTTTAGTGGGAAAATCTGATTTGCTTAAAGTCACTTCACTTAAAGTTGCACTTTCAGGAACACGCCTACAATCCTAAGTGAAGACTTACTGAACTGGTTCAGCCTCAAAGGGAGCATTATTTTCAAGTCAAGGCAACAGCCTTTAGTAAGTATGTGAATGCATTAGAGGGGGTGCAGAAATGGTTAGATTGGAGAAGTCCTGCTTGGAGAAGGAAGGTTAAGATGAGATTTGATAATGATATTCAAAATCGTGAGAGTTCTAGGAAAAGTGGATAGGGAGAAACTGTTCCCATTGGTGGAAGGGTCAAAAACCAGATGACACTGATTTAAGGTGATTGACTAAAGAAGCAATGGAATGATGAGTGTAACATTTTATTTTTTACACTGCAAGTGGTTAGAATCTGGAATTCACTGCCTGAGAGTTTGGTAGAGGTAGATTCTATCCTGGCTTTTGGAAGAGAATTGTACAATTATCTAAAGAGAAAAAATTTGCAGGGCTGTGTGGAAAAGGCAAGGGAATGGGATTAGATGAGCTGCTCTTTCAGAGAGCTGGCACAGTCACAATGGGCTGAATGGCCTCTTTCTGCATTGTAAGCATTCTAAGATTATGCGTAACCTATGGCACAGACGGCAATTGTTAATTTTCTGGGTTTCACAACTCTATAGGAGAACATTGTCAAAATGCTACTGTTTCAGGAAAATTTGAGAATTTTTGTTTATTTACCAGAGCAATGAGAGTATTTTGTTTTGCTGCACATAATATTTACCTAGGAGTTATGTTAGAGTTTCCCATTTACTCAGTAGTTGCCCCAAACGGGTTGGGTGGGGGGGGGGGACAGGGATGGAAATGGGGACCTCAAAGCATGCAGCTCCAGAACAAACTACAGCTAGCAACTCAAAGTGATCATATTCCATACCTGCAAACTTGTGCTTTGATCAGAGAAGGGAGAACTAAAGAAAGTTGTGACAATGCTCATGACAGTTTCAGTGACGTATCTCTCTAGGACATTGTCAGCATGCTTTCGGTCGCTTGTATTATTACACACCTGAAAGAAGAGAGTCCAATTGGTCAGTTGTATCCGGACACCAAACTCTAAGTAAGACTTTGACACACTTAGTGAGGAAGACTTTTAAGAATTGCTGTTGATTTGAAAGGATATATCCTGGAGCTGGGGTGGTCTTTATAAACTAGTTAATAATAGAGGGTGGAATGTGTGTGGTTTTTTTCCCAGTCTCCCACCATAATGTCTGCAGGAACCCTGCAGAACACTGAATATGGTGTTTTCTGCCATTTCTCCAGGCCTCCTGCCAATCTTTTACTGTTGCTACAACAGGAAATGTGGAGACTCTAGACACAACTTCTTCAGGTGAAAGGGCACAGCTACATCACCTAAAGGATGAAACTGTACCATTGAATTTGATTCCAACAACAAGTCATTGTTTTAATTCGATCCTCAATGCTTCCTCCAATTCTGGTCCTCAATTAAGAACAACAATATAAATGATGCAGATATAGGCAAGTTCAAATCCCATCACAGCAGTCTGAAAATCTGAGTTAGTTATTAAGAAATTGGGAAATCAAAAGCTGCTAACAGTGAAGGTGACTACCACAATGTCAGATTGTGATGAAATTTCATCTGCTTTGTCAATGTCCTTTGGGAAGAAAACCTGCTGCCCTTTCCTGTTCTGGCATATATGTGACTCCAGCCTCTAAACACCTTGGTAGTCTGTGGCCTGCCCTCTGACGCGGTCTAACAAGCCACTTAGTAATAGGAAATAAATGTTGACATTGCCAATGAAACCCATGCTCGGAGGATAAATAATAAAACACTGACCCTTTATACAATTACTGGAGCGGGAAATGGTTTACAAGTACAGTCTCCTCCACCTCCGCATCACCACCCACACCTCCAACCTACCAAAATTCTCCCATTCTGTCAGGGTAACTGCAGTAGAATAGCATGGAAATCCCCCACCTTGTGCTATGAGGTACATGTATCTTTAAGGAACTGTCAATCACTACCAGCTCGACAGGATGTTACGTACTAGACTCATGACTTGTATTCAGTCTACAAGCATCAGTAGAGATCAGATGTACTGTACTTAGCCTCCCGGTGTACCTTATTTGTAAATAGTCTTATCTTCAAATAAAGAATTCACATTATTGTTACACCAATTCTTGTCGTGTGATTGGTACATTTACGTCAAAAAAAAAACCCAATGTAACAGCAAACAGCTGAAAACAGGAGATGCACTGTGGAGTTGCGGGGTCATAAAAAGTTAAAATTATTTCCATGACTTTGCTCCATTAACAGTGAGGTGAAGGAGTCAAGTGGTTAAAGGTTTGGATCATTTCCCCCTCTCTGACATATTTAGATAGTAGAATGTGGATCTCACTACCACATATATTCATTTAAGGGGAAGCTGGATAAACACATGAACGGGAGGGGAAGAGAAGGATATCCTGATAGGATTGGATGACAGAGTGGGAGGAGATTTGTGTGGAGGATTAACAACAGTACAGATCTGTTGGACCAAATGGCCTATTTCTGTGCTGTCCATTCTATTGAATGCTCAGCCTGATGTCACATTGGACAAGACATCCAGATCACCAGTTGGGACACATCACTTAATCTGAACACTCACAGGGTACCAGAAATTCAAAGCACTCTTCCATAATTAGCAGTAAAGCAAGCAAAAAAAAAACATGAGGCGAGGTGGGGAAGTGAGCACTAGTTGGTGACTAAGTGCAGATATGTCAGTCCAAGCACAAGACTGGCCATTAACTGTATAATTTTCCCACCTGCTTGTTCAAAAAGGGGCCGCCTCCACTATTTCTTCAACCTAAGTGCAATATTTTTTAGAGCTCTCAAAATGGCACCCATTGGAAAATTCTCAATTCTCCAGTGGGTCTCAGTGGTGCTGGAGGAAGGTCATTCACCTTTACAATAGCTGAAACATTTATTCCCCCAGTGCCCCACCTCTGCCCCATCCACCACAACCACTAAAGAGAGCAGTGCAGAATGCATTCAGAAGATGGAAAGGCATTTCAATACGCAGAGGGGTTAGCTGTCAGTAAACAATATGCTTAAAGAAGCCAACTGGTCAAAATGGGACAACCCACTAGTTCATTGATGAACAATCTGTGGCCCGCGGGCTACATGCGGCCCATCAGGGTTCCGAGTGTGGCACTCCAGACATTTTGTTGACTGTTACCCACGCACGGGGTTGCCAGATTCCACTAGTTTCCGTCCGCGTAGTTTTTTCCTACCAGCACTGCGAAAGTGATAAACACGCAAAGCAAGGGCCCGTGAAGTGAAGTGCGTGCTGACTGCATACAACATTGACTGAGAGAGCCGTGCACTCCCTGAGTCCAAAGCACTGCTACGATTCAATCGGCATGTCCCGCAAATTCTTATTCATGAGGTCATGGTTAGTGCCGATTTTCCTGCCCAATTTCAATCTTGGGGCCCACGAAGATGAAGGAGGACCACTCACGCAGCCCACTCACTAGCCTAGGTTGCCCATCACTGTAATAGTTCCACCACTTCTTTATATTAACTAAGAATGGCCCAATGCAGTACAACGCGTTTTCTCCACTTCAGGCTGCCCTTGACTTCTTAATGTGCATGAGCATCCTGCAGCAGGGCACAATTTACATCACCAATGAAAGGCCTGTGGCTCTTTCTTCAATCACATCTGCAAAGGGATTTGCTTCCGTCTGAATGGAACTGCAGGATTGCATGTGCTACGGGCCCTGGACTAAAGACATGTTTCTGTCAAACTTGCAACTCTTCTTTACGTGCAAGTCCATATATCTGGATATGGTTGAACCAGTAGCTAGGTTATCTTGTGCCTCAGCTCAAGGAGCTAAAGAACCACCTCATTCCCAAGAGACACCCACTGATACACAACACCAGTTGCCTCACTGACTCCCACCCAGGAGAAACAGGAGATTAAACAAGGAGCACAGAAATCATGTGGAGTCACTAAAGGGGAGCATAATGATGCTAAATTCAGTACTTGCCCTGCAAATATCAACTAGAAAGTTCTCAAAAAGCTTCCACATGTGGTTGCTTGTGTAAATCTCCTTCATCTCCACCTCTGTGTCCACGTAGCAATGATTGAGAAAGTTAATGTAGGCAATCTTCACCTAGTGAAAAAAACATAATATCAGCAGAATGTAATCTTAGCAACAAAACCAAGAATCTCTTGAGAATGAGGGTAGCTAATGTCTATTAAGCTCGAATGTCTAACCGAGCCTCCCTCTCCACAACTCATTCTCACATTTCCCTTCCCCTCAGATCCACCCTCACTCCATCCTGTTTCCAGCACCCTGCCGGCTGCTCAGAAAACCGTATTTTGTCACCGGAGCCCTCGGACCCCACGTAATTTCTGTTGGCCCGTTGCCCAGATAGACTGTACTCTGGGGCAGATCAGCCATGGTCTTGTTTGGTGATGGGTCTGGCTTGTGGAGCCAGGTGGCCTACTCCTGCTCCTATTGTATTTAAGGTAGGTAGGTCAGGTGTTTCTCACATGTCGGTGTAGACTCGATGGGCCGAAGGGCCTCTTCTGCACTGTGATTCTGTGATCTGTGAGTCATCAAGACAATGGGGCAAGATGGCGAATGGATGAATGGCATGTCCCCATATCAAGAAAAAGAGAAATCCTGCAACTGGAGGATTCCTCTGGAAAGAAATGTATAAACCTGCTAGATTACCCACTGCCTTCACTGGAGAACAGGTATGGGGCATTTGGAAAAGGCTGTGAAAAGTGAAGGAGTTAATGGATTCAACAGTATTTTGTAAACAGCTTTACAATGAGCCGCAATGCTTTAACATCGCAACATGGGGATGATAATGCTATTACTACCCCTTTATCATAGCCATCACTTGCGATATTGTGCTTATGAATTCCTGGGGATTGGGCTAGCGTTTTACTCAACCGTAACTGAGGGTAAGCAGTTGTTAACTGGACTTGCACGTCTATCCCCTGCACTAACATTAGAAGAACATTCAAACCTACACAGGAATTAGACTGCTTTCCGACTGACAGTAAGGAGCTGAAATCCTTTTCAGAAAGTTACCATTTCTCCAGCCTGTTCAGTTATTCATTTGCACATTTTGAATTAGATCGGAGACTTTCTAAGCCCGAACATGCAGCCAACCAGCAAGCCAGGCAGAATTTAGATAGCACCTTTCCAAACATGGGCAAGTTTGTTTGTTCATTTGGCACCGGCTTGCAGTTTTATTCTGATAAAAAACAAAAAAACTGCGGATGCTGGAAATCCAAAACAAAAACAGAATTACCTGGAAAAACTCAGCAGGCCTGGCAGCGTCGGCGGAGAAGACATTGACTCTTTTCTTCTCCGCCGATGCTGCCAGGCCTGCTGAGTTTTTCCAGCTTTATTCTGATGGTGTTTTCCGTGTCTCGTGCTTGAAGGCAATGTCCTATTGATTTTGCAATAGTTGGGGTGAGGGGGGCAAATAGAAACACTGATTTTTCATCATCAGTGGTGGAACCACACAATTCCAATTAGCTTAAATGGACCTCGAAATAACAGATCTTTCAAATAAGCTGCACTAATATAGACAGGTTATAGATAAAAATAGTTTAGATAAAATAGGATAGATTAGATTGACGTGATATAAAGAGTAGATTAGATCAGAGAAAATGTAGATTAGGTATAATAAATAGGATAAATTAGGTAAGATGGATGATGTTACATTTTCTTTTTACAAAAAGAGCAACATTTTCAATGAGATCAACCCAGAAACCAAACTCACTTCAGGGATGCAGTCTTCATGGGTCGATACTCTCACAATGTCATCCAGGGGCAAGAGGGAGTTGCATTTAATCTCTGTGTAGACATTCTTGCCCTCAGTACAGACTGCCAGCAATTCCACCAAGTGGATATGGTACATGAGAGGACTGTTCTCATCCATCCGATCGCGCTCAGAGCGCATCATCTGTACTAGGGTCTGGAACGAGGCTCGATCATTGTAGAAAATCAGAACATCTTCTCCAGCATTCACAAGCTGCAAAAGTGCAATGGTTCAAAAGCAAAGATCATCAACAGTTTTGCAAACCATGGAAGTGACTGTGCTTATTTTAGAAAATAGTTAAATGCTGATTAAGGAAGGAGCCCAATGGGTTCACTGACATTGACGTCTCAGGTTTGCCCAGCCTGATGAATAGTTCGTCTGTGGAAAATTAGCTCTTATCGTCTCTACTCAATCCTTCAGCTCAGATTGATAGCGGTTGTTCTTACTGACAGAATTAAGACAGCACAACACTGCGCCCTTGTGAATGTTGTACTTGGTCAGGAAGTGCCCAACACTGAAACCCTGTGGAAAAATTATTTAATTTCCCAGCCCTGCACTCCCTCACCTCAACAAGTAGATGAGCCAAATGGAAAACTTTAAAATTTAGGAAGAACATCAATTTTTGATTTGCCCCCTCTTTGCAGCAACGTTTTCTTCCTCTGCCCAGCCAAACATGGTAAAGCAGCTCAGACAAGGCATGTAAGAAACCCAGGCCACTCCCAGAGGTTTCTCTGAATCAGGCTGTTTCAGGGCACACACAGAGTGGCTTCCTTCAAGAGCTGAGGTCCCAGGCCTCTGAAGGTGGCCTAAGTGAAGTAACAGTAGCTGGATGTAAACTGGGGCCAAAACCTCGAGGTGTCACTCCAGAACACCTCGCATTCCGTGCATGCACTGCACTCACTGTTTTATTAACCTTTCAAGTAGAAACAGAGCATAGGAGGTTCTTTAGCCTATCATGCTAGCTCTTTTAGTTCCACTTTCCCAATGTTTCACCATAGCCCTCCAAAGGTTTTCCCTTCCAGTATATACCCAATTCCTTTTTGAAAGTTACTATTGAATGTGCTTCCACCTCTCTTTCAAGAAAGTACTGTCCAGATCGCACCTGCTGCATAAAAATATTTCTCAATTCCCCTCTGGTTCTTTTGCCAATTAAATCTCTGTACTCTCATTACTGATGCTCAAAAGTCTCCTCATATTCCCCTGCTCTGCAAACAACAAATCAGCAATGCTTATTGCTCTACTCTCTTTTCTGGCGGAGACAGACCAGCCAGACAGACAGTGGTTTCTCTTCGGATGGCAAGGGTGCTGTGAGAGGTGGCAGCACAGGCTACAACTCAAAACAGGGAAGTCAGAACATGACACCTGACCACCTTGACTTGCCGAGACCTGGTGTGCAGGAATGTCTGCTACATCCATGGCACTGGATTGTAACTCATAGGCTTTGAAGTGCTCATCAGAGCCTGCAATTCGTAGATTACACAACTTTGCCTTCAATTTTTGTTTTATTCTTTCACGGAATGGGGGCGTCACTGGCAAAGCCAGCATTTGTTGCCTAATCCTAAATTGCCCTTGAACTGAGTGGCTGGCTAGGCCATTTCAGAGGGCAGTTAAGAGCCAAACACATTGCCGTGGGTCTAGAAATATACATAGGCTAGACCAGTTAGCGATGGCAGTTTTCCTTCCCTGAAGATATTTGTTAACCAGGTGGATTTTTTTTTTTAAAACAACAATTGATAATAATTGTCATGGTCACCATCACTGAGACTAGCTTTATATTTGTTTCTTTGATTCCACCAGCTGCCATGGTCAAATTTGAACCCGTGTCCTCAAGGCTTTAGCCCAGGCCTCTGGATCACTAGTCCAGTGACATTACCATTGTGCCACCACCCCTGCTTTCAAAATTGGGCTGGTAATATTTGATCAGCATAGCTTACCTCAGCCATCACCATGTCCTGACACTTCTTGATAAACTTCCCTTCAGCCTTCACAATGGTCTGCAGAAACTTGAGATACTGGACGTTGCGGCCATGTGTCTCAATACAGTGGACAAAGTGCTGCACCACGCGCTCGTTTATCTCACTGCAGAGCTGGTAATTGTTCATAAAGATGTGCTGCATGGTCACCGCCTCCAGGATCTGGAACAACAAGGCTTCTTAATTAGCGCTCCCCACCACTGGAGGGTTTTGCCACCTGACCCCAACCTCCCCACCCCCCCGCCATCACCACAAACCTGGAAATCTGGGGAGCAGTGGCAAGGAAGATCAGCAGCCAAAAGGCTGGTACCGTAAAAGATAAATCAGCTCCCCATGAACAGATTTTCTCCCTATTCTTTAGATAGCCATTCTTGAATGTCCTCGACCTCTCTTTCCTCTTTCAAAACACCCCTTAAGTTCTGTCAGGTGCCCTAAGGCTTTAAGTAGGCTTAACATTGGTGAAAACTGTGCTACATAGTCTGGATTTAAAACAGCTTCAACAAGAAGCAGAGTGGAAAACTGGAGTGGTTTTGGAGGTGGTTTAGGGCTAGATGCTTCTCGTGCTCCCTACTGCAGGCAAAAGCACAACAACTCAAAGGAGGGAGTTCAGCAGGACGTTAGAGATAGCTGGGCAAAAGCAGAAAATCATGGAAAACCACCAACTTGCGTTCATACAGCACATTTCAGCACCTCAGGATGTTCCAAGTGCATTACGGCCAATTAAGTATTCGTGAAGTGTCTTCGCTATTCTAATGTAGGAAACGTGGCAGATAATTTTGCGCATAGCAAGATCCCGCAAACATTGAGATATAAATGACCAGATAATCTTTTTGCTAATAAAATAGGAACAGAAAAGTGTGGCAAATACTCAGCTGGTCTGGCAGCATCTGTGGGGGAAAAAAAAGTTCACGTTTCAGTTGACTCATCTTCAGAACTGAAGAGTTATATCCACTCAAAACATTAACTCTGTTTCTCTCTCCACAGGTGCTGCCAGACCTGCCAAGTATATCCAGCGCTTTGCTTTTATTTCAGGTTTCCAGCATCCTCAGTATTTTGCTTTTATTTTAATTTCTTTTTTCCAGATGCTACTTGATGAATAAATATTAGGCGAGCTCCCCTGCTCATCTTTGAAATAGTGCCATGGGGTTTTTTTTCCTGATTAGCTGAGAGGGAAGGTAGGGCCTCTGACAGTGCAGCACTCCCTCAGTACTGAAATGTCAGCCTAGACTCAATGCTAAAGAACCAGTTCTGGATGTACCCAATGAGACTAGAGCCAGAACAGTACCTCAGATCACCATGCACTGTTCTGACACCAATTAAACAGCTAGCAACTGGAACCACACAACACCAAGGAGAGAATTTTTTCCTTGTCGGGGGGGCTGAGCGGGAGCAGGCAGGCGCGCAGCCCGTGATCGGCTGTGTGCCATTTTACACGGGCGGGCCAATTAAGGCCCACCCAGTGTGACATGCACCCGGAAGCACTGAGCGCTCCCTGTGCGGGCAGGGGGAGGAGGCTGAGTCAGGGCTGGGAGAGAAATTTAAATGTTTCAAAATCAATCTAAATTAAAAAAAAACATTTTAAGACATGTCTATGAATTTTATTAAAAATTTTTATTAAAGTTTAAAAGCCTTCATGAAACCTCATCCCGCCCGTGACGTTTTATTTCCTTTATTAGTTTTTTTAAACAGCACTTCATCTCCCTGAGGCAGCTCTGTGCCTCAAGGAGATTGAAGCACTCTTTCGCACATGCGCAAATTCATGCTAGGCCCGCTCACCCTCCTCCCCCCGCCCACACAGGTAGCGCTGCCACTCACGTATCACACTAGACAGACCTTAATCGGCCTGCCCACGTAAAATTGCAGTGCGGTGCCAATCGAGGGCAGCGGTCAGCTTCCCTACCACTCCTGCCCACCCCCTCCAAGGGCAAAATACTGTCCCTGGAATGGGACTTGAACGCAGAGCCTTTGGCTCGAGAGGCTCCACTGCACCACTAGACCTCCTTCAAGGCAACTAATTGCTTCTTAAATAGTCCCAGGATTCTTGCCCCCAACTGCTCTTATCTGGAATGTTAAGCCACATGTTCATCACTGTATGAAGAAAAAAAATCCTAATATCGATCCCAAAAGCATCTCTGGTTTGAACACGCTCCCTTTTCCTACTGCCAAAGGCTAATTTAAAGGGATATGTAAGGTTTAACTTTACCTACAGTCTAATCTTATATCTCTCCACAAAACAGCTTTTTGATATTTTCCATTGCTGTCTCAATGGTCCAATAGAGATTAAGGTGGAAAATCTACAGGTCAGAGACCACAATGCCACAACCCACAAGCAGTTTCACTGAAAGTGTTGCGTTTGGGATAATATTTCAGCTTTTATAGTATTAACTAAAAAAAGGATCTGGTAAATTTCTAAGTACTGAGAAGTTGCAAAATGCTGTATATGAAGGATTTATTAGAATTATAGATTTCCCCTTGAAATACTGAGAACAGTAGAAGTGAAATACATTTCCTGGAAGGTTGGAGAATTCCCCTCTTCATAATTTGAAGCACAAGCAGTAATGTAGATATTTGAATCAACATCTCTGACATCTCTCTTTGTCACCAGGCAAAGCACAAAGTGAAATGTTGTGTAAGGTTTTCATTATGGTGCCCTGCTCTTCCTGTTCTCCTGTGTCACAACAGATGCTCAGCTGGTGAGATGGAGAAGTGATTTTTGGACAATAAGGGAATCACAGGCTATGGGGACAGAGCAGGAACGTGGAGTTGATGAAGTTCAGCCATGATGTGTTTAAATGGAGGCAATGGCTAGAGGGATTACACAGCTACCTCCAGCTTCTTTCTCCTTTACATTCTTACGTCCCTCAGGTGACAGGTCAGAAAGGGCTAGTGAATTATGATCCAGGTGTCCCATTCAAAGGTCAGGAATCAAAAGGGGTTGTAGAGTTAGAGAGAGAGAGAGAGAGAGAGAGAGAGAGACAAAGACAACCAACTAACAGTTGCCTCCTGCTTCAGAGACCGGAACTAAATGTGAAGGGGTATACAATTCATTTGGAATGTTACAATCTAAGCAAATTGGAGGAAGTAGCCCCTGAGCTAATGCACTTAAATAACACATTTCTAAACAAATGACTGGACAGTACTCCAGCACTGGATTTGATCTAGTTTGTTATCCATGTTTAATAGAGGCTTTGGATGCAAAATCAAAAAGTCATGTCAAGCCCCAATGAACAAGGCAAGTGTTTGTTAAAACGATAGCCAGCTGATTGTGATGTTCTAACTAAAAACTTTAGACATGCAGCAACTAAAACACTGTGGTGACTAATCATCTGTACACTCAGTTATGTAGTGCTAAATTTCCTTCACCATTTTGATAACTTATAATGCAAGTGCTAACTGCAGTAGTCTGGAGTAATACAGCTAGGGACATGTCAGTTCATACTGAATTTATCTTCCTTTCAGGAAGGTTCTCTGAATGATAATGAATATTTGGGCATAAAGATTGCAGTTGGTTCTCTCTTGTTTTCATGTCACAGATAAGCAGAATACATGGAATAAACTTCATAACAGGCAAATCTAATAGTTTTATCTAGAAATTACCTACTTGGTGAGAATGCATTTAAAAACAGCTTTCTTACTGAAAGTTTCAAATTGCCACTTGTGTTGATACAATCGACAGCAACCAGTCCCCCATTGGAAGAAATGCTCAGCTTTTTCAGAGTTCCTTCTTTTTCTTTCTAATATCTCTTCCCCACACTCTCGCTCAACAACTCAGCCCTCATTCAAATGAGTAATCTGCACCAGGGAGAGGGAGGGGGTGAGGGCAGGACGCCAGAGAGAAGGAGGAGGGGAAGAGGGCAGGGCGCCAGAGAGAGAGGGAGGGGGAGGGGTGGCACTAGAGAGAGGGAGAGAGGGGCACAATAGTGAGGGAGAAGGAGAGACAACGCATCAACAATTTTTCATCCCAAGGACAGTCCACGGTCACAGCACCACTTGAAATCTTCAAGCCCCATCTTTAGATTATTTCCATTTAAAAGTTATCAAGGTTACCATCTTCATAGCTCATGCCTGATTTAGCTAGTGCAACCCTTTTAGATGCTGGTGGAATAGGGATATTAGTCTGTGATGCTGACACAAACAGCTAAAGCAGAAGCAGAGAGGTGTGCCAGAGAGTGGGGAGGGGGCACAAGAGAGAGAGGAGTGTGCGCGAGGGATATACGAGAGCAAGGAGCATGAGAGTGTGAATTTTTTTGCCAATGCAAGGAAATGAGCCCACAGCTGAAACAGTACTTGATTCCAAGCAGTGCTCTTACCCCTGGAGTAAGGAAGAGGTTGATGTGCTTGTGAAGGAGAGCTTGGTTCTGTGGGTTGCCGGCGCAGAAATTCTGCAGAAACTTGTGTGCCAGTTTCATGATCTCCTGCATTCGAATATCCTCAGCCTGCAGAGGACAACAGTAAAGTGGTTACTCAGTTTTTTTTTGAAATCAGTAATGATCAGCATAGCTGCACTTTGCAGAAAACCCTCAATGGGTATATTGTTACTGTGTTAAAGTGCATAAAATGGGCATTAGCAAATCGGCAGCCTGTCTTACATCCCTCATGACTGTTGAGATCACAGGATTGGAAAGTGTTGTCAAAGGCACCTTGGTGAGTTGCTGCAGTGCATCTAGTCAATGATGCACCTTTTTTATTCATTCATGGAACGTGGGTGTCACTGGTTAGGCCAGCATTTATTCCCCATCCCTAATTGCCCTTGAGAAGGTGCCAGTGGTGAAGGGAGCAAATGTTTAAAGCAGGTGGATGGAATGCCAGTCAAGCCGGCGGCTTTGTCCTGGATGCTGTCAAGCTTCGAGTGTTGTGGATGCTGCACTCATCCAGGCAGGTAGAGAGCATTCCACGACATGCCTGACTTGTGCCTTGTAAATGGTGGACAGGTTTCATCTCCAATTCAGCTTCTGCTCAATGGTGACCCTCAGGATGTTGACAGGGACTTGAGAGATGTCAATGCCATTGAATGTCATGGGGTGATGGTTAGATTCTCTCTTGATGGAGATGGTCATTGCCTAGCACTTGTTTCGCACAAATGTGCTTGCCATTTGTCAGCCCAAGCCTGGATAATGTCCAGGTCTTGCTACGTTTGGACGTGGACTGCTTCAGTATCTGAGGAGTCACGAATGATGCTGAACATTGTGCAATCATCAACGAACATTCCCACTTCTGACCTTATGATGGAAGGAAAGTCAATGATGAAGCAGCTGAAGTTGGTTGAGCCTAGGACTGAGGAACTCCTGCAGTGATCTCCTAAAACTGAGATGACTGGCCTCCAATAAGCACACACATCCACTTATGTGATAAAGGTACAACTCCAACCAATGGAGAATGTCTCCTCCCCACCACCTCCCCCATGCACCCCCCCACCCCCCACCCTACCCACACCGACCCCCCTTCCTGATTCCCACTGATTCGAATTTTACTAAGGCCCCTTGATGCCACACACGGTCAAATGCTGCCTTGATGTCAAGGGCAGACACTCTCACCTCACCTCTGGAATTCAGCTTATGTCCATGTTTGGAGCAAGGCTTCAATGAAATCTGGAGCCGACTGATCCTGGTGGAACTCAAACTGTGCACCAGTGAGCGGGTTTTGCTGAGTAAGTGCTGCTTTATGGCACCTTCCATCACTTTGCTGACAATTAAGAGTAGACTGATGGGGCAGTAATTGGCCAGGTTGTATTTGTCCTGCATTTTGTGGTCAGGACAGACTCAGGTAATTTTTCCATATTGTAGGGTAGATGCCAGTGTCGTAGCTGTACTGGAACAACTTGGCTAGGGGCATGTAAAGTTCTGGAGCACAAGTCTTCAGTACTATTGCCAGAATATTGTCAGGGCCCATGGCCTTCGCAGTGTCCAGTGCCTTCAGCAGTCTCTTGATAGCATGTGGAGTGAATGGAATTGGCTGAAGGCAGTGATAACCTTAGGAGGAGGCCAAGATGGTTAATTTCCTTGGCCTTTTTGGCTGCAAATGTTTCAGTCTCATCTTCTGCACAAATTTACTAGGTTTCCACATCATTAAGGAATAGTTTAAAAGACTAATTGTTGCTGCTGATGACCCACAGCACCTAATGGATGCCCAGTTTTGAGCTGCTGGATCTGTTCTGAATCTGATCAGTGGTAATACCACGTAAGACAATGAGGGTGGGGGGGGCGGTGTCCTCAGTGTGAAGATGGGGCTGTGTCTCCACAAAGACTGGGCAGTGGTCATTCTTCCTGACGCAGACATTGATGGATGTGTCTGTGACAGGTAGACTGGTGATGGCAAGTTTAAGTGGATTTTTCCTTCATATTGGTTCTCTCACCGCCTGCCACTAGCCCAATCTGGCAGGTACATCGTTCAGGATTCATTCGGCTTCGTCAGTCAAAGTACGACTGAGCCACTCTTGGTGATGGACATTAAAGTCCCCCACCCAGAGTACATTCTGTGTTTGTGCCACTTCCCACTGCTGCCTCCACATGGAGCAGTACTCATTCACCTGTGATGAAGGGCCTTGGGTGGTTTCCTTACTCATGTATGGCCTGATGCCAGTGTCAATGTTGAAGAACCCCAGTGCCACTCCTTCCCAATTGCATACCGGTGTCTGGGACATTTGCTGCAAGTCATGATCCTGTGAGTATGACTATGCTAGGCTGTTGCTTGACTCGTCTGTGGGACGACTCTCCAAATTCTGGCATAAACCTCTCTGTTAGTGAGGAGGACTTTGCAGGATTAACAGGGCTGGTGCTCCTTTGTTGTGTTTGGCATTGAGATCGATGCTGAATGATCTGTCTGCTTTTACTCTTAGTATGGTTCTGCAGAACAGTTTAATACAACTGAGCGACTCACGGCCATTTGTGAGGGCAGTTAAGAGTCAGCCACGTTGTTTCCCTCTTCTTTCCCAATAGCCGTGTATCCTTTTCTCCTTTCCAATAATGTGTCCAATTCCCTTTTGAAATTTCCAATTGAATTTGCTTCCACCACACTTTCGGCAGCGCATTCCAGATCACCACAACTTCTTATGTAAAATAACGTTTCCTTGTGTCGCCTCTGACTGTTTTGCCAATTTCCAAAGTCACCAACAGGAGACATATAAAATGGACAGCTGATTCACTATCACACAAAGTCAAGATCTACCCCAAAATACATGTTTATTTTGGTGTGAAATGCATGCAGCAATCATTTTAACTTGATGCCTAGGATAGCCATAGTGAATTGTATAGAGACTGTTATTAATTTGGCATAACACAACTGTTGCTTCACAGGAGGACGTATTGCCCTCTGGTTGAAGGATCCATGTAGCTAAGGACCCTAATTGGTGACCACGTTGGTTCGCTTTGCATCTTAAAAGAAAACCTGAAAAATTAAGCCACTCAATGAAAGATTGCAATCACCAGGGTGTATGCCCACAATGAAACGCAGGTTTGGAACCCATGGTTCGAGCATGGCACTTTAGATCAGGCAGTACCTTTTCATAAGGAATCTGCAGAAGGTCAAGGACCACGGTATGGGCCCCCATATTCCTCAATAACCTCTGTTGCTGCTTGCGGCTTTTCCTCACAGACGAGCCTTCTTGCACACACAGTTTGCTGAGTCGGATCAAAACCTGCAAAAGGTAAAATGCAGATGACGCTTGTTGAAGAAACTGTGCAGTCCAGACAATGATTTTGCATGCACCATAAGGCAGAGGCCTCACCTCCTTTATGACTCTATAATTCTTGCTGCTGGTGCTTTCAATTGTGGGCACCACATCAGAACTGGCAATCTGACCTTTTGCAAAGTCACCCTTTGTGGGGAAAATAAACACACACACGTATTTGTTCATTTGCACAATACAACAGCTCTTCATTTAAACAATAGCATCACAATTCTTAAAAATTAAGATATATTTATATGGAATATATTGAGAAGTTTTTAAAAATCTAGTGGGGTTTTACAAACGAGTGTTAACTGACTTGTTCAGCCTTTTAAGAACACACAGCCATGCTGGCCTCTCCCACCAATTCAAAACATATCAACATCAAGTGTATGATTGGAGATCTGATATGGAGATAACCCACTTCTGACAGTCATTTTAAACATCTTAGCAATTAAAATTTACACCCAGAATAGTAGTTAAAACTGAGGTTAAATCTGAAGTTAATAAATGGAACCAAATGATCTTTCTTTAGCCCTAATTTATTCTTTCCTCCAAGTACTTGCTTATACTTTAACATCTCAATGTTATTAATGCTATGAAAGGATGGACCTGTGCAAGAAGCAGCAGTGTCCTCTTTCCTGAGTTCACTGTCCTCTCTTAACTTCTACTGCCATTATAAATTCTTCTCCACACATTTACGACCACGCACTCATTCTCCAGCTTCTCCAATGAGCTGCACACAAGACTCTAGATACAATAAATTCCCATTCATGTTGCGATTCAAACTGTGATCTGCCAATTGTGCACCTGTGGCTGTTAGTTAGTTAGTCACTTGACGAATTACACAAGTTTTGTTGCTCTGCCTGTCAGGGAGAATATATTGTACCTCTTTTTTCTTCTTCAATTCACTGCCACCAGTTGAATTGTCCCCGCTTTCCATCGGCTCATCATGGGCATGGCCCTTGTAAACCCACAGCTCTGACTTTTCCACCAGCAGCCTCAGCTGGTCCAGGTCGGCTTTGATCTGTTTGTAGTTTTCCACGTCCTGGCTCGTAACAAGCAGCTGGACCTGAGGAACATCACAAGAGATCCAGCAATGAAATCCAGAAAGCTCTTCTGAAATGATCATTTGTTCTGCCGTGCCTTGTCTACCTGCAGGCCCTGTAGTCTAGACATTTCAACACATTAAACCATTATTACTGCTGCTCTTTCACCCTAGACTGTGAACTGCAGGAAGGACATAAAAGGGAGATGGGGAGGGTGGGGTTTGTTGTAGCCCTACAATCGAGAGGAGGAACTCCTTCCTGTAAAATAATATTTTACAGCCCCTAATAGAACAGATGGGAGAAAAGGTAAGAATAGTGCCACTACCTGAACTCTGGGATTCTGCCATGGTTTACCTGATTAAATGAATGAGTGAGAAGGGAGAGTTTCGAAAAGCCAGCACCAGCTTTGCCACATCAAATATGCTCTGAAGTTTCAAGGTTTTTGTGTAGCTGGTGTGCACCATCTTTTTGGAGAGCTGCTGACTTCAGGGTGAGTCAAGGTTGCATTCAACATCTGATTGTACATTATACAATAATTCTCACTCCCCAAAAAGTTGGAATTTTCAGCTTACAGAATCTTGTGTGGGGCAAACCAGATGTAAACTTGGAATCATTAGCATTGGAATCACAAGGTGCACCAAGATGTACTTCCCTGCATAAAAGTTCCAATTGGGACCGTATCGCTCACATGGAAGGTTAATGGGAAAATGCAGTGTAGCCCGCCTTGGATCACAATGGCACACCAAGTGGCTGTGAATACTAGCACAAGCTGGTCATACTGGATCACTGTGCACATGGGGAGTGGAGACAAAAAATACACTTAACAGCTAGTGAATCATAAGTTATAAATATTTGAAATGAAAATGCAATTTCTTTAATGACAGGATAAAGGGGACTGTCATATTATGATTTCTAAGTTATGATTTTGGAACCACCACATGCTTCGCTCATTTTAGGGGAAAAAATTCACCGTGCCCACTTAAGGAACATTTCATTTACTTGATGAGAAAGAATCATGGCTGTAATAATGAGTAACTTAATCTATCAGACTTTCAAATAGCACCACTTAGTTGGTAGAATCAGGGTGGGTGGTATTTCAGTCATGGAGGAGTTTGGCTGAATTATATTAAAAGTGCTGCTATTAAGTTGAAAACAGCTCTCAAGAAGTTAAAGTCACAGAACAGCAAAGCATAAAAATGCAAATTAGGATTCAGACAAATAGTCTGAAGAATAATCCTAGACCTTGCTGCCGACGAGGGTGGTGGAAGCGGTGACGATGAATGATTTCAAAAGGAAATTGTGTGGGCACAAAGGAAATAAACTTGCAGGCTATAGGGTAGAGTGAAGGAATCAAGCTGACTGGATTGCTCTACAGAGAGCTGGCACGGACTTGATGGACTGATTGGCCTCCCCACTATGTTGTAATGACTCGATGTAAATGAAATTTAGTTTGCCAATTACAGTGCACGTTCACAGCTACTGAGTTGGTGATGTTTCTATTCAAATGAAATGACAGAGGGTTGTCAGCTGAGAATATAATCTTGTGATAAGGGTCGTCAGGTTGCTTGACAGGCTGATGAGAGAATCCCTGAAAAGAGGAAGGAGCTGGATACCCCGAGGTCACCCTTAACCTCCCCTTATTTTTAAGAGCTCACTGGGCTTGCACCTTAATTTTTCCATTAAAATCGCCACAAAGTTAGGTCTTGTAATTAAGAGTATAAGTACCTTTTTAATATTGTGATAATTGTTACTACGATGTCGATCAATCTCTGTAACCCATAAACTTAGAGCATTTGCATTCCTGCATTTAGCAAATTGTTAGGAGATTTTAAAAAGGTTAAGTTTTTAATTTAAATTTTTGATCCTCCTTTTCCTTTTTGTTGTCTCCTCTCTTAATCCAATCTTTCTACCCCTCCCTATTTTTCCTTTCTGGGCCTGATGTGACTTTAATTCATGATCTTTCTCCTTCATTCCTCAGTTTCTTTCTCAAACTTTCAATCTCATTAGTTAGGGAGATAAACTGTTGCTCCCGCCATTCATTAAGGACCCAGATGTCTCGTTTCCATCACCACACCATTATCAGTTCATACTGCTAACAAGTAATGGTGCAAAACAATAAAAATAAAATAAAATAAAGCAGGAAAATGTCAAACTAATGTGCCATGCCGTTACTCCAGCAAGATCATGCCCCACATCCAGTTCAAGTTACGTGGGGTCCTCTCGTTAAACTCCCCAATTATGTGGGCGCATAACTAGAAGTCAGGCAGTAAGGGCACAACGTCTGAACTCAAGACACTCAGACCACTTACTGAGTGCGTTCCATAGGGAAATGCCCCAGTAGACTTGAAGCTTTGCAAAAAGTATAGCTTCAACAATGTGACTTCACCCATAACATCTGCCAGCTTACAGCAATTTCTTCTTGCAGAAGAGTCATTTTATATTCTTGAAAAAGTGAAGCAGATTTTGATACGTTAAAAGGCAAGTGTCTGTTTGTCTATTTTGACAGTGTTATCAGCATCAAGCACTTCCAAGTCAGGTACATTATACACAGATGTGTATAATCTGCTGTCATTGTGATTGAAGAATTTCTTCTCAAAGTCCATCTATAATTAGCCATAATCCACAAGGGGCCTTAGACATCTTTCTCTGTTAGACAAAGAACTAGTTATAGCTCAAGGGGCACCACTCCACATCAAACAAGGATGGGCGTGTTGGAAAGATTAATAGGTTGATTAACAACTTGTTTGGCCACGTCATGAATGCTCCTTAGCCAAGAGGTCCTGGAGTGGGACTTGAACCCAGAGTTTCTAGCTCAGAGGCAGGGATGCTACCCATTGAGCCACAAGACCACTCCTTTTACACTGTAACCACAATGTTAGTGTCACTGTATTTGGTAGAGCTGGATTTTATTCTCAGTGTCAGAAAAGCATCTCAGTGTAAGTGGAACCTTTTAGTTCCTGCCCTACACATCCTGTGGCTTCAAAGGGGAGATTAAATCTTAGTGCTAAATCAGGGACTTGCTTGCAGTGCGATCTTGCATCCACCAGCAACGGGGTTAAAAAGCCCGAGCTCATTTCACCTTTACAACCATGCACAGAATGCACCCAGCAATCTGACTTTATTCAAGTACAGCTCCCAGATTGACAGGCAATTCCTTGCAGGTTCACTTCCTGCCTCTACAAATCAGACAAACATGATAGGCAGGAAAACACCAGCCTGCCCCACTCTCACGATAGCCAGAGTATCATGACCAGGAACTTCTTAACACCCCAATCTTTCCATCCTGCCCAACTACATAATTTTGTGAACAAAATAGTCATACGGACTCGAAAAGTTAACTCTGTCTTGCTCTCGACAGATGCTGTTAGGCCTGCTGAATTTTTCCAGCATTTTCTGTTTTTGTTTCAGATTTCCAGCATCCGCAGTATTTTGCTTTTACCTTACGTAATTTCTTGGGTACAGACAAAAGCTCCTCAAAATATTTAGTCAATAAGTCAAAAAATCATGCATGCCTAAACAGCAACACCCACATCCCATAAATAAAAAGTAAATCAAAACCAGCCCCGGAGTTCAAAGGGATATTAATCACACTGTCCTCTTTTGCCTTTATGGATGATAGATATTGCCCAAGTTCACCATCCAATGTCCTCCCTAAATGTCATTATTCTGTCCTCTGATCACAACCTGCACTGACATATCAGCTTTAGCTATTTGCTCCACAACTGTTTTGCGCTCCAGCAAGTCTTGAAAGGTGTTGCAGCCTCACTGTTCTCCTGGACGAATCAGTCATGAGTGGATCCTGCTCCCTGATCTGCTTGTTAACCACGGGGCCTCAAGGGTCACATCTGCTTCCTCTAACTCCAAGTCATAGTACTCTAGGTTGATCCTGGGAAGCTAGAGGCCCACAGTTCTGTTCACCACTGCAATGTGTCCTCTTTTCCACATCCACACCTTCCATTCTCACCTCCAATGTTCCTGATGTCAGAACATCCTGTCCTCACTTCCTCTGAAACATACTTAGTCCACTTCCACGTCCTACCTACACTATGCAGATTTTCCTCCCTACTCCCCAAATCTTCAACAGATTCATCTCCTGCTAGTCTCGGGCCACAGCAGCAGTATGTTTAAGATGGTATGAGGTAGAAAGTGGTGCCCCTATATCAGTTAAACCCCGACAAACCCACTTTCTAGCATCCTGTGACATTGTGAGCAAGGGCCACCATTCAATAAGGCCTACCACAACAAAAGCCTTCGACGGATCGGCTGATAACTATGAAGACAGAATAAAGGTTGCAGGAGCATGTTGTCCTCAATTATACAAGTTCATCCGATCATTGTAACCAGGCAATGCTCCAACAAGACAGTGTGAGGCCTGTTGCAAAAGGCTCCTGCTCTAAATGACTCCATGCACAGGCCCTTCCATGCATGGATCTATTGACTTAATTGCATAAAACCTTGATCAGAGACAAAATAAAATCTCACCAGTAAATCAGAAAAGTTGACTGTTTGCAAAACTAATGTTTTTCTCACAACTTCACTCCACAAAAGTAAATTAGAAGCTCAAGGTAATTGTCTTGAAAGTTTCTTCAGTTCAGATCAGATTTAGACAATCCAACATTGAAATACACCCCAAAATACTTTTATCTTTAATTTTTAAACACTCATCATCTACAAATGTCATTCTATCCTCTTTCAATAAAAAGAGACCAAAAAGCTGGCAGGCCAAGACTTGCCTGCACTTGCCTAAACATGAAGCATAATGTAATGCAACCAATGTTTATGTATAGTCTCTGCAGTTGCAAATCTAACCTTGGTAGATAAGTGCAAAAATCAGCATTAATAGCATGTCTGGTAGATAAAATATTAGGGAGCAGCTCACGGAAAGAAAGGTGAAACTTTTACAGTAACGGTCTACTTCACTTTTTATTACTCAAGATGTTTTGAGGACTGGAAGGTCTTAGACACGGAAAAATAAGGTCCATTGATAATAGGCCTTTCAAAGATAATGTTGGTTTGTTAAGCAGAGACACTAGATCGTGAACACATGGAATTGGAAATTGTGCACTATAATGAGTTGGAAAAATGAAGTTATGATGCTCATCATGGTACTACTTAATTGACTTAGTTATGTTCATCATTTCCATCCATTATTAATATTAACTGTTCTGAATCCCGAATTGTGAAGCACCAATGAATCCACCACACAGGCCATCTATAAACTGTCTCTCAAGAACAGCAAGGTCAACTTTATTGTAATTCCTCATGATCTAAAGTACCTACCGGGTACAAACAGGGCAGAAAGCAGATTTAACTAAAAAGCTAATATCATATTTTAGAATTTCCATGGGTACCAGACATCAAAGCACTCACCAACTATTCATGGAAAATAGCTGAATTAGATGGAGTGTATAACATGTACCTTGTTAAGTAACACAGTCCCACTGATCACTACACTCAATGACCAAGGGGATGTTAATCAGGTCCAAGCCAGTTGGTGAAGCCATATTCAAGACTCAGATTTTCTTTGTTGAGAGTTTATTGACTTGTTCAGTCTCACAGCTCTCCACCTACTCAACCCAGTGTCCCAGCTATCTCCTATTTTCATGTGCTCCAAGACAATTAATATCCATCACCTTTTTCTGTTCACTTTAATGTAATTTGACATGACATTAACAAATTTTAATAATGCAACAGGGGATCCAACAGAATATGAAAAAGCACAGCATTTCCTTCCAATTGCCAAGTCTTGCTAAGCCCTCAGAGCATAGAAATGATCTGTGAAATGCAAAGTGTTTAGGTCAGCATTCAACATTAGTAAAATATGTCTTTAGATACCTGTTTAAATGCTTGAAGAACCTCTTGCCTCTGACTAAAATGTCTGAAGAGGAGATGGAGTGCTCCAGATACCAAAGGTGGATAGTCATGCATTGTGAGGTGGAGCAAGACTCGGAGAAATGTTCTGCCTCCATGATCGTCCAGATCTAACGGAGTGTTTTCATCACTGTTTCAAGAAAAGTCAAAGATGTGACACAAGTGATGGTGATTTCCAGCAAAATGAAAGAATTTGCATTTCTATAGCACCTTTCACAACTTCATTGTCCCACAGCACATTAAAACCAGTGCTTCTGAAGTGTAATCACTATTGTAACATAGGAACACAACAGTCAGTTTATGCATATTAAAAGCTCCACAAACAGCAGTGATAATTAGCAGATGAATGTGTTTCAGTGACATGAGTCAAGGAGTATCTTTTAGCCTAGAAAACTCTCCTGTTCTTTTTTTGATATAGTGTTATGGGACCTGAGGGCCAAAGAGCACACCTAAAAGGTAGTATCTCCAACATTGCATCAGTCCCTCAACACTGGAGTGCCAGCCTAGAATTTTGTGCTCAAGTCCCTTTAGTAGAACAAAACTGATAGAAAATTGTACCTGCTTGAACACAGAGGATGCATTCATACAGCTATTCCACTTAGTGTCGACAGAGATATTGGGCCGTAACTTCCAACTAGCGTTGGGAAGTGCTGGCCCTCAGGAATCAGAAGAAGTAAATGCTCACTTACCTGGTCTTGAAAATTACATTGACAATTCCATTTGCTGGAGCTGGTTGGGGCCTGGATCGAAAGGTTCCTCGCAGGCCACAATGAAGTTAGCTCCGGCGGATTCAAGGAGACCACGCCCACTTCTTTACGGCACTAGCTACAATAAAGCAACTAAGTTTAAAGGGCCAGGGAAATTGACAGGCCAGGGAGAAGGTAAGTGTCTAAGATAAGTGGACAGGATTTGTGGAGTGGGGGCGGGTCCATGGTGTCCAGTGGTTGTCAGGAAGAGAGAGGGTGGGTCGGTCGGAGCACCGGTGGGGGGTGGAAATCTGTGGGGAATGGGTGGGTGGAAGGAGGGAGGGGCCAGAGTCAGAGGTCCTGTGGGGAGAGGGGCTGGAGTCGGAGGTCCAGCGGTGGGGGGGGGTCGGAGTCAGAGGCCCAGGGGATTTAGAGGCCGAGGCCCAGGGGATTCGGAGTCCGAGGCCCAGGGGCTGAGGCGAGAGGGAATTTGGTGTGGGGTTATCGGAGGCAGTGGGGAATCAGAGGTTGGGGGGGAAAGAGTCCCACACAATAGGTACCCAGAAATTAGAAGAGATTTAAATTCTAACTTTTTCTGAGTGATTATTGGTATAACCCTGACGGAACCACCCAAAGTTTGCATTCTAAACTGCATTTTTGGATGGTTCCCAGTGTAGCACAATTGTCCAGAGGAAGTGTGCACTTCTGGGTGATTGCCATGCAAATCCTTACCTGGGAACTTCCCAAAGGGATTCCCCAGTGCATCTTTTAAGGTATCCCCCAAATACAACGCTCGGAAGCTTGGAAGTTACAGCCCATTATTTCAGGAAACAGTAACACCTGCCATTCCTGCACATCTAGTAGCTACACTGAAGGCTACAGAGTCTTTGTGCCAGAACAACCTCCTGCTCTCTTTGTACCTTAATTGTGTTGCCTCTGTCGTCCGCCTACTCAGATGTTTCTGTTAGTAAGAGGGTAGACTGTAGGCCTAGGCCCTGAACGGCAGTACTCCTTATAACTGAATTCTCAGATGCTGAGGCAGTCTGTTGCATATTTGTCTTCCCTAGCCCTTTTAAAGTGAGATGCTATAACCTCAACTTGGCATACCTCAAATTATGAATGGAGTAAGGCAGAGTTTAAACCCATCTTGACTGCTCATTCTTGTGACTGTGCTCTGTATGCCCAGCCCCACTTTGCTGCTCATTATTTAACTCTTTTTTTGGAATAGGCAATGGAGGATAGCACACAGTAAGACACAACTCCATGCACTTATATTACCATCTGATGCATTTTACCAAACCAGAAGTTAATACTTGCCTCCCACCAAAGATTCCTTCAGCCTGCTCCTCAATGTGCTCAAAATCCAATGTTCCTGTAAAATAAATTCAAGTAGCTGAGGAGTTACTAAAGCTGCCGAGTATATAGTATGTATACTTCAACCCTCTTACCGTAATCAAATTTGAAATCAACTTATTTCTTGGCTACCCGTGTCCCAAAAAGTCTGTGCCTCTCCCCTGACTCAACTGAACATTATGCACACTTAGAATATTTACAAAAAATTATTCCTAGGAGAGGTGGCACACCAGAATCTCTGGAAGTGGCGGTGGTGAGCCACCTTCTTAAACCACTGCAGCCCATGTGTTGAAGGTACTTCCACAATTCTGTTAGCCACAGAGTTCCAGTTTTAATCATGTTGTTCTTTGCAGAGGTTTGATATAAGAACACAAGAACATAAGAACTAGGAGCCAGAGTAGGCAATTCAGCCCCTTGAGTCCGCCCCGCCATTCAATACAATCATGGCTGAACACATTTCGGCCTCAACTCCAATTTCCCACCCTCTCCCTATAACCTTTCAACCCATTACCAATTAAAAATCTGTCTATCTGCTCCTTAAATTTATTCAGCGTCCCAGCATCCGCTGCACTCTGAGGTAGTGATTTCCATAGATTCACGACCCTTTGAGAAAAGTAATTCCTCCTCATCTCTGATTCAAATCTACCACCCCTTAGCCTAAAACAATGGCCTCTCTATCTAGAATGTCCCAGAAGGGGAAACATCCGCTCCACGTCTACTTTGTCTATCCCCTTTAGCATCTTACATACCTCAATTAGATCTCCTCTCATCCTTTTAAACTCTAGCAAGTATAGGCCTAAACTGTTCAATCTCTCCTCATAAGACAAGCCCCGCATCTCTGGAATCAATCTAGTGAACCTCCTCTGAATCGCCTCCAAATAAGGGGACCAAAACTGTGCACAGTACTTCAGGTGCGGTCTCACCAATGCCTTGTACAGTTGCAACAACACTTCCCTACTTTTATACTCTATTCCCTTAGCATTAAATGCCAAAATTCCATTTGCCTTCCTTATTACCTGTTGTACCTGCATACTAGCTTTCAGCGATTCATGCAAGAGGACACCCAGATCCCTCTGCACTGAAGCATTCTGAAGTTTCCCTCCATTTAAATAATAAGTCGCCTTTTTATTCTTTCGACCAAAATGGATAACGTCACACTTATCCACGCTAAACTCCATCTGCCAAGTTTTGGCCCATTCACCTAACCTGTCCATCTCCATTTGTAAATTTCTTATTTCTTCATTGCAACTTACTTTCCCACCTATTTTGGTGTCATCTGCAAATTTAGCTATAGTACCTTCTATCCCTGAATCCAAGTCATTAATAAAGATTGTAAATAATTGGGGTCCAAGGACCAAAATCTGTGGCACCCACTAGTTACAGCTTGCCATCCAGAAAAAGACCCATTTATCCCAACTCTCTGCTTTCTGTTGGCTAGCCAATCCTCTATCCAAGCTAATGTTTTACCCCTAACTCCGTGTGATCTTATCTTGTGATTAATCTTTTGTGCTGCACCTTCTGGAAGTCCAGATATATTACATCTACAGGAACCCCATTATCCACTTTGATTGTCACATTTTCAAAGAACTTTAGCAAATTAGTCAAACATGATTTACTCTTCATAAAACCATGCTGACTCTGATGGATTGCATTTTGACTTTCCAAATGCCCCATTCCACTTCCTTATTAATGGATTCCAACAATTTCCCAATGACAGACGTTAAACTAACTGGTCTATAATTTCCTACTTTCTGCCTCCTCCCATTTTTTCAATAAGGGTGTTATATTAGTATTTTTCCAATCCACTGGAACCTTTCCAGAATCTAGGGAATTTTGGAAGATTATTACCAATGCATCCACTATCTCCGCTGCCACTTCCTTTAAGACCCTGGGATGTAGGCCATCAGGTCCTGGGGACTGGTCACCCTTTAGTCCCAATAGTTTGGTGAGTACTTTTCCTCTAGTGATGGTGATTGTTCTAAGTTCCTCCTTCCCTATATCTTCTGCTCTACTTGTTACTATTGGGGTGGTACTAATGTCCTCCACCGTGAAAACTGAGGCAAAATATTGATTAAGCGTCTCTGCCATTTCTGAGTTCCCCACTATTAACTCCCCAGTCTCATCCTCCAAGGGACCAACATTCACTTTAGCTACTCTCTTTCCTTTTTTTATACTTGTAGAAGCTTTTGCTATCAGTTTTTACATTTTACCCTAGTTTTCATTCATAATTTATCTTTGCTCTTTTTATTATTTTTTTTAGTAACCTTTTGTTGATCTTTAAAAGTTTCCCAATCTTCCAGCCTGCCACTGACCTTTGCAATTTGGTATGCCTTAGTTTTTGCCTTTATGTTATCTTTAACCTCCTTGCTTAGCCATGGATGCTTTTTCCTCCTCTTACCATCTCTCTTCCTCTTTGGAAGAATATAATGGAGTGATTTGTTGAACTACTTCTGAGGGCCATCAAGAGTCAGTCACACTGGTATGAGACCAAAGTAACATACTGGCCCGAAAGGTAGGGTTGGTAGGCTTCCGTCCCTTAAGGACATTAATGAACTAGCTGGGTTTTTCCTTGACAATCCATCATTAATAGTAGTTCTATGTTTGTAGATTCCAGAACAAGCCACATCACTGGCCAAGTTCTTCCAGTACAGCTACAACAGTGGCATCTACACAACAATGTGGAGAATTGCCCACATAAGCCCCATCACAAAAAGCAGGACAAATCCAATCTAGCCAATTATCCACCCCATCAGACTATTCTAGAGCATCAGTAAAGTGATGAAAGTGTTGTGCTAGCAAGTGGCACTTGCTCACCAATAACGTGCTCCCCAATGCTCAGTTTATGTTCCTCCAGGAAAACTCGACTCCAAACACCAATTTAGCCTGGGTCCAAACATGCACAAAAGTGCTGAGCTCAAGAAGGGAGGTGACAGTGACTGCCCTTGACATCAAGGCAGCATTTGACCAAGTATGGGATCCAGGGTCCCTAGTAAAATTGATGCCAGTGGGAATCAGGGGGGAAATCTTCCACTGGTTGGAGTCATACAAAGGAAGATAGTTTTTGTTGTCGGAGGTCAATCATCTCAGTTCCAGGACATCACTGCTGGATTTCCTAAGGGTAATGTCCTAGGCCCAACTATCTTAAGTTTCATTAATGACCTTCCACCCCATCATAAAGTCATAAAGATGTTTGCTGATGATTGCATAACGTTTAGTGCCATTCGTGACTCCTCAGATACTGAAACAATCCATGTCCATGTGCAACAAGACCTGGACAACATTCAGGCTTGGGCCAGTAAGTGGCAAGTAACATTCATGCTACCCAAGTGCCAGGCAATGATCATCTCTGACAAGAGAGTGTTTAACCCTCTTTCCCCCGACATTCAATAGCTTAACACCTCCAAATGCCCTAGCATCAATATCCTGGGAGTTACCAATGATCAGAAATTGAACTGGACCAGCCATAAAAATGTCATGACAAGAGCAGATCAAAGGCTGGGAATTCTAATTCACTTCCCGACTCCCCAAAGCCTATCCACCAACTAAAAGGCACAATTCAAGAGTGTGATGGAATACTCTCCACTTGCCTGGATGAATGCAGCACCAACAACACTCAAGAAGCTTGACACCATCTAGGACAAAGCAGCCCGCTTGATTGGCACCCCATCCACCACCTGAAATATTCATTGCCTCCATACTGGCAGCAATGCATATCATCTACAAGATGCACTGCAGCAAACTACCAAGACTTCTCCAAAGCACCTTTCAAACCTGCCCCTCAACCACCTAGAAGAACAAGGGTGGCATGTGCATGGGAACACCACCACCTGCAAGTTCCCCTCCAAGCCACACACCATCCTGGCTTGGAAATATTTACTGTTCCTTAATGGTTGTTGGGTCAAAATCTTGGAACCCCCTTCCTAGTAACACTGTGTATTCACACCACATGGATTACAACGGTTCCAGTCAGCAGCTCACCACCCACTTCTCAAGTGCAAATAGGGATGCGCAATAAATGCTGGCCTTACCAGTGACACCCACATCCCGTGAATAAATAAAAAAGATTCAACTTATTTTATAAGCTTTGAAGCATTTGGGTGACAAACAACAATTTCCATTAAGTAGATTACCTCCACACACTAAACCTTGTGTTGCTGATTGATGTGTTCGAGAACAATGCCGGCACACTTGGGTATTCTCCAATGAGTGACTCACTAAAGACCCTCCACCATCTCCAAATCAGGAATGTGATGGCATACTCTCCATTTACCCGAATGAGTGCCATTTTAACAATATAATTGACATAATCTAGGATAAAACACACTGCTTGATCAGCACTTTACTCATGAGCCTAAACACCTTCACCCTACACCAATGAACCATGGCTGCAATTTGTAATATTCACTGAGTCACTGAAGCAAGTCACAAAGGCTTCTTCAACAGGTAATGCCCTGGGAACCCAGGTTCAAATCCTGCCACAGCAGATGGTGGAATTTGAATCCAATAAAAATCTGGAATTAAAAGTCCAATGAGGACCATAAAACCATTCTCAATTTTTGTAAAAACCCATCTGGTTCACTAATGTCCTTTAGGGAAGGAAATCTGCGATCCTTACCTGGTCTGGCCTATATGTGACTCCAGATCCACAGCGATGTGGTTGACTCTTAACTGCTCTCTGAACAAGAACAATTAAGGATGGGTAATAAATACTGCCCTATCCAGCGATGCCCACGTCCCATGAATGAATTTTAAAAAGAGAATCAATCAGAATCCAGATTCAAAGGTCATTGTAGACCTGGTCCTTCTTGGGGAGCATCTTACAAAACTCTGGGTTGGTCAAGATAATTCACATTGCCCAGTTGTTTAAGCATCCTCCGCCACCAGTGCAACATGAGTGCAGCATGTGCAGCAGGATGCACTGCAGCAACTTGCCAGGGCTTCTTTGACAGCAACTCCCAAACCCACAAGCTCTACCACCTAGAAAGACAAGGGCAGCAGATGCATGGGTACATTATCTCCTCAGAGCTCCCGTCCAAGTCCCATAACATCCTGAATGGGCATATCTTGCCACTACCTCATTGTCAAATCATGGAACTCCCTGTGGGAGCAACCTCATCACATGGACTGCAGCAGTTCAAAAAGGCAGCCCACCACCAGCTTCGAGGTTATTTAGGGATAGATATTAAATACTGGTTTTGTCCATGTCACACACACCTCTAGATAAAAAAAAATCACAAACTAAGGTGAGGAAAAAATTAACGCCCCTGTAAATAGAATAAATCCAATGCTCAAATCAAAAAGAACAGCAACTTACACACTAGTATAACCAATTATCATTTAATAGCAGATTTAAGGTACCCAGTTACAATAATTAAATATTAAACCCACCAGTTTGTTGGAAAACTTATAATTATGGCCTGGTAATGGGTTTAAATCTGCAACGTCCATCCTAAATTTCAGAAGTGAGAATTTCAGTGACTAAAGGTCTATGCCAGGACCAAGCTAAGTAACATCTTTATTAATCTCAGTCGGTTGACACAAACCTGGAACGTTACTTGCACCATCCTGAGAAATTGATCCTATATTTGGTGTGGAGTCAGTTGATTGGTGATGTGCATTGCTTTCATCAAACTCTCGCTTAAATATGGACAGAAGGCAAGAGATTCGATAATCCAAGCGCACATTCAAAATAAACTGGAACAGAAAAGGGATAAAATACTGATTTCAGCAGCAGTGTGCAGCCTATTAGATAAAAAGTATACTCTTAGACATCAGCTGATCTGCAGCCATTGCTCTTATTTTAACTGAGAAAATTAAATCCTATGGAAAGATAGAAAAAATTTTGCATTTATACAGCACCTCTCTCGATGTCACAAGGGGCTTTATGATTGATTAAAAAATAATTTTCAGTTCATTTGTTTTAGTGAGGATAAACATTGTCGAAGACACCAGGGAGAACTTCCCTGCTCTTCAAAATAGGGCCATGGGCTCTTAGACATCACCCAAGGAGGAAGATGGGGCTTCGATTTAACAGCCCATCAAGAGACGACACCTGCAACAGTGCAGCACACCCTCAGTACTGTACTGGAGTGTTAGCCTGGATTACATGTTCAAAGCTCTGGAATGGTACTTGAATCCACAACCTTCTGACTCAGAGGTGAGAATACCACCAATGAGTCATAGCTGATGTAGAGTCTGAAAAAAAACACGTTAAAAATGAGGCAGAAAGCTTGTGCTTTTTAATTTTAATGTACTCAAAAGAAAACAATGGAGGCATTTTGCAGACTGGCTTTTCACAATGGAAAATGTCGAAAGAGTCCATTCTAAATGGCGTCTTCAGCCCTTTTCCGAGTATGTGAAACCTCCCTTTGAATGATAAATGGTCCTCCGGGCTGTATTCTATCGTGATTAATGATTTGCTTGTGAGTGGTTTGTTAAGAATTAATGACAGGCACATTGCGTGCATGTTTATGCCAGTACAATGGCAGCCTAACGTTGCAGTTTCTGATGGCTAAAGCAGTCCAGTTGAGAAGCCTTCAAGCTGCAAGTGCCAAGGCACAAGGCCTCCAGTGTCAGTGCAACCTACTGTGCTGTTATAACTTATATGGTACAGGTCAGGCACTTAACACGGTACCTTCAAAATAACAAACTAGGCAGAGGTTCAAAAGTATGAGATGCTGGTTAGCAGGGAGTGTCTGGACCATTAATAGCCTACATTAAGAGCTTTCTGATCCTTACAGTGGCAAATTAGTTTTGCTGCACATCTTGAAATATTAAATTCAAACATCTACTGCAAAAACTGGAAAACAAATCATTACAGTTTTAATAAAGCCAGTGACTACATTACCACATGCAAAAACTAGTGATTTTAACATTTCAGAATATCAAATTTGCATAATGGGCAAGATCTTGTTGGAGTGAGACATCTTGTGGCAGCCCAGTTAGTTCGAATTTTTTCTGTACCTTCCACCCAAAACCTTTTTGCTCTATAACTCGCCGTGCAAGCTGATAACAATGTGGCAAGTGTAACAGGGCATCTGTAACCTCAACGAGTAGTGTAACTAACAGGCTATTTCCTTAAACAATGAGATTTAATGATTGATAAATAAGCAGAGAAATGATGAAAGAATTAGACTAACATCAGGTTCAAAAAGGGGGCGGGCCAGCACGCAAGAGAGGGAGAGGGGGCAGGTGAACGGAGGCGAGAAAGAAAGAGCGCAAGTGAGAAAGTGAGCGTGACCCGCCGAGCACGTTAATAACAACATGCATTGCTAACACACCATTATTTTTCCGGCAACATTTGTCGCAAAAGATTTAAACATGCTCAGTATAACATGTTAAAACCAATATCAGCAGCAGTTTGCAATGCTATCATTTTCACAAACGACTGGTCAAACACTCTGCACCCATGAAAAATTGTTTTGACCCAGGTAATGACAACTGCAATGGAACAGAACAATTTACTGCTGCTTCAATAGCATCAAATGAAAAATCTGCTCTTATCTCTGGTTCAAATGTTTATTCACTCTTTGAACAGGTTGGAAAGTTTCAAGCTGAACCCAAACAGACATTAATTTCCATCACCAATGAAAGTGTTCTTGAACCTGCCAATTGTAACATCGACACTCATTTTTGAGTCTATTACCTGCAGAATTTCTATTGTTTTTAGCTTTGTGTCCATGACTAAAATATCCTCCTTCTCTGGCTCAGTCTGTTGTTTACTTGTTCCATCCTGTGGTGTGATGGGTGCCAAAGGCAAAAAACCACCTCCCCTCAAAACCACTTGGGTCATTAACTCTCCGACTCCATGAATTGATCTCATCACGTTACTGCCTGCAATACACAGGGGCATCAGTCAGTGCAGATTTACAGAAGAGTTATTGGTACAAAAAAGTAGAAACTCAACCTCCGATTAAAGTCTTACTTACCTCTGTTGTCATCCCCTTTAACCAGTTTGCTGATTGGGAAGACTGTTGCCATATGGACACAGTCCAGAATGGCTAACAAGATCTTGGTTAACCTCAAGAGATCACTAAAACTATAGAAGCCGAAGTAGATCAGATTTCGGGCCAAATTAACAACCTGTGGAATGAAGCAATCAAATAGTCATCAGTCAAATATCTGAATGGAAGTGATACTCAAGAATATCAAAATTACATCGAGTCTTAAATGGAGATATAACAGGAATTTAAACGTCCTCACCATGTATATGGCTTTATAACTTCTCTAACTTACAGATGGCAAGTGTACAATGTGCTATTGCTTTTCACTTCTGAAGTACAAAAGGTGAGGAATGCAAGTGGTCAGAACTCATTCTTGAGATAGAGCCTTCAAAATTTTTCTCACGTGCCACATTAGAGTAAGTGACTACCTGGCAAACTGAGTACAAGTACTGGCATATAGTTTAAAATAACTTGTATTTGCATAGCATTCTTCATGAGGGCAAGGTGACTCAGAACACTGGTTTCCTTCTTTTCTGCACTGGAAAAGACATTAATGGGAGAAAAACATCAGGAATGGGATCAATAGCTTGTGCTGAAAAGACAAGAGAACTGCAAGGTTTACATAAGGGAACATGTGAGGCTAGAGAGATTTAAGTGAGGAATTTTCATATGGTGGTTGCAAGAGCAGCCACAAATGTTAGAGCAAAGAGGACAAGGAACAAAGATCACACCAGTGTCAGAGGTATGAAGAGTGAGCACAAGGACATAGAGCAGAAGGTGGTCACTAAGGAGGAATGGAACGAAACTATGAAAGGAATGTCAGTGGGAAGGGGGGGCGGGGGGTGTCAAAGACTTTGAAAGGTGGAAGTATTGAAGTTGGCTAGGAAAGTATGAGAAGCCAAGTGTTTTATTCAATCATGAGATGTAGTGGCCCTGGTAAGGTCAGTATTTATTCCCCATCTCGAGTAGTTAATGGTGAGCCCAACTTTGTGAACAGAATGGAGTGGCTTTCTAACCATTTCAGGGAATGGTTAAGAGTCAACCACATCACCGAGAATCTGGACTTGCACATAGGCTAGACCTGATAAGGACAGCAATTTCCTTTCCTAAAGGAGATTAGTGAGCCAGATGAGTTTTTGCAGCAAACCAACAAATTCACAGTTACTGTTATTGATACCAGCTTTTAATTTCAGATTTTATTACATTGTATTTGATTAATTAACTTCTCAGATGCTTTGATTGGACTTGAACATGTGTCTCTAGCTCATTAGTCCAAGTCTCTGGATTATAAGCCAAATAACATAACCACTTACCAAGCTCTAATGTGATTAAAGCCCAAAGGTCCCATGATGATCATGACAGGGAATAGGAATTTAGCGGTATGAGGGAGAGGTAGGGGTGGAAATAGGCAATGTTTTAGAGACCATGAGGTGATCTTGATAAGGGGACATGGACATGAACTGAGCTCCAGCTCACTAAATACATAAAGATTGTAAAGCTGCAAGTCACAGCCAGAGGTGGAAATTGAGCTGGCGGATGGAGTCCACAGGAGAAGCATGTAGGAACCGGCAGGTGCCAAAACAGATGGCTTCAATATTTCCTACGTTGAATGGGAGGAAATTTTGACAACAGTCAGCCAGCCAACAGGCTGAAAATCAAAACAGGTGACAGAAAGGATCATAGTTTACAAAAGTTGTGACTTAACTATTGATTTATTTAATTAGTTCACTCCTTTACAGGATTAGTGCTGAAGCAATAAGCATAAGCACAATACACCCATAAACACAATGGGTATTTCTAATAATTGCACAATTTAGGCCATTTCACAACTCGCCAACTGAAGTCAATGTTTCAGAAATACTTCCTCGTCTGGTTTCAGTTACCTCTTTACATCCCTTATTAATGCCAGTTCCTCAACCATGTCTGAATTTACCTCAAATGTCAGCTTGTTCTTCTCCTTGTCAGAGAAGGGAAATCTTTGGCAAACAACATCTCTCAAATACTCCTCCACAAATGCCATCGTCTGGGCAAAACGCTCTTTTATTTCATCTCTGGAAGTTCCACTGGAATCATAACTATCCAAATAAACACAATGTATTTGAATACCAAGAACAGAATGAACGAAACATATCTGTTACATATTCACATATCCTCGTCAGACTTACTTTTCCGTTAGAAAATAATTTTCTTTGTGGGTGGTGGGGGTTCGCAAAGTTAAATACTGTAAATAGCAAATTGTTGCTCAAACAACTTTTACATTTTGACATAGTTGTGCCACATTAACTATAATGGAGCAGCCAACAGTAGTCTGTTTAAATGATAATGACTCAATGCCTTTCCAATTGCCAAAAGGTCACACTAGACAGTATAAAAACTGACTTCAGCTTAAAACTGTGCAAAAAGTGCAACAGACTGCAACATATACTGCAATTGTCAATCATGCAAATTCCTTTCAGGACTGGGATCTCACCAGTAAGGTGAAGGTCAGTCTCAAGTGGTGTGTTACTTTAATACATGCTCCATTGATTCTTAAGGGAAATACTGACCCTTGCCTCAACACTGGAATTTAAAAATCTAAAGCTAGAACTACAAGGCTAAATGTTTCTATGATTTTAGAAATCTCAGCATTGACACTAGTTCAGTGGTAGTCTGTTGGACCCTGCTTTGCACCACATTTCTCCCTTTTCCTGTGTGCTCGGATTCCTTGCTGGGAAACGGTTTCAGAGAGTTGCGTTTCCCTCTGGTCCTTCTGAACATGCTTCAAATGTGAGTTCATTCAATGGGCACTTAAGCAGGGGACATCAAAGGTGTGTCTGATTCTGTTCTCATCTGATATCCACACATGCTTCCATTCCTGCAGGGGTCACTGGTTAGTGAAGAGAGTGGCCAACTTTCCCCATCCTAACTCTAAGGATGTAAAGGTGAACTATGGTGACCCTTCCTATTCCTAGGAACCCACGTTGGAATCTGCTTGGATCTGCATTGATCAGCCACTCGCATAAATAGGCTAAACCAGATGAATCTGGAGTCCCATTTTAACACAGGAGTCCTCTGCAAGATTGTTCATACCCAAGTTTTTGTGTCCCTACAATGAAAAAGCAATAATCAGCCTGGGTACTTACTCATCAATCGCTATCTGGGATGGTATTTCGGACCACAGGCGAGCATACTTCACTGGAGTCACCTGTTCCTGCGGATCCCTATCTACATGCATGTGCAACATCAGGCGGCAGAAAGAGGCTCGCAGGTCATAGGGCAAGTTTTCATCTGACATGCAACGAAGGATCAGGTCCACGTCCAACTGTCCCGAGACTGCATTGATGGCCAAATATTGACGATCCAAGCACATTCGAGCGAACAAATTCAGCTGGTATCTGGAGAATGAAATGTCAAGAGAAGGGAATAGAGAGACTTCAACAGAACCTCAACCTTTCTGCTGGAAATACTTAGCATATTCATAGAAATACAGAGACAATAGGCAGATATAATACGTTCAAGGTAATTATAAGCAGCATCAAGAGCTACAACTATTGAACGCTAGCCTTCAATGCATTTCATCCTTTACTGTAAAACAATAAAAAAGAACTGTGTCTTTCACAGGACATTCCAAAGTGTTTTATAGCCAAGTACTATTGTAATGTAGGAAAGTTGGAAGCCAGTTTGTGCACAGCAATTTCCCACAAACAGCAATATGGTAATAACTAGATAATCTATTATCTGGTCAAGTGATAAACATTGGCCAGGATGCTGGGGTTAACGCCTTAGCTGTTCCTCGAATAGTGCCAGTGGATCTTTGGCATCTGCATGAGAAAGCATTCAGGGTTTGGAGTTTAACATCACATCTAAAAAGGCAACACGTTATACATTGCAGCACTCCCTCAAAACTGCAAAGGAGTGTCAGCCTGGATTTTGTGCTCAAGCCTGTGAAGTTGGACTTTGGGACACAACCTTCCACCTCAGGGGCAGAAGAGCGAGAACTGAGCCATGGCTGACACCATGTCAGTGTCAGCTCCTCGAATCCAAGTTGTGCAAAAGTAGCCTTAAACCTTCCAGCCTTAAAGCTGTACAATGGATTTCCGTTAGGCAGACATACCTGTAATAGCTGAGGACTTCCTGGTCCTCTTTTTGGCCCTCCTTGGCATCTTGAGCTAATTCTCGGATACTTTTGCTGCGCAGCTCTTTGCAACTGTCATTCCAAAAGAGCCACACTTCTTCATCTTCACCAACCTCAAGGCGGCTTTCCCCACCATTCTCCACCTCAAATTCCACTCGGGACAAGACTAGCCTGCAAAAATAACAGTTGCCCAAGTAAGGGGGAACATTAGAATCTCCAGACATGGAATGAAGATCAGCGGTAGTAGATATAGCACACGCAGCTGGTTTCCACCAATTTGGTACTAAATTGGACAATCAAGGAAGGGTTTGATTGAAATTTCATGTGTCCAGTTAAACATTTTAGTCATTTAATTTACAAGCTTTTCAGAATATTCCATCTCCAGTCAAGTGGTGAGGGAATGCACATTCCTGCATAATAACTCAAAGTACATTGGTGCTCAAAAGACTTTCCTAAAGATGGGTCAGTGTTGCTGTGCTATTATCTACATTTGCATTATCTTGAAAATTTCATCTAATCCTTTTCCTTCATTGTTTCCTCTCCACTTTCTTTTGCCTCCTTTATTCTTAGTTCTACACCTATGCTTTGTTCAGTAACTATTCCTCTTGACCCAATTCTTAATTGTTTTGATTCCATTAGTGTTCTCCAGGTTTTGGAACTCCAATCCCAATTCTATTCCTGTTTTGGTTAGTTTATTCATGGTTGGCTAATTATTTTTACACGCTTGGCATTGTTAACTCTTCTCTTACTGTGGAACCTTTCTGAGAAGAGATATCCTTTTGTTTGCACTGACCAGTGTAAGGAGAAGCTACGTGGTAATCCAGAAATTACCGTCAATGACAAAGGTTCAGATTAGACCCACAATTGCGTTTTGGCTCCTTCTGATGATTACTAGAGGGTTGCCAGACTGGAGTTTTCATTTGACATAATTGGTGGCAATGTTCATGCTCTCCTTCTAGAATTACCCTTGGCCCTTGGAGGGTAGCACTGGAGTGCTGTGGCTATGACCAGCTCCCCTGACCTCCTTAGTCACAGTCATGCTGGTACCAAACACAGGAGTCTATTCTTGAAGCATAACTCATCCAGCTGGTGCTGTGCTCCGTTCAAAGCCACATAATAAGAATCCTAGAATTAAGGGTATCCTTACAGCCCTTGGGGATTTTAGTGTGTGAAACCATCAATTGGCATTATCTGCACACAGGGATGCAACCATGGGATTAACACTGGTGCAATTTACCAGTTGGAGTGGGAGAACTTTTCCTGATCCTTGTGTTACAACCACAGCTGGTGTTAATGCTAAGCAAGTTAGATCTCAGATTGAAATATGTCTTGGCTGATCATAATCTGTTTTTTTGTTTTGTAGAAACGAGGAGGGATAACTACATAAAAGCATAGAACTCCAGTGAAAACTTTTAAAATTTTACGAATTAAAATGTTTACTAGAAGAGATAAAGCTTAAGCACACCATAAAAAGGTACACAATTAGAAAAGATCTTACAAGATCGCTGCCATATAAATACTGTGGTTATAAGAGCAGGTCAGAGGTTAGGAATCCTGCAGCGAGTAACTCACTTTCTGCTTCCCCAAAGCCTGTCCACAAGGCACAAGTCAGGAGTGTGATGGAATGCTCTCTATTTGCCTGGATGAGTGCAGCTTCAACACCACTCAAGAAGCTCGACACCATCCAGGACAAAGCAGCCTGTTTGATTGGCACCCCATCCACAAACATTCATTCCCTCCACCACCAGCAGCAGCATGTACAATCTACAAGATACACTGTAGGAACTCACCAAGCCTCCTTAGCCTGCACATTCCAAACCCGCGGCCTCTACCATCTAGCAGGAAAAGGACAGCAGATAGACAGGAACACCACCAGCTGGAAGTTCCCCTCCAAGCCACTCACCATCCTGACTGGGAAATATATCGCTGTTCCTTCACTGTCACTGGGTCAAAATCGTGGAACTCCCTCCCGAACAGCACTGTGCATGTACTTACACCACATGGACTGCAGTGGTTCAAGAAGTCAGCTCACCACCACCTTCTCAAGGGCAACTAGGGCTGGGCAACAAATGCTGGCCTGGCCAGCGACGCCCACATCCCACAAATGAATAATAAAAATGCCTTACAAAAAGTACACAATACAGCTATTTTTTGGCAACAACCTTTGTAGATTCGTAACTCAAAAGTCCAGGAAATGTTACCCAAATTAACAAATTGCGTTTCACTACAAACAGAAGTACATTCTACAACTTCCTGGAGCCAAACATGCTGATGTAGGTTTCCAAAGACAGATTCTCACAAATTGCTTCCTTCAGTTAAAACTCTTCATAGCCAAAAAAAAAGGAGCTAGCGCCCAGTGACATTCCCTCACAACAACTCAATTCCAGCTGAAAACCTGTTCTCATAAACACTTCTTTTCCATTGCATCTATGCTTCCATTGTTCTCACAAACCCCTTTAAACTTGGGTTCTTCAAATATTAAAACCTTTAATGTTTCCAAATTACCTCTATCTATGGATCAATAAAACTTAAAATGTCTGCCCGTTTACTCACGAATCCCCAGTAAGATGCAAAAGTTGCCCATCACCCTCAAACCTCTTGAAATCCAATAATTACCCAACAATTTCAACACTTAACCCCAAATGTAAATTTCAAACCTTCTGTTTACCTGTAAACTAAAACCTAGCATGAAGCTTCATCACAAATGCAAAGAGTTAACACCTTTCCTCTTTCATTCCCAACACACCACAGACAATTTGACTCCAAAAATCTCTCCTTTGATTAACCCTGGATACAAACAGACACAGCTTTCCTTAACTGCACAGAATATGTATACATCACGCAGAAAAAAGTACACATATCATTACACTAGTTTCATGCTTTTAAGGATACTAGTCACTGAGTTACAATTTTGGATGAATATGAGACAGGTCACCTGCATATTGCAGAGCTGGGTGACTATTTAGATCATTTCCTTTGATTGGAGATTAGGTACAGTCTCATGGTCTAGCATGAGTCCAATGTGTGGAGGCAGCATTAAATCTGTGTCTCGATATGCCTGTAATGGCACCCAAGTGCCCTGAGTCCTCCTAGCCTCTATTCCAATACTCTCCAGAGAGGACCACGATCAATTTTCTATTGCCAAATTTTGAATGACGACTGAGTTGGATAAAACAAAAGTAGTCACACCCAGTAAAATAGGATATTAGGTAATGTAGGCAGGCAACGTACTAATCTAGAATAAAATTCAATATAATTAGGTTTATTCTTCTAAACTAGGTAATGCATATCCAACATTTTTGTCTCATGCAGTTACTGCTGAACATGCTCCTCATAAAAGAAGCTGGTAACAGTGTACCCCCTCTGACGACTAAGCACCAAATGCAGGACAGCTCAAACCCTTGAAACAAAGGAATCAGGTTCCTCAAACTCCAGTTGAAAGTTTAACTGACAAGTTATCTGCAAGTTGGAAGCTTCCACATAAGTACTGTTTGTTTGATACGCTAGAGTGGAGACCCTGGAAACGTCTTACATGGAAAACAACTGGCCAAGTTTGAACAATGAAGAGGCAAGTCTCAGCGGATATCATGGGGGCTGGCTGTCTTTTGGGGTCGGGCAGACACTTAGCAGAACTTCACTTAAATTTTAGAAACATGTTGAAGTTCATGATAACACTGATTCAGCATAGTCCATGAAAGAAGCAGAGTCGACGGGCCAAATTAAATTGTGTCATACTTTTTTTAGGTCGAACAGCATTAAAAAGAAAAAGGGCTTGCTTTTATATAGTCTTGCACAACCACTGGACATCTCAAAGCACTTGACAGCCAATGAAATACTTCTGAAGTGTAGTCACTGTTTGTAACGTATGAGCAAACTCTCTCAAACAGCAATGTGATAATGACCAGACAATCTGTTTTTGTGATGTAATCATTGAGGGATAAATATTAGCCAGGATGCCAGGGATAATTCATCTGTGCTTCTTTGAAATAGTGCCAAGGGATCTCTTCCATTCATTTTAGAAAGCTCACAGCGTCTCAGTTTAACTGAAGGGTGATAAACTCCAACATGCACTGCAGCGTCAGTGTTGAATTGTGCTTAAGTCATGGAGTGGATCTTGAACACTGAACCTTCTGACTCAAAGGTGAGCTTGCTACCCGCTGAGCCACAGCTGACATCCTAAATCAGAAGGAAGTGTCTGCAAAAGCCTAGGAAAATTGTCACTGCTCCTTGTGCACTTCTACAAACAATTTTTAATGAAATCAAAATGTCATTGATCTGAAAAGTTGGGCTTCATGTAGGTGCCTGCATAGTGTTCAACTTCCTTCGTAATTCCTCAAATAATAAACATTTGGGCTTGGGCTAAAAATTTACCAGAAACATTTGTGCGACACAGGTGCCTGACAATGACCACTGTGAAGAAAAGCCTCTCAGCCACTTCCCAATATCATTCAACAGCATAACAATTGATGTACGCCCACCATCAACATCCTTGGGTCGCCACTGACCAGAAACTGAACTGGACCCAGCTACATAAACAACTGGCTACTAGACAGAACAGGTCAGAGGTTGAGCATTCTGTGATGAGTGACTCACCTCCTGATTTACCAAAGCCTGTCCACTACCTACACCGCACAAATCACAGATGTGATGGAATACTCTTTTACTTGCCTGGTTGAGTTCAGTTCCAACAATACTCATGAAGCTTGACACCATCCAGGACAAAAATCAGTCAATTTAACCAGCAATTCATCCACCAGCCTAAACATCCACCCTCTCCACCACCAGCAAGAGTGGCCACAGTGGCTGCTACCTAGACGATTCACTGCAGCAACTTGCCAAGTCTCCTTTAACAGTATGTCCCAAGCCCACCACCTCCACTGCCTCAAACAAGGGCAGCAGATGCATGGAAACACCACCGCTGCCAAATTCATCTCTAAGTTATATCATCTTTCCTTCATAATCACTGGGTCAGGATCCTTGAGCTTTTAACCCAAAAACATTGTGAGAGGACCTTCACCACATGGACAATGACAGTTAAAGAAAGACAGCTCACTGCCACTTCCTCAAAGGCAGTTGGGGATAGGAAATAACTGTTGGCCTCATCAGCGATGCCCAAACCCCGAAGATGAAATTTAGCAAAATAATGCATCATCGCCCTCCAAAAAAAAAATGCAAACCACATATGCAACCAAGCTGAAGTTAAGTACTATAACAACTGAAGCAGTGAGTTGCTTTTTCCTCTGCAAAGCATGACGTACTTTGTCTCAATAAGAATGTCACCATTAGCTGGGTTCAGCACAGCCTTGCAGATGAGTTCCTGGGTAACTGGAATGGCTGTGTTGTTGGACACGCACAGGTCAGAAAGATAATCTAGAAACCTGGAAATGAAAAACATTTCACAAGTAAGATTTCAGTTAAAATCATTGTTGGGAAAAAAATTTCCCATTATAGACAGAAAAAACAACTAGGTCAAATTATGCATAAAACGTTGAGTCAAGTAACACTGAGCCACATGTGACAGCAGATACCAGAGGGACACATGAAATAAGCAGGTGTCAAGGACTGCACTATCTGGTTTATAGGGAGAGGGAAGGGAATTCACAGAAAAAGGGAAAAAGGTGGAGGTTGAGGGATTGAGGGAGGTAGGAAGGGGAGATCAAGAAACGAGGCATAGGGGCATTGGTGGGGGGGGGGGGGGGGGGGAGAAAGAGTGGCAGTGGGGCCAAGGGAGGCAGAGCTAAGGGGGCAAATAAAGTAAATGTTTATTGGAAGAAGGGTAGGTGGAAATTGTGGTGGTAGGAGGGGTGGTGTGGGTGTGTGGAAGGTGGGCCAAGTGATTTCCTACCAATTTAAAGAAAAATCCTTCATAGATAAGCGTACAAAATGCATTTGACAAAATTGAAGTTTGTAAAATAACTTGCTCAATTTTTATCCAGTCAAATCAGTTTTGATAGTTAAATGTGGCACTTAGCTTACCTGCAGTCCTGTCATCCAACAATATTCAAGGTCAAAACCTTGTTCAAAACAGTCCACAACATGGGGAAACCATGCCAGTGCATCATGGAGACACAACACGTTTCTCAAAAAATAGAAGTTAATCAGTCACTGAGTAGTTGCAAACCCAGTGGCCAATATTACTACTACAACACATTGCCAAAACCACCTCACCTCGGCTCACGGTTTTTCCTGACCAAGCTAACGAAGGTTTCGATTTCAGCCGCTGTGATGTGCTTCTCCAAGAGCTTACGGTTATTGTGCAGCAATGCTGTTATGGTGTCTTCAGCCAACACATCATATCCAATTTGCTTCTGCATGAAGCCAAACTGCTTTGCTATGTACTCCTGGGGAATAGAGCATTCAAATAAGAGCTGCTTCAAAAAAACAGCATCCTTGAACAAAGCAACTGAAAAGCAGTCTCCAGCTTTTTTACATGAAGAAAAAAACCTATCAAGTTCCATTCATCCTCAGCAGTACCTCTTCAACCACAGTCTTTTCCCCTTCCTGTCAAAACACACACTAAAATAGAGATTTGTTGTACGCTTAGAAGCAGACATTACTGTGAAATTTTTTAAAAGGGTGATTTTATCTTTTGTAGAATTATTCTCATGCTTGTGTGATTCTATGGAAAACAACAAATTATCTGAACCAAATTCCTACTGCATAACCCCCAAATTCGCCTCAGCCCCATTCTTGGGGGCTGTAGTGGTAATGTAGCTGGACTAATAATCCAGAGGCCCAGGTTAATGATCTAGGGACATGGGTTCAAAATCCCACCATGGCAGCTGGTGAAATTTAAATTCAAATTAATAAATCTGGAATTGAAAGCTAGTCTCTGTTAGGGCGACCAGGAAGCTACTGTTGTAAAAACCCATCTGGTTCACTGATGACCTTTAGTGAAGTGCTACATTTCATCTGCTGCCCTTAGCTGGTCTATACATGACTGACTCTTAAATGCCCTCTGTAACAGCCTAGCAAACCACTCAGTTCAGGGGCAATTAGGGATGGGCAATAAATGCTTACCTGTGATGCCCACATCCCGTGAAAGAATTAAAAATAAAGATCAAACCCATTTTCCACGATCAGATGGAAATTTTAAGCAGGCTCTTAGTATCCCAGCATCTTAGTTAAAAGTTTCCCTGAGACCAGTAAATGAGGCAAAAGTTAAATAGTAAGGGCAGGGGTTAAGACGACAAACAAAAATGCATTCTGCACTTGCAACATGTGAATGGGATTGCTAAATTTGGACTATGAAGTCTGTAACAGCTTGGCACATCAACATTAGAGGCCTTTTGTGACAAGGAGTTTCAGCATTTCAGTCCTTGTACCTGATTCTTTCTGTAGTCCTGCTGGGAGTGCCTCAGTACTCGGTAACATAATCTGCAGATATGTCGGAAAGGGGCGTGCCTCTGGTCTCCGAGTTCCTCCAGCCTCAACATTGGGCCATCGCCACTGTCTGTGAACGGGGCCTGGAGCAGCTTAAAGATCTGCAAGGTCAAGATAGTAACCTAGTCAACACCAAAAAGCAAATCCGTCTCACATTACTCAAGTCTACAGGCTGAAAACCTACAAGATCCTGCTTCAAGATGGCAGCAGTACCCAAGCAACAGCAAATCCATTTTATTTTGCTCAGAATCATAGACTGTTTTTGATGCACCTGCACCTCCCTCATGCTACCACATGGAACAGTTGAGACGAATAGCACAGACACAGCTAGACAAGTAAATGATGGAGAAAGGAATAACAGAGTAAGCTGATAAGCTGAGATGAAGTAAGGTTTTCTTTGAACTCTGAAAACCCTTCATAACTGAAGTCTCTCTTCATTCTCTTCCATTCCAGTGAAAGCCTCTTTCTTTCCCCAAATCTTTGTCCAACAAAGCCCATCTTTCCTGTTACCATTCTCAAGAACCTTCAATGGGAAGGTCCCTTCTGTGATGGATTTGCTATTCTTCCTATGAAACGTGCCCAATTTTACAAAGTTGCCCTAACTGGTGTCTCAGAAATTCAACGACTACTTGCTTTTATATTTAATATCCCTATGCACAATAATCAGAGTCTAATTTGTCTTTAAACTTTATAAATATGTAAATTTGTTCTTCCCAGAAGAAAGAGGATTTCCTAACGATTGAGTTCAGAGCTTCAGTAACTTAAATAAAGTAGAAGTATTATTCCGAGGAATTAGAAACATGGAAACATAGAAAAATAGGAACAGGAGTAGGTCATTCGGCCCTTAAAGCCTGCTTTGCCATTCAACATGATCATGGCTGATCCTCTGTCTCAACATCATACTCCCACTCTCCCCCATACCTTTTGATGCCTTTAGAGTCTAGAAATCTATTTCCTTCTTAAATATATTCAATGACTTGACTTCCACAGCCCTCTGTGGTAGAGAATTCCACAGGTTCACCACCCTCATGAGTGAAGAAGTTTCTCCTCATCTCAGTCCTAAATGGTCCATCCCATATCCTGAGACTGTGACCCCTTCTTCTAGGCCCCCACCAGCCAGAGGAAACATTGCCCCTGCATCCAGTCTGTCCATCCCTGTCAGAATTTTATATGTTTCAATGAGATCCCCTCTCATTCTTTTAAACTCCAGTGAATACAGGCCTAGTCGGCCCAATCTCTCCTCATACGACAATCCTGCCATCCCAGGAATCAGTCTGGTGAACTTTCGCTGCACCCCCTCCATGGCAACTATATCCTTTCTTAGGTAAGAAGACCAAAATTGCACACAATACTCCTTCTGTGGTCTCACCAAGGCCCTGTACAGCTGCTATAAGACATCCTTACTCCTGTACTCAAGTCCTCTGCAATGAAGGCCTGCATACAATTTGCCTTCCTAACTGCTTGCCGGACCTGTATGCTTGCTTTCAGTGATTGGTGTACAAGGGCACGCAGGTCCTTTTGTACATCAATATTGCCCAATCTTTCATTATTTAAATAAAACTCTGCCATTCTGTTGTTCCTATTGAAGTGGATAACTTTACACTTATCCACGTAATACTGCATCTGCCATTTGCCCACACACTCAACCTAAGTCACCTTGAAGCCTCTTAACACCCTCATCACTCACATTCCCACCAAGTTGTGTGTCATCAGCAAACTTGGAAACATTATATTTGGTTCCCTCATCCAAATCATTGATATATATTGTGAATAGCTGGGGCCCAAGCACTGATCCTTGTGGATCACCGCCTGCCATTTCGAAAAAGACCCATTTATTCCAACCCTGTTTCCTGTCTGCTAACCAATTCTTAATCCATGCCAATACATTACCCCCAATCCCATGTGTTTTAATTTTACACACTAACCTCTTACATGGGACTTTATCAAAAGCTTTCTGAAAATCCAAATACACCACATCCACTGGTTCTCCCTTATCTATTCTGCTAGTTACATCCTCAAAAAACTCCAGTAGGTTTATCAAACATGATTTCTCTTTGCTAAATCCACACTGACTTTGGCTAATCCCGTTGATATTTTCTAAGTGTCCTGTTTATAATAGACTCTAGCACTTTCCCTACCACTGACGTCAGGCTAACCGGTCTGTAATTCCCTGTTTTTTCCCTCCCTCCTTTTTTAAATTGTGGGGTTAGAATTGCCACCCTCCAATCTGCCAGGACTGTTCCAGAATCTACAGAATTTTGGAAGATGACAACCAATGCATCCATTATTTCCATGCCCACCTCCTTTAGTATCCTGGGATATAGATTATCAGGACCTGGGGATTTATCCACTTTCAGTCCCACTAATTTCTCCGGCACTTTTTTTAGTAATACTAGTTTTCTTCAATTCCTCCTTCTCACTATACCTTTTGTTTTCTGATATTTCTTGGAAGTTATTTGTGTCTTCCTCTGTGAAGACAGAACTACGTAGTTGTTTAATAGCCCTGCCATATCCTTGTTCTCTTATAAGTTTTCCACTTTTGGATTGTAAGGGACCTATATTTGCCTTCACAAATCTTTTTCCATACTTAAAAGAGGACTGTAAAAACTTCTATATGTTCCTTCAAGTTTACTCTCGCTCTATTTTTCCTCTCTTAATTAATCTCTTGGCCCTACTTTGCTGAATTCTAAACTGCTCCAAATCCTCAGGCTTTCTATTTTTTCTAGCAACTTTATATGATTCCTCTTTGGATCTAATACTGTCTTTAACTTCTTTTGTTAGCCAAGGCTGGGCCACTTTTCCTGTTGTGTTTTTGCGCCAGAAAGGAATATATTACTGTTGCAATGCATATGTTCGTTCCTTAAATATTAGCCATTGCCTATCCACCATCATGTCTTTTAATGAAGTTCCCCAATTTACCTTAGCCAACTCACACCGGCTTTGTAGTTTCCTTTGTTTAGATTTAGGACCCTAGTTTCAGATTGGACTACTTTCACTTTCCAACCTAAGGGTGAATTCTATCATATTATGGTCATTGTTCCCTAAAGGTCCCCACACAACAAGATTATTAATTAGCCCCTTCTCACTGCACAAAATCAAGTCTAGGATAGCCTGTTCCCTTATTGCTTCCTCGACATACTGGTCTAAACAAAAACACAATTTCATACACATTCCAGGAATTCATCCACCACAGTATTATTGCTAATTTAGTTTGCCCAGTTTATATGTAGATTAAAGTCACCCATGCTTACTGTAGCACCCTTATTACATGCATCTCTAATTTCCTGCTGAATACTGTCTCCTACTTTACTACTACTGTTTGGAGGCCTTTAATACAACTCCAACTAATGTTTTCCACCACTTGTTGTTTCTTAGCTCCACCCAGATGGATTTGACATCTAGATTTTCTGAACCAATATCCTTTCTCACGATTGTACTGATTTCATCCTTAATTAACAATGCCACCCCACCTTCTTTTCCTTCTTGCCTGTCCTTCCTAAATATTGAATACCCTTGGATATCCAGTTCCCAACCTTGGTCACCCTGCAGCCATGTCTCTGTAATCGCAATCATATCGTACCTATTTACATCTATTTGCACTGTTAATTCATCTACTTCGTCTAATTGAGGATACACTAGCCAATTTAACACCAAAAAAGTTCTCCCCACAATTCCTCACCATAATTCCTTTACATTGCCTTTTTACACTGATGGCGCCCAGTTTCCAACTCCCTAACTTCACATATTTGGCAGGAACTCCCAAGGAAACTTGCCAGGTCTGCAGAGAAGACCTGATAGAAAAAGATGGGTCTGTTTCAGCAAATCTAGCAAGGTTTACATTAAGATTACTGACAAGTGCTTATCAGGAACCAGTCAGACACACAGAGCATAAAGGACAATGTAAAAACTACAACAAGTGCACAAGTTCATTACTATTGCAATAATCAAAAATGGCAAATATCTCTCTCATTTGTGCCAAGCAGACTACTCATTAACCACTACTCAAGAGCAGCTAGTCTCAAGAGAATGTCACAATACAGCTCAGCATGTGACTATATACATACTCCAAATGCTGCCACATTAATAAATTTTACTCATGAAGCATTGAACAGTTTCATTCACCTAAAACCATTTAATGAAAAAAAGTTTCCAAAATACACTTTTGAACAGAAATAATGGACAGCCCCCAGCCCTTTTCCCCACTATGACATCTCACCTGTTTTAGAATGTTTTGCTCTCTCATGAGTTTCTGTCGCTCTCGGTTTGGCTTATTGATCACCACTTCGAGCACATCTTGACCTGAATTTGGAACATCCGCAACAAAGAAAACCAAATCTTCCAAAAGCTTTGTAACAAAACTGTTGAAAATAAATTTTAAAAAGGTTCAGGAAGCCCAAATCTTAAGTTTAGAAGACAGCGTCAATTCTTCAGAACAATACAGTATTACAATATAAAATTTAAAACTATATAAAATATTAAACTAAACATAACATAGGAGGGTGTTTTTTTTTAAACATCTTTTGGCACCAAAGTCCTGGCCTGTACTTAATTTTTTAAAGCTGTGATTGGCATCCAAACCTGGCAAGAGTGATTTTCTTTTAAAAATACCATTATCAAAATATGGGTACTTCTAGTAAGGTCAGCATTTTCTGCCCATCCTTAACTATCCTCTTGAAGTTAGGCAGCCAAGAATCAGCCACGTTGATGTGGTACTGCACTCACATATCAGACAGCTTTCCTTTCCCAAGAGGATTAGTGAACCTGTTGTGTTTTGTTTTTGAAGGCAATCTGATAACTCCTGGTCGCTTTTTCTGATAATTTGAAGAAAGGGAAGAAAAAGCTAACTAACTATCATGATAAAATTTCAACTCGCTCTCTGGATCACCAATTCAGCAATATTCCAATATCCCTTTAATAACCCTGCTGTCCTTGACCCATTTGCAGACACGTTTCTTGCGTTGAAGACTTGATATGGGCTAAACATGTAATGAGGAGGAAGTCCTGAAATATCTGAATATGCCCTCCTATGGTGGTGTACTTGGGCAGTTCCATCCTAGGTGGGTCTTCAATGTCCTTATGTTTGAGGAGTGGGATGAGGGAGAATAACTGGACCCATTTGGAATCTATTCTTCAGTCGAAATTCATGCATTTTGTCTGTGTTTCTCAGCACTCTAATCTATTGCTTTATTAAACAGCAAATCTTAGAACTATCTGGGAAGAAAATTAGAGTGGGTTCAGGCAGAGGTACAGGTCAAGATGCTGAGATCTATTAGATGAAAAGATTTAGGTATAGCCTGGAAAGTTTACATAGAAAGCTTTTGTTACAAATATGAAAATAGGAATTGACATGAAGAAAAAAAATGACAAAAATATGAATGACAACAGGAAGTAAGGTTTTGTAGAGCGAAAGTGCACAAAGCTACAAGATTTTGAAAATATTCAAGGGTTATTTTAAGTGGGACCAATAACTGCATGAAAATTTCTTCTTCCTCCTTCCTTGCTGCCTACATGCACATGAAGGGGCATGCGGGCAATTTTCATTTTTATCTTCGATTTTACCTTCCTAGTGTTGTTTCCATTAAAAGAAAAGGTGCAGTTTATTATTTGGAATAGTTTGCATAGGGAGGCTGCAGGGGCAAACAGCTTAGATGGAGGTCAAATTGGACAGGCATCTTGAAAAGAAACTACTGCTAGAATGCTAATAGGATGAGTTAGATGGATCAATAGGTTTTTTTCCAGGCAGTGAGATGTTCTGCGTTTCTAGGTTTCAAACCCTATTGAGCAGCACAGGATATGTCTTTTTTTTCCCTAAATCTCCACAAACCATCCCTCGAAACCTCAGGCTTGTTCCAAATTTTTAAACTAACCATAAAGGTTCCAACCTTTATGAAAAACGGAGATGACCTAAGTATTCTGACCAACCTACACAATATACTTAATTGCTTAACCATCTCAAATCTTCTTAAGTTGACTGCAAGAGTTGGCCAGAACTAGGGAATCTTAGTCAATTTGCAGTATTCTTCCAATAAGGATGCTTTTATACGAGTTCTGGTAATGCTTCCAAATTGTTGTCTAAAAACACAGCACTATGGAAACTGGGAAAATCACAAACAGGAGGAGGATTCATGTTCCAACTTGTCAGGGAAATGCAAGTGGTCAACTACTGGCTGCCTGTTAAAAAGGTGTCACCTACCGTCTTTCATTCTGAGTAATAGTGCCCTTCTCAAGCTTGCCAGCTATCGAGGCCAACACTTTACTGGCATCATTGGCAAAGTCCAAGTCTCTCACTTCAGCTGGTGAAACGGGTACAATAGCAAATGCTTCTTTATCCTCTTTAGTTGGAGAGGTGCCAATCTAAAGAGGAAGGAGATAGCAACACTGTCAGTATCCAACAGTACTTTGACTTTTAATAGTTACACATTTCTTTTTCCCCAAAATTACCTTCAGCATAACTGGCCTCTCTTCATCTTTATCTATTGGTATATTGGTGCTGTGAACCCATGTGTTTGTGCAGAGATGCCGGAGTCGAACATAAGAGTTCCTGAAACACACATTAGTTTACGAATTAAATATAATTTCCCAATGACTTTGAATACACAAGTAATCTGCATTTATTTAGAGCCTATACTGGGATAACACGTCTCAAAGTGTTGCACAGGATCCAACAAATTTTGACAACTAGCTGCATAAGGAGGTATTAGGGAGCTTGCTCAAAGAGGTAGGTTTAAGCATAGTCTTAAAAGGAGGTAGGGAGCTAGAGAGGTTTAATGAGGGAATTCTAGAGCGAGAGGGCCGAAGCAGCTAGAGGCACTGCCATCATAGGTGAAACCATGGAAATCAGCGATGCGGAAGAGGCCAGAATATTAAAGCCATCTGTGAGCTACAGGCTTTAGAAAAAGGTTGAATTTCAGGAGAAAATCAACACATTAGCTGCTCTTGGTCATTTGACTCCACATTGTTTCAATACTTCAGGTAGTATACAATATTTTGCTTATAATTTGTGGCTTAAGGTTTGTGGGGGCGGGGGGTGGTATAATGATGTCCTTAAAGGAAAACAGATTACTGAAAATTTAAATTACGCTAGCCATACTCTGTCCACTTTAGATCTATACACCATAAGATAGCAATAAGTAACATTTTCCAACACAGCAAACATATTAACCGCTGACATAACTCTGCACATTTTCCTGGATTAACTGTAGTTTTGCTTTGATGCACAAAAACCAACACATTCGATCTCTGCTTCGATGCAGTTATGCACCAGTTTTGATCAGTAGATATCACGTACATGTAATACGTACAAAATCAGGCACCGAGATACTGAATGTATTGATAAATTTGTACATGTTCAAGTAGCCTCAGTTTATTGGCTGAGGTAGTTTGTTGAATAAGGTGTTTGGGGAGGGCACTTCACTATGAATACTGGAGACACGTGTTGTCTCCTTTGCTACCTTTGTTATACATTTCTGACCAAGGATGCATCATTCAGGCTTCCAGGAAAGGGGGCTAGATTGTGTGACTGAGCACAGTCTTTGATCTACAAGAGTGACCATTTAGACTCAAGATATACAGTGCACAAGCAATTCATTAGCAGTTCATCCCAAAATAGATTGTAAAATGGGTAGACTTCAGTGACAGAATAAAACAAATTCCAACTTTGATTTTGACTGAAAGTCTACAGCCTTAATTGCAACACTATCCATGCATAATTGCTTATGCACTGTCAAGCGATTAGAGAATTGCAAAATTAAGCATTTGTTTCTTGGACCCAGCAACTGAAGCCAAGTTCTGATAAAACACGTGACTTGTTGACCAAGCGATTTCATGTATTGAACGGGAATTTCTCAAACTGGAGAGTAAGCAGTGTGCAAATCTCTAGCATAATAAGATTCTTTCAACAGTTTAAAAAAAAACTCACAAAACACTCAAAATGCTGGTTTGATCTGTAGAAAGGGATATTAAATTTGTGAAATCATTGCACAGAAGATCTGAGCACAAAGCAAACTTGCATCCATTAAGTGGTTTAGCTTGCAGGAGTATGAGCACGATACCACCAATGGATATGCCATTTCTTACGTGCAGCAGTCTTGTCCACTATGTTAATGACTAGCCATATGGAGTGGTTTAGGAGTTCATGTCTGATCAGCTGCACTCATTCATAGATTTAAAAAATACTGTTGTTGGTCACATGATCTCAATACTCACATGCACTTCAACTTTGTGCACAGATTTATTGGCAAGATGAAAATCAGAGAGAGAATAATTTTTAGGAAGCGTCTTCCTTTAGTTACTGAATGTTAAATGTTTGCGAAGTAAATGTACACAAAGTATAGGTAACCGTATAGTGCAACTGTTAGCTAAGGTGTTTCCTACGAAAGTAGTGCATGTGGTTAAAATGGTGCCACTGTAAGCCACACCAACAATAACTACTGGGTAAAAGGAATGAGTGTACTGGGTAATGATTGTATGTGGGCCGATTGCTTCTTACTAGACTGGTCTCACACTAACCCAAGGAATACAATTGGGTCTAGGCCTGGGGCATAGAATTTGGAAAGGGGGACTTTGAAGATTTGTCTGCATACCAAGAGAGAGACTTGATGCTTATGACTTCATGGATGTTTAACATGTCAATCAGTGTTAGTTGATGGAAGAGAAATGTTTGAATGTAACTCTTTCGAGTACAAACCCGTTTCCATCTGTTTCAGATGAAGTTACATTGTTTCATAGTTTTGCCATTGTGAGATTTGAACTCTTGATCTTGGGGTTACAAACCCAGTACCATAACCACTTGGCTATTTAGGCATTTTTAGTGGAGGCAAGCTGACAACAAATATTACAATGAACTAGAGCGAATAAATTTCACACGCCCCATCCAGCCATAATTTGTTACAAAATTGCAGTCAGTCAATCTACAATCTAGGTTCAACTACAAAGCTTGGCACTTTGAGAACTACCATTGAGCAAAAACACTGGTCTGAACTTCAAAATGTACAACTCGTGACAATTTGTGTACATTTGCCAAAATAGATGATTTCTCATAAACTTGGTCCAATAAAACTTTCAAATGTATTTTCAATGCACTTCTCATTGGATATTCCAATTGCCCAATGCAGGGAGAAAGTTTATTTTAAAGTTCATATCTGCATGAAGTTCTCTTTCTAATAGTTTCTGCAACAGTTATTTAATGTCATTCTATTTATTAAAAGGTGGTTTGTTTATTAAGATTTGTGATAGTAATGAGACATGTGGTTGGCAGTTGATAAACATAATATAAAGCTCTTGACTAACTGCTATAAGTTATGTAAAGAAAGAGAAAACATATTTATATAGAAGGGGAGGCGGTGGTGTAGTGGTATTGTCACTGGTCTGGTAATCTGGAAACTCAGGGGTGATGCACTGGGGGTCCTGGTGGAATTTGAATCCAATAAAAATCTGGAATTAAAAGTCTAATGATGACCGATTGTCATAAAAAAACCCATCTGGTTCACCAATGTCCATTAGAGAAGGAACTCTGCTGTGGGCCATGTAGGCCAGACCACGTAAGGATGGCAATGTGGTTGACTCTTAAGTACCCTCTAAACAAGGGCAATCAGAGATGGGCAATAAATGCTGGCTGAGCCAATGACGCCCACATTCCATGAACGAAAAAAAAATCTTTCATGTCCTCGGGATGTCCAAATGTTCTTCAAAGCCAATAAAATACTTCTGAAGTGCAGTCACTATTGTGATATAGGAAATGTGGAAGCAAACTTATGCACAGCAAAGTCTCAAACAACAGCTGGTCTGTTTTTGGTCATATGGATCAAGGGATAAGTATTGTCCAGGGCAGCAAAGGCACATCAAAGACCTGTTCAAATAGTGCCAGAGGGTATTTACATCCCCAGGAGGGCAGATGGGTTTCTGCTTTAAACTCCTAAAGATGAGAGATAATGTTAAACTGAGGATGAACTCTCCTGTTTGATATACACACACTTCTCGCTCATACAGATGTATAGATGCCACTTAAATGCATCTATACTGGTCACTTCAATCAGTCCCTGAGATAGCAAGTTCCACATTCTCATCACTCTTTGGGTAAAGAAGTTGCTTCTGAATTCCCTATTGGATTTCTTGGTGACTGCCTTATATTGATGGCCTCTGGTTATTCTCCTTTCCATAAGATGAAACATTCTCTCTGTATCCACTCAACAAAACCTTTCAATTTTCAAGGCCTCCATTAGATCACCCCTCAAGCCTTCTTTTTTCAAAAGAGAGATCCAGCCTGTCCATCATTTCTTGATTATGTATACCACAAATTTCTGGTTATTATCCTTCTAAATCTTTCCTGCACCCTTTCCAGTGCCTCAATACCTTTTTTATAATATGGCAACCAGAACTGCATGAGGTACTCAAATCGTGATCTAACAAGGTTCGATTCAGATTTTGGCATAAATTGCCTACTTTCAATTCTATCCCTCTAGGTTTGCTATTTTTTTTAAATGACCTTGCTAACCTGTGGCATAACACTTAGTGATTGTATTGGAAAGTGCATGTTCATGGCTTCTGGGTGAGAACTGAATTGAGCTTGACTACGATGCCTTCCATGATGAAATAATCTGCTGGAATTTGCTGTTTAGGTTGATGCACAAAGACATCCTGTTGGACAAGATGCACCATGAAACTGTCTTTGGGGGAGGGGGTGGGGGAGGTGAAATAAACTTTTCCCCATGCAACTTTCTATGAGTTCATTAAAACAAGCATGAATGTATTTTTGATTGTTCAGCGTGAATTACATCCTTGCTTAATGAATGGTGCTAGAATGTTCATTAAGTAAATATGCACACTGAGTTCATTTACTTGTATTACTTGTATTACTGTGTGAGAGAATGCAAGTTGTTTCCTGGTTGAAATTAGTGCTGTGTCACCGCAGCCACACCTAGTGACCAGTCTGTGATTTATTTTGGACATCAATGGGTTAAGAGTTCCAAGGTAAACTTGAACTTGGATACCACGAACAAAGACCACATTTATAAAATTTTAACTCTCCATATGACTGACCTACTGAACTGCAAATGAGTTCAGAACAACCTTCATACTTAATTTTAATCACGTACTGAGTCAAATATATACTGACTGTTGGGACTCTTTGTCCCTATATAATCAACGGCATATGAAAATAGGTTAGCAGTTAGAAAATTATTATTGGGCAGCAGCTGGACATGTTCTTGCCTCGTGACTGTCAACAATAGGTGAAAAATAAACAAAAATTCTAAACTAGAACCCAGACAGTGCATTTTTCCCAAGTTGGGTATCCATCATATTCCAAACAGAAGGTGCCAGATGATTCTTAGTTCTCATTAGTATCAATATTGGTAGCAGTTTTATTTCAGTTGGTCAGTCCAATGTTATAGTAGTATTAGTAATATATTAGTAATCCAGAGGCCTGAACTAATTATATAAATTTATCTGTTCAATTCCCACCACAGCTACAAGGGAATTTAATTCAATTGATAATAATAATTAATAAAATCCACAATAAAAGGCTAGTTATCAGTAATAATAACAATGAAACCACCAGATTGCTGTAAAAAGCCACTTGGTCCATTAATGCCCTTTAGGGAAGGAAATCTGCCATCCTTAGCTGGCCTGTGTGCAACTCGAGACCAACAGTAATGTGATTGATTCTTAAATGTCCTCTGAAATGGCCAAGGAAGTCACTCAACAGTCACAACCTGACACACTAGCTCTTTCTCTCTCCATAGATGCTGCCAGAACTGCTAAGTAGTTCCAGCACTTTGTTTATATTACAGCAAGTCGCTCAGTTGTATTCACCACCTTCGAGGGCAATTAAGGATTGGAAATAAATGCTGGCCTTGTCAACAATGCCCATATAGCATTGATAAATTTAAAAAATGGGTGTTCAAATCTCACTCCCGAGACTTCAATACGTCCGACGCTGCAGAGGTGACATCTTTCGAATGACATGTTAAACTGATGCCCTGAATGGCCTCTTGAGCAGGAGGTTAGTTCTTCCTCGTGCCCTGGCCAATATCAACTTCTCATATATCTTGGGACCTTGCTGTGTGCAAATTGGCTGCCACATTTTCAAAAACAGTGACTATATTACAAAAGTGCATCAACTAGCTGTAAAGTGCATTGCGGAGGCCCGAGGTTGTAATCACACATCACAGAATCACAGGTTTTTTACAGCGCAGAAGGGGGCCCTTTGATTCTGCACTGGCTCTCTGAATGAGAAATTTACTTAGTGCCATTCTCCACCTTCTCCCCATAAACCTGCACATTCTTCCTTTTAGAAAACAGTCTAATTCCCTTTCGAGTGCCTCAATTGAACCTGCCACCACCATAATCTCAGGCAGTGCATTCCAGACCTTAGTCAATCGCTGCATGGAAAAGTTTTTTTCTCATATCGCTTTTGCTTCTTTTGCAAATCACTTTAAATCAGAGCCCTCTCAACATTGATTCTTTCATGAGTGAGAACAGTTTCTCCCTATCAACTCTATCCAGACCCCTCGTAATTTTGATTCTTATACAAGTTCAACAAAACCTCCTTGCTCTCGTATGCTATGCTCCTATTAATAAAGCCTCGGATACTCTATGCTTTATTAACTGTGCTCTCAACCGGTCCTGCCACCTTCAATGAATTATGCACCTATACACCCAGGTCCATCTGCTCCCACATTCCCTTTAGAGTTGTCCCCTTTATTTCATCTCGAGTCTGTGTTCTTTCTACCAAAATAAATCACTTCACATTTCTCCACATTGAACCTCATCTGCCATCTGTCCAGCCATTCCCCCAACTTGTCTATATCCTTCTGAATTTCTACACTATTCTCCTCACAGCTTACAATGCTTCCAAGTTACGCATCATCAGCAAATGTTGAAATTGTGCCCTGTTCACCAAGGTCTAGGTCATTAATGTACATCTGGAAAAGCAAAGGTCCCAACACTGACTGCTGGAGAACTCCACTACACTTCACTCAGCCAACTTTGTATCCATATTGCTCCTGTCCCGTTTATTTCATGCGTTATAACTTTTCTCAAGTCTGTTGTGCAGTACTATATCAAATGCCTTTTGGAAGTCCATGTACACCACGTCAACAGCATCACCCTCATCAACCCTCTCTGCCACCTTTTGAAAAAACTCCAGTAAGTTGGTTACACACAATTTTTCCTTACGAAATCCATGCTGCTTTCCTTAAGTAACCTGCAATTGCCACGTGACTATTAACTTTCGCCCAAATTATTGTTTCCAGAAGTTTCCCCACCACCAAAGTTTCGCTGACTGGCCTCTAGTTCCTGGGCTTATCTTTTCTGGCACCATAGGCACTATGTAAATGCAACTCTTTCTTTCTTTTGACTTACTTGGTCGGGCAATTTGGATGTAAGTTGCAACAAGATTCTGATTATTGTCTGCTTTGAAAAAATTCTCCATCGAGTGAAAATGCCCCTTTTGGTTATAAAATGCAGGGAATTTTAGGAGATCAAAAGAAAATTCCAAAGTTTCAGAGCTTGACATAATTTCAAAAATATTCTTAAAACACCAGTGCCATAATTTTAAATTTTTAATTTTAATTTTTTGTGAAAGCGTGCATAATGTTGTGAACATTGAGCAGCTGTTTCATGAATGTCTAATTTGTATAAATTTACATTTGAATTTGCCCAAATGCATTAATCGATCATACCTTGGAACAAGAGAGTCCCCTCTTTGAAGGGTAGTTGTATCTAGCTCAAAGATGGAGGAGATATGATTCCCTTCTGGCACTGACACCAGTGTGTACATCACCTTCTCCTGGAGAGTGCGTATTCGGTTTCTCAAGGCTTCCTGATCAGAGTCCATCTAATGGAGACAACATACAAGGTCTTAACATTTTCAGACAGAGATTTAGCAGAGAACAGAGCACTAAATGGAATTTAAAGATGCAGATGAAAATAATTGATGATGTCTGCTCGCCCATTATCTTCAACATAATCCAAGTTTCATAAAGTTACTCACTCATAGCAGGAACTGGGTTCACTCAAAATCCTTGAAGCCTTAAGTAGTGTAATTTTCCTGGCACTAAAATCCCCACTCAAACATCCCACTTTCATTTGCAGTTTCATTCTTTCCACAGGCAAAATTCACAGCATATACTGAAGGAGACATCAACAAAGGAATGTTGACTCCAACAAAATATTTTTTCAAACACAATGGGGGTGATATGAATTCCAAACTGACTTTCTAAAAATTCATTCACAAGATGTGGGCATCGCTGGCTAGGCCAGCATTCACTGCGCATCCCTAATTGCCCTTGAGGAGATGGTGGTGAGCTGCCGCCTTGAACTGCTGCAGTCCATGTGATGTAGGCACATCCACAGTGCTGTTAGGGGGGAATTCCAGGATTTTGAGCCAGTGAAGGAATGGCAATATAGTTCCAAGTCAGAATGGTGTGTGGCTTGGAGTGGAACTTCCAGGTGGTGGCGTTCCCATGGTTCTGCTGCCCTTGTCCTTCTGGATGGTAGCAGTCATGGGTTTAAAAGGTGCTGTCTAGGGAGCCTCCGTGTGTTCCCGCAGAGCAGTATGGTGCAGAGGGTTGGTGACTGCAAAGCGAGCTATATAAAACAAAATCCTATTCTGATATGCATAAAGAAAGAAGGACTTTTTTTTTGGAGCCAGACAGAAGGAGGTGGTGGTAGCCCCATGCATCCGGTGCACTTGTCTTTTTAGGTGGTAGAGATTGCAGGTTTGGAAGGTGTTGTCGAAGGAACATTGCTGAGTAACTGCAGTGCATCTTGTAGATGGTACCAGCTGCTGGCCACTGTACATCAGTGGTGGAGGGAGTTAATGTTTAAGATAGTGAATGAGTGCCAATCAAGTGAGCTGTTTTGTCCTGGGTGGTGTCAAGCTTCTTGAGTGTTATGGGGGCTGCATTCATCCAGGAAAGTGGGGAGCATTCCATCACACTCCTGAACTGTGCCTTGTAGATGGTGGACAGGCTTTGGGAAGCCAGAATGCGAGTTACTCACCACAGAATTCTCAGCCTCTGGCCTGCTCTTGTAGCCACAGTATTTAAATGACAAGTCCAGTTCAGTTTCTGGTCAATGGTAACCTTCAGGATGTTGATAGTGGGGGATTCAGTGATGTCATGCCATTGAATGTCAAGGGGTGATAGTTGGACTCTCTCTTGTTGGTCACACTGCCTGGCGCTTGTGTGGCGTGAATGTTACTTGCCACTATCAGCCCAAGCCTGTATGTTGTCCAGGACTTGCTGCATATGAAAATAGACTGCTTCCATCCGTCATTACAGAGGAACCTTTTGCTGGAGATTTACAATAACTGAGGGATGAGAAGGACTTAAAAGGAGAAGGCTTAAATCAGGAAAAACAGGAATCGCGTTACTTAAGGAATAGTTACTCCTTCAGACCCATTACAATAATCAAAATAAGTTTCTATGTCCTGCAAGCAAAATTGCCTTACAATATGGTAAATCAGAAGCAGCAACGACAAGGCTTCTGAAAAATTGACCAAAGTTTGAAATATAAATTCAACTTTAAAACGTGAAAATCTATATTCTGTATGGAAGCTTTTTGGAAAATTTCCATTTTGTTATGCGTTAAAATTTAAGGAAAAAAAGTGAAAAATTAAACAAACATTTATGGCAGATTTCACTGTAGCTTTGATTAAATTGAAGCCCCCTCAATTTTATTACTGAATACTTACTTCTCCAAACCAAAACAAGCACCAATGGAAGACTGATAACAGTAACTGAAATATGACAAACCAACATCGAGGTTTATCACCTTGAGCTAACAAAAACTTTGGTGAAGTCTGTGGCTCGTTGGATGAAGCAATTGCAATTTCAGCCAAAGCATGGAGAGATAGGGAGGCGGAGGGAGAAGTCAAGTCAGTCTGTTTTGAGTAAACAGTGAAAAATATTCAGAAGTCAGGCAGCCAGAATAGCTTCTGGACATCTTGTAATAGATAGACTCGTCCAACGGGAAGGGCATCCCACTAGGCCCAAGAAGGAAAACAATTTCAAAACAGTGAAGGAGAGGAAAATTGTAAATGAATTCGCAAATTATCATATTTATACTATATATTGAAATGAAGAATAGAAAAATACCCCCCCCCCCCCAACCAGTAGTAAAATTCTGAAGAAAGTGGGGAACACAGATTCAACAGTGCAGATACACCATTTTTTTAAAATTAAAAAAGTAGTTTATTGCATAAGTTTTAAATATAGTTGTATTGAATACAGTAGAAAGCAAGGCATGATGAATTTGTACAAGGCATTAGTCAGGATATAGCTGGAGAATGATGTGCCATTTTAGTCAACTCACTCTAGAAAGGATGTTTTAAAAAAAATCACGGGCAGGATGTTTCAGATGACAGGGTTTCCCAATCCAAGAGTTGACAGGGAACACATCCCTGTTGCCACCAGCTGCCCTGCAGCCATTTAATGCTCAGCGGGGTGTTAATTGGCGAAGGGGAAGACTTCCACCCCATGTAGGAGATCGCCCAGGCTTGGAGGGCTGCCAGCCAATCCAATTTGCTGACAGCTCTGTAGCCCCAGCAGTGCCAGGTTCAAGCAGTGGCCACTGTTGGGACTATAGCCAGTCCCCAAAGATGAGGAGCTAATGGAGGCCAGACTTCAGCAAAGTCCATGGTAAGAATGGGGCCTGGCTGGAAGGCCCACCCAAGGGGTTGGGTGGGGGCCATGCTGGGTTTGAGGCTGATTGGGATGGTGGTGGGGGGTAAGAATTAAAAAAAGTGGGTAAAGCCCATGTCAGACTACCTCCAATGGGAACTGGGGATCCCCAGAAACGGACATCACACCCACCCCCTTGACCAAAACCAGCTTGCACAGTAAAAGCTCCCAGGATAACCACCTGGCATGGGCCCCCCCATGCAGTGGGTACAATAGCAACAAGACTGGGATGAGGCATGTGAGTGGCCATTAATTGGCCACTTAAGGGCCTTAATAGACCCAAGGATGGATTTGGCTGCCCAATACATTCACCGCCCTCCCTGTAAAATGGGAGACAAATGATTAGGGCAGGCGAGGAGGTAGCAGGCAGGCCCACGCGTTGCATTTTGCAAGCCCTCCCACTTCAAACCCAGCTACAGGGGACTGGACTATAAAGCTCCTCCCCATAGAATCATACAACACAGTAGGACATTCAGCCCAACACACTTGTGCTGGCTCTCTGAAAAAGTCATCCAGTTCATCCTTCTGTTCACACAACCCTGCAAATGTTTCCTTTTTAAGCAAAGGTCCAATTTCCTTTTGAAAGTTACTCCTGAATCTCAATACTGAAACCCTTTCAGACAGTGCGTTCCACAGCACAATTTGCTGCATAAGATCATAACAATTATCCGCCTCCAGGTTCTTTTGCTGATTCTTTTTAAAATCGGTGACCTCTGCTCATCAGCCCTCTGGCCAGTGGAAACAGTTTCTCCCATTCTCCTCTATTAATATCCCCAATAATTCTGAACATGTCTGTTAATTCTCTTCTCAACCTTCACTGCTCAAAAGGAGCACAATTCCAGCATCTCTAATCCCCAAAACTCCTCGACCTTTGTAGGGTTCTAATAAATCTATGCTTCGCACGCTCGCTCCAAGGCCTTGACATCCTTTTTCAGTTGTCTGCCCAGCATTGAACACAATAATCAAACTGCTTCCTAGCCTGAGTTTTCTAAATGTTTGGTTAGCTTTCTTGGTCTTGTACTCTATTACCCTGTTTATAAACCAAGGGCTCCAAATGCTTTATTATAAAAAAAAACAGCCTCCTCAATTTACCCTAGCTGCCACCTTCATGTGATTTGCATACATGAAACACCAGATGTCTCTGTTTCTGCACCCTTTTAAAATTGGACTAAAATAGCTATGCCTGGGATGAAACGATATATAGATACAATCAGGGAATTCAAAAAACTAGGGATAGTATTTATTATGCACATTAAGAAGGGAATCCAAATGGAAGTGTTCAAAACTTTAAAACGGTAGATTGTGAAAAGAAATTATAGATTTGGGGTTAATACTGGAAGCATAAAGTGCTGGAAAAGCCAGAAGAAATCATTTCAATTCAGTTATTAGAATATGGGTTACACATTACCAGAATTAACTTATAAAGGTGAGTCAACCATGCACTTAAAGAATTAAGTCAAAACTTCAAAAATATTAAAAACTCTGAAGGACAAGCATGAAGCGGGATTACAGTCAATAGCTCTAATGCGAGTTAGGACAGACACGAGATGCATAGACTCTTTCACGGGTGCTGCCATTTATAACTGGTTTATAATTCTAGCTTCCAACCTTGATCCAAAATTATCATTGTAAATCAATCCTGACCTAGTACATTTCAGGAAGGGAAAAACATTGGAGAGTAGGAAAAGATTAAAATTCTCAAGGATATGGAGGAAAAGAGAGAAGCCCTTATTTACTGTGTATAAATATCTCCTAGGGCTTGCTTAATTGCCTTAGGTATTCAGGGGGGAATTTCCAAGTTCATCAGAACATAGCCATCTCTGCAACTATCTGCACTCCGTTATTCAAGGGCACAGCTCTGCTGGGAAGACTGCTCCCGCTCCTAATTTCTACCCATTCAATTTCTTAATTTATCCTTGAAAACATTATCCTCAACAGTCGCACCAAACTGTTCCGAGAAGCAACGGCTGTAGCAAGTTCACTCGAGGTGGTGAAGTTGTGATGGACTAATCAGAATTTCAATGCATCTTCCCAACAATGAGGAAGGCCTGAATCCAATATTATTGGAGATACTTTGTGCTTTGTTCAAAGTTAACATTCAATTTTTTTAATTCATTCACAGGATGTGGGCTTCACTGGCTAGGCCAGCATTTATTACCCATTCCTAGTTGCCCTTGAGAAGGTGATGGTGAGCTGCCTTCTTGAACTGCTGCAGCCCATGTGATGTAGGCACACCCACAGTGCTGTTAGTGAGGGAGTTCCAGGATTTTCACCCAGCAATAGTGAAGGGACAGCAATATATTTCCAAGTCAGGATGGTAGTGGCTTGGAGGGGAACTTCCAGATGGTGGTGTTCCCATTTATCTGCTGCCCTTGTCCTTCTAGATAGTAGTTGGAAGGTGCTGTCTAAGGAGCTCTGGTGAATTCCCACCGTGCATCTTGTAGTTGGTACACACTGCGTTGGTGGTGGTGGGAGTGAATGTTTGTGGACATGGTGCCAATCAAGAAGCTGCTTTATCCTGGATGGTGTCAAGCTCCTTGGATATTGTGGGAACCGCACTCATCCAGGCAAGTGGAGAGTATCCCATCACAGACTTGGGCCTTGTAGATGGTGGACAGGGTTTGGGGAGTCAGGAGGTGAGTTACTGTTCAGCCTTACACATAAACCAGGGGTACTAAGGTCAATAATGCCACATTCTGCATGTGCCAAATGTCAACTTATTTCAGTTCAACAAGTTCTTTATTTAATCCAGGGCTTTTACTTTTACACAGGCAGTCATACGATGGGCTGATGATAGCTTGGTTAAGGTCTGGCAGGAGTTTGATTAGATATGCATCTGACATGACAACAAACAAACAGTATTTGTTTTGTTAGGCATTTTATCATGTTTGATAACTGCAAACTTCCCTTAAACATTCAACACAATGATAATAAATTATTCAAAAGCAAAATACTGCAATCAAAAAGAAAAGCAAAAAATGCTAGAAACGCTTAGTGGGCCAAGCAGCCTTTGTAGAGAGAGTTAATGTTTGAGGTTGATGACCTTTCAATATAACCTGGAAAAAGTGAAGAGCTATAATAGGTTTCAAACAAGTACAGACTAGGAAAGGGGAGGAAAGAACAAAAAAAAGGGTGGAAGGCAGGAAATTAAATGGCAAAAGGGATGATGGTGCAAGACAAAAAGAGAATAATAATGCAACAAGTAAAGAAACAGAAAGTGGATCTAGAGATGGTGTAAATGGGAATTGCAAAATTATTCCCAACAAGTACTGTTGGAATACATTAAGAGTGTTGACTACAATCTGAAATTGTTTATGTTGTGTTCAAAAGTTTGTAAAATGCTTCTTCATAAAATAAGGTGCTGTTCTTCTATTGTAAGCTTAATTAGAATAGCATAGGAGGCCAAGGGCAAAGAGGTCAGAGTGGGAGTGGGCTGAAAAATTAATATGACGTGCAACTGGAAGCTTAGGGTCATATATGCAGACTCAAGTGTTCCACAAAGCAATCAGTCAGAGTTTGGTCTCCCCAACATGAAGGAGACTGCATCGTGAGCAGAAAATACTGTATAGTAAAGCACCGCATCCACAAACATTCACTTCTTCCACCACTGACACACTGTGTTTGTGTTTGGGGCCTTGGACAATGGGAAGGGAAGAGGTAAAAGGGACAGGCATTGCGTCGCATCCCTTTCCCAAGAAGGTGCTGTGAGAAGAGAGGTGTGTTGGGTGTGACAGGGGAGTAGACCAGGATGTCATGGAAGGAATGGTCCCTTTGGAACACTGAAAGGGGAGGGGATGGGAGGGGAAGATGTGTTTGATGGTAGCATCACGCTGAAGGTGGCAGAAATGGCAGAGGGCAGTCGGTTGCACGTGGAGCTGGTTCATTTATTGTTGTTATTACTTAGCTATTTAAACTCTAAGCAATTTCTACTGGAAGAATAGAATTTGGTGGTTTTTAAGAACACATTAGGCTTTACGAAGATAAGAGGAAGGCAACAAAAATCAAATCAAACTCAATGTTCAGCTTGGTAAACAGTGCAAGGTCATATACTAAAATGCCTTGCTTAATTATGCATAAAGTGAAACTTGCCAGGACAGATCTAATGACTTGTATGATAAAGATTGCTTCCACCTTGAGATACTAGGTCATTGCCCATAAATCAGTCATCCTCTAGATTATCATCCCAAGGTACTACATAAGATGCAAGGCGAAATGGATACCGAGTCAAAAGAGATGTTTGTAGGGGAAGCAAACACTTGGTCGAAGAATTTGTATATAAGAAGGATTTTAAAAAAATGCAAGTGAAGAGAGGACACTAAAAAAATGAGTGAGGAGAAGAGGCAGAGAGGTTTAAAGAAGGGAATTCGAGGGCATAGGCTTGGGCAATGAGGCACAATCAGCAACAATGGGCTAAAAGGATGGGGTGAACATGGATGTCGGAATTGAAGGAGGAGAGTTCAGGAGGGGGACAGGGATGATCTCAAATTTGAAGCTTTGAAGAACAGTGAGCCCATGTAAATGAGAGAAGACAGGAATGTTGTGCAAATTATACTTGGGTACAGCATAGGATACAAGCAGCAGGATTACCAATTATTAGTTTCTAGACTGAAAGCAGATTTTCAAGAATGAAACTTATACGAATTATTTTAAAGATACTTCGAATTACTTGCTTGCCTCAGCTCACCAGTGCCCACATTGGATTAAAAAAACAGCTCTGAAGACTTCAGGAAGTAAATACAGGAACACGCCATTCTTGGCACTGGACGCCCTTCCAGAGGTTGGGCAGGTATCCAGTGTTAAGAGCAGTGAATCTCAAACTGGTATTGTTTACAATTCCAAATGGTAAAATTATATTTAGGCAGTTGTTTTAAAACGCCAAAGAATTTTTAATTTCTGTATTTGGTCTCACCCAGTTGTTTTAAATGTACCCCAGACAACTTGTAGACATAGAATTATCATCCTTATGTTAAATATGCAGGAGTTTGAACTACAGGTTACAAGCATTACAGACACATGGCCCATTCACAAGCATTATGCAACTGTAAAAAAGCTTTCTTAGCAAGATAGAGAGGAGGAGGAGGGGGAAAGACAGCACAGTACAAATACTCCCCCTGCTGCTGGAATTGCATATTTCATTGGAAGCAAAATCCGGTTTATTTAATATCAAACAAGGGAACTCAGGGGTTGGGGAAGAGGGGGGGAAATCAAACTGAATTTGGCCTAGTGACTCCTGCTAGAAAAATGTGCACGTGCACACACGGACATTCAGGAATGAAAGTATTTTCTTCAACTGCAAAACTTACTATGATTTAACATCTGCCTAGGCTCACACAAGGAAAATAAAATGAAAGTTGCACAAATGACAAAACAGTTAGCAAACTTTAAATCCCCACTGAAACACAAGGTAACATTCACCTTTGTGTTCCACACCAAAACATCCAGCAGTGTCAAGCAGCCCCTTTCCAATAAAGTCCCACAAGTCAGCCAGGATCGATAAACAGGACATTAGTTGCAGGCTCCAGCTGTTCACTGAATTTATCTATCAATACATCTGCTTTTTGAAGGGATATTGGAACTTTTCTTCTCCTCCTCTCCAACTCTGCTTGGAGCAGAGAATAAGAAAAATGAGGGGGCAGGGGAGATAGAGAAGTTTGAACTTTGAATTACATACGAACATGAGTCAGGAGCAGGGGCAGGCCATTTGGCCCTTCAAGCCTGTTCCACCTTTCAATAAGATCTTGGCAGATCTGATTCTGGCCTCAACTCTTTCCTTCCTACCCCCAACAACTTTTGACTCCCTTGTCTATTGAACTCAGCCTTAAAAATATTCAATGACCCTGCCTCAGCCGCTGTCTGAGGAAGAGTTCCACAGACTTTCTTGCCTATCATCTCCATCCTGTCCTCTATGACCTGATCATATTTCTTCTAATCATACAATCATATAGCACAGAATGAAACCAGTCAGTCCATCGTGCCTTTGCCATTTCTTTGAAAGAACTATCTTCCCTCACAGCTCTCCAATTTTTCCTCTTCAATTATTTCTTTATTCAGTTCTGTTTTGAAAGTCATTATTGAATCTGTTTCTACCATCATTTCAGGCACTGCTCACTGCATTCTAGAAAATAACTTCATCATAAATCATTTACAGCACAGAAGGAGGCCATTCAGCCCATCGGGTCCATGCCAGCTCCCTGCAGAGCAGTCAAGTCAGTCCCACTCCGCCACTTGGTCCCTGTAGCACTGCAAGTTTATTTACTTCAAGTGCCCATCCAATTTCCTTTTGAAATCATTGATTGTTTCTATATCCACCACTCTTGTGGCAGTGTTCCAGATCATTACCACTTGCTGTGTAAAAACATTCCTCTGTATAGTTCTGCTCTCATCTGTTACCTAAAATCTTAAATCCATGCACTCCCCCAGTCCATGTACTGTCAGCTAATGGGAATAGCTTTTCTTTGTCTACCTTATCGAAGCCTGACATAATCTTGCACGCCTCTAGCCCCCCTCAATCTCCAAGGAGAACAACTCCAACTTTTCCAACCTATTCTTGCAGCTATAAACCAGCTATCACTGGAAACATTCTGGTAAACCACCTCTGCACCCTCAAGGAACTTCACATCCATCCGAAAGTGTGGCGACCAGAACTGGATGTGATACTCTAGTTAGGGTCTAAACAGACCTTTAAGGCTCAATAACTTCCCTGCTACTGTATTCACTACCTTTATTTATGAAGGCCAGGACTCCATATGCTTTGCTAACTTCTCTCTTGATATATTCTGCTCCTTTAAAAATGATGCAAATGCACCCCCAGGTCCCTCTTTCCCTGTACTTTTTTTTTTATTTGTGCAACTTAAGTCTATATAGCCTCTCCCCATCCCTTCTGTCAAAATGCAGCACCTCACACTTCTCTGTAAATTCCATCTGCTTCTTGTTTGCCCATCCTGCTAGCCTATGCCCTGTTACAGGCAATTTGTATAGTCCTCACTGCCTATCATACCTCCAAGTTTGGTATTATTGGTTAATTTTGACATTTTACTTTGTATTACAAGGTACTAATAATTTATCTTGCAACAAAAGCAGAGGTCCTAGCACTAACCCTTGGGGAACACCACTGTCTACCACCCTCCAGTCCAAGAAACAGCCAACCACTATGACTCACTGCTTTCTGTCCCTAAGCCAATATTTTTATCAAATGGGACACTGACACTCCTATTCCATAAGCCTCAATATTGTTAACCAGCTTTTTATGTGGTACCTTGTCAAAAAGCTTTAAAAGCCATTTAAACAACATCCATTTCATTCCATTCATTAACCTTCATTGTTACTTCATCAAAAATTTCAATTACATTAGTAAAACATGATCTTCCTATTACAAATCCGTGTTGGCTCTCTTTTATTAACTCAATCCTCTCTAAGTGCCTGCTGCCTCTTTCCATGATAAAGGATTCCAAAACCTTACCCACCGCTGATGTTAGACTGACTGGCCTGGAGTTGCTATGCCTATCCTTACATCCTTATTGAATAAGGATGTCACATTTGCCATACTCCTGTCCTCGGGTACCTCACCCGCATCTGGAGATGCATGAAAGATTAAAGCAACCCTTCCATTATCTCCACCCCATTTCCTTTAACAACCTGAGATGCAAGCCACCTGGACCAGGTGACATAAGCATAGCCAGCTTTAACAGTACCACTTCCTTTCCAATTTTCACACTATCCATTGCTTTCACCATCTCTGCTTCTCCCAATACTTCAGATTTCTCACCCTCAGTAAACACCAACACAAAGAACTCTTAGGTATTCTAGCCTTGGCCTCCCTCTCTAAGCATATATCATCCCCTTTGTCCCAAATAGGGCCACTCCACCAGTTAGTCCACCACTTAGTTATTAATTACATGTTGGTAGAAGATTTTTGGGTTCCCTTTTCTGTTGACTGTCATTCCATTCTCATACTCTCTCTTTGCTGGTCTTCATTTAACTCTTCACCTCCCCTCTCAACCAAGTTTATTGACATGGTGTCACTTGAAGAACTCACCTGACATGCACCATTAACTTGGGGCATTAAAAGAAATTCTCATCTCAGCTCTGGTTTTGTGACCTCTGATTGCCTTCTCTCACTGGAAACAATTTTAGATAGAATCATAGAGTGTTTACAGCACAGAAAGAGGCCACTTGGCCCATTGTGTCAGCACCAGCCAAAAAACAAGCTACCCAGCCTTTTCCCTTCTGTATTTTTCAAAACCCTTCATGATTTTGAACTCTAACAAATCTCCCCTTTTGTAAGGAGAACAACTCCATTTGGTGAGAACCCAGCTTCTCCAGTCTCTCCCTCATCCTCAGTAATATCGTAGTAAAATTCAACATCTTCTCCAAACCTTGACAGCCTTCCTAAAATGTGGTGCTCAGAATTGGACAATATTCTAGCTGGGTCCTAATCAATAAAAGTTTAGCATAACCACACTGCTTTAATACTTCACTCCTCCAATAACAAAGCCAGAAATCACATCTGCTTTTTTGTAAAACAGCCTTCTCAATTTGTCCTGCCACTTTCAAAGATTTGTGTGCAACTGCTCTTACATCCCATTATAGTGCAGCATTTAATTTATATTGCTTTTACTCACTCTTCCTGCAACACTTCACACTTCTCTGCCTTAAATTTCTGCCCATTTGACCATTCTATATCTTCCTGAAGTTTATGATCCTCCTCATTGTTTACTGCATTTCTAAGTTTTGAGTCATCTACAAACATTGTAATGATGGCTGGTATCCAAAGGTCCAGGTCAATAGCATGTATGAAAAAGAACAGTGGCCCTAATGTTGACTCAAGGGAGATACCACTGTATACTCTATGCTTTCTGCCTCATACCAAAATTTGTATTTATGTTGCTACAGTTCCTTTAATCTCATGGGGTTCAGTTTTGCTAACTTTATCAAACATCTTTGAAAGTTCATAAATACAAAGTCAACTGCACTATCCTCAACAACACTGTTACTTTATCAAAGAACACAATTAAGTTCGTCGAACAAAATTTGCCTGCAACAAATCTCTGCCTCCTGTCATTTGTGAACCCAGGTTTTTCCAAGTGACAATTCATTTTATCTCAGATATTGTCTCAAAGTTTCCCGATCACTGTATTTGGTTGACTGGCCAGTAAAGGCTGTCTTTTCTCCCCTCCCCTTTTCTCGAATGAGGCTAGAATATTTCCAACCCTCTGGTGCCACCTACAAAGAGGATTTGAAAATTGTGGGCACAGCCTCTGCACACTCCACCCATATTTCCTCCTAACCTAGGATGCACCCCATCCGGACTGTGTTCTGCTTCGAGCGCTGCCAACCTATTAAGTGTTTCTATCTATTTTTATCTTAAAAAAACTTCTCTACTGCCTCAAACTTTAGTGTAACATGGTAGCATCCTCTTCTTCAGTGAAGACAGATGCTGTCATGACTATGCATCCTATGTGACACGGCCTACTTCAGACAGAGGCACTTTAAAGGAAAAGATATAGTTAATCTCCTGTGTTTTGGAGATAATGGAAAATGATTACCATCTCAGCCAAAACCACCTCCTGTTGAGTTATATCCCAGACTGTGAACATGAACGGAGTTGAAAAGAAAACAGATCTGGGTGATGGACATGTTTGTTTTTTTCCATTCCAGGGATACACAAGGAAAGGGGTTTAAAAAAGCCAACATCAACTCTAATTGTGTGTGCTAGTCTGGTGTTCTATTCTGATGTGCATGTGCTATGAAAGTCACAGCTGAAGGACACCAACTGGGCATCTCTGTACTAGCAGGTTAAAAAAAAGTCTCTCTCTTGGACTGCTGGAAGCAAGTCACAAATCAGCAAAGCGACAGTCAAAAAGGAAACAAGACAACTCCTTTCAACTAACCTGCAGAACCAAGAATCGCCACACCAACTGCTCAACTGCCAAAGTCAGCGATACCGGAACCGCACCAACTTAACAACTGCAACATTTTGCCACCTACTCCTCACAGACAAGCCAAAGGACTGATTTGTATATCTTTAACTTTTATTTTTGGACTCAATTTCTCATTTATAATTTGTGCATATGTGTGTTGCATTCTTATTTTTTCTCGTGTTTAGTGACTAATAAACTCATTCTTTCACTTCAGTCAGCCTGGTTATATCGCTCCTTTTAAAATAAATATATTTGGAGTGGGAAAAGGTATTCATGAGGGAAGGGATACTTTTTAAATTAACCTTGTTGCAACCAACCAAGGGGGTTGAATAAAGAAAAGGAGTCAGTTCATACCTCCTCACCTGGGAGCATAGCAATTTGGGGTACCTCGTCCAGGGTCATAAATTGGGAGAACCTCACCCGGGGCTGGTCGTAACAACACAAAACAGTCATTTTGCACCTTGGGCATGAAAGGAGAGGAGTAGGGGCGCCTTCTACCTGACACAATGTCCCAGTAGTCTTTCTTTGTACTCTTTTGAAAATCAAATAAGCAAATAAACAAATAATCAAATGATCAATCCCTTTTAAAGAGGTACTACACCTTTACTGTAACGAAAACAAAAATATCAAATGAAACTTATCAAATTAGAATTTCATTACGAAGGGGTAATGATGCACTCCAGCCCTAAATTTAATTAACAGCAGCTATCATAGTGGGATTTGAACCTGCGTCCCCAAAGCATTATCCCTGGCCTCTGGATAATGAGTCCAGCATGACATCACCATGATGCCAACATCAAAAGGCACCAGTCTTTCTTTACATGTGCTCAAAGTGCTTAATCAATCAATGCCCTTCACCTGTGTGCCTTTAACCTTGATAATGCAATTAACAGGCCGTTAACAGTCCATCCTCCATCCCTACACTTCTATTTTCATAATTTTCTGTCACCATTCCAGGTTCAAACAGCTATTTCTTGCTCAGTTCACAGCTACCACTTGTGCCTCTCTTTGCAGTCTCTCAATGAAGGCATCATTGATCTGCCCACAAAGCATGTCCACTGGAATTAATCCCAACATCCTTTCTGCCACACTATCCCCTCGAACTTTGGCAGCAAATCAACAATTATCAACTCTCTCATTTTCCCCCAGAATGCCCTTCATCTTGTGAGCAAGGTCGTGACCATGCATGATTATGGTCAATGAAGGTTTTGACTGAATCTTAGCTGACTAGTGGCAACACCTTGGCCATTAAATGAAGCTTCCCCATCTGACTATACTTTTTACTATCCGCCCACATCACCTAATCTCACCTTGGTCTCTCCCCTACCCCTGTGCTAACTTCTATTCCTTCAAGCATCTCTCTACATTCCACACTTCTCACCTCTCTCAAGGAGTCTTTGTTGTCTAGCATGTCTGCCCCAAACTCATCCCAAATTTCTCACCAGGATATCCTCACTCAGGCTCTGTAGAGAGATGGCCCATCATTGACGACTTCAATCTCCATCACAACTCACCTTACCTTCTCCTGTAATCTCACTGCTGCCCTATCCTTCAGAAATCCTTTCGCTCCATATAAATTCTCCAATCCACATTAAATCCCATGAGTTCTCCATCTCAAATAGTCCCACTACTCCCAAAGTCCAGACCAACAATCGTCCCTCTCAATGAAGACACAAAGAACTTGAGACATATCTATATTTTGTAATCCATCCCTTGGTCTGACTCTGGCTTCTTCTGCATCCCTCTTGTGCCTTTTACTCCACTTACAACTGGGGACAATGTGAGCATGGCCTGAATGATTCATTCTATATACAAAAAATGCAGGGCTTGGTACAAGTGATAAATCTTAACTTTGAAGGAGTTCATCTCACATTAAATAAAGGTCACCGATAGACAAAAGACTATGCCTTCAGCCAGCTATTTACTGTTCCCTAGTGTTCCCACCCCAAGCCCATCCACCTCTCTTTCAGCCTTTAAAAGTCTTGCTTAAAATCCACCTCTCTGACCAAGTACTTGGTGGTTCCTCCTAACAGCCTCCTCTTTGGTTTTGTCATTTTTTTTTAAAGTCACATCCCTGCTAAGGATGTCTTTCTAAAGGGACAGTACAAATGAAAGTTCTTGTTGATTCTATCTCTCATTACTTGCTCTGGTGTTTACGGCAATTTTCATATACCCAGTCTAAACATAAGGAACTGAAAGTGGCATCTTTATTCATTGCCACGTATAGTCTAGTGTGCCCAGGGTTAACACTTGGCTTCCAATCCTGGAAAATTGCTTTCTGGAAAAGGTATGGAATGCCCCACCTGGATTCCATCATCTCTGAAAGCAATTTGTATAGAATAAAAAAAAACTTTAGTTAGATTTACTTACAGTTAAAGTAATACAGATGTTAAAGGGCACAGCAAGGTGCTAAAAGACTACAATAATCTGTACGACTGTTCTGGCTGTCTAACTAAGCTAGAAAATTAAGTCTTAATCACTTGTGGCCACTGTCAACAAGCTCTTTGTCTATTTAATGTGAGATGAAATTCTTCAAAGTTAAGATTTAGCACATGTAAGGCCTGCATTTATTGTATATAGACTTTATCCAACTCAGGCCATGCTCTCTCTGTCCCCAGTTGCAAGTACAAGTATGTGCTGACAAATAGCAATCACACTTCATTTATCACAACTTACAGTTTACTTTTCATTCAAATCTATCACAGTGACTTCACTTAAGAGTACATCCTTGGTTGTGGAAGCACTTTGGGGCACCCTGAGGTTGTGAAACGTGCTTACATAAATGCAAGTTCTTTCTTTTTATTTCCCAAAGCGTTATAATTTTAAAAAAAATCTCCAAAGTAGCTGATTTCCAAACACAGGCCTTTTTCCTATTAACAATCACTTGTGACCTTCCATTTTTGAAAGTTGGATTTCTTTCAGGAAACAACATTTTGGGATGTAATGCATGTGTAATTTGAGACATGACATGCCAAGCATGGCATACTTGGCAACAGCAGGTGACTTTGGATCTATGGCTCCTAATGCTCCACCCTAGTTAAGGGTGGGGGAGTTTCCTCATGTCTGGGTCTGTTGTGGACTAATGAATGGAGTTTGATTGCAATGTTTAGTTAGTAACTCTATCATTCTATCACTGGACTACCAGGATGGTAAAACGAGAGGGATCTCAATCTTTCGGATCCAGCAATTCCGATATTCTTATTTTGAATCCAAATAGGGGAAGTCAGATTCTGTTTCAATGCAGGCTATCTTTTTTGAGGGAAAAAATGAAATAAAATCAGGAATCTTGTAATTCCACACCATAAATGATCACAGTTTTAATTCTGCTGGTTGTTTGTGATGATAAAAATTAATTGAAAACTTTGTAATTAGCTTTAAAACTAATACCTCTAACAGGATGGGGAAATAAGCAAGGCAATAAAGGACACTACACGAACAATTAGGTTGTTAAGTTTAAATATTTGCAGACACACCACTCAAAGAACTGCATCACTAGAAAGCCACAAACTCTTGCCACTTTGGTATGCTGAAAATCACCTACCGATGACCGGGATTCTTGACAATCTTCTTGGTAATCTGGGTTGGCCTGGAAAACACATGACATAGCATCAGGTACTGAGGAAAGCTACACAGAAAGACAACAGGGAAATAAAAGAAACACTCACATCGCCAACCTCAGCAGCCAAGTAGTTTCCAGTGGCCAAGTGTTTGAACCGGAAGAGGCTATTCCAGTGTCCAGCTCCCCCACGACAAGGGTCATGTTGAACTACCTGCAATGCAATAAAGACACATAGGACTTGATTCTTGTCCATCTCTTTTGCACTCCTTCACTTACACCCTTACAAAGCAAACACAGGAAGATCAGATCACATTCCCAGTTCCATTTGGGTGCAGTTGGCCTTGTGTTTCCGAAAGGTATTCAGATCTACATGATAACAGCCACTACACTTCAAAAGTGCTTCCTTGGCAGCCAAGCACTTTGGGACAACCTGAGATTATGAAAGGTGCTATGTAAATGCAAGTTCTTTCTGAAGAATTTTAATATTTCTGTAAAATTTCACACTTCCCTAAATTCAAGAACCTGATATTAAGGTCAACTAATAACGTAGCTATTTTGTAATGGACCAGGATAGCACAGACAGGAAAGATACAGGCAACCTCACAGCGTTTCTTCTCCTTTTTCACTTTAGAGTTTTTAAAAACAGTAAAAATATTCAACAGCCCCTCTCTGACACTGGTGTAAGCAGGAAGATTTACAAACCGAGATCATTTGAAGCGAGAGACTTTTTTTTTTGCCTTGCTTTCAATATCGTATGTTTATGTCCATTCACCAGACTATTTTAAACAGCCAATTAATCAGAAATGGCACTTCACAATTCAGTATTGTGAGCTTTAACTGTGCTGAAAGTTCACCAGATGAGATTTGTCAGACCATCACAGCAGTTGTTTCATCCAAGGCCACAGTAGCATTAACTCGCTGTGTGTTAATAGGATCCAAGCCGGTTGGCGAAGCCGAAACCAAGACAGAGCTTTTCTTTATTGAATGAGTTTATTGACTTATTCAGTTTCACAGCTCTCCTCCCACTCAACCCAGTGTCCCAGCAATCACCTTTGTGCTCAAAGACAATTAATACCCATCACCTGTAAGTCTTAACCTTAACAGTATGACTGATGTGACATTAACAAATCTTAATGTAACTGACAAGGCATTAATGCCATGTAGGCATAACCAGACCCCTACTTCACCCCAGTAGCTAACTTAATATTTCATGGCTGTAAAACCAAGATGTGGCTGTACTCAAAAAAAATCAATTGAACTAAACACTAGATTGCATTCAATTATAAAAATTGTGGCAATTCCTATTTACATGTGGATTAAACTTCCAAACAGATGCTTGACATGATGTTCAGTACATTTATTTTAAGCTGCAGCTCATGAAACAAGGTTATGGGGAAGCTCTGTCCAACTACAATAATGTACAAGAAGCCAAAACAGTACATATCCCTACATCATAACAATGACGAAACTTCAAATATAAGTCATTGGTCGTGAAGAACTTTACGACAGCAAGGATGAGAATGATGCAATATAAATTAGTTTTTTTTTATTGGATCTACACTGAGCGCCAATGTGCAAAGAGGCCGAGAACTGTGAACCAGAAAAACTCGATCCTTCAGCTTTTCACAGGTTAGCAATTCTCTTGCTAGGATATGGGAGCTGGATTTTGTACTGTAAACACATTTAGCTGATTCATGAATGCCAAATCTGACCGAAGAAAGCACAAGCCAAAGACAATGTCACAATTTTCAATCCCATGAGGATATTTTTCAGATGCAAATACCACCTTTCTAAAGCTACGAGTTTAGTTCTTGTACAAAGGGGCGTACCTCAACCTCCCACAAGGCTTTGGAGCTGGTTGCTGATGTAGCAGACTGTCGACCAGTGGTTCGGAGGAATACATACTGCTTTTTCCGGTATTCATCGCAGGTCAGAAACTTCTCCTGTTCTGCATGAAACAGTCTCACCACATCACCCTTCATGAGAGAAAAGAAAATTATTACCATTAATATCTTGCCAGTTTGTTCCCTTAGTTGTTGCACAGGAGACTGGCATGGGATATTCTTAACCAGAGGTTGTATCTTTTAGGGGACTCATCGGACAGCAAAGCATGCAAATACACTTGGCATTGTGATACTGAGTCGTAAGGACTGGGGAAACCTGTATTAGGGAGTAAACCATAGCTCCATGGATAGTATTCTAGCCCATGAGTCAGGAGTCATGAGTTCAAATCCCACTCCAGAGGCTTGAGCACAAAACCTAGCCTTACTACTGGTGAAGTAGTTAAGAGAATGTTGCATTGTGCAAAGTGCCATCTCATGGAAGGAGATGTTAAACTACCTGGGCTCTCAAGTAGACAAAAGACCTGATGACATACTTCAAAACAAAAAAAGAGCAGGGATGTCCTCTTACTGTCCCTCAACAGCACCGCAAATAAAACTCATCTTTTCTCATTGCTGCCCATGGGGTCTTGCTGTGTGCAATTTAGCTGTTGTGTTCTTACAATGATAACGTTGATTACACTTCACAAGGACTTAGATACAAATTAGGAGCAGGCGTAGGCCATTTGGCCCTCGAGCCGGCTCCACCATTCAATAAGATCATGGCTGATCAGATTGTGGCCTAAATTCCACATCCCTCCTGTCCCCGATAGGTTCTTCACCAACACAGGAGGGTGGTATCAAGAGTTATTTACCTCTGCCTTAAAAATATTCAATGACCCTTCCTCTACCGTTTTTTGGGAAGGGTCTTCTGATAGGCATTATATAATCAACACTAGTGCCCAGCTTCAGGACAAAAAAATTAGCTACCAGTGCTCCTGCTCACCTATTTAGAAACCACTACTGGAAGGAGAGCCCAAATGGTGGGGAAGGGTCAGGTTTGGCTGCAATACCACTGTGCCAAAACACTTTGTCAAACTGCATCATCAGGGACAGCACACGAAATATGGCCACTTGAGCACATGCTGGACAGCCGCTAGTACCTGAGGAACTAAACACTAGGATAAGCCTGCCTTTCAGGCGAGAAGGGAAAAGTTAATCCAGGCAATCCTCAAAGCTTTTGAAAATGCACAGCATGAATGCTTTTGATCAATTCCAAACACATTGTAAGCACTGAAAATCAACTCACCCCTTTCAAAATGTCTTCCTTATTATCACTCCATTTCATGAAAAGAACAATCTTCCAACTTGTGTTGCAATTCACAGAGTTAACCTGGAACAAACAGCACATAAAATCATCTTGATTAAAGAAACAGGCCAAAATGTGTTTTGTCATAACTTCAATAAAATGGAGTATATTTGATGAGTACCTGCAAAAAACTACTTTGAAATACCATAAGATTGTTAGAAAACTGAAATGGTCAATATACAAGTCTTTGTTGGTGGATCAAGTGAGATTGTCTGAGTATTGAACACTCTAGGGGTTTTGGAAATTTTAAACATTCATGTTTAAAAAGAGTCACACTAATAGAGGGTACATCATTGTTTCTCCCAATTAGCCTTTAAATTCCCGTCAGTGAATTTGGCTAAAATAGAAATCTTATATTTTAAGTGTAAGTGATGTGGTCTGTCAAAGGCATAAATAGTGATTTTTGTGGGTGTTCTCCTGAACTCCTGCCATAACCAGTGAAAGCCACAAAGAAACAGCACATTTGTGTTTCCGACAAAATTCTGAAGTTCTGACAATCAGGAGAATTTCCATGGAGGTTACTGGTGATAATCTATTTGTGGTAGAGCTGGTGAAAAATCAGCATCAGCTTTGTAACCCTAAAGTACAACTCTGAAAATAGAACGCTTCTCAGTATCTTAAAAATGCCCGAAGAACATTTTATGTTTGCCTCAGAGTGACGATGGAAGAATGGACCAATAAAGCAGACTTTATTGCTATTGCGTGGCCACCCACATGCTTTTATTCATTAATATTCAATGGAAGACAAGCTCCATTAGTGCTGCATGAATCTCTTCCACTGCTAACTGCAGTTTGGCTTCATGGCATCAATTGCAGAAGTTCAAGGCAGAACTGTAAAAGTATTAAAACTGTAATGGGTGCAGAATCTCACACCATCAATCTTCATTAACCACTCAGCTCAGTTAATTTTACTCCAACCAAGCCATTCACATATAGAGCCACATACATTGGGAATACAGAGACATTTCCTGAACATGACTGCAGCATCATAGATCAGTTCATCTACACTTCAGTGCAGCTGATGAAAGAATTAGCTGTCAGCACCGGGTCTGACATTAAAGCACTTCAAACTGTACCATTAGTGTCTGCTTGGCTCAATTAGTAGCAGTCTTAATGCACAAGCCAGATGGTTGTAGGCTCAATCCTCACTCCAGGGCTTCAGCATATAATCTCAGCCAACATTCCAGTGCAGTACCGATGCTGCGGTACATCAGAGTTGTCTTTCTTTGAATAATGCATTAAATCATCCTGTCATTCTGGGGATTTGAGTGGAGATTAAGCATCGTGTGAAGAACAGTCCAGGGCATCCAGGAATAAATTCCTCCCTTAATCCTCATCATTAAAACACATGAACTGTCCATTTACCTCTTGACTATTTGTTGCATCTTGCTCAGCACAAAATACCTAACATATTTGCATAAATAACAGACTTGAAAAGTAATGCGCTGTAAGCAAAGTATTTTGTCGTGATAAACCACTACATAAAAGGAAAAGTTATTTTCTGACCTCTTTACATCCAGGATTGTCGACCAGTTCACAATTGCTGGCATGAAGCGGCTGTCCGGCATTGACTGGGTTCAACACCACTTTGTCTCCAATCACAACCTTAAGAATTAAAGACCATTTAAGGCACTGAATACATGTTTCTCTCATTGCCCCACAGCACTTATATTATTAAATAATAAAGCTTAAATCAGGCTCTTCAGACACACAACTAGATCACCATATCAAAAAGAGATAACTAATTTACATGCCGCTGCTGAATCTCAAGTCTGGTTTATATTTCAGTTTGCCCATTTTCTCCTCTCTGCCCCTATAGATGTTAACTCCTTGTTTGAATCCAGTTCTCAAGAGTTCAATGCCCTCCGTCACCTTGTCCAAGTGGCCATTATTCATGGTGAGATGTTAATATGTTGACAGGCTATTGGAAATGGCAACTTGACAACTAAGCATGACTCTCTTCTCCCATAAAGGCACATACTCTTCTAACAAGGGCTACTGACATCAGTCAGGAGTGAGAACTCCTTTTATAAATGACACTCAGGATAAGTGTTGCACACTTATCACTATAATGTCCAGAGAGTGATCAGCTAGATGAGGAATCTAACCCAGAAACTTCCTGAACTAACCATTTGAGTTGGGAGGGGAAGAGAGCAAGCAGAGGATCTTACGACTAGTTGAAATATAGTTTACAGGTTCCATAAAAACTACAGTACAGGAGGCAGCCATTTGACTAGCTGGGCCCATCAGCTGGCTATTTGAAAGAGCAGCCCCGCTTTTTGCGCATAACCCTGAACATTCCTCATTTTCAACTCCAACTCCCTTTTAAATTATTTATGGACTCAGCTTCCACCATCCTTTTAGATATTACTCAGTGAAAATAAATCTCATCTCCCTTCAGGTCTTTTGCCAATGATTTTGAATCTATGACTTTTAGTTACTGTTCCACTCGCCAGAGGGAATGCATTTTCTCCATCTATTCCATCTAAACCTCTCATCATCTTTAAAATGACAAGGTGACCATTCAACCTTCTCTATCGCAAGGACAGCAGTCCTAACTTCAAAGCTAAAGAGAAAGCATACAATGCGGCGAAGAGCAGTGGGAAACCAGGGGATTGGGAAGCCTACAAAGACCAACAGAGGACAACTAAAAAAAAAATAAGGAGGGAGAAGATTAAATATGAGGGTAAACTAGCCAGTAATATAAAAGAAGATTAAAAGAGTGTTTTTAGATATATAAAATGTAAGAGAGAAGCAAAAATGGACATTGGGCTGCTGGAAAATGATGCTGGAGAAGTAGTAGTGGGGAACAAAGAAATGGCAGAGGAACTGAATAGGTACTCTGCATCAGTCTTCACAGTGGAAGACACGAGTAACATCCCCAAAGTTCAAGAGAGTCGGGGGGGCGGAGGTGGGTATGTTGGCCATTACCAAGGAGAAGGTGCTAGGAAAACTGAAAGGTCTAAAGGTAGATAAATCACCTGGACCAGATGGATTACACCCCAGAGGTCTGAAGGAAATTGCTGAAGAGATAGTGGAGGCGTTAGTGATGATCTTTCAGGAATCACTGGAGTCAGGGAGGGTCCCAGAGGACTGGAAAATCACTAATGTAACCCCCTGTTTAAGAAAGGGATGAGGCAAAAGATGGGAAATTACAGGCCGATTAGCCTGACCTCGGTCGTTGGTAAGATTTGAGAGTCCATTATTAAAGATGAGATTTCAGAATACTTGGAAGTGCATGGTAAAATAGAGCAAAGTCAGCATGGTTTCATCAAGAGGAGGTCCTGCCTGAGAAATCTCTTAGAATTCTTTGAGAAGGTAACGAGTTAATTAGACAAAGGAGAGCCAATGGATGTTATCTACTTGGACTTCCAGAAGGCCTTTGACAAGGTGCCACACAGGAGGATGCTCAGTAAGATAAGAGCCCATGGTGTTGGAGGCAAGGTACTAGCATGAATAGAAGATTGGCTGTCTGGCAGGAGGCAGAGAGTGGGGATAGGGAGTCCTTCTCAGGATGGTGGCCGGTGACTAGTGGAGCTCCGCAGGGGTCAGTGTTGGGACCACAACTTTTCACTTTATACATTAATGATCTAGATGAAGGAACTGAGGGCATTCTGGATAAGTTTGCAGATCATACAAAGATAGGTGGAGGGACAGGTAGTATTGAGGAGGCAGGGAGGCTGCAGAAGGATTTGGACAGATTAGGAGAATGGGCAAAGAAGTGGCCGATGGAATACAACGTGGGGAAGTGTGAGGTCATGCACTTTGGTAGGAAAAATAGAGGCATAGACTATTTTCTAAATGGGGAGAGAATTCAGAAATCTGAAGTGCAAAGGGACTTGGGAGTTCTAGTCCAGGATTCTCTTAAGGTTAACTTGCAGGTTGAGTTGGTAGTTAGGAAGGCAAATGCAATGTTGGCATTTATTTTGAGAGGACTAGAATATAAAGCAGAGGTGTGCTGCTGAAGCTTTATAAGGCTCTGGTCAGACCACATTTAGAATATTGAGAGCAATTTTGGGCCCCGTATCTCAGGAAGGATGTGCTGGCCCTGGAGAGGGTCCAGAGGAGGTTCACATGAACGATCCCAGGAATGAAAGGCTTAACACATGAGAAACGTTTGAGGACTCTGGGTCTATACTCGATGAAGTTTAGAAGGATGAGGGGGGGATCTGATTGAAACTTACAGAATACTGAAAGGCCTGGATAGAGTGGATGTGGGGAAGATGTTTCCTTTACTAGGAGAGACTAGGACCTGAGTGCATAGCCTCAGAGTAAAGGGAAGACCTTTTAGAACAGGGATGAGGAGAAAGTTCTTTAGCCAGAGAGTGGTAAATCTATGGAATTCATTGCCACAGAAGGCAGTGGAGGCCAGGTCATTGAGTGTATTTAAGACCGAGATAGATAGGTTCTTGATTGGTAAGGGAATCAAAGGTTATGGGGAGAAGACGGGAGAATGGGATTGAGAAACTTCTCAGCCATGATTGAATGGTAGAGCAGACTTGATGGGCCGAATGGCCTAATTTCTGCTCCTATATCTTTTGGTCTTATTTATGGTCTTTTCCAATAGAAGTCCCTCATCCTTGGTAACACCCAGTATAACACTTTTGTACCTTAATGCCTCTGCATCTTGACTTAAGTGTGGTGCCCAGAATTGTCCACAATACTCAATAAGTATTGATCAGTAAGTTCGCAGATGACACGAAAATTGGTGGGGTGGTAAATAGCGAGGAGGATAGCCTTAGATTACAGGAGGATATAGACCGGCTGGTCAGATAGGCTGATCAACGGCAAAGTGAATTTAATTCAGATAAGTGTGATGTGATGCACTGAGGCAGGGCAAACCAGGCATGGGAATGCACAATGAATGGTAGGGCCCTGGGAAGTACCGAGGATCAAAGGGACCTTGGTGTGCATATCCACCGGTCCCTTAAGGTAGCGGGGCAGGTAGATAAGGCGGTTAAGAAGGCATATGGGATACTTGCTTTTATTAGCCAAGGCATAGGGTATAAGATCAGGGTAAGATGCTGGAACTAGATAAAACACTGGTTAGGCCACAGCTAGAGCATTGCATGCAGTTCTGGAATCCACATTATAGGAAGGATGTGATTGCACTGGAGAGAGTGCAGAGAAGATTCACCAGGATGTTGCCTGGGCTGGAGAGTTTTAGTTATGAGGAGAGATTGGATAGACTGGGGTTATTTTCCCTGGAGCAGAGGAGGTTGTGGGGAGACGTGATTGAGGTGTACAAAATTATGAGGGGCATAGATAGAGTAGACAGGAAGGAACGTTTCCCCTTGGTGGAGCGATCAATAACCAGGGGGCATAGGTTTAAGGTAAGGGGCATGAAGGTTAGAGGGGTGCAAGGAAGAATATTTTCACCCAGAAGGTGGTGGGAATTTGAAACTCATTGCCTAAAAGGGTGGTAGAGGCAGAAACCCTCATAACATTTAAGTATTTGGATGTGCACTTGCGATGCAGTGACATACAAGGCTATGGGCCCAGTGCTGGAAAATGGGATTAGAATAGTTAGGTACTTGTTTGACTGGCGCAGACTCGATGGGGCCGAAGGGCCTTTTTCTGTGCTGTAGACCTCACCATTGATTTATAAAATCTCAGCACAATCTCTTAGCTTTTATATTCTATTCCTCTATTTATCAGCCCAGGTGCTTTTTCAACCACTTTATCAACCTTTCAGGATTTGTGTTTGAACACCAAGGTCTTTCTGCTCACCTATACTTTACTATAAATGGCACATTTATGAATACTGTCTTTCGATGAGGCCTCCTATGCCCTTTCCTTCACCTTTTCCACATGGAACTCCATCTGCTATGCTTCTTCCCATTTCATCATTTTGTCTAAATCACCTTGAAGTTGATAACATTCCTCACCATGAGTCACTACTGTTCCAAGCTTTGTATCATCTTTATAACGCTGCTCTTCACATTCAAGTCTAGGTAGCTTTGAAAAACTACAAAGAGTAATGGACATAAAAGTGACTCTTTAGGAACAGCACTGCAAACCACAGCCCAGTCTGAAAAACGTCCTTTGACCACCACCCTTGGTATCCATACCACTTACCCTTGAACATCTCTTCCTGGGCCTCCTTGCCTGGCATTTTATCAAATGCCTTCTGAAAGTGGACTCAATCAAGTTAGTCTGACGTGATTTGCCTTTCCTCATGCTGGCTCTCCTTGATTAACCCATGCCTTTTCAAATGAAAGTCTATTTTGTCCCCAAAAATGGTTTTCAACCATTTCCCCACCAGAATAGTAGGCTGACTTGTTTCCTGTTTTCTCCCTTGCCACTTCCTCGAGCAATGGCAGAATATTTGCAACCTTCCAGTCCTCCAGCAGATCATCTAATGAAGAATGAAATATTGGGCCAATGCGCTTGCTGTTTCTATCTTTGCTTCCATCAGCAAGGATGCATTTGGGCCAGGTGACTTTCCAAATTCCAATAATACTAATCTTTTTAGTACATTTTCCGTATCTATCGCTAGCTGGCCGTAATTTCCATCTCCTCTTTTAGTGGAACCTTCACATCACCTGTTTCTGATGCAAAACATTCATTCAACACTATCGCCATGCACTCTGCCTCGACATGAAGACTTCCCTTTGGGTCTTTAATAGACCCAACATTTTCCCTAACTAGCCACTTATACTTTATTTATAATCGGTTTTAGAATTCAAGTTAATGTTGCCACAAATCTTCTCATAACCTCTCTTTGCCTCCCATATTAACTTTTTCAATTGCCTCCTGTATTTTCCATAATTTTCCTAATTATTAACTGAATCTTGCTCTTGACATTTGTGACAAGCTTCTTTTTCCGGTTTTATTTTATCTTTTATTTCCATTGTCATCCCAGGATTATTAGCTTTGGCTCTGCCTTTTACCTTCAAGGAAAATGTTTGCATTAAATACTCTCCATTGCCCTGTTACTTCATTACCCTGAAATTCCCTTTCCAATCTGCCTGTACTATGACCTTCAGAAATCATTGAAATTAACTCTTTCCTATGGGAACATTTTTAACTTCTATATTTTCTGATCTCTTTCCATAATGACTCTAAAGTGAATGATGTTGTGGTCATTGTTAACTACATGATCTCCTACTGTAACACATTCTGTTCTCTTCCCCGAACTGCATTCAACATTGCTTCCTTCCCTGTTGGACTGGGGACGTATTGAACAAGTTAGTTCGCCAGTACACATCAGAAATCCTTCTGTTTCTTCTCTACCCCAAGCACTATGTCTACATTTGAAAAATGAAAGTCTCCTACTATTAGAATGCTATTTTTGTTACACACCTTCCAAAGTTGCCACAGATTTGCTCAACCATTTCGAGCTCACTGTTCGGAACTCTTTTTTTAAAAAAAGAAAAAAGCTCCCAGCAATGCAACAGCTTCCTCTTCTATTACCCAATTCAAGTTTAAAATTAGACTTCAGTCCTCGAAACATGGAACTGCCACAATCCTTACTGTTTTTCCTTCTCACTCATTTCTAAACGCTTGGCAATCAGGTACATTAAGAATCTATTTCTTGTCTTCTTTAAGCATGTGTCTTTTTATTCTTCCATAGGATGTGGGCATCTCTAGCAAAATCAGCATTTGTTCCCCAGCCTCAATAGCAGTTGAGTCAACCAAACTGCTGTTGATCTGGAATTACACATGGGCAGGTAAGGATAGCAGATTTCCTCCTTTGAAGGGCATCAGTGGACAACAATCGATGATAGCTTCATGGTCAACATTAGTGAGGCTCGCTTTCAATTCCAGACATTTATTAACTGAATTTAAATTCCACCAGCTGCCATGGTAGGATTTGAACCTGTAACCCCAGAGCATTCCATGGGCCTCCAGATTACTCCTCCAGTGACATTACCACTGTGCCACCATCTGCCTGTAATTTAATCTAACAATGTGGTGATTCTATTTACTAATTTACACCTGCAACTCACCAACCTCATTAGTTGGCTCGAGACCCTATTTTCCTCAATTTAGCTCCTGCAGTTATTGGGATATTTTGAATTTTATTGCTGTTCATCTCTCTGTCCTCTGGTCTTATTTCTGCTCCTCTGCTATTTTTGGTTTCCCCCTCTCTGCCAAATTAGTTTTAACCCTGATACTAGTTAATCTCTCAGTGAGAGCACTGCTACCAGTTCAGTGCAACCATTTTGTACAGGTGCCCTCTCCCCCCAGAGTCATTCCCAATTCCACAAGATTATGAAACCCTCTCTCCTGGTCCATTTTGCATTTACTTGCACTATCTTATTGCTTCTATGCTCACCTGTCATTGGGGCTTGTCCTCAGGTTATGACTTTTAAGGTCTACTTTTTTTTTTAAAAAAAATCTTCTTTCTAGCTTCTACCCCTAACTATTGAATTCCCTATGATTACAGCAGTTTAACTTTTTCTTCTAAGTGCAAGCACATCTCTGGTGGTGCCAACCTTCTGCATTCCTCCAAAGGAGACATCACACTCCCCTTATTCCAAACTGAGAACTGATCAGTGAGTAACACTGGCTTGGGGGATTCCTGCATTATCTGTGTCTTCCTCCTACTGTGTCTAGAGGACACCCATCTCCTCATCTCTTGCACTCTGTAGCTGTGGGATAACCACATCCTGGAACTGATATTTAAAGAAACTCTCAGGCTCTCTGCAGTGACCCCAGCCACTCCTCTGACTCTGAAACCAGGAGCTTGGGCTCGAACAACTGGCAGCATTTGTTGCACACACAAAGTGCCCTGGAGTTCCCGCATGGAACAGGATGCACATGCAGTGGGTGCCTGCTAATCTGCCCTCGTAGTCAAGGCACTGACCTCTAAAACCATTGAGACCCTGAATATTAACTACTTGGCACTGCATTTCAAAAATCTAAGGAACTGATGCTCAAAACACTGACCTACAGCTCCAAGAAATTGACCTTTGAAAGACTGAGAAATTAAAATTGTAAACAGTTAATTAAAGGCGCTGGAAATTTGTTCAGTCTAAAACACAATGGAAAACTAGCATCAGTGAAAAATGAACAACTTATTCAAACAAATTAATAGAGTAACACTTGGCTGTTATCCACCATCCATCCATTCCATCTGTGGCACTGGCAATACCTTTGAGCTTCTTTCTCAGTGTTTTGTTTCAGCTCAAGCTCTGACCATCACTCTATTTTTGCCCTTACTCTGAATGAGGGTTACTATCTTACCAATCACCAATACTTTCTCAAGGTCAACTACGGATGGACAATAAATGCTGGCTGTTCTAGTGACACTCAAATCCCAAGAATGAATTCAAAAAATTGTAGCAATGTCATGAGCAGACAACGGAAATGTCTCCACATTGCATAACTGTTCCTACATCCGCTCCTATTTCTCATCTACATGCTGCCCTGTCCTACCTCAGCACCCACCCCTCCTGAATCTTCCATTGTTGCTAAATTATTAGACTGCTTGTCTGGCATCCAGTACTGCTTGTGCAAACATTTCTTCCAATTAAATATTGGAAAGACTGAAGCCATTGCTTTCAATCCCTGCTCCCAACATATTTCCCCAGCTACCAACTCCATCCCTCTCCCTGGAAACAGTCTGAGATCAAACCAGACTGTTCACAACCTTGGTGTCACATTTGATCCAGAGATGAGCTTCCCAATCTCATATTAGTGCCACCACTACGGCCACCCATTTTAACCTCGGTAATGTCACCCGACTTCACCTCATCTCAGCTCAGCCCAATTGCTGAAACTGTCATCCATGCCTTGATTACCTCTAGACTCGATTATTCCAATAATTTCCTGGCTGGTCTCCCACATTATAGGCTCCATAAATTTGAGGACATCCAAATCTCTGCTGCTCGTGTTTTAATTCTGAGCAAGTCTATACCCCTATAACCGTCGACCTGCATCGTCTCCTAGTCAAACAACATCTTGGCTTGAAAATTTTCATCCGCATGACCTCACCCCTCCCTACCTCTGCAATCTCCTCCAGCCCTACAACCCTCGAGATACTTGTGCTCCTCTAATTCTGGCCTCTTCTGCGTTGCTGATTTTAATCACTCCAGCACTGGCAATGATGCCTTGAGATGTCTTGGCCCCAAGCCCTGGAATTCCCTCTGTAAACCTCTCATATTCTCTACCTCTCTTTGTCCCTTTAAGACATTCCTTAAAACCTACTTCTTTGACCAAATATCTCCTTATGTGGTTCGGTGTCATACTTGTTTGTCCTGTGAAGTCCCTTGGGATGTTTCATTACATTAAAGTTGCTATATCAATAAGTTGCTTTTGTCAAAATAATCTTATTCCTTAGTGGTTTAACCCAGTGTCATTCGCCATTCCACCCCAAGTAACCCAAGTCTTACTTCACTTACACTGTCACCTATGGACCGCAGCTTGTAGAATGGTTGTATGTAAAACCAGGAGCCTTCATTGCCAGCAGCATCTAGTGTGACCCTCATGGCATTCTTCTCCAACAGTGCTGGCAGTCTCTTGTTTACAGTCAGGTATTTATTGCTTTTCAGATGCAGCAGCTACAGAATCATGAGATCATGTTAGTCACCAGAGGTAATACATACCACACACCACACACACTATATTGATGCAAAACAGTGTAACATGATGTTGCTCCAAATCAGTGTGCACTTTGGAAAGGGGGAAGGAAGTTAGGCTTATAAGAAAAATAAGATCCTGAGGGGTATTGACAGGGTCAACGTGGAAAGGATGTTTCCTCTTGTGGACGAATCTAGTACAAGGGGACAATGTTTAAAAATAAAGGGTCGTCTATTTAAGATAGAGGGGAGGGGAAATTTTCTCCGAGGATTGGGAGCCTTTGGAACTGTTCCTCAAAAGGCAGTAGAAGCAGGATCTTTGAATATTTTTTTTAAGGCTATTGGGGGTAGGCGGGAATGTGGAGTTACGGTTACAAGCAGATCAGCCATGATTTTATTGAATGGCAGAGCAGGTGCAAGGGGCCGAGTGGCCTACTCCTGCTCCTTGTATGTTCTCCAACTGTAGATTTTTGAAACCAATTCCACATCGCTATGGTGATTACATTTAATGCTCTACTGCCATGTGAATCAGAATAAGCACGTGCCTCTGATGTATTAAAATTGCAGTTCAAAGTACCACAGGAAGCAAACGTAGATGTCAAATGATGGCGACCGGCCAAGGTATGCCTTGCGCAGGTTGGAGACTGGTCAGCACAGAGGCCAACAGCATGGGTGCTTGGCCTGCAGAGACCTGGTCATAGGCTGTCGACGCTTAGACAATTGGAGCTTTCAAGATTGAGATGGACAGATTTTTGTTGTCCAAGGATACCAGGAGAACGTCAAAAAGGTGGGTAAATGGAGCGGAGCTACAGATTATCTATGACCGGATCAAATGGCAGAGCAGGTTGGAAGGGCTGAATGGCCTTCTCTTGTTTCAGTGTCGATGAGGGGCAGCAAAACTAAAATAGCAACTTCTGCACATGGCACAAACCCAGTTACACTCTTTCTGACAAGTGTCAACAATCCATCAAAATAAAAACAGAAGGCTAACGGAATCGCTTCTTTCTGAAATAGATCTGAACAATACAAGAATGCACTAACCACAATAGCAGAGCTCAACTTTTTTGCGCGTGAGAGGGGGGTAACACGTGAGAGAGATTTCACTCAAGTATACATAAATGACTGACTGGTATATGACAGGGATATTAACCAAGAGCATGAGATAATGAGGGCAATAGAGCTTATTTACTCTGCTCCATCATATACAAAGAAGTTCTTTACACCAAGTCAATCATTTATATTCGTCTGAGTAAACTCTCTAAAAAGAGGCTTTTCCAGAGTGACTTCTGACAAAGGATTCCTTGCCAAGCCATTTTTTTTTAGGCAGCATTTACAACACAACGTGGTATCAGGTGAAAAGTAGTTGCACTTGGTGGCCCCATTGCAGCATAAATCCAGGGTCAGGAGTCGTACCCGATTCCCAGTATGAATCGTGATTTGCTGCAGAGTCCAATTTGGCATTTACACGACGAGTTTGAGACAAAGTGAAATTATGTCCCTCCATCACTATAGCTGCCATCTAAATGCAGACTTAAATGCTGATTAAACACTTTCATAAAAATGCACACAGTCACCAATTGAGCTTCAACAATTCCCACATGATACTTCAGATTCTGATGAAAGTTTTAATGTTTCAGATTTATTCCCCCTTTCCCCTTTCAAATATTAGCGGCCTTCTGTGTATTTCCGGTGTTTTGTTTCAGATCCCCACAATGTTGCTCACTTTAATCCACTACTTTAAATGTAGCTATCATGTGTAAAATTGTCTGCAAAATTACTTCCATTTTAAAAGCAGCACCCACGAAACAATGCAACCTTACCCATCAGACATTAGGATTGACATTGTTATTCTGTACCACACTTGCCTGAATAACATTGCCGTATTGAATAATCGTTCCAAGTAGCTTCCTGTTTTCAGATTCGTTTTGCTTCTTTTCCAGGTCTGAAGCATGCTGTGGAGAGAGTTTGGAAACATCAGTACCATCTCTGGTCTTCAATTTAGCACAACAGCACACTTTACTTCTACACACTAGACAATGATTTGCCTGTTACAATAGACCATCACATAACAACAGTTTCACGCAGAAGATCCTTTGGTCCATCTAGCCCTAACTACAAGTATTCTCTCTCCTCTGTGCCCTGGCCAATATTTAATCTTCACCCACCACCTCTAAAACAGATTATCTGGTTATCAACACACTGGTGCTTGTGGGAGCTTGCTGTGCACAAATTAGCTGCTCTATTTCCAACATTACCACAGTGACCAATCTTCAAAAGCACTTCATTACACAGTGCTACAGTGCTAGACAGCCAGTGTCCTGGGGTCACATAAAGCTTAATGTAAATGCAAATTCATTCCTTATATCCAGTTTTAAAGTTTGTTTTTTAAAAACATGATTATAGTGCACTGCATTTTCAAAGGGGTGGTCAGAACCAGATTTAGGTAGGCAAAAATCAAAACTTAGTTTCAATGTGAAGCAACCATTCATTTTGGGAAATAGATGTATTCAAACCCAGTGTTCAATATTCATGGAGTCAAGATACCCCCAAACCAATGTACAGCAGCCATTTCCCACACCATAAAAACTGTGTCATATCCAGAGAGTAACTCAGTCAAAGGGCAACAAGTTGCATATAAACAAGCCATCAATGGCACAATGGCCTCCGAGTAAAAGGTCTTGCATTTATATAGCAGCTATCAGGACCGCCTGGTGTCTGAAAGCACTTTGTAGCCAATGTCACTGGCTGCCGTGTTTCCTAAATTGCAACAATTTTCACACAGGAAACGCTCACTAATAACAATGTAATAATGACCAGATAATCTGTTTTTGTGATATTGATTGAGAAATAAATATTGGTCAGGACACCAGGGATAGCTCTCCTGCTCCTCTTCAAAATAGTGCTATGGCTTCTTTTATGTCCAACTTGAGAGGGAAGACAGGACCTTGGTTTAACATCTCAACTGAAAGACTACACCTCTAACAGTGCAGCGTTCCCTCAGAACTGCACTGAGTGTGAGCCTTGATTTTTGCATTCAAGCCCTGGACTGGGACATGAACTCTGACCTCTGACCCATAAACCTCTGACTCAGAGGTGCGAGTGCGACCCACTGAGCCTCAGCTGACACAAGGCCAACATTTGGGAGAAGGCTTGAGTGCAGGGATTAACATTCAAATCCAGCAAGAACATCGTGGAGATGTTGCATCAAAACACAACTTCAGGTTTGTGCAATGTTTGCCAAAAATTTTTAAAAGCTGAAAAAAAGTCAGAGCACTAATGGTTTCCATTTCTTTTAGAGATTTGTGTGTGTGTAATTGACTATTCTGTGTGCAGTTTTTTTTAAAAAAAGGATTTTTTATTTTATTTTAAACTGACCAGCTCTAAGAAACATTTCCATAGTTTGAAGTTTGCTCTCTGGAGACTCAACGCTTCTCACTGAAAATCAACAGTCATGTGATCTTTGGAAAACTGGTAGCTTTCAGTGTCTGAACTAATTAGCCAAGAGAAGAGAAAGCAAACCTTGCATTTCTATTAAGCCTTTCATTGCTCAGGACACCCAAAGGGCGCTACATGCAATGAAGCACTTGTGACATGTAGTCACTGTTGCATTTTTCAGGAGACAGCTAACTTGCACACAGCGTGGTCTAACAAACAGCAATGAGATAATGACCAGATAATCTTAGTTTTAGTGTTAATAGAAGCAGAAAATGCTGGAAAAACTCAGCAGGTCTGGCAGCATCTGCAGACAGAAACAGATTTAACGTTTCAAGTTCATATGACTTCTTTAGAGCTTAGTTTTAGTGAAGTTGGTTGAAGGATAAATATTGGCCAGGGCACCAGGAGAACTCCTCCGCTTTTCTATTAGCGACATGCAAACTTCTACATCCATCCACGGCAACAGGAGGGATTTGCTAAGCAAAATGCGTCATCTGAAAGATGACACCCGAGTACTTGGTATTGCACAGAAGTGTCAATCTAGATCAAGTGCTCAAGGCTCTGGATTGGGGCTTGAACTACCTTTGGATTCAGAAGTGTGGGAGCTTCCGCTGAGCCAAGACTTGTTGGTTGATTATTATTTTTCCACTTGTGACTGTGTTCTCTCCTTGGTCTATCATTACATCCACAATTCACATTTGTTTGCTATTGAAGTTCGCTCAGCGTTGAGTAGCAAGGGAAAGTGTGATAGGAACCATGTTGAAGGTGTCAAAAATCCCTCCACATTGGTTCTTGTTGTGGCTGCTGACATGGGATTGAATGTATTCTCTTTCTGCATAGTCACTTCAATATTGTTTATTACAGGCATGAGAACTGCCTTCAACTTTCCCCTTATTAAAGCGTAAACCCAGCGTAAAGCTGCACCAGATGTAGCGGAAATCTAGACCAATACAGTTGGCAACAAACGCAAAACAGGATGCAACAGAGCATCTATTAATATATTCAAAGGTTTGCATGTTGCACACACTTCCTGTAAAAATCATAATTTAGTACGTCCTCTGGCTCACCATGAGTAATGCCACAGGGGACTCCCCTAGTATATAATATTTTAAAAATTCTTGCGCAGGTCATGGGCATCGCTAGCTTGGCCAGCATTAATGCCCATCTCTAATTACCCTTGAGAAGGGGGTGGTAAGCTGCCGCCTTGAACTGTTTCAGTCCCCGTGATGTAGCTATACACACAGCACTGTTAAGAATGGAGTTCCACGATTTTGACCCACTGAGTGAAAAACAGCAATATAATTCCAAGTCAGGATGATCGGAGACTTGGAGGGGGGCTTGCAGGTGGTGTCGTCCCTATGCATCTGCTACCCTTGTCCTTCTAGGTGGTAGAAGTCGTGGATTTGGAAGGTGATGTCGAAGGAGCCTTGCTGAGTTGCTGTAGTGCGTCTTGTAGATGGCCTATACTGCTGTCACTTGGTGTCAGTGGTGGTGGGAGTGAATGTTTAAGGTGGCAGGTGGGATGCAAATCTAGTGGGCTGCTTTGTCCTGGATGGTGTCAAGCTTGAGTGTTGTTGAGCTGCACTCATCCAGACAAGTGGAGAGTATCCCAACACACTCCTGACTTGTGCCTTGTAGATAGTAGACATGCTTCGCGGAGTCAGGAAGTGAGTTACCCGCCACAGGATTCCTAGCCTCTGACCTGCTCTTGTAGCCGCAGTACTTATTTGGTTGGTCCAGTTCAGTTTCTGGTCAATGGTAACTCCCAGGATGTTGATGGTGGGGGATTCAGCAATGGAAATGTCATTGAATGTCAATGTTGAATTCTCTCTTGTTTAGGATGATCATTGTCCAGCACTTACCTGGCACAAATGTAACTTATCAGCTCAAGTCTGAATGCTGTCCAAGTCTTGCTGTATACGGACATGGGCTGCTTCAGTATCTGAGTCGTGAATGGTGCTGAATATTGCGCAATGATAGCAAACATCCACACTTCTGACCTCATGATGGAGGGAAGGGCATTGATGAAGCAGCTGAATACAGTTGGGCCCAGGACACTACCCCGAGGGACTCCTGAAGTGATGTACTGGGACTGAAATGACTGAACTTCAGCAGCTACAACCATCTTCCATTTGTGCTAGATATGACTCCAACCAGTGGAGTCTTCTCTGAATCCAACTGACTGCTGTTTTGCTAGGACTCCTTGATGCCACATTTAGTCAAACGCTGCCTTGATGTCAAGGACAGTCACTCCCATCTTCCCTCGAGTCCAGTTCTTTCGTCCATATTTGTACATAGACTGTGATAAGGTCAGGAGATGAGTGACCCTGGCAGAACCCAAACTGAGCCTCAGTAAGCAGGTTATTGCTAAGCAAGTGCTGGTTGATAGCACTGTTGATGACCTCTTTCATTACTGATCGAGAGTAGACTGATGGGGCGGTAATTGGCCGGGTTGGATTTGTCCTGCTTTTTGTGGACAAGACATACCTAGGCAATTGTCTACTTTACCATGTACATGCCAGTGTTGTAGCCGTACTGGAACAACTTGGCTAGGGGCACGGCTGGTTCTGGGGCACAAGTCTTCAGCACTATTGCTGGAATGTTGCCAGGGCCCATAGCCTTTGCAGTATCTCGTGTTTTAAGCCATTTTTTCATATCACGTGGAGTAAATCAAATTGGCTGAAGACTGGCATCTGTAATGCTGGGTGCCTCAGGAAGTGGCTGAGATGCACCATCCACGGCACTTCTGGCTGAAAATGATTGTAAATGCTTCAATGATCTGATGTGCCGGGCTCCCTCATCATTGAGGATGGGAATACTTGTGGAGCCTCCTTCTCCAGTCAGTCAGTTGTTTAATGTACAGAAGTCTTAAAGTGATCTACTTAAGCCTTCAAGGTGGTTTAATTTAACTGCCTTAATATTAACTCATTCATTCAATGGATGTGGGCATTGCTGCCCTTTTTAATAGGCTTGCCAGCAAAGTTGAAGCCATGGAATAAAGAGGACATTGCAACGTGGATGTAAATTTAGCTGCGACAGGAAGAAGAGTACCAGTGAATGGTTTCTTGGACCGGAGTAAAGTATCTAGCAGGGTTCAGTATAAGGAACACTGCTTTTCTTCATTATAGTCATGATCTAGACTTGTACAATTTCCAAATTTGCAGGCAGCACAAAACTAGGAAGTATTATGAACTGTGAGAAGAATAGTGATAGGGCTGGTGGATTGGGCAGACATGTGGCAGATAGAATTTAATGCAGAGAAACATGACATGATGCACTTTGGTATGAAGGATGAGGAGGTGCAACATAACTTATGAAGAGAGATCTGGTGGGGTGGGAGGGGTGTTTGGATACATGTGAACAAATCATTGCAGGTGGCAGGACAAGTGAGAAGGTGGTCAAAGGAGGAAACATGCTCACACAATTCTGCTACTCATAGTAACTAGGGATGTTCCCCATCCCACCTAGCGAAAGCAAAAGTTTCAAAGGGGAAGTCTCCCTCCACCATTCTCCTTCACAGTCCAGCAGGCAGGTCTACAACATCAGCAGAGACCTGTGAGCACACTACCTGCTTATCATAATCAGCTGGCAAACAATGACTGGGCACAGGACACAGTGCCTTGCCATCTCATTGCTAATCAATGTGAATCCGTACAATGAGAGGCAATCCCTATCCACACTGCCAATTAAACACTATCCTCATTTATTCTCCAGCTGCAACTCCACCTTGGGTCTCAAAATCAAGACACCAACAGTTTATCCAGGATGCAAATTCATTGGGAACGAATTGCAAGGACAAGTTACAATTTTCCATGAGAAACCAAAATTCCCAATTTTCCCTAAGTTTGCCACAAAAAGACTGAAGCACAGTGAGCAAGACATTAATACCCAGAAAATATCCTGTATGTGCCGAGAATGTCTGACCATCAGTTCAAATCTATCACTACGCAACACAAATTATCCCCAGTAGAGGCCACTGTCCATCAAGATACAGCAAGATACAATCCAAATTCTCAAGATTAGTGAGCAAGTTGGGGTAGCTATTTGTACTGTAGAATATCATATACAAGCTGCTGATGGCACATATGTAGTTACAGTTCCACATCCTCCATTCCCATCTTGGCTGAGCATGGAAGAACAGGAATGGGACCAGTGCTTCACCAGCAATGGATGGGAGGCTCCCTCAAAGATTTCTACACCTTTCCACAGACAACAGGCTAAAATTCAAATGTAGGCCTAACATGCCTGTGCTAACTCTGCACAGGAACTTATCTGTTAGTTATCTGCTCATCCTTTACACCCATATTTTATCTCTATTCAACTCCCTCTTCAAATATAATGGTTGATTCTGCTTCAATAGCCATTTGTATTAAATCATTTCACATTTCGGATTCCAAAAGCCATTTGTTTAAAGTAAATCTCCCCCTTTGGCAATCCTAGATTTATGCCTTTTATTATCAAATCACTGGCGATAGAAATAACTTTTCACCACTTGTCTCTGAAATTCTTTGCTAAGCCTTCTCTGAATGCAGCACAAACATTGGTTTGATTTTTCTTTTTGTTTCTCTCATTTTCTTATCTTTGCTTCTGGACAGCAGCTATTCAGAATCTGCCAATCACACCTCCTCTGGGCACATCTTTTGTTTCTTTGCTTGCCCCATGACATGCCATTTAGCCTTGCACCATCAACCCTGATATCATTTAATCTTTCTTGCCCTCCACCCTAGCATGGATCTTCCCTATTCATCTTCTCCTCATCCTCCCACCCTTCCATTTGCTCAAATCCTGTTAATCTTCTACCTTTTCCCAGTTCTGATGAAGGGTCACAGGCCTGGAACATGAACTCTTTTTCTCTCTCCACAGATGCTGCCTGACCTGATACTTCCAGGATTTTGTGTTATTATTACAGCACTAACATTTCTAAGACCTTTATCATACCAATGACCTCTCAATCATACTACCCTATTAAGTCTATATTGTATATTTCCTATGCTTCAATACTCCTCATGTATTGTAATGCCTAAACCTGCACACAACTGTGGCCTAACCGCTAACCAACACTTTGGACAGATTCACCACCAACTCCTGACTTTTGTGTTCAGACATCCCAATTGATTGAAGTCCAGCACTTGGCATTTTTAATGCCTCCCTTTCAAGAGTCCATTTTTGAAGTAGACTTTGACAGCCCCCAGGTGTGAAATTCCAGGCAACATGTCAGAGCGGATCTGAATTGCAATCCATATAGGGACTTTCCAGAAAAGCGGTCAACCTACAATGCCAGCAACTTAAACTCTAAACTACAGAAAAGATCCCCCATTTAACTTTTGCAATGACCAAAAACCTTCCTGCCACAGTTACACTTAACTTTAGATTGGTTCCTGGAGAATGAAGTGTCCATTTCCAGGACAAAGTGATTCTTAGCTTCTTCTATCTTTACCAGCTGGGTAATTTCTAATTCCTGAACTGACTTTTACAGTGTGAGCTACCCTGGAGATCCCTCCCTCTTGCCATAGCTAGGTGAAACTTCCAGCTTTGTTTAAACTCTCACGACCTTGGTTTCTACAATCTGAACATGAGCTCCCACCTGAATTTTGCATGGTGGAGAGATTTCCTGCCTCTACCTCTCTCTGTGCTCTCTCTCTCGTGGATTCCTGCAGATTGACCTGTGAGGTTCAGTGATATTTTAGGAAAACCTGTAACCCAATCCTACAATGGCCCTCAATGGATTCTTCCCCTCTCAAAGCCTATCTCCATGACAACTTGAATCATAGACCTTGCATCCAGGTAAAAATGCTAAACAGTTATCAGTTAGGCCCCCAACTTCATTCTGTTTTGGAATTAAGTAAACATGTGGAAGTATAACTGTTTACAAAACCTAACATTCTGAACACCTCCCTGGGACTTGGAGACTAAACAGTCTATCCATCATCAGCACAGCTACCCTGGCCATTGTTTATAGGTGTGAATATCTGGCACCTTCTTCCCAGTAAAACAAACTGGACCACATGACCATCTTCATTCTTCCATTTTATTCTAAATTAAAGATACAGTCCCAAAACACAACAATCTCAAACCTTGTATTTGTAACAAGTGTAGCTAGAGGATCAGCAACAATGGCTTCTCTTCCCACTTTCAGCTCTGGATCTAACCATGGCCTCCTCCTTGTTTCTCATATACACGCCACCCCATGGTATCATCCAAAAACACAGCTTAAGTTTTCACATGTACACTTATGACACTCAGCTCTCAACTCCTCCACAATCACTGAATTATCCAACATCCAGTACTAGAGGAGGAGCAATTTCTTCCAAGTAAATATTGGGAAGACCAAAGCCAGTGGGCAGAATTTCGCAGCCCCGTGTGCCACAGGGATTGTCTGGTCCTGCCAAAAGCCAATGGACTTTGGGCTGGGTTATCGAATCTCCCGTGGCGGGTCCCGCCACAACAAGGTCAAAAAATCCCGGCCAGTGTCTTCGGAGCCACCACAAATGCTATTCTCTTGCTGCTGCTCCTCTCCCTAGCAACTGTTTGAGGCTAAACAAGACTGTTTGCAACCTTAATGCCATATTTGGCCTGAAGTGAGCCTTTGACCACACATTCGTAACATCAGTCGACTTTGTCCCTCTCTCCCTAATGAAGAGAAGGTTTAGAGAGATTTGATGCTCATAACCACAATGCAAAGAGTAGACCGGAAGTGACTTCCCATTCACAGAAGGGTCAGGGACCAGTGGCCACCAATTGGGAAACAAAAAAAGTCTCATGAGGGAGAACTTTTTCATGCAGTGAGTAGTAAAGTTCTGGAATGTAATGTCTGAGATTGTAGTGGAGGCAGATTCAATCATGGCTTTCAAAAGGAAATTGGATAATTATCTGAAGAAAAAAAAAGATTGCAGGTGTCACGATGATGAGAAATTGTGACTTAATGAGATCTACCTATAACTTCATCAGCTAACCAAAATATATTAAGGACCTGTTTTTTTTTAAATACTACAAGAAAAGACACTGGCCAAAGATGGCTATCACTAGTCCCCTGATGTCTGGGATTGTAGGTTGACCACTTTTCTGGAAAGTTCCTATATGGATTCCACTGCAGATCTGCCTTGACATGTTACATGGAATTTTACACCTGGGGGCTGTCAAGGCCCACTTCAAAAATGCACTCTTGAAAGGAAGGCATTAAAAATGACAGGTACTGGGCTTTAATCAACTGTAATTCTGTCAAGACAATGGGAACTGCTAACCAGCCAGGATGAAATAACCCCATCAGTTGGTTTCTACTATCTTGAAACATGTCAAAAGTTTAAGAAAGATTAAAAATGTGATTATTTGTTCTGCAACAATGACTGCAAGACATGTTAATTAAATTCATCTTTCTCTCTCTCGCAAAATGCAATTATCTGAACTTAAATTCAATTCCAGGATTTTAAAAGAAACCTGCTCATTTTAATGGCTGCAACATTCAACAATCTATGCCTCAAGGTCAAGCAAAAGACTTAATCGTATATTCTTTTAGCTTTTATTTGGACTCTAACTTTTCTTACTTCTGATATCTGTGTGCAAGTGTCATCGCATATTTAATTATTTTTTTCTCAGGCTTGGTAACAAAAACTTAGTCTTTCTTTGACTCAAGAAAACTTGGTTCGGTTGGCTCCTTATTAAAAAGTAGCCAAGTTTGGTTTGGAAAAAATGGGGAAAAGAAATTTTTAAAAAACCTTTGCTGCAACCAACCAAGGGGGTTGACTAAAGCAGAGCCAGTTCACTCCTTCTCACCCAGTCATAACACAGGATTACGGGGGGAAAAAAACACGGGAGTGAATCTAGCTAAGTTGCTTTTGCAGAGAGGCAGCATGGACACGATGGGACACAACAGCATCCTCCTGTGCTTTAATCATTCTACAAATCTATTTTCCATAGTTTTTCCCATTCATTTAATCTCTCAATAACGCTTTTTAATTTGATGTTTCCATCTACCCTACATACAATGTTGCCGATCTTTGTGTCACCAGTGAACTTAGGCATGTAACTTTCTCTTCCGTCATTTAAGCCATTAATAAATACCGTAAAATATTTAAGGCCACAACACAGATCCTTGCTACAACATCACTTGTCACATCCTGCCAATTAAGAACCTGCCCATTATCCATCTCCTGTCGCTCAGCCAATTTCCTAACTGGGTCGGTAATTTACCATCAATTCCATAAACTTAAACCTTAGCAAACAGTCCTTTATGAGAGACCTTATCAAATATTTATGGAAGTCCACATAAACACCACCCGTAGACATTCCCCCTCCACTGCTTTAGTTGCCTCCTTGAAAAAATATTAGCTCACATTTACAAAACACCTTTCACATCAGGGTGCCCCAGTGTTTTTGAAGCATAGTCACTGTTGTTAGAAATACAGCTACCATTTTGCACACAGTAAACTCTCACAAATAGCAATAGGTAATGAAAGATTTTTGCAGTTAAATTAGGCACTCCATTTACTCCTCTCGATTATCAAAGTATTATTATTTTTCACTTAACTACCAAGGTCAGATAAAAGCCGGAGCTCAGCTCCCACGAGCGCTGGGAGTAAGGTAATACTTCCTGAGTTCCTTCTGCAAATCTCTACAGCTCATTGCTGCTTCAACTGTTGTTATTCCCCTTCAACAGTAAGCTTAATAGCCCCTTACAGTTTGGATGTACATAGTTAAGTCTTCCCCTGAAGTCTGACATTAAAGGGCTACTTTGTCCCTTTTGCAATTAACAGTCTGTGCAGAAATGCACCCAGATGTTACTGCTGCGTGTTGTGCAGATAGAATCAACCCCAAAGTTACATTGATGGATTCGGAAGAAACTTTGGTTTAGTGCAAGTTGCTGAAATTTCTCTTCTGTTTTGGAAAGGGTTTTCCCCCTCAACTGTTTTTAAAAAAAAATTAAATCCAACATTTGGCTGGAAACACAATAAGAACTTGTGACAGATGGGGGCAAGGGCTGGAAGAGCTTTGACTCATCTCACCCCTTACATCTGGGCTTGATTAAAACAAATTGGCATCATTGTGGAGATGCTCACCTGGTGTAGCATCTTGTTCTTTGGAAGAATGGTACAGACATAAGGGACTAACCTTAAGGGGCTAGAGGGTTTCAAACTTTAAAAGTGACAGGTTATATGTAAATCGTTAACATCTTAGCCAGCCAAGATAATTAGTCATAACATGTTCTTGGAAGAGTCAGTCTGTTCTTGAATATTTATTTTCTGGCAACAATGGGAAATCCTCCAAGATTACAAGACTGCACTCCAGTACATACAGTGGGTAGAGTATCAAGACAATCTTGAACTAGATTTCAAAGTTTATTGAAATGCAGTGCAAACACTCCATTTAAAATACACACAAAAGCAGATCTGCAACAACCAGAACACTGCAGCCCTATAGCCATGACAGTCACCAGCTCCCATTATGGCCATCAGCTTCACCAGTTCTGACAAATATTTTGCTTTCGCCAGAGAGGAGGAGTTGTCATGTCAACAAGTCACAAGCAGTAATAAAACCATCTGACTCATACTGATCTTTAATAAAATTCTGCTTATAAACAAAACTTAACTGATGACTTTCTTGGAACATTCTAAAAGTACCAACATAACCAGTCTCTAAATGAAACTTTCCCATGAGCTGGATGGCTTAGGGGTGATGTAATGGACGTGTTTAAGATGCAAGATATTCTATCGAACAGGTAGAGAAAAATTACCACCTCTAGTACTAGACTGGAGTTAGAGACATTGTGGCACAGGAAGCCACCATTCAGTCCATCAAATCCATGCTGGTCTCTGTAGAGCAATCCAGTTAATCCCATTCCCTGCTGTACCGCCACAGTTTATGAATTTATTTCCTATGTGCCCATCCAATCTCATTTTGAAATCGTTGCTCATTTTCTTTTCCACCAACTTGGTAGGCAGCAAGTTCCAGGCTGTTACCATTCGCTGCATAAAAATGTTCGTCCTCACATCTCCCCCTCATTTCTTGCCCAAAACATTAAATCTGGGTCCCCAGTCACTGTTCCATCAACTAATGGAAACAGCTTTTCTTTAGTATACCGTATCCAAACCTGTTAACATTGTTAAAATCTGAATTCAAATTTTCAGGGCAAGACAATGTCTTAAAATTAGACCAGTTAGGAGTGAAATCAGAAAGCATTTCTTCACAAAGCATAGTGGAAATCTGGAACTCATTCCAACAAAAGGCTGTGGATGCCAGGTCAAATGAAATTTTCCAGATGGCATTCGACAGATCTTTTTATTAGTAAAGAGATCAAGGGATTTGGAGTAAAGGTCGGTGTAAATGGAATTGAGGTAAAATATCAGCTATAAATCAAATTAATTTGTGGAAGAGGCTCCAGGGGGTGAATGGCCTGCTCCAGTGTCCCCAAACTCTCTCACGTTATAGAGATCTCTATTTCTCTCGCCCTCTCATTTAGCTGCAGGAAACAAGTGTCCCCCATCAACCTTGAACAGACAGATATACAAAGCCAAGGAAATCTTTAAAGAATTATATTAATCAGCAGCAACGGCACTTTTTATTGTATACCAAAAAGCCGCGTGTTAAGAATTACTCAAAATGGTGCAAATAATTGCACTTTGGACAAACCTAGTGGTATTGTCTTGCTTGTATGGGGGGGCTGGAGAAATTAAGAGAATGTTTCAAACTATTGAATTAAACCTCTAGCTATAAAAGAACAATCAAGTCCAGAGAATATCTGGACGTGTGGTTTCCAGTTGAGTTGTCACCTTCACATAGAACCATAGTTCAAGGGTACAGAGGGAGAAATATTGAAGTGGCATCAATTGGGGATCCTAACTAAAGTGCAGGGGGTTTCTGACCACAATTTCAGGGTAATTGTCAGTGGGGTTGTGATTACTGCTAGTTACAGGTAGGTTATCAAGGTATTACAAGTACTATGACCAGTTACATTTTAAACCAGCGAGTTAATCTGTTACAGGTGGGTATAAGGGAGATCCAAGTGTCATTCCCTCTTCCCTGCCCTCTGGTTCCCCTGTTCTGGTCATGGGTGGCCTTCTGGTTTTTTGATCTTTGCACACAACAGCTACCGGTTGAAAGTGCTCAACTGCAGGGGACCCAGGGAGCTACATGGAATAATATTTGTAGAAATCATGTGATTCAACATCACATGATCAGAATATCATGTGATCAACCCTCCAGGAATACCCCCAGCCAGAATTGCCAATGTTTGTCACTAGCAGTGGTTCTTTTAGGTCAACGATACTTATATATTGGATGAGTGTTTAATGTGAAGCAGATTTGAAAACTGCATACAAATAGAAATATACTGTTCAAAGTAATTCTTATGGAATTTTCACATCTTAAAAACATCCAAATATTATTAAAATAGTCTCAGTCTCTCGCTCTTCATATGTCTATTTTCCAAGAGCGGTTTGGCTCATTAACGGGGGTATCACAGACGCCCCTGTTCTAATTAGGTGCCGATTCACCATGAATTAGCAGTGATTATTCAAATCAGATGGTTTTGAAGGCAAGGTTGAGCAATACACCCCAGAATGGTAGTGAGCAGTATCCTGGTCTGTAACTGGATAAAGCTCCTTTGTGGTTTTCATACTCTTGTGAAGTAGATTACAGGGTTGACCAATTGTGGCTTTGCACCAGAAAAAAGAGGTAAATTTCTGCAGCTGCCCTTTAGTTGAAGCAGAAAGTCTACCTTCATAGAAGTGAAGGTGAAAGGAGAGACAGACAGATTGAACCTGAGAACTGAGAAGAGAAAGTGGGACACATTTTGGGGGGGGTGGAGGGTGCTGGGGAAAGAGAGAGAAAAAATAAAATTGGAGATTGAAATGCAAGCAGAAAACAAACAAATGGGATGACAGGCATTTTCATTTATAATGTATAAGTGCAGGATGCTGCACAACATTTCCAAATTGTTCTCTCACTGAACAATTTCTCCTTTAACTTGTCTCACTTCCTCCAAATAAAGGGTGTGGCTATGGGTACCCATATGGGCCCCAGTTATGCCAGTCTTTTTGTGGGGTATATGGAATATTTCTTGTTCTGGTCCTACTCAGGCCCCCTCCGACAACTCTCCTTTTGGCACATCGATGACTGTATCAGTGCCATTTCATGCTTTCATCTGGACCTGGAAAAATTTGTGGATTTTCCATCCAATTTCCACCCCTCTCTTGCCTTCCCATGGGCCATCTCCAACACTTCCCTTCCTTGGCTTCTCTATCTCCATTTCTGGTGACAGAGTGTCCACCGATATTCATTAAAAGCCCACCAACTCCCACAGCTACCTCAAATACAACTCCTCATACCCTGCTTCCTATAAGGGCTTCATCCCTTTCTCTTAATTCCTCCACCTCAGATGATGCCACCTTCCAAAACAGCACTTATGACATGTCTTCCTTTTTCCTTAACCGAGGGTTCCCCTACCTCTCCAACTGTGGTTGACAGGGCCCTCCACTGTGTCTGACCCATCTCCTGAACCTCTACCCTCACCCCTTCCACTCCCTCCCAGAACCAGGATAGGGTTCCCCCTTTTCCTCACTTTTCACCCCACCAGCCTCTGCATTCAAAGGATCATCCTCTGCCATTTCCGCCAACTCCAGCATGATGCCACCAAACACACCTTCTCCTCACCCTTCTGTAAGCATTCTGTAGGGGTTGTTCCCTCTATGACACCCTGGTCCACTCCTCCATCACCCCTAAGTCCTCATCCCCTTCCCACAGCACCTTCCCTATGCAATTGCAGAAGGTGCAACACCTGCCTCTTTACCTCCTCCCTCCTCACCATCCAAGGGCCCAAACACTCCTTTCAGGTGAAGCACCTCCTTGAATTTGGTCTACTGCATTCGCTGCTCCCAATGTGGTCATCTCTACGTTGGGGAGATTAAACACAGACTGGATGACCACTTTGGGGAACACCTTTGCTCAGTCTGCAAGCATGATCCAGGCCTTCTTGTCACTCGCCATTTCAACACACCATCCTGCTCTCGGGCCCAAATGTCCGTCCTTGACCTGCCGCAATGTTCTGGGGAAACCCAATGCAAAATGGAGGAACAGCACCTCACCTTCCGATTAGGCACTTTACAGCCTTCTAGACTTAACATTGAGTTTTCAAAACTTCAGACCATGAACTCTCTCCTCTATCTTCACCCCTTTTTAAATCCAATTTTATTTATTTATTTTTAAAAATTTTCTCTTTTTTTTTCTTTAATCCTTTCCCCCCGTACCTCCCTTCCCTGCACAGGGCTGTCACTTGTTTTATGTTTTGCTTCCACAGAGTGCTGACCCTAATAGCAGATGATGTGGACATTGCTGGCTATGCCAGCAGTTAATACCCATCTCTAATTGCCCTTGTGAAGATGGTGGTGAGCTGCCTTCTTGAACTGCTGCAGCCCATGTGACGTAGGTACACCCACAGTGCTGATAGGGAGCAAGTTCCAAGATTCCAAAAGACAGTGAAACAACGGCGATATGTTTCCAAGTCAGGATGTTAAGTGGCTTGGAGGGGAACTTCCAGGTGGTAGTGTTCCCATGTATCTGTTGCCCTTGTCTTTCTAGATGGTAGCAGTCATGGGTTTGGAAGGTGCTGTCAAAGGAGACTTGAGTTCCCGCAGTGCATCTTGCAGATGGTGCACACTACTGCCACTGTGCGTCGGTGGTGGAGGGAGTGAATGTTTGTTGATGGGGCTCCAATCAAACAGGCTGCTTTGTCCTGAACAGTGTTGAGCTTCAAGTGTTGTTGGAGCTACACTCATCCAGGCAAGTGGGGAGTTTTCCATCACACTCCTGACTTGTAGATGGTAGACAGGTTTTGGGGAGTCCAGATGAGTTACTCATCACACGATTCCTAGTCTCTAACCTGCTCTTGTAGCCACAGTATTTATATGGTTAGTCCAGTTCAGTTTCTGGTCAATGGTAAATGGTCAATTATAGTTTCAGTTAATGATAATTTTAACACCCTCTTTGGTTTGAGAATGATACATATTGATTTAATATAAGCAGTGAATGCGACACCATCACAAATACAAGCTCATATACTGCGGCCCATTCTTTTGGCACCAGGGCAGGGTATGTCGATGGCAATGGCAGGGAGTGTGCTGGTGCAGTGGGGCTGATTAGAGTGTGTGGAGGGGGGAGGGGTGCTCATTACAGTGTGTGTGAGGGTAATGGTGGTAGAAAGGGGTTAATCAAGGTGTGTGTAGAGGAGTAAGGGACTGATTACCATTTGTGGGGGGGAGAGGAGCCAATTACTGTGTGTGGGTGGCAGGGCAAATGGTGGTAGTTAGAGGGAGGGAGAATTCACCAAGTCTTCTGTCACCAGGGAACATGAAGAGCTTGGCGGAAACCTACATGAGTACGTAAAATAATAACCATTTTATAAAGGACCTTAAAAACAGATTTTCATATTTATATATTGTATTATAATACATGAATTTTAATAATTATATACCTGAAAGTTACTGTGCTGCTTTATTGCTGTTTTGTTTTCACTGACATTTGGGGTCATGTAATTTAAGTGTTAAAATGGGATCAATTTGGAGAATAGTTCAGGAAGCACAGACTTAAGGGGTGTAGAGGAATTATGTGCTGACAGTAGGATTACCAACCCTACAGAAATGACTGGCACCTCCAGGAATTGGAGATTAATCTTCAGGGCAATGCCAAGAGCAGCCTTGGAGAAAAATAAGCAGGCCATTAAAATAAAGTATTTTGTTTTTAATTTTCTTTGAACACCTTTGCTTTGGTTATGGAAGTATTGGGGATGGGGAGAAAAGGCTATGTGACAGAGTCAGAAATCACACCATCATATTAAGAGGAGACTGTTTCCCAATTGGCGATGGAAAAGAGTGCACTGCAAAGATGGATACAATAGGCAACCAATGGCAGGAGGTTGGGGGAGCAGTGATTGGAGGCAGATGATGTAATAACACCTCTCGGAATATGTCCAACCAGAGCTGACAACTCTACCAGCCAGTGGTTGATCAAGTAACATTTGCACCACAAGTGCCGGGCAATGACCATCTCCAACAAGAGAAAATCTAACCATCTCCCCTTAAATATTCAATGGCATTACCATCGCTGACTCCCCCACAAACAACATCCTGGGGGTTACCATTAACCAAAAACTGAACTGGGCTAGCCATATGAACACTGCGGAATCAAGAGCAGGTCAGAGGCTAGGAATCCTGTGGTGAGTAACTCACCTCCTGACTCCCCAAAGTCTGTCCACCATCTACAAGGCACACGTCAGGACTGTGATCGAATACTCCCTACATGCATGGATGAGTGCAGCTCCAACAACACTCGAGAAGCTTGACACCACCCAGGACAAAGTAACCTGCTTGATTGGCACCCCATCCAACTCAATAAACATTCACTCCACCACCGATGCACAGTGTCAGCAGCATGTACCATCTACAAGGTGTACTGCAGGAATTCACAAAGGCACCTTCCAAACCCACGACCACCATCATCTCATGACAAGGGCAGCAGATAGATGGGAACACCACCAGCTGGAAGTTCCCCTCCAAGTCACACACCATCCTGACTTGGAAATATATCACCGTTTCTTCACTGTTACTGGGTCAAAATCCTGGAACTCCCTTCCTAACAGCACTGTGGTGTACCTAGACCACATGGACTGTAGTGGTTCAAAGAGGCAGCTCAGCACCGCCTTCTCAAAGGCAACTAGAGATGGGCAATAAATGCTGGTCCAGCCAGCGGCGCCCACATCCCATGAATGAATATTTAAGAGTTTGAGCTGCAGCTCATTGTAACACATCAAAAACTGTAAATTCATCACCACCCAATTTAATGCTCCACAGCATTTTTGAGCCCCACTTCTCAAGTGAGGCATTCAGCTCTGTGACAACACTGGTGACCTTTGTGCATGCTTTTCCTGATAAAACTACTGTACTTTTAAAACATGGGCTGACAGAAGCCTCCAAAAAACCTTGGAAAGCAAACTATTAATCATCTGTATGTTCATTTGGCAGCGCATGGCGCTGAGTGTGGATCTCAGGATGCGATGAGAGCAGCAGCTCAAGGAGCGTTGTATGTCACAGGCCCTCTATCCAGCTCTACCTGTCCCACCTCCCCATAAACCAGCTTATATTTCACCTCTTTTCTATTTTTCCTTAGTTTTGTTGAAGAGTCATACGGACTCGAAACGTTAACCATGTTCCTCTCCACAAATGCTGTCAGACCTGCTGAGTTTTTCCAAGTATTTTTGTTTTTATTAATCACCTGTCATCATTTAGTTCAGGTATTCAAGCAATAAGCCATTTTAAGAATCACAATGATTGTGAAATCAATGACGTCCCAAACTTAAGTCCTTTTTTGTTTAGGAATGGAAATGCTCAAAGTAATTCCCAGGTGGATTTTTAATAGAGTCAGGAAAAGTGTGTGTTGGTGGTGGAATGGAAAGGATGCCAGGTAGCAAAACAGTTGCATTTTTACAGTGCACTCACAACCTCAGGCCATGTCAAAGAGCATTACAGCCAAATATTTACTTTTTTGGAGTGTTGTCACAGTATAAGAGAGGAGACATGGCTGCTAATGTGTGAACAGCAAGTTCCCGCCATGGCCATAAAATTGCTTTTGTGATGTTGATTGAGGAATAAATCTTAGACAGGATAACTTCCCTGCTCCGATTCAAATTAGAACCATGGCATCTTATTGTTCCACCTGAGAACACCTGTTTAATTCAGCAGCCTGAGTGTAATGTTCCTTCAGCACTGCACTGGACAGTCTGCTTCGATTTTTATACTCAAGCCTTTGAAAAGCAATCCTTTTAAATGCACCCTGTAAAAATGTAAGTCCTCGAGTTGCTCTAACTCCTGGATTACTGGCAGGAGCTGGCACCTTAATCAGCCCCATTGCTTCCAGAGGCAAGGCCAGTTTACTATGATGTGTGAAACGAAAACAAAAATAGCTGGAAAAGCTCTGCAGGTCTGACAGCTGTGGAGAGGAAGACAGTTAAGGTTTGCAGTCCTTATGACTCTTCATCAGAACTTCATCAGCAAAGATACTGTCAGATCTGCTGAGCTTTTCCAGCTATTTTTGTTTTTGTTTCAGATTTCCAGCATCCGCAGTATTTTGCTTTTTACTTTGAGGTGTATTCTACTTACATGTAGTTTATTCAGCAACACTGCATCCGTGGTAGCGTTGCCCCCAGGCTTGGCTGCTTTCCAGAATTGCTTCTGAGCAGAGTATCGGTTCATGGGACATAGCTTAAAGAGGCAGTCTGTCGAAAAATTTAAACAAAAAATTATTTGTAATCAAATACTTATACTATAAATTCCCGCCATTCGCAACTTCTTATGCAAAATTAGTTTAGCCGCGCAGAAGTCTTGATGCACCAGATAGCCCATTGTGGCCCCAAACGTTCACTTAACCATGGCTTTAAATGTAAAAAAAGCCAACTTTAGAAAATGCTGAGAAAAGTAAAACCATCTAAGTTAAGTAAAAAAAAGGGTGTTGATGAAATATTTCCTGCAGTAGAAAGTGCACGCTGCACGTGTGTCGTCTGTCATTACTGGCATGTCTGCCCATAACTTGTTGGTCTTCCAGCGCAAAGAGTTGCCCGCGACCGAGTGTTGCAGACTGGCACATTCCAAAGTCCAGGACTATGTGCTGAGGGACGCACTAAAGCTTAGAGCAGCTGCCACAAAGGCGCACTGGGGAAGGGTCACTGCCTAAGACCTTTCTGCCACAGTGCACCGAGGGATTGGGAACTGTGAAGAGCCACTTGGGATGTACAACTCAAAATGAATGTCTGCTAATGATTGTAATATTCGTTGTTTGTACTGATACGCCTTGTGATTCATGTTGAACCTGATTGTATTTTTGTGATGGTGATTTTGAAATGGTTTGAAATGTTGAAGATTTTTTATGAATAAAGTATATTTTTGCAACAAGAAAAAAAGTCCCTTGTTGCTATGATTTAATTCCTGATCACAATCCAGCTCCACTCTCAAGTACTGTAAGTGTGACAAATTTTATACTGTTCTTGTTTCATTAAACAATCTCTCCAGTAAATTTCTCTTTAAATTTATTAAGAGCATAGTTTTTATTGCCTTCAATCCCTTGTACATGTGAAATTTTAGGATGGCTGGAACCTCTCTCATTGACTTCCATTGTAAGGTATGTTGGTCGTTTCTGATTTTGCTGTTTGCGAGCCTTCACGAGAACATAATCCCCACAAATGGCAGGACTTTGCTGTAATAAAAAGTGTACCTTTGTGAAAATAAGCGATTAAATTCCCCACCTATGCCACCATTAAAATGGGGGAATTTCAATTTATTTCTGCCTCTAGCAGAAATATCCTTTTTCAAGCCTCCACGTATGAGCAGACATTATTTTACTCATACCCTGCATATTGACAGCTGGCCCATTGTGAAACATAAATACATGATGTGCAAGCCAAGGTAATTCAGTACCAACTTACTGCTGCTGTGTACTGGGCAGAAAGCAGCAGAGCATGTGTTTGAGATATTGCACTGGAACTTCTACGGGACATGTGACCAGTGTTGTGCCTCAATGGAAAATGATTGCAAAAAAAAAAAATGATCTTGATGCCCCAAGCCTAGAAAAGTGCTAGTAGTTCACAATTTCTTTCCCCCACAAGTATACATTTTCACTTTCCTAAAGGGTGCACTGTCAATGGGCATTTCTTATTCAAAGGATTTGCTGAACATTGTTTCTCTTGTAAACCTTTACGAAAGCTCATGAATCAACGTCAGTCAGATGGAAAAGGTTCTCGTCAACCAGAGAAACAACAGCTCATTTGGACGACATTCAAAATAAGTGAAAAATATTCTATCACCACCCTCCTGCTACTCTTATACAAACTTAGGCTGAACCTGTGAAATGAAGCCTCATTCCAAAATTTCATACAGCTACCCAAGTGCAATCAAAATTTGGTAAAGTAACAAACCTCTTTGAGTTTCAGCCTTATATCTCATTTTTAAATTATTTCCCTGTAACCATCCTTGCTTTAGCTGCCATTAATTTTTCTTTGCATTTTCGTTCAAAAGTCGGGGAGGGGACATAAATTTGATCGCATGCAGGGAAAACAGGCCTGAGTGCACACCAACAACCTTTGAGGAAGTTGGCTGCTCTGTTTCTTAAGCCATCAAATATTACCCTCCTCTTTTAAAAAAAAAATATATAATCAGCGCAGCTCTGCAGGCTGCTGTTTTCATAGTTGCTACACCAACTTGTCTTTTTTCAGGCATGTGTTTTGGACAGCAAACATTGAAAGGCTATGTGATCAGATACTGGAACCACAGAGTAATATTGTCCTCACTCAATGTCCCCACACATGCACTCCCTGCAGGAGTCACTTCTTTGCCCCTTCCTATTCCAGAAACAATCAGGCCCACTGGAGTGTTCGCATTACTGCCTTGGTTGATGTTAGCTTCCAGTATTTTTAGTTTTCTTACCCTTCATCATATTTTATCATGTTTTATTTAATTTATTTAATATTTTCTTCCACAGTTTCTATTAATTTCATGATCACAGTTTTCCCTCATCAAGATGGTCAGCATGATCCCCACCCACACCATTTCATGGTCCCTCACACCATCGTAGCCTGTTTCAGTAAACTTCAGGTCCACTCATTAGAAAATATAAACAGAAAACACTACACACTTTTCAACCATTTGAAGTCAAGACTGTTCCTTCCTGTTACCAGTTCGCCCCATTAATTTAACCTAGATGTATTTCCTATCAATGATCCTATTGGAATTTGGCACTTAAAATTAGCACGAGTGCAGAAGGAATGCAAAACTAACTGTCCACCATGCCAGATCCTTATGGGTTCTGCTCTACTAACAGTCCAGAAAAAGACAAGTTGGCTGTAAATTTTGTGAACTTCCAGCTCATGTAATTTCAGGCTTCCATCACAAGTTCAAATGTGTGATTTGATTGTTTGTAGGGCTTGTGTGGGAGGAACAGGAGATTGATGACTAAACTCTGCAATGTTTCTGAATGGTTGGTTCATGCTAACAGTGCACTGCGACCTACGTCAAGTGTGGTTAATTGTTTTACTGGTCGGGGGGGGGGGGGTGGGTTGGCGGTGGCAGTGGCAGGGCAAGGACCTCATGAGCAATTAGTTTTAATAAATGTTGGCCTGCGTCACTTCATTGATAAATTCTCACCCTCTCTCTGTCCATCAGCCCAAAACTCCACTCAGTGAATAAATCTTGTTCTGACACAAGGTTAATGCAGCAAGACCTCAAATTCCAAGCGACAGAAAAGATCACCCTCACTATAGCCATGCTCCCAAATCAATGGAAGATAGAAAACGTGTGCAAAGTGTGGTTGAAAGACACAATACCCATCACCGGGGTAACAAATGCGACACATTTGCACATCACCAAGAGTAGCTTACTGCCATAGTCCAGGCATTACCTCCATTACCCTTCCCCAAAAAGATAGACAAAGTCGTCCACAAGTATTGTCGCTTTTGCACAGCCATCATTTTAATCATAGCATTTTACAGTCAGCAGGGGAGCCATTCAGTCCATCGTATCTCTACCTCTACTTGAAAGAACAATCCATTTAGTCCCACTCCATGCTCTTCCTCGATAACCCTATCCTTTTTCAAGCATTTATCCAAATCCCCTTTCGAAAGTCATTATGAATTTGCTCCCACATCATCTTCAGGCAACTTGCTACGTTTAAAAAAAAAACTCATCATCCCTCTGGGTTTTGATTTTCAGATTCTGGAAGACCCGAGTCTACACATTGGCTCCCGGTGTTTGAAATGCAAAATCTGGCTCCCTAACCTAGTGACAGGCTCATGAAATGTTGGATGCACAAGCCCATTAAGGGCCATCAGATTTAGCAAGTGCCCACTGGAAACCAAACTACAACAGGCACAATTCCAAAAAAAATGGCTAATTTGTTACATCAGCTATCTCAATAGGCATGCAGAATGTCAAGGTGATTTTATAAATGGAGCTCAGATGGCGTGTAAAACTTCTCTTTTGGTTATTTGCAATAAGATAGCAAAACCGATCGCTGCGTTCAAATGTTTCCCAACTAAACCATTGTGACAGCAACATAGAGAGATTTGGTAACCTTCTGTACAATGCAGAATTCACTTCGATAAAGGCAAACTCCACTTGTCCAAGTTTAGACAGGCTGACAATATCCAAGACTTAGTGATCTCAAACACGTGCAGGGTCACTGCTAGAGTTCCACCAGCATATTACATTGGCAAGTTCCCTTGATCAGCCGAGCTAGGTCTCGTTCATCTGTTAGCTTCAGGAAATGCTGTTATCTGTAATGCTCCAAGTGAAAATATCCCACTGCCCAGTGTCAGTGCTCCTTCGGATCCCAATAATCAGATCAGATCCAGGTTTGCTGCTAAAGCATTAAAACGACTCCAGAGTGCTACCAAACTGCTTGGTTATTTTTGGCTGGATTTAACTTTATAAACTGGGAACCAACTCAGACTCAGATCTTCTAGAATCTGAAAAGAGCCAGAGGAGAGATGAGTTTTTTTTTGAAAAAAAGTAGCAAATTGCCTGAAGGTGTGGTGAAACCAAATTTATCTTACTGTTTATCCATTTATGTGACGTGGGCATCTACTTCCCATCTCCGTTTGTCCTCAAGAAGGTGGTGATGAGGCATCTTCCTGGACCACTGCAGACTGCATGGTGAAGGTACGTCCACAATGTTTCAAGGTAAGGAGTTCCAGGATTTAGACCCAGCAATGAAGGTATGGTGATATATTTCCTAGATAGGCCTTCAAGCCTTCAAGTTGTCAACACTAATCTAATTCTTGAGCATCCCCGATTTTAACTGCTCAACTATTGGTGCCCATGTCCTCTGCTGCCTAGGCCTTAAGCTTTGGAATTCCCACCCCAAACCTCTCTGCTTCTCTCTCTCTTTAAGGCATTCCTTAAAATCTAACTGTAACCAAGCTTTTGGTTATCTGCTCTAATACTACTTTTGCTGAGTGTCATATTTTGCTTTAGAACAGGCCTGTGAACTGCCTTATGAAGTTTCATTACGTTAATAGAACTATATAGAAATTGTTGTAAAAATCCAACTGATTCCCAGTGACTACAATTTCACTAGGGCTCCTTGATGCTGCACCTCGGTCAAATGCTGACTTGATATCAAGTGCAGTCGCTCTCACCTTACATCTGGAATTCAGCTCTTTTGTCCATGTTTGGACCAAGGCCATGATGAGATCTGGAGCTGAGTGGCCCTGGCAGAACCCAAACTAAGCATCGGTGACAAGGTTCTTGGTGACAGCAGCAACAAAGCAAGAGTATTAGGAGGGTCTGAAGATGAACATTATAAATTTAATGCGATGAAGCATGGGAAATCAACATTGAGAGACTTGGTGCGAGTTTGGATATGGGTGGCAGGTTATCGTTCAAGAAGGGTGAAGAAAGTGAAGCCAATAAGTTCGGTCGTTATTAGGAGATGGCGATGGCTCATTTAAGAGGGTCAGCTGCTGAGGTGCTAATGTAGAGGATAGATAACATCACAAAGGAGCTGAAGTAGGGCTGGAGGTCGAAAATGCAACTGCAGTGGAAGTAAATGTTGGACCTAAGGTGGGGTTTGGAGCTTGGCTCGAGAGTGAACAGGACACCAATATTAACTGTCTGGTTTAGCCCAAGATAGTGGTTAAGAAGGGGCGTGGAATTGAGGAAAGAGCCAAAGACAATGAGGATCTGAAATTAACCCACCCAGTGGGAAATTGGGCAAGTTTCAGTTTTACACGCCACTGTTCTTTCTATGATTGGACTGCACATAGGCGTACAACCTGATCCCTTCAGTTGTGCGAAAAGTGTTAGTTTAAATGAAACTCAATGGCTTAAGCCTTCCTGAATTTGAGCTGAAGTCTTGGGCCAAGGTTTAATGTCACACCAAGAAACTGATAAAGCAGTGGCCAAGGAGGAATTGAGTGTGTTACTGGAAGGAAAGTCAAGAGATAGAACTCAGAATCAGTATTAGCGTGGGAGCTGACCCAATGTCTGTGGATAATATCGGGGGCAGTAGGTAGATACAGACAAGGATGGGACAAATTATAAATGCTTGGAGGACTTCAGCAGCAACAGTCGGGAAAGGAAGAGAAGCTTTGCTAGAGATGCATTGGCTACATTCAGATATATGGAATAGATCCATGTGAGGGCAGTCTCAAAGAGTTAGATGCTTTGGTCAACTGCGCCAAACACTCCAGAAAGGTCGAGAAGGATGTGGAGGGAATAAGGCACTAAGATCAGAATCATGGATAATGCCAATAATTCTGGGAAACTTCAATGCTGGGAACGGAGCGACAACTGGACTGGGAAGAGGTGAACAGTAAGGTATGGGAGAGAAAAAAGTTCTCTATAAAAATCAGGTCTTGCTATCCGGTGCATCTTTAAGTCCAAATACTTACTAAAATAGTTGTTTGGTAGTACAGAGCTCAAGTATTGCTGAGAAAAGAGACATGTCTCCGCTTTTCCTCTTGCACTGATCAGAACACTCGCAAGAATATCAAGATAAGGGGGAAAACAACAATTTATACTATGTATGAAGAGAATGCTGATTGGTTAGCAAGTGCTGTTGCCATGGAGAATGCACCAGTTACTGGTGACTGACAGTTAACTGCCAAACATTGTTTGAAATTTAAACCAGGCAGCTTGACCCTGAATGGTCAAGGCATTGCCCTGAGGAACGAGTCAGTAAATAGCTGTCATTTATTTTGTTTAACTGAAACAGGTGCTAATTTGTCTACATGTTTTGTCTGCAAAGAACAAGACCCCCATGTATTAATTTTTGTAGCTTCCAGTACACACAAATGTGCCTCATTGTGAGTCCAACTGACAAGCTTAAATTGGCTCTTAACGTAATTCTTAGCACAGGATTATTTAGCAAATGTTGTCCGATCACGGAATCATCTCTAATCTTGGTCACTGCATTTTGAGTTTTGCAAGCACAGGCTGGTTGGGTAGAGTTTGTAACCTGCCCGTTGCAAACAGGGGCTGGCACTGAAATTTTACTTTTAGCCCTGAAAAGTGCTGAGTTTACCACAGATTACCCTGGAAAGGCAAGGTATCTCAACAATTTGAACAACAGGTGAAGCTAGCTGTTTCATGCTGCTACTGTGCAGTAACAACACAAGTAGTATCTGCCACTAACAGGATGCTGCTGTCAAGCTAAAAGGACGTTCTGGCTATCACACAAATGACTAACGTGGTATATGAATTTAAGTGCCAGTGTGATGCTAGGTATGTAGCCTGTACATCTCAAAGACTGGCAGATCATATCAAACATCATGTCACTTCTGCTGTTCACAATGGGCAAGCTACAGACCGTACCGAACCAGCCCATGCTTGCAAAAATCAAAACAGTGTCCAACATTAGAAGTGATTCCACGATTGGACAACATTTGCTAAATAATCTTCAGTGTGCTAAGAATTACGCTGACAACCTATGTAAGATCATCAGTGGCACCTCTGCGAGTGCTGGAAGCTACATGTATTAATATACAGGGCCCTGTTCCTTGCAGACAGAAAGAATATTTACACAAAATGCACTGGTTTCAGCTAAACAATATTAGTGACAGCCATTCGCTGACTTATTCCTCAGGGCATTGCCTTCGACCAATCAGGGTCAAACTGCCTGGTTTAAATTTCAAAATGCTTGGCAGTTCACTGTCAGTTACCATCAGTGGTGCATTCTCCGTGGTAATGCACCTTGTCAACCATTCATCATTCTCTTCACACAATATAAATTGTTTTTTCCTCCTTATATTGTTATTCTTGTAAGTGTCCTGGTGAATGCAAGACTGATTAAAATATTTAAACTTGCGCTTATGCAGTATAACAGCTCATAAAAAAAAAAATTTTATTCATTCACAGGACGTGGGGTTCACTGGCTGGGCCAGCATTTATTGCCCATCCCTAGTTGACTGCAGTATTACCATCACATTTTACCCATATCTTGTCCACTCTTTATATTATAGCATTAATACCAACATCTTCCGCAGCATGAACGACAATGCTCTAAAAGATGCATGGAACAGAGACACATGGAAATGGGTATCCAAGGCAACTTCCAAGTTCCTCCAATGGGAAGTAAAGTCGTTGCATGTGGATGAGTACTTTACCTGCCATGGACCGCTACAGGGTTCTTGGCAAGAGACAGAGGGAACGTGAGGGAGGCCATTCTCAAAATTTCTGTACCACATAATCAATGTTTCCACTACACCAGGAATCATCACATCTAATGCACTAGCTCCTCAATGTAAAGGATGGAATGATGCACATCATTAGCCTGTCTTTTACAGGATTTAGCTTAAGTGGAAGGTTTCATTTTATATTCTTGACAGAACGAAGTGCCAAATTAAGCTCATCCTGGGACAATTACTCTTGTATATTCTCTTTTGGCACAACTTGCATTCGATTCATTTGATAAATGCATGAAAAGCTGTGTCTCAATCACCTTAACCTATCGACCAGCACTGAGGATCGCTGCCGAAGTTCTATGTTTATTATTCTTCAGCAGTTCCTTCAGATGCCACCCGTTTGACGCTGCTCTGTTTAAAATACAAGATGACTTCATCAGTAGGGGGCTTAAGAGACTGATGGCAAAGGAACATGACTGCCACCAGTAAGAACAATTCAAGATCTTCTGCTAACTTCCCTCCATCACCACTCCCCCCACTCCCATGCACCCCCACTCTTCATGGGAGCTGTTGGAGCAAAGAGAAAGATGGGGGTGGGGGTGGAAAGATGAAGGAATGGTGGCGGGAGGAAGAGCAGCAGCAGGACAGCATGAGGTTCTCAAGCTAGCAGTGGCTGTGTTACATTGACCACCTCAACCCAGTGGGTTTAAAGTAGCAACAAGACCGAATGCGAGGCACAGACTTGTGGTTTTCATGACTGAATAAACATTTTGAGGTGCTAAGAGGCAACAAATGGACCAAAGTCTTGCTATAAAACTGCAACTACAAGAGTGAGAGTGAGTGTTCCATAGTTCTTGGCCTTGACCACTGCCTATACTGTGTTACATGCACAAGGCCTCTCTGACCACCCCTATTTCTTCCCATGTGTTCTATAAACCTTACTGTGCAAAATTAAATGCAGTTCCAAATTAGGAGGCCACTATGGTGCTATTTAGCCGAAGTGATCCATACAATTTTTTGTAGTTTAGTTCAAATATACAGAAAAATCACAGTCCTTGCCTCCCAACCTGCAACACTTCACTGGCGGGAGAAAGAATTTTGACCCAGACAATAGTAACCTTATTTCTTTCTTTGGGAGAAGAGGAGGCAGGAATAAACTGAATAAGCAGGCAAGGGATAGTATATCAACACAGCAAGTGTTTTGTTTAAACAGAACTGTGGAGGGGGAACTAAAGGTAGTAATTGCTCTGACTAGTTAACACATTGTTTTAAAATGTTTTTACATGAACAGTTACCAAAGAGACAGCAGGGAGCATGGGGGTGGGGGCGGCTGTGTGGGGGTGTGTGTGTGGGTGTGTGTGTGTGTGTGTGTGTGTGTGTGTGTGTGTGTGTGTGTGTGTTGGGGGGGGGGGGGGGGGGGGGGGGGGGGGTGGGGGGATGCAGGCGTTGCGGAGGGACATGGTGGGGGAGGCAGGAGGCTGTCCTGTGCAAATAAACGTAAAGCAAGACTTAGCTGTAACAACATTCACAGCTGAATAGCTTGCCAGGTGTGCATTACCTCTGCTAACATGGGTTGCCAATACAACAGAGTAATAAAGTGCCCAGTAGGAATTGCTCCCTTCAGGATTCAAGGGAGAAGGCAGACAAAGCGTAGAAGTTTACTAGAAAACATACCAGTGGAAAAGAATGTTTGAATATACAGCTGCTGAAATTGTTAAGATGCAGTCAAATTATTATATCCATGATTGATTTTTGGCTATAATTTTAAAACAGGTGGTAACCATAGGTTAACACTTCATTAAATTAGTGAGCAAACGTTTTCAAGTCAAATGTTCTTGCTTTAATATTTATCTTATTTCAAAATATTGTTTTACACTGTTCTTTTCTCTGTTTGTACTCAAGCTGGAGGTTGGCAATATTTATTCCACTTTTTGGCTCTTCCAACACTGAGGGAGATTCTCTGTTTCATGCCCCACCAACACCCAGTAGAAGACGAACATCTTAGGCTGATCATGTTATCACTCAACATCCATATCACACTTTCCAGCATGGGCCCACTTGTACATTAGTCTCAAGTTCACACGTTAGGGCATGAGCTAAGTTAGGCAACAGCTGTGGCTCAGCTGGTAAAGCTCTCACCCAGGTTAGAAGATCGCGGCTTCAAGTTCTAATCCAGAGATCTGAATATATAATCTAGGTTTACACTCTGTAGAAGGAGTGCTGCACTGTCTGTAGTGCCAACTTTCACTTGAGACTTTAAACAAAGGGCCTGCTTGCCCTCGCAGGTGGGCATAAAGATTCCCACTGCACTATTTCGAAGAAGAGCAGGAGAAACAACATTGCAACCAAAAAGGGCTTCAGTTTAACAACTCATTTCAAGGATGGCATTTTTGGCAAAGGAGCACTCCCTAAACAGTGCACAAGAGCATCTGCATAGGTCAAGTTCTCAAGTTCTAATGTAGGACTTTGGAGGTGAACTCTGAGGCTAAGAATACACAAACAATAGTCTTGCTTTAGTAGACCATTAGGGAGCAGATCTATTTCAGCATTATCATTTTAAACTTTTAAAGCAATGAGACCTATCGTTTCAATGGATAGTATTTTCCATCATAGTATTTTCTTCTTTGTTATGACTAGTGCCTGGTCTCCATTTGGCAATTGGCTGGGACTCACCTTGTGGAGAAGCAAGAATCTGTTAATCACTGGTATCCAAATAATCACTCGGTTGTATGATATAACTAGCTGGAGAGTTTTTATTTAATTTAGAATCTTTAGAATCTTCCAAAGAGCAGCCAAACAAAGAGGTGTAATTTCTGTGACGTGCTGATTGCCATAAGGTAGCCATCAAGTGTTCAGTTAATAATATGCAAGTACTATACATAGCAATAATTTCAGGCTCCCGAGAGAGATCCTTGAACAAGGCCCCGTTTGATTTTAAGGGCTATGATAAAAAGAAACCACAAAAGAAATAACTTGCATTTACATGACATCTTTTATGACCGCTGACATTTCCAAATGCTTGGCAGCCAATTACACACTTTTGAAGTGTAGCATATGTTGCAGTGCAGAGAAATATTGAAGCATGCACATGTCATGAAGATGCAAGTTTAGCCGAGAATGTTTAGATGTCAGAAGTTAGATTAGGAGTTAGTCAGAAGTTTACATGTCAGAGCATACGGCAGTCATCAGAACCTTAGGAACGGATGGGGGTGTGGTGGGGGGAGCAGCAGGAAGAGACAGAATGGGCTATAGGTTAGTAGTCCTGTTTATTCCATAAAATTTATAGGAATTAGCATCGGTTTTCAATCTGTTAATATTTGAAGTAATCAGGAGGCTCACTAAAAGCAGAAGAGGTGAAGACAGACGTCCCTGGTGCCAGATCACCGAGGTACATTTAACACAGTTTACTTGTGCTAGGCAACATTCAACTTAATTCACTTTCTTAGAGTTGCATAAAGGCTTTGTAGCCAGTGTAATTCTGCCTGTCCCCAGAATGATGAATAATATTCGAACACATAGTAAATCCAAATGAGCACTTATAGATTTGGTTATGGTATGGGTTGAGTGAAAGATCAAGCTCTGGCATTTGAAAACAGCCAGCAAAACTGACTGGGTCAATCAGGGTTTGACAGCCTGTGGGAATGGTCCACTGGTCATGTTGGTACATCGAATTTATGGGCATGTTGTTATAGGGTTCCATGTTGTCTCATGAAGAGGTCTAGAGGCTTGTATGATTGAACAATAACTTTATTAATACATATAACTATATACATATATACAGGATACAGTCCTGACTAGGTGCTATCTTCATGCCGACTTCTACCAGATCCACTTCTACACTCAACTACTCCCATGGGACTCTCTACATCATAATGTGGGTAGTACTGTTTCCCCAGTCTCATTAACACTGACAATCCCAAACACCTTAATACTAGACATCGCATTTGTTGTACAGCGCTTGAGGGGAAGTTTTAACATATTAGAACACATCAATTGTTGCTTCTGGTCATTGTTCTAAAGCTTTTTATCAAATTAAAAAATGGTACAGCCTCCTTCAAATGCAAGGCAGAGAGAAAACGCAAAGGAAGCACTGAGTCAGCAACTCATCCAAAACTCAGTGTTCTTGTGATCCCTTGCGCTATTTGCAGCAGAACTTCCCAGGCACAGGTTGGCCTTAGCAGTCTTCTACATACCCACTGGAATTCTATAAAAACCCCAGATAATGAATATGGTTATCTTTACCTCGAAGGATGAAAAAGACCTGTGGGATTTTTGCTGACTTTGTTTCTGACACCTTTGCTGCCCTGCATAAGGTTATTTCAGCAAGAAGCACAAAATTTACAAAATATAAGTGGCTACTATCTATAGCACTCAGTTATAATGAGGCCGGTCTGTCCTTCAATTTCCAGAGAATAGTTATCAGGTCCTTTTGAGGTAACTTGACAGCCCTACAAGATTTGAAAGTGTTTTGTTTACAAATTCATGTTGCATGCTCTTCTCCCACAAGAAACTTTGTGCTTGTAAAAGAAACAAAGTCAGATTTTATCCAACTCTCCTAAGTTTGCAACAAAGCAACAGGAAGTTACATCTAACATTTCACCATCAGCTGTAGGGTTTCAAAGTTACTGCAGAGAAGATACAAGTGCCTCTTGGGGGAAGAAAAATCTTGGATTTGATCCAAATAAGTGCAGTGCAAAGAAAACAATGTAACCACAGGAAGTTTAAGATACAGAAATGAAAACATCCAAACCAACCAATTCTCCATGTATGCCAACCTAGAAAACCTGAAAAAGCTAACTCAACAACTTCAAAAATGTTGATACAGCCCCCAAAGAGGCCCACAACCAAGCTACTGCGTCCCAAGTTAAGTTCTATTATTAGCCCATGGGAAGTTTTGTAATTCTGTGAAAATTAGAACCCAAAATGTGATAAGTAGTTAAGTAGTTAAAATGGGATTTCAAAGGAACAGAAGCATTAACTGTGGTTCAGTGATAGCATTTCTATCTGGTCAGAAGGTTGTGGGTTCAAGCCTCATTTGACAGACTTGAGCACGTAATCTAGCCTAGGCTAACACTCCAGTACGGTTCTGAGGCAGATGTTGCCAGAGTGAGTGAATGAGATGTTAATGTGAGGCCTGGTCTGCCCTCTTAGGTGGATGCAACAGTTCACACTTTACAAAGAGCTTTTAAACTCTTCCCTTATTTCTACACCAGATTATCAATATTATTGCCACTGCCCTCTTCAATCAGCTGAGGGCTGCACAAGGCAGTGGGAGAATCACTCCAACCGTTTTATTGAAAAGCCTTCTGTAGCTCTGACTGCAGCAACCTTACCAAATAAGGTTAAGTGAAAACCAAATGCAAGGGCAGAAATTAGCCTAACCCACTTTTGAAGTCAGCCAGAATGCCAATCAGGAATAAAAGTAGATTCGATCTCTGAGCCTTAGATAGGATGCCAAAATACTGCAACATGCACCAGACTGATGAAGCTGTGCTAAACGGCAACTGGGGCCTATAGCAATCCCAATAAAAACTCGAGCAAAACAGAAACTTAAGTAATAGATTTCAAATTCAGCTGAAGAAACACATGGTTGAGATTTCAAAAGCATGTTCAGGATTCAACTGCGTTAGACTCAACTATGTGACAATTTAAAACACTTTTGAAGACCTGAAATAAATACATTCTGTATCTTTTCAAATTTTCAAGAGTTTAAAAAATTCAAGAAATTTACAAATACTTAAAGTTTTCAATGCAGGATGAAAATGTTTTTCAACTGAATTTTTGTTGTTCAATTTCCTGAATGAAGAAACAGTAAAAACTGGGAAATAAAAGTACTGGTCCAAACTGTTTTCTACCTTCTGGATCGGCTCAGTCGATATTTGCTTCGGAGTCAAAAATTGCAGTTTAAGCAACCCCGTCCCTGCAGAACTTGATCACACTATCTAAACTGACAATTCAATGCCAGGATTAGGAGTGAGCTCAGTGGTAATTCTCCATCTATCCCTAACTCTTATGACAAACATTATCCTGCACCATCTCACTTATCCATGACTTTTGAATCAGCAAAGCACAATGCAAATGAAGTTGTAGTATGCAGGGGCTAACATCTAATGCTGACATGCAGGAAATGGCTGTTAGATCCAATAATTTTGGACACAGGAAGAGAATCACTGCTTCTGTGTGCAACAAGAGATCCTAGAAGAGCCAGGTAGCAAATTGAGCAACAACCACCCCAAAGCTTTCCATTAACTAACGTAGCAAGGGATAACATTTATACATTACGGGGATGCAATGGTGTACTGATATTCTCACTGGACTAGCAATCCAGAGATCCAGAATTATTCTCATGAGGACCTGGGTTCAAATCCCAACACGGCAGACAGTGAAATTTTAATTCAATGAAAAAAAATCTGGAATTAAAAGTCTAATGATATCAACGAAACCATTGTCGATTATTGTGAAAACCCATCTGGCTCTGTAATGTCCTTTAGGGAAGGAAATCTGCCATCCTTACCTGCCTGGCCTACATGTGACTCCAGACGCACAGCAATGTGGCTGATTCTTCAATGCCCTCTGAAATGGCCTTGCAAGTCAGTCAGTTCCCGAGGGCAACTAGTGATGGCCTAGCCAGTGATGCCCCCATCCCATGAATGAATAAAAAAAATTCAAAGCAGGGGCTGGCCGGCCATCCCTGTCACTGAAGGCACAGTTTGCGCACTTCTGCTCACATTGCTGCCTTCAATAATTTGAGACCCCTGATAAACAACTATGAACACGGTCTGCCTACAGTGATACAAAACAAGCAGGCTGCCATTTTAACTTGTGCATCATAATAATGATTATTTTAAAACAATACTGCCACTACAAGAGGAAAAAGATTAAATTGATCACATTGAAACAACCTTGGAGTACTTAAAAAGGCAATTGTTGCAGATTTTTACGCAATCAAACCGAATTCACGAGAGCAGAAAAATCCTCGAGTCAAGGATTGAGCATGGTTTCAGCTGTCTAAAGTTTCATGACTTCAATAGAAGAGAAGCAGAAAGCTCTCGCTGAACATGCACTTTTAAGTGCCACATAATTTAACCACACATCAAAGTAAAATAAAGCCCAGTTTTCTGCATGGACATACTCCTGGAGGTGTCAATGCATGAACTCCTGGCCTCCAACAAGCCCACCCCCACACTCTCGCAATTGGGCATCCAAGACGTCTATCCTCATGGCATACTGTCCTCCCAAACCAATCAGTGAAGACACTATTCACTGCCCAATGGATGATACCTGTCCATCAGTCTATCTTTCTTCCCTCATTCTGATACTTTTAATATAAACCTCAGATTTGTGCCTTCACAAAGACCACCTATTTTCACCTGCATAATATCAACCAATTTCACCCCTATTTCAGCTCAGGCCTGTTGTTGAAACTCTCATTCATGCATTCGTGACCTCTCAACCCAACTATACCAACACACTCCTGGGTGGTCTCCCACATTCTGCTTTGTATAAACTTGAGGTCAACCTAAGTTCTACTGCCCATGTCTCAACTCGCAGCTAGTCCCATTCCCCTATCGCCCCATTTGCTCACTGACCTACAATGGCTCCCAGTCAAACAATATCTTGATTTTAAAATTCCCATCATTGTTTCAAATCCCTCCATTGCCTCACCTCTCCCCATCTCTGTAATTCCCTACATCATCACCAATCTGAGGTATCTGCGCTGCTCCAATTTTGACCTCTTGTACATCCTCAATTTTAATTGCTCCATCAGTTGCCTAGGCCCCAAGCTCTGGAATACCATCCCTCCAACTCTCTGCCTCCATTTCCTCCTTTAAGACACTCCTTAAAACCTACCTTTTTGACCAAGCTTTTGGTCATCTGACCCAATATCTTCTTATGTGGTTCGTGTCATACTTTGTTTGATAATGCTCCTATGAAGCCCTTGAGACTTGACTTCGTTATATTAAAGATGCTGTATAAATAAGTTGCTCTTGGAAATAAACAAAAAACATTCAAAGAGAATCTTTAAAAAAATTGCCTTTAATTATCTTTTTCTCCTGGGCTATAAAACTGCAGAGTGCGCTAAAGATTGTTTTTAATTCCTGAAGACACCAGGACACCTGAAGGGTTGGGTTGACTTTAGGCAACCTGGAAGGTTGGAGGTTCTAGGTCCCAAGAATTCATCCTTTAGCCATTTAACCTTTCTTGCCTTCCACTTTTGCTATTTCTTCCCCTCCTCTCTTTCCCTGCCACTGTACTTACTTAAAACCTCCTACATCTGACTTTTTCCAGTTTTGATGGGCGATCACTGAGCTGAATCATTAACTGTATTTACATCTCCACAGATGCTGCCTGACCTGCACAATATTCCCACTATTATCTGGTTTTATTTCAGAGTTCCAGAATGCACAGTATTCTGTTTTTTTTTCAGCATCCACCTCTACACAGAATGTGAATGTAACACCATACTGCCCAATGATAAAATGGTTTGGACTGCTGAGTAAGGCCCTGAAGGCTTGCTTGGAGCACAGTGAATAAAAACACTAACTGCTGGGCGAATGAACCAAACAAACCAGGAAGGTGCCAGCTTCTAGCCCTGACTGTTTGGGGATGTTCTAATTAGACTGGAGCCTCTGCAGCTTTTTATTATCAGCAGCTGCCAAAAGTGTGGGGCAAGAACCAGGGTGGATAGAAGCCCCAATTTTACTACGGCTCGAAAACCTTTTCTGCTAGATTCTTTGGAAAAAGATCATGCTTTAGAGTAAGGAATTGTTTATTTTTAAACGTACTTTGCTTGAATACAGCTTTACTTCCTTCCCTGTGAAGTGGCAGTGAACACTTCTCCAGGTCAGATGCAACTGCATGTTTGATATGGAATTGATGGGCATCATTCTGCAGCAACCCAGAGGCTCACTGCTCTCCACTGTGTAGAGCTGACAACACTTCATCTGCCTCCATTATCCTGGCCTTGCTTACTCTACATTTGCTGTTCGTCCTACAGGCTTGTGATGAACATGCAAAGCTGCACAATTTAGATTAGTTCTAACTGTTAGGCAACTTTTTTAAAAAAAACAAATTTCTTATCTTCTTAATAAAAGGATGCTTTATTAAAAATTATAATTAACAGCAAAATTGGCCATCCAGAGAATGCCACAAATTGATATTTATTTGTTCTTGGGACGTGGGCATCATTGGGAAGGCCAGCATTTATTGCTCATCCTGAGTTGCCCTTGAGAAGGTGGTGGTGAGCTGCATTCTTGAACCGCTGCAGTCCATAAGGTGTAGGTACACCCACAGTGCTGTTAGAGAGGGTTGACCCAGTGACAGTGAAGGAATGGCGATATATTTCCAAGTCAGGATGGTGTGTGGCTTGGAAGTGAACTTCCAGATGGTATTCCCAGGTATCTGCTGCCCTTGTTCTTCTCGGTGGTAAGGCTGCCAGGAGGTGTTGCCTTGGCACAATCCTGCACTGTGTTTTGTAGAAGCTATATACTGCAGCTACAGTCCATCAATGATGCAGGAAGTGAACAATAGGGTAGTGAATAGGGTGTCAAAAAAAAAAATGCGAGCTGATGCACTGACCTGTGCGAATTACCCAGGAACTTTGGACTTTTGATGGGCAATTCCCCTGCTCCCCACAGGACCCTCCAACTCTGAGCTAGAGTCAAAGACTTGGGACAGTTTTATGGTACTTACCTGGAAAAAAAGACACTTAGTCTAACTCCTGGGTAACTACAAAACTGACACCCCCAACTATTCTAATTCCATTCTCCAGCACTAGGCCCATAGCCTTGTATGCCATGGTATCGCAAGTGCACATCCAAATACTTCTTAAAAGCTATGAGGGTTTCTGCCTCTAACACCCTTTTAGGCAGTGTGTTCCAGATTCCTACCACCCTCGGGGTGAAAAAATTCATCCTCACATCCCCTCTAAACCTCCTGCTCCTTACCTTGAATCTATGCCCCCTGATTATTGATACCTCCACCAAGGGGAAAAGTTCCTTCCTGTCTACCTGATCTATGCCCCTCAATTTTATACACCTCAATCATGTCCCCCCTCAATCTCCTCTGCTCCAGGGAAAATAACTCCAGTCTATCCAATCTCTCCTCATAACTAAAACTCTCCAGCCCAGGCAACATCCTGGTAAATCTCCTCTGCACTCTCTCCAGCGCAATCACATCCTTCCTATAATGCGGATTCCAGAATTGCACACAATACTCTAGCTGTGGCCTAACGAGCATTTTATACGGTTCCAGCCCTTATATTCTATGCCTTGGCTAATAAGGTATCCCTTATGACTTCTTAACCACCTTACCTACCTGTCCTGCTGCTTTAAGGGACCAGTGGACAGGTATACCAAGGTCCCTCTGATCCTCGGTACTTCCCAGGGTCCTACCATTTATCGTGTATTCCCGAGCTTTGTTTGTCTTGCCCAAGTGCATCACCTCATACTTATCTGGATTAAATTCCATTTGCCACTGATCAGCCATCTATATCCTCCTGTAATCTAAGGCTATCCTCACTGTTTACTACCCTACCAATTTTCATGTCATCCGTGAACTAATTGATCGACCCTCCTACGTTCAAGTCTAATTATTTATACATAACACAAACAGCAAGGGACCCAACACTGGTCCCTGTGGAACTCCACTGGACACAGGCATCCAGTCACAAAAATGCTCCTTGACCATCACCCTCTACTTCCTGCCACTCAGCCAATTCTGGATCCAATTTGCCTTGCATCCCAAGGGCTCTTACCTTCGTTATCAGTCTCCAATGCGGGACCTTATCGAAAGCCTTGCTGAAGTCCAAGTAGAACACATCAAATGCATTGCCCTCATCTACACACCTGGTCATCTCTTCGAAAAATTCAATCAAATTGGTCAGACATGACCTCCTCTTAACAAAGCCATGCTGGCTGTCCTTGATTAATCCCTGCTCTCCAAGTGTAAATTAATTCTGTCCCTCAGAATTGCTTCCAATAGTTTCCCCACCACTGAAGTTAGACTGATTGGCCTGTAGTTCCCTGGTTTATCCCTTCCTCCCTTCTTGAATAACGGTACCACATTGGCTGTCCTCCAGTCCTCTGGCACCTCTCCTGTGGCCAGAGGTATTGAAAATTATTGCCAGCACCCCTGCTATCTCCTCCCTTGCCTCACTCAACAGCCTGGGATACATTTCATCCGGGCCTGGAGGCTTATCTACTTTTAAACCTGCCAGACCACTTAGAACCTCCTTCCTTTCTATGCTAATTTCTTTAATTATATCACAGTCCTTCTGCCTGATTTCAATACCCAAGTCGTCTCTCTCCCTTGTGAACACCAACACAAAGTATTCATTTAGAATCCGGCTCCATACACAAATTACCACTGGTCCTTAATGGGCCTTACTCTTTCCCTAGTTATCCTCTTACTCTTAATGTACTTGGATGTACTAAAATAACTTTGGATTTTCCTTTATTTTACCTGCCAATGTTTTTTCATGCCCCCTTTTTGCTCTCCTAATTTCCTTTTTGAGTTCCTCCCTACGTATTCTATACTCCCCTAGGGCTCTCACTGTTTTGAGCCCTCAGTATCTGCCATAAGCCTCCCCTTTTCTCTTTAACCAATCCTGCATATCCCTCGACATCCAGGGTTCCTTGGATTTGTTGGTCCCACCCTTTGTCTTTACTGGAATATGTTGGCCCTGTACTTTCCCTATTTCCTTCTTGAATGAGTCCCACTGCTCTAATGCAGATTTACCTAAAAATAGCTGCTCCCAGTCCACTCTGGCCAAATCATATCTGATCTTATTAAAATCAGCCTTCCCCCAATTTAGAACTCCGATTTCTGGCCCTTCCTTGTCCTTTTCCAAAACAACCTTGAATCTAACAGAGTTATGATCACTATCTGCAAAATGCTCCCCCACTGATACCTCTACCACTTGCCCAGCTTCATTCCCTAAAATTAAGCCCAGCCCCCTCTCATGTAGGACCTTCTGCGTACTGGGATGTTTTAAAATATTTTAGGAAATATTTAATTCAGTAAGAAACGGATGTGTTACCCAATGAACCAAGTAAATGGTTCAATATAGTATTTGTTTAAAAAGGTATTTTCAGTGTTTTAAATTAGGTTACTCACGCTTATTGAAAATGATTTTTATGACAACCCCATTTACAGCTGTAAAAAGTGCACCAGATTCCCTCTTAACTAGACAAAGGAATATTTCTTTATGCGGAAAAAATTGCATTCTATTACGCTGATTGTATTGGTTCACGCAAGATTTTACATTCCTGATTATGCAAAAGCATTCAGGCGGAAGCTCGAACTGTTCTTATCCAGCGCAATCTACGTTCAAATTCCTGAATTGCACCCCAAAATGCAGAAACTCTAACTCCATGTGTTTATTGGCTCAACATAAACAGTACAGTCTACAATTATTTCAGCTTTCCTTTCTAAATCACCCTCTCCTAACTTTCCATTTGTCAAACTGTATACTTATAGCTGCAGCATATGGACAAAGACGATCTCTCTTCAACTTAAACAAGTATAAGCTAGTTGCTCAAATTACACAAACACATTGTCAAGGATATTTTCACATGAAGCCAATACAAGTCTGAAAATAAGACCTCTACAAATTTACCAGATGGGTTCCAGGGAGTCTTTCCTATCAACCTATTAATTGTCCTTATAGTAGCCTAATTTCTGGCAAAAACTTCAGCTGAGCACGACCAGAGCTCACTCACAAATCTACCTCCTGCCATGACATCCTATCACCAAAGTCAGTCCCAGTAAATCTGTCAACAAGAGCTGCTGCATTCATGGCATGTGGATTCAACTCTTACACATAATTAAAATATTAACGGTCAGTTCAGGACAAGAGCTTCTGGCAAAAAAAGGAACCCCGGAATTAGAAAAAAGATTCTGAACACCGTGAGTTTTAATAAATGGTTTGACTGAATAATTAGAGTAAACTTTCTGGTTCAATTCTCCCAGCACCTCATCGTCAATTATCAGTATGTGCAGTGCCTTTATAGAATTGGGGGAAATCAGGTCCTTCTCTCAAATGTGTGTGCACTGTTCTGAATGAACATCATCAGTTAAAGTGGAGCTAGCAGACTGTGTACAGCCCAGAATAGCAGCTACTGAATGGCTGTGGGTCATGCATCTGCAAGCTGCAGACTATAGGGATCGACTCTGAAAGTATGACAGTAAAAAGACTTAAAAAAAAAAATACTTCTGCCCGAGGATTTGCTTTGAAAGGAAGAAAGTACTAACATTTTAATACTTCATACAATTTATAGCAAACTTATGTCAGTTCTGCAGCATTTTTCCAAGACAGAAATCAGGTGACTTTTTTTGTGCAGATGGCTGACTGAGGATTTGGAACAGTCGCAATGAGATCTTTGAGGCTAGGAAGGAGGAAGAACTGAAGCACCATAAATAACAAATCAAAGACCAATTCACTAGGTGTCAAATGGAGTGGATGAGCTGGATGGACTGAAATGGCCAGATTTCATTTATCAGTCTGCTCTTAGGCACAGTTACTTTTATTAAAAGTGCGCAAAATGGGCCAGTTCTTTTTTGGCTATGAGGATTGCCATGCATAGTCATCACAAAGATTCAGAAACAGTGAGGACTCCAGCAAAAGGCAAATATTAATTGGCGTAAGGTTTAACCAGAATCAAAAATCACTTTGTACTGTACTCCTTACTGGTCCCTGTACAGGTCATGTTGAGTCGTACAAGCTCCATTCTGAGGACCTGTGCACAGCAGCAGAAAGAAGTCAGATCCTCACTGATACACATCTGGCTGTGTTCATGTCAAACAGCAACTAGAAAGTGCAGGCACTTTGCTAGCGTCATCACAGCACCCAATTCATTTCAAAATCATGAACAGCAGTGGAGTCAAAGCAACATGAAAACACCGCATCCCCCCCTCAAAAAAAATGCTATAAGGAAAATAAGTACCATCTTAGGTTTTGTGCATCGTATTGGTGGACCAATACAAATTCTCCAAATCTTTTAATTGTGGGAGCTTATTGTAGGAGAGCTGGTGAAGAATTAGTTTGAAAATCTATATAGAAGTTTTTTTTTAAAACAATGTTTAATACAAAATTGTCTCATTATTTGCAGCAGTCTCATGACATTTCTAATCCCTTTAATCGGTAGACATATTAAACTATGAGTTAACCACTTGACTTGCATCACTGCTCCAGAAGGCTCTGTTTGCACTTTTCAATCACTTTGCAGTCAACTGAAGCTCAGGATATGTCCAACAGATGTGAACTGTTTGCATTAAAATACAGGTCATTCTGCAATTTGCATTGCTTCTCTAGCAATTGTTGCTATGTAAAAAGGGAAGAAATTGTATCAGGTACACTTATTACTAAATGATCCTCCCACATCTGCAAAGGAAGTGGTTGGGGCTCACAGCATCAGAAGGTTTTCTTTTACGTGACAACTTGGCTGATAGTTCTCTTCCTCTCCTCTCCTTCCCCAGCCAAAAAAAGAGCCTTGCTGGTAAATCTTGCACTTTTAGAGTAATGGTGGATTTTCTGTAACAACAGTTCTTATAAACAGCAGCTTTAAGCTTCACTGTACAGTTTATCTCATGTCTAGAAGCTCATTTTACATCAAGTCAATGCTTGCAAATATCCACACAGCTCTGTCTAGCTTGATGGGAATACATCAGAGTTTGACTACAAAGTGAATAGCTGTGTACTATCATTTGGCAGTCTGAACATTCAAAAGGAAACATGACTAAATTCCTGTCTCTTGTGCTCACTCAAAACAGTACAATTCAAATCGACTTCAAACTCATCTGTAACTCCACAAGCTGATCTTATTTTGTACAAAGTCTTCCTCTCCCGTTAGCCCCATTCTCCTTCATCTCTCCTTGCTTCTCTTTAACCATTCTATCAGTTACCCACTAATTTTCTACCCACCACCACTACTGCTCACCTCCTCTGATAAACTGCGATAGTCTCTACTTGAAGAATGAATAGAAATGTAACTTGTTCCCTCTTCCAACCCCACAACTCTGCACTCCTTCAATTCTGGCCTTGTGTGCATCCCTGATTTTAATTGGTCCACTATTGGAGGCAATGTGTCTGCCACCTAGTCCCCTAATTCTGGAATTCCCTCCCTAAACCTCTTGGTCCCTCCCTCCCTCCCCAATTAAGATGCTCCTTGAAATCTAACACTGATTAAACTTTTGGTCATCTGTCCTGATATTGCCTTATGTGGCTGGACATCAAAATGTTACAGTGATGCATCTTGGGATGATTTAGTGCATTAATTAATTTAATTAGTTAGATGGATGCTATATAAATGCAAGTTATTGCTGGCCTAAAACACAATTTCAACTGGCTTTAGGCAGCATTTATAACAGTTTGATGAAGACGTCTGGTGGCAGGTGGCAAATTAAAGACAATGTTAAACCAGTACCCTGTGGGACCAGTCAGGTCCTCTGGGATCTATTTTTAATAAGCAGTCTTTATGTAGGAAATATGATTGGTTATTTGACTGGGAAACAGCCAACATTACTCTTTCCAGCCCTGATGCAACCAGTGCAAGTGCCTTAGGAGACTAGCAATGTCCATTATCCATACCCAGTTAGTTAATGGGCACAAACCTAACATACCTGACACCATCTAAAGTCTGCTCATCTGTTAAACTGTAAGGCAAGTCCTGTAACAATTTTAAGACAAACCACTTCCTGTACTACTGTTAGTACAAGAATCACTTCAAGCCAATGATCAGAATAGCTCCAAAGGCGGCAGTGGTCATTTGCCTACAAATTGCTGTTCATGGGCTATGAGTTGGCCAATAGCATGAAATGACCTCAGTCTCTGATCCTTCTTGCACATGAAAGCATTTTGGTTCTGCTCAGTTGATCTTTGCCCAAAATTGTGTTTTTCCATTTATCTATTTGGGTCTTGGATCAATCCAACAGTAAAAAAATCCAGTACTCAAAACATTGCAAAATGCCACATCCCAAGAGTTGAGTAGGCCAATCACATATTCCCAAGATTAAAATAACTGTTCACAGCTCATCTGACAAACAATTTCACAATGATCAAGGCCCATCCCCATCTCTATCATTTCAATCCATAAAAAAAATTCATGAACAGGGAAGTAAAATCTGCTTTCAAAAAGCAACAAGTCTTCTTCTATTAAAAACTAACTACACTGTATTAGCTTAGAGCAAGTAACGATTACTGGAAGAGCTCCAACAAGGCAAATGAACATCTCAGTCTTAACATTAAAATAAAACACAAAAGCATTAAACGCATCTGATGGTTTCTCAAATGAGCACTGAAACTGCAGTGTAAAATTTTAACAGGTTGCCAGCCTACAAATGACCAGCTCTCAGTCAAAGTGCAACAATTCCAAAATCCTACTTTTTGGTTTAGAAAATAATATTCCCAGGAGACCTGCTCATCAGATCTTTAGCATTACATATGCCGGTCTTCAGCCAATTCAACATCAACAAACGGCTGAAGGCACTGGATACAGCAATGGCTATGGGCCCTGATGGTATCCTGACTGATGACTTGTGCTCCAGAGCTACCCATGCCCCCCTAACCAAGCTATTCCAATACAGCTACAACGCTGGCAACTAATCAACAAAATGGAGAATTGCACAGATATGCCTTGTCCGCAAGAAGCAGGACAAATCCCAGTGATCAATTACCACCCCAATCTACTCTATCAGCAAAGTAACAGAAGGTGTCATTGATGGAGCTATCAAGTAGCACTTACATAATAGCAATAACCTGCTCACCAATCCACAGTTTGGGTTCTGCCAAGTCTAAACATCGACAAAAGGGGTGAGCTCTGGTGAGGTGAGAGTAACTGCCCTTGACACTCCATTGGTTGGAGTTATACCTAGCATAAAGGATGATAATTATGGTTATTGGAGGCCAATCATCTTAGTCTCAGGAGAACACAACTGAAATGGACTAGCCATCTAACTACTGTCACTACAAAGGCAGGTCAGAGACTGGGAATGCTGCGGTAAGTAACTCATCACCTGACTCCTAAAGCCTGTCCGCCATCTAAAAAGCACAAGTCAGGTGTGATGGAACACTCTACACTCGCCTGGATGTGTGCAATTCCAACAATGCTCAAGAAGCTCAGCAACATGCAGGGTAAAGCAGCCTGCTTAATCAGTATCCCGTCCACTGCCGTAAACATTCACTCTCCGCCAGTAATGTACAGTGGCAGCCATGGGTACCATACAGAAGATGCACTGCAGCAACAGATCACCAAGCCTCCTTTAACAGCACCTTCCAAACTGGTAACCTCTACCACCTTGAAGGACAAGGGCAGCAGATGGGAACACAACCACTTACTCCCGTCCAAATCAACACACCACCCTGACTCGGAATTATATCACCATTTCTTCACTGTTGCTGAGTCAAAACCCTGGAACTCCCTGCCTAACAGCATCATACTAATTGCAGCGGTTAATTGTTAACTATTTGACCTGGGAGGGTCTTCCGACCATGGCTTCCGACACGAACTCAGGCTCAGGAGTTTTTAAGGATTATTTCTGAAGCAGTTCAGCATAATTTCGGACACCTTCACAAAGAAGGGCACTGGAGCCACTGAAGAAAAAGTGAGTAGTATAGGTTCATAATCTAGCCATTAAAGCAGTTGTCGTAACAATCAAATAAGTAGAGTATTTCAATTTTTCAGACACTTCAAGTTTACATTTATACAAGGAATTGGAAGGACTAAAAAAAAAGCAGCACCGCCGTACCCTTTTTCAAAGCTGCGCGTGCCCCCAGTTTCATTTTATCCTTCGGCTCATCCGACGCCTCAACAAGAAACTTTTTCTCTTTCTCTCAAGTACTAAGGAACGCAAGCTACAACAACTCATCGACACCAACACCCATCTAGGAACCCCCACCCCTGCCTGTTCCTCCGTCCCCACCCTTTCTTCCAATCCCAACCCCAGCCGTGTATTCACTATACCCCCTGACCTTCCCCTCTCCGATGCTGAACGTTCAGTGCTCAGCAAAGGACTTAGTTTCATACCCTTACGCCCTCACCTCAATGAATTTCGGGCTCGGCATGATACTGAACTCTTCTTCCGCCGTCTTCGTCTCCGGGCTCACTTCTTTGGGCAGGAGTCCTCTCCCAGTTCAACGGATCCTTTTACCCATCTCCAATATTCTCCCTCCACCTGGACCCCTCCCTCTGGATTCTTACCTTCTCTCGATCTTTTCATTGAGAACTGTCGGCGCGACATTAGTCGTCTCAATTTCTCTGCTCCTCTCACCCATTCTAACCTGTCTCTCTCTGAACTTACTGCACTCCATTCTCTCAGGTCCAACCCTGACATTGTCATCAAACCCGCTGACAAGGGTGGTGCTGTTGTTGTCTGGCGCACTGACCTCTACCTCGCGGAGGCTGAGCGTCAACTCGCAGACACTTCCTCCTACCTCTCCCTGGACCATGACCCCACCACTGAACATCAAGCCATTGTTTCCAGGACTGGCACTGACCTCATCTCCTCTGGGGATCTCCCTCCCACAGCTTCCAACCTGATAGTCGCCCAACCTCGGACGGCCCGCTTCTATCTCCTACCCAAATTCCACAAACAGAACTGCCCCGGTAGACCGATCGTCTCAGCTTGCTCCTGCCCCACAGAACTCATTTCTCGTTATCTTGACTCCCTTCTCTCTCCCCTTGTCCAGTCCCTTCCCACCTACATCCGTGATTCCTCTGACACCTTACGTCACATCAACAATTTCCAGTTCCCTGGCCCCAACCGCTTCCTCTTCACCATGGACGTCCAATCCCTCTACACCTCCATCCCCCACCAGGATGGTCTGAGGGCCCTTAGCTTCTTCCTCGAACAGAGGCCCGAACAATCCCCATCCACCACTACTCTCCTCCGTCTGGCTGAACTTGTTCTCACGCTGAACAATTTCTCCTTCAACTCCTCTCACTTCCTCCAAATAAAAGGTGTGGCTATGGGTACCCGCATGGGCCCCAGCTATGCCTGTCTCTTTATGGGGTACGTGGAACATTCCTTGTTGCAGTCCTACTCCGGCCCCCTTCCACAACTCTTTCTCCGGTACATCGATGATTACTTCGGTGCCGCTTCATGCTCTCGTCAGGACTTGGAAAAATTTATTAATTTTGCTTCCAATCTCCACCCCTCCATCATTTTCACGTGGTCCATCTCTGACACTTCCCTTCCCTTCCTTGACCTCTCTGTCTCAATCTCTGGTGATAGACTGTCCACCAATATCCATTACAAACCCACCGACTCCCACAGCTATCTCGACTACAGCTCCTCACACCCTGCTTCCTGTAAGGACTCCATCCCATTCTCTCAGTTCCTTCGCCTCCGTCGCATTTGTTCCGATGATGCTACATTCAAAAACAGTTCCTCTGACATGTCCTCCTTCTTCCTTAACCGAGGTTTTCCACCCACGGTCATTGACAGGGCCCTCAACCGTGTCCGGCCCATCTCCCACGCATCCGCCCTCACGCCTTCTCCTCCCTCCCAGAAACATGATAGGGTCCCCCTTGTCCTCACTTATCACCCCACCAGCCTCCGCATTCAAAGGATCATCCTCCGCCATTTCCGCCAACTCCAGCATGATGCCACCACCAAACACATCTTCCCTTCACCCCCCCTATCGGCATTCTGTAGGGATCGCTCTCCCTCCGGGACACCCTGGTCCACTCCTCCATCACCCCCTACTCCTCAACCCCCTCCTATGGCACCACCCCATGTCCACGCAAAAAATGCAATACCTGCCCCTTCACTTCCTCTCTCCTCACCGTCCAAGGATCCAAACACTCCTTTCAAGTGAAGCAGCATTTCACTTGCATTTCCCCCAACTTAGTCTACTGCATCCGTTGCTCCCAATGTGGTCTCCTCTACATTGGAGAGACCAAACGTAAACTGGGCGACCGCTTTGCAGAACACCTGCGGTCTGTCCGCAAGAATGACCCAAACCTCCCTGTCGCTTGCCATTTTAACTCTCCACCCTGCTCTCTTGCCCACATGTCAGTCCTTGGCTTGCTGCATTGTTCCAGTGAAGCCCAACGCAAACTGGAGGAACAACACCTCATCTTCCGACTAGGGACTTTACAGCCTTCCGGACTGAATATTGAATTCAACAACTTTAGGTCGTAAGCTCCCTCCCCCATCCCCACCCATTTTCTGTTTCCCCCCTTCCCCTTTTTTTTCCAATAAATTATAAAGATTCTCCTTTTCCCACCTATTTCCATTATATAAAAAAAAACCCACTAGAGCTATACCTTGAGTGCCCTACCATCCATTCTTAATTAGCACATTCGTTTAGATAATATCACCAACTTTAATTTTAACACCTATGTGTTCTATTGTACTATTGTCGTTGACATCTTTTGATGATCTGCTTCTATCACTGCTTGTTTGTCCCTACAATCACACCCCCCCCACCCCCCCCTCCACCTCTTTGTCTCTCTATCTCTCCGCCCCCCACACACACCTTAAACCAGCTTATATTTCAACTCTTTCTTGGACTCGAACGCAAGTTCTGTCGAAGGGTCATGAGGACTCGAAACGTCAACTCTTTTCTTCTCCGCCGATGCTGCCAGACCTGCTGAGTTTTTCCAGGTAATTCTGTTTTTGAATTGGAAGGACTGTTTTGATGTCAAGATAAAATGAGGTTGACTGCCTGGGTCTCTCATCCAAATGGTCAGTAGCTGGTCACAGACCAAGTGATCAATCCCAGACAGAAGTATCAGAGGTCAAACTGCCAATGTGCCACCCAGCAAGAGGACAGGTAAACACTTTCTTCATCAGTTAGACGAAAGGCCACAGGGGGAGACCAAACCGGATGAAAGTTTATTAGGGCTAGAAAGATCTTGAGCGATGTAATATATTGCTAACAGGGATAACCTTGCACTGGTACTTTTATATGCTATGGGATGTGTCATTGGAAAAGTTAAAAATGTGGAATCCATCTTCAAAATCAACCACCTTAACTGATTTTTCATCCCCCATGTCCCCTCCAGTTCTGCCTATCGGAAGAGTTGACAGTTACCAGCTCACATAACTAAACAGTTCGATTTGTTCTTCTGAATCACATTTGCAAGTGAGTAAACAGTTTACAGAAAAAAAAACTGGAACCTTTCACCACAGAGATTGTCTACAGGCTAGCTAGAACCAAATAGAAATTTGTAACATCAACACTCAAGTCACATCAGGTTACTGTACCAGAAATAGCCCAAATTGTCAAATTACCAGGAAACATTGTGACAGATTTATACCTCAATAAATCAACAAAGTCTGCCTTCACTTTGACAATCAACTCAAGTTGTAGACTAGAAACTTATTTTTATTATAATTGTTTCTTAATGAGAGCACAATCCCACACATTAAACACTGTGCATAGAATGTGACATAGAATGCCAGTACACTATGGTAGTGGGCAAGTGTCTTTGATTATAGACAACTCAGGGAAGCAATTCCAGGAAGTGGCATTGGTGTCAACTTTAATTGCACTGCTATGCCTTTGAGAGCTGCCCACATTGCATGGAGTGGAACACAATCCAGGTGCTTGCCTTTTGATTTCTATGGCAGACTGCAAGCAACATGCCCAGTAGTGGGCAACCAGTTTCTCCTCAGCTGAACTGCCAAGTAATCACGTAATTCTTCAACACTTGGAGACAAGATTAGTTCTTACAGGCTTACCTAGAGAATACAGCCTTGACTGAACTTCCAAACATATAATAACTTTCCAATTGAATGTATCTGACTAGGCAAGGATAGAAACATTGAACTTTGTAATGTAGCAGGTTCATCAGCAACAGTCTTTTTAAATACTAGAGCAATGTAGGGAGTTATAAATATTAATACATTCCGGTATAAACATTTGGGCATAGCCTATGCTCAGTGGCAGCACAGCTCGGTAAGAAAGTGCATTAACCAACACTATTTGGTACTTTGAAATAAATTCACAGCATCAAATTGCAAAAAACCGTTTTGGATTGGGGGAGAGCGAATTTTAGTAAAATAAGGCAGGATCTGGCCAAGGTAAACTGGGAACAGCTATTTGTGGGGAAATCTACAGAGGAGCAGTGGAGAGGGGGGCGTTCAAAAAGGAAATGGGGAGGGTACAGGCTCAACATGTTCCCTCTAGGGTGATAGGAAAGAGTAACAAGCCCAGAGAACCAGGGATATTCAGGATACGATGGAGAAGGAAAAGAAGCTTTTATCAGGTACAAGGGGAGCAAATCAGCAGAGGCATTAGTGGAGTACAGAAAGTGAAGGGTGGAGCTTAAGAAAGCAATCAGGAGAGCAAAGAGGGGATATGAGAAAGCTCTGGCTGGTAAAAGTAGGGAAAATCCCAAGGTATTCTATAAGTATATCAATGGGAAGAGGATAACCAGGGAAAGAGTATGGCCCATGAGGGACCAAGGGGACAATCTTTGGGTGGAGCCAGAGGACGTCGGTAGAGTGTTGAATGAATACTTCACATCCGTCTTCACCCAAGAGAATGAGGATGAAGGTATCGAACTTGTGGAGAGAGATTGCAAGGTTCTTGAGCAAATTGATATAGGGAGTGATAAGGTATTGGAGGTGTTGTCTGTCTTAAAAGGTGGACAAATCTCCAGGTCCGGATGATTTATGTCCCAGACTGCTGAGGGAGGTAAGGGAGGAGATCGCAGGGGTTCTGACCCAAATTTTTAATTCCTATCTGCCCACAGGGGAGGTGCCAGAGGACTGGAGAACAGCTAATGTGGTTCCGCTATTTAAGAAGGGTTGTAGAGATAAGCCAGGGAACTACAGGCCAGTGAGTCTCACATCAGTGGTAGGGAAACTATTGGAGAAATTTCTGAAGGAGAGAATCTATCTCCACTTGGAAAGGCAAGGTTTGATCAGGGATGGTCAGCATGGCTTTGTCAGAGGGAGGTCATGCCTAACAAATTTGATTGAATTTTTTGAGGTGGTGACCAGGTGTGTAGATGAGGGTAGTGCAGTTGATGTAGTTTATATGGTTTTCAACAAAGCCTTTGACAAGGTCCCACATGGAAGACTAATAAAGGTGGCAAATGCACATGGGATACAGGTAATTTGATAAGGTAGATTCAACATTGGCTTAGTTGCAGGAGACAAAGAGTGATGACAGAAGGATGCTTTAGTGACTGGAAGCCAGTGTCCAGTGGTGTACCACAGGGATCTGTACTGGGTCCGCTATTATTTGTCATTTATATTAACGACACAGATGACTATGTGGGGGGTAGGATTAGTAAGTTTGCGGACGACATAAAGAATGGCCAGGCAGTTCACAGTGAGGTTGAGTGTCTTGGGCTACAGGAAGATATAGACGGGATGGTCAAATGGGCAGATAAGTGGCAGATGGAATTTAACCCTGAAAAGTGGGAGGTGATACACTTTGGAAAGATTTATTTGACAAGGAGGTATTCAATGAACAGCATGACACTAGGAATTTCTGAGGAACAAAGGGACACTGGCGTGTGTGTCCATAGATCTCTGAAGGCAAAGGGGCATGTTAGTGGGGTGGTGAAAAAGGCATATGGAACACTTGTCTTTATCAATGGAGGCATAGATTACAAAAGAAGGGAGGTCAGGTTGGAGTTGTGTAGAACCTTGGTGAGGCCACAGCTGGAGTACTGTGTGCAGTTCTGGTCACCACATTATAGGAAGGATGTGATTGCACTGGAGGGGGTGCAGAGGAGATTCACCAGGATATTGCCTGGGACGAAACATTTAAGTTATGAAGGGAGGTTGGATAGATTTGGGTTGGCTTTTGTTGGAGCAGAGAAGACTGAGGGGCGACCAGATCGAGGTGTACAAGATTATGAGGGGCATGGACAGGGTGGATAGGAAGCAGATGTTCCCCTTAGTTGATGGGTCAGTCACGAGGGGACATAAGTTCAAGGTGAAGGGCAGGAGGTTTAGGGAGGAACGTGAGGAAAAGCTTTTTTACCCAGAGAGTGGTGACGATCTGGAATGCGCTGCCTGGGAGGGTGGTGGAGGCGGGTTGCCTCACATCCTTTAAAAAGTACCTGGACGAGCACTTAGCATGTCATAACATTCAAGGCTATGGGCTAAGTGCTGGTAAATGGGATTATGTAGGTAGATCAGGTGTTTCTCAAGTGTCGATGCAGACTCGATGAGCCAAGGGGCCTCTTCTGCACTGTGCGATTCTGTGATCAGTTCACACTGTGAGACACCCTACATTTGAGGTTAAGTCCCTACATTGTTCTTTTTAAGATCATGAATACTTGAATCAGTTTTAACTGTACGGATACAATTGACAGCTTGTTATTCCTATATTTACCCCTATCTACAAACTTGAATGAAATTAAATTCCATTTTTAATAAGGTTCATGTCATTTAACAAAGCACCAAGCACAGTTTAAAAAAAAACGCAAAGATGAAGTTTGTGCATTCAAAATTTCTATATCTTATGGATTATAATGACAGTTCTTATTATTGAAGTATATTGAACTCAACCACAACATCAGATCTAGTTTATAAAAAGGAGATCTATGTCATTACTGTTCTGTCAGTCACTCTTGGCTATAGTCTATTTTAAATAGTCCATTTGGGGGTTGTCCTGAGGAGAGGCTGTGCATTCAAAATTTCTATATCTTATGGATTATAATGACATTTCTTATTATTGAAGTATATTGAACTCAACTACAACATCAGATCTAGTTTATAAAAAGGAGATCTATGTCATTACTGTTCTGTCACAGTCACTCTTGGCTATAGTCAATTTTAAATAGTCCATTTGGGGATTGTCCTGGGGAGAGGCTGAATAAATTGGTCTTATATTCTCTGGAGTGAAGAATGAGAGGCAATCGCATTGAAACATACAAAAGGTTCTGAAGGGGTTTGATAGGGTGGACACAGATTGTTCCTATTTGTTGGGGAATCTAAAACACAGGGGCACAGTCTCCGAATAAGGGGCCAATCGGTTAGGGCTGAGATGAGGATACATTACTTTGCTCAAACGGTTGTGGATCTTTGGAATCATCTGCCCAAGAGGGTTGTGGATGCTTCTTGTTGAATGCATTTAAGGCCAGGATAGAGAGATTTTTGGTCTCTCAGGGAACTAAGGGATATGGGGAGTGGGCAAGAAAGTGAAGTTGAAGCCCAAGATCAGCCATGATCGTATTGAATGGCAGCGAAGGCTTACTGGGTCTACTCCTGCTCCTATTTCTTATGTGGAGAGAATCTGGGAGTTGACATTTTTTGAACAATGACCCAATGTGGCATCAAATTACATTTCTATGATTTTGAGGGATTTTTTCCCTAGAGTTGCAACTCAAAGGCATGGAACATGATCGGTAAGGGATTAAAGCAGTGACAAAGCTATAGTTCCATGGCACTCCAGCTTCTTTAAGTAAGTTGAATAGGAATGTCAGCAGGAAGTCTGATGGTAAAGGAATTGCAGCCAAGTCCCGTCCTTCTTCACCTAAAGCTTACTTCCCAGTTAGGGATCAAATTGGGATTCATGACTGATCTGACAGGAAAGCTGAAGCCAATTGCTATGCCCTTGACGAGAGAGATCACAGATCTTCCTGTGTCGCATCAAATGCAATACTGTCACTTCAAGAACCTCCTACACATCTCCTTGGAGGTCCTCAGAACAACATTAGTAGAGGCCTCGGAGCAGACCACCTACTTATCCACAAGATTAGCACTCTTTGCGATGATAGTTGGTAATTGAAGAATAAAGTCAACTGTGATCACCAACTCGACCACAAAAAAAGTGTAACGCAATACTCAGGTTGTACATGAATTTCACTGCTCAGATAACTGAGCACCTAGATCAGGATCAAAGACATTCAAACAGACAGCCGGCCATAAACATCGCAGCCAAATGTAAAACTCACTAATTAAAAACATACTACATCCTGTGCAGGTTGTCGAGAAGGATCAATAGAGGCCATTTTCATTGCCAACCTATAAATCTAGAGTTTTTCAGAATGTTTTCCATCATCAAAACTTGATCCCAAAAAAAGTCCTGCGTTTATTTGGAACATTGGTAAAAGACAACAAGAAAGACACTTAGAAAGGCACAGAAAACGGCAATAAATAATCAGTGCATTGCAGTGTACCTCAGGTGAAATGTTGACATTAAGTTTGTCCCACTGCAAGTGTAAATGCAAGAAATGTCACTCTTGCTTCCAAGGACGTGGGAGCAGAATTCTGCCCTCTAATTCGATTCAGATTACAACTTCCCAAATCCTTTTACACAGTTGCAACTGCATACCAAAAGCCAGGTCAAGATGTACGCATACATTGTGTGTGATATACCAGTATGACACCTGCATGCAATGCACATATGTTCATAGGTGCACACATCTTTGCACCCAATTTCTGCCAAGAAAATAACAGTTCATGGTGAGGACAGGGGTCAAACTTAAAAGACTTTTTCTTGAACAAGCTGATCCACCAAACCAGTTCATGGAAAGTCTGTTCTGACCACTTGAATCATCATGATCTATTACCACAAAATATTTTATCATCTACTTTTTCATAATTCCTGACAAGAATGCCATTTCTTCTGTTAAGGGAATTGATGAAGGTCACAAAAACATACAAATTAGGAGCAGGGGTTGAGGCCATTTGGCCCCTCAAGCCTGCTCCGCCGTTCAAATAGATCACAGTTGATTTGATTGTGGCCTCAACTCCACATTCCTCCTGCCTACCACAAATAACCTTCGACTCCCTTGATAGTCAAGAATCCATCTAACTCTGTGCTAAAAATATTCAATGACCCAGCCTCAACCTCTTTCCGGAAACCACCGCCTTTTGAGTAAGAGAGTTCCAAAGACTCATGACCCTCAAAAAAATCTCTCATCTCCATTTTAAATGGGCGTCCCTTTTTTTTAAAACTATGTCCTGTAGTTCTGGTCTCTCCCACAAGGGGAAACATCCTTTCATTATCCACCCTGTTAAGTCACCTCAGGATCTTGCATGTTTCAAATAAGATTACCTCTCATTCTTCTAAACTCCAAAGGATACAGGCCCAGCCTGTTCAGCCTTTCCTCAAGATAACCACCACCCCCATCCCAAGTATCAGTGGAGTGAACCTTCTCTGAACTGCTCTTAACTCATTTATATCCTCTTAAATAAGGAGACCAAAACTGTACACCGTATTCTACGTGGTCTCACTCTCATACAACTGTAGCAAAACATACTAACTTTTATATTCCAATCCCATTTCATAAACATTTCATTTGCCTTCCAAATCACTTGCTGTACCTGCATACTAACTTTGCAAGATTCACGTACCAGGATACCCAGATCCCTCTGCACTTCAATAGTTCTGCAATCTTTTTCCACTTAAATAATATGCTGCTTTTCTATTCTTCCTGCCAAAGTGGACAAGTTCACATTTTCTCACATGATACTCCATCTGGCACATTTTTGCCCAATCGCAACCTATCAATATCCCTTTGGAGACTCCTTGTATCCTTGTAGTAATTATGGTTATGTTAAATGTTGGACTGTAACTAAAAATAGTCCTGTGATAAGATCACATGATCTGTGTAAACCAAATGTGTTTACAGCATGGGCTACCTCCACAGTCAGTGTAGAGATAGAGATGGAATTGAAAGTATGTGTAGCTGCTGCTGGCTGTATTGTAAATAAAACTAATGTTTCCACTTAGAATGTTGTCTGCAGATCAGCTCTATTACAAATAGGCGATGAGGTTACACTACAACAAACTGGCGATGAGGATAAATCAAGATAACTCAGAATCGGTACTATACCTCACCCAGCGATGGTATCAACATCCATTTAAAATAACAAAAGAAACACTCACCCAAAAACACTCACCCAAAAACACTCACCCAAAAACACTCACCCAAAAACACTCACCCAAAAACACTCACCCAAAAACACTCACCCAAAAACACTCACCCAAAAACACCACAATTTAGTAGAATCAATCCCTTTGAGCCAACCACAGACGATTGGTCTGTTCTTCTTTCAAGCAAACAAAATCACAGGGGAAAGAGGCGGCAAGAGATCCTCGAGTGCTTGAGAGCAAAACCTACAGTTTGATTTGAAGTTTTACAGCACCCAGTGCCCCAGATTCAAAGAATTTCTGAGAATTGGTGGACCTCGTGAAGGGACATTTTCAACACAAGCCCTCAGTCACGATGCAGAGGTTCCAGTTCAATTTGCGAAAGAGCCCCCTGGGTGAAGCAATTGCTAGCTATGTGGTGAATTTGAAGCAATTAACAGAGCATTGCGAGCTCGGTGAGACTCTGAATGACGTGCTCAGAGATTTTTTCATGTGTGGTGTGAAAGAAGGCACCATTCAGAGAAGATTGCTGGCTGAAGTGAATCTGGATTTTATAATCTGGATTTTAAGGCAGCGTTAGAAATAGCACTGACCATGGAAAGCACTAAGAGATTCACAAGCAATACAAGGGGCACAAAATGGCGGCTTGTGTCAAATCAGGCGGGAACAATCAGCCGAAAAAGGTGCAAAAAAAGCAAGACTCCGCTGCAAAGCGGCAACAGCTAACCAAAACAGAAATAATTTATCAGCTAAATCAAAGAACTTTAATCGATGTGGAAACAGTCTTTTAGCAATTGGCAGTTTAAATGTTTATATGTCCACTTCTGTGGCAAAAGTGTGAGGCAGTGCAAAGAGATATTTAAACAGGCTTACAAACAACAGAAGCAGCCCAATGAAAGCTACAGTAGAAGAGCCTGAAACAACAAATTCTGACATTTATTCATTGCTTAACATGAAAGTTGGGGAGACAGAGCCAATACTTGTTACAATACAAGCGAATGGCAAACCAGTAAAAATGGAAGTGGATACAGGAGCTTCCACTACTGTAATTGGATAACACACTTTCAGATATTTAAATAATGGTGAATATTAATTAAATTTGGAACAAACATCTGCCAAGTTGAAAACATACACAGGTGAAGAAATCCAAGTCAAAGGTAACAGCAGAGTAACTGTTCATTAGAGAAACCAAATGGCACAGTTACCAGTGATGGTATTGAGAGGCAGAGGACAGCCTTGTGGGACAAAAGTGGTAAAGGGAAGTCAACCTTGATTGGCCAGTGAGATTTCAAAAGGAAGCTGGAAGAATTCATGTCTTGAAAAAGGAACAAGGCAAAGCATGGCAGAAGGAGCCTGAAGAGTTGCTGCTGGCTTTATTGTAAATAAATCCAATGTTTCCAATTAGGTGTCTGCAGAGCAACTCTATTATAAATAGGCAACAAGGCCACGCTACAGCAGTCCTCTTCACAACTTACTTTTCTTCCTATCTTTGTACCAGCAACCGTACATTTGGTTCCTTCATCCAAGTCATTGAGATAGATTGTAAATAGTTGAGGACCCAGGATTGATCCCTGTGGCCCTCCACTTGTCACATCTTCCCAACCCAAAAACGTATTTATGCCTACTCTATTTTCTGTTAGCTAACCAATTATCTATCCATGCTAACATGCTAACTCTTACACTTATTTTATGTATCTTTTTTCTGAGTATTCTTAAACATACGCTTAAATGTTTGCTACTGCATCTCTACTGACCTATCCCCTAACCCAATTTCCCAGTTTGCTTTAGTCAGGTCTGTCTTCATGCCATCAAAATTGCCCTTATTTAAGTTTAAAGCACAAGTCTTAGATCCACTCCTCTCCCTCAAACTGAATATGAAATTCAATTGTATTATGATTGCTGCTACATCAAAGCACCTTCACTGAGGTCTCCAGTCTCATTGCACATTACCACATCCAGTATAGCCTGCTCTCTGTTTGGTGTTAGGATGTGCTGCTCTAAGAAACTGTCCTGAAAACACTATGAACTCATCTTCCAAGCTACCATTGCCAATCTGATTCATCCAACCAATGTAGATTGAAATCACCCATGATTATCACCATACGTTTCTCACAAGCCTCCATTATTTCATCCTGTATGCCCATCTGAGTGTGGTTACTGTTAGGGGGCCTATAAACCACTCCCACAAGTGACTTCTAACTTTTACAATTTCTCATCTCTACCCAAACTTGATCTCAAGAATTAACGTCATCTCTCTCCATTGTACCAGTGTCATCCTTAATTAACAGAGCTACATCTCCATTTTATCCTAGCTTCTTGCCCTTACTAAATGTCATGTCATGTACCCTTGAATACTTAGATCCCAGTCTTGGTCATCCTGTAGCCATGTCTCTGTAATGGTTATCAGGTCATACATATTTATTTCTAATTGTGCTGTCAATTCATTGGCTTTGTTACAAATGATACATGCATTCAAATACAGAGCTTTTTGGATCCATTCAGATACAGGGCACCAATGGTGCTATGTCACATGGAATATTTCAGGGAGAACCAATTGCATGTTTTAGGGATAAGGTGGATAAACATCTGAAGCAGAGATAGATAGCAAGGCAGTGGGTTTAATTTTGGCTAGCTTTGCCACAGACACAAGGGATTGAATGGCCTCTTTCAGTGCTGTAAATTTCCATAATTCTGATGACCATTATTAAAATGGATAAAGACAGTGAGGAAACAAATTTGTTTGCTTATATCAGGCAATACAACCAGAGAAATAAAGAGAAATAAAAACAATGCTTTCAGTTCAATCAAGGCTTTGTTTTTAAAAATGAAGAATAAGTAAAAACTTATCCCAGTTACTCCTTGAACATATCTCAACCTCCACATGCAAATCAATACATGTCAATAAATGATGAAAAGAAACTATAGGTGCTGTCTTGTAAGAACTCTGCATCATGTATATCATTTCTTATCCTGGCAATCACCCAAGAAACCACCATTCTCTCAGCCTTCAGAACCTCACCTCCTTGCAATACGGGCAATAAGTTTTCTATGCATTTAACCACAGAAATCAGTAACATTTACTAGGGCCTATGCTGCATGGTCCCATTTCAGGCCCCAGTCTCCTGCCACATGGAATGGGGACCTCTGCCAGACTCTCACTTGCAGATAAAAGCATAAGGGATAGGAGCACGAATGGGTCAATTGGCCCCTCGAGGTGTAGTAGAAGGGTCTGATATATAAAGGGTTAATGCGGAACTGAGTATGGTACCACTCACACAGTGATGTAAAATGACACCTGAGCCAGGATCAGTCTGGAGGGGTACACAGTTGGGTTAAGACCAAGAATGGGGTCAGCTCTATCTCTACCTTCTACAAATATGTACACAGTTGAGAGTTGTGAATAAAAACTTGCTGTTAACACACTCCAGACTGGAAGGCTACTTCACGGTGTCCAAAGCAGGATGCTTCGAGGCTCTTCCGATATTCAATAAGACCATGGCTGAACTAATCATGGCTTTAACTCCACTTTCCTGCCTGCCTCACCCCCCATACCCACCACCTCCAATAACCCTAAACTCTCTTGAGTTAAACAAGTTTTTGACCTAGAAGGCAGAGTTCATTCAATGGCTAGCTCCACTGGACTGGAGGATTCCAAAAATTAGCGACCCTCAGAAGAAATCCTCATCTCAGACTTAACTGGGAGATCCCTTATTTTGAAACTGTGCCCACTAGTTCTAGATTTCCCCATGAGGGGAAACATCCTCTCAGCATCTACCCTGTCAAGGCCCTTCAGAATCTTCTGGTTCAACAAGATCACTTCTCATTCTTCTGAACTCCAATGAGTACAGGCTCAACCTTTCCTCATAAGGCATTCCATTCATGCCAGGAATCAACCAAGTGACCCATGTCTAAACTGCCTCCAATGCAAGTATATCCCTTTCATAAGGAGACCAGGAGTGTATACACTACGAGGGTAAAAAAAATACTTCCCTACTTTTGGGCTCCATTCCCCTTGCAAATAAAGGCCAACATTCTATTTGCATTCCTAATTACTTGCTGTGTTTGTATGCTAATTTTTTGATTCTGGCATTCTGCCATCTCGCTCTCTATTTAAATAATTTGCTTTTCTATTCTTCCTGCTAAAGTGGACAACATGTGTTTCCCCACATTATAGTCCATCTGCCAAATTTTTGCCCACTCACTTAACTTATCTACATCCTTTTTCAGGCTGTGTGTGTCTTCCTCACAAGTTGCTTTTCTACCTATCTTTCTATTGAGTGCAATTTTTGCTAGAATACACTCAATCCCCGCATCCAAGTCATGAATAGAAATTGTAAATATTCAAGCCCCCACTGATCTCTGTGGCACCCCACTATTTACAGTTTGCCAGCCTAAAAATCACCCATTTATCCTAACTGTTACTGTTAGCTAGCCAATCCTCTATCCATGCTATGTACCATACACAATGAGCTCTTATCTTGTGCAGTAACCTTTTATACGGCACCTTATCAAGTGGCTTTTGGAAATCTAAATACACTACCTCAACTGTTTTTTCTTTATCAGACCTGCTTATACATCACGGAACTCAAATTTGTCAAACATGATTTCCCTTTCACAAAACCATGTTGACGCTGCTTGACTGTATTATGATTTGCCAAATGTCCTGCAACTACTTTCTTCTCAATGGACATGAGACACAGAGTGCTGCAAGAATCAGTGCTCGGGCATCAGCTATCTACAATCTATATTACTGACTTAGATGGAGTGATGTATCTAAATTTCTGATGATACAAAACTAGGTGGGAAGGTAAGCTGTGGAGAAGACACAGAGGTTACAAAGAGATATAGACAGTTTAAGTGAGTGGGCAAAGGGATGGAAAATAGAGTATAATGTGGGGAAATGTGAGGTTATTCACTTTGGTTGTAAGAATAGAAAAACAATATTTTTTGAAAGGTGTGAAACTTATAATTCTTGCTGTTCAGAGGCTTTGGTGTGCTTGTACAAGAAATACAGACAGTTAGCATGATACAGTTACAGCAAGCAATTAAGAAGGCAAATGGCATGTTGGCCTTTATTGCAAGGTGATTGGAGTACAAGAATTGTACTTGCTACAATTGTACAGAGTTTTGGTGAGACCACATCTGGAATACTGTGTGCAATTTTGGTCTCCATATTTAAGGAATCATATACTTGCATTGGAGACAGTGAAGGCTCAACAGATTGGTTCCTTGATGAGAGACTTGTCCCATGATGAGAGGCTGAGTAAATTTGGCTTCATTCTGCTTTGAAGGATGCGAGGCAATTACTTGAAACCATCAAGATTCTGAAGGGGCTTGATTGGGTGGATTCTGATTGATTGCTTCCACTGGTTGATTGCTTCCACTGGTTGGGGATTCTAAAACATAATCCCAGGATAAGAGGCTGATCATTTAGGACTCACGCAGAGGTTTATGGATCTTTGGAATTCTCAAGCCCAGATGGTTGCGATTGCTCCATTGTTGAATATATTGAAGGCTGGGACAGACAGATTTTTTGGTCTCAGGGAATCACAGGATATAGGGGGTGGGCAGAAAAATGGAATTGAAGCCCAAGATCAGCCATGATCGGACTGAATGGCAGAGCAGGCTGTACGGTCTACTACTGATCCTATTTCTCATTTTCTTGTGCATTCCAGCATTTTCCTGATGACTGATGTTCAACTAACTGACCTCGCAATTTGCCTATAGTTTCCCACTTTGTGTCCCTCCTTTCTTGAATAGATCTGTAATATTTGCAGTTTTCCAATTCACTGGGGTCTTCCCAGAATTAATGGAATACAGCTGATGTACTGTCACTGCAACTGCTTCTTTTAAGACCGTAGGATTCAGACCATCAGATCCAGATGACTTTCGTCCTAACAGTTTTCCTAGCTCTTTTTCTGCCGTGATAATTTTAAAATTCCTTCCTCCCTTTAGCCACTCGATTTTGTATTATCCTTGGAATACTTTTTGTCATCTGCTTATTCAGAGTTACAGCCACTTATTGCTTTCCATTATTAACTTACCAGAAGCTTTTACTATCTGTTTTTATATTTCTTGCTGGTTTACTCTCATACTCCAAATTCTGTTTTTTTTTGAGTCATCCTTAGCTATTTTCTAACAATTTCCCAATGTTTTGGCCTACCAATAATCTTCACAGCATTGTATGTCTTTTCTTTAAATTTGATACCATCCTTAATTTCCTTAGTCAATGGAATATATCTTCATGGAAAATTGTGAAAAATCTCCTTAAATGTCTGCAATGACAGTCTTACCTTTTAACCCAATTCCCAGTCTACCTCAGCCAACTCTGTCTTCAGACCTTAGTAATTGTCTTTAAGTTCAAGACACTAGCTTCAGACCCATATTCTTCAACTTCAAACACTGAATGTGAAATTCTATAATGTTATAATCACTCTTGCTGAGAAAATCCTTTACTACGGGCCCATTAATTAATACTATCTCATTACACAGTGCCAGTTCCAAAATAACCTTTCCCTGGTTGATTCCAGAATGCATGGTTCTAAGAAACTGCCCAAAATACACACTATGAACTCATCCTTAGCAATTTGTTTCATCCAATCTATAAGAAGATTAAAATTGCCCATGATTACTGCACTACCTTTCTTAGAAGTCACCATTATTCCTTGATTTATACCCTGTCCTACAATGTAGCAATTGCTAGGGGATCTATAAACTACTCCCATCAGTGACTTCTTTCCTTTGTTATTTCTCATCTCCATCCAAACTGATTCTACATCTGGCTCTTCTGAGCAGAAACCATTTCTCACGAGACTACTGATCTCATCCTTTATTAACAGAGCTACTCATATCCCTGTACTATCTTCCTATCCTTTTGAAATATCAAATACTCTTGACTACTCAGTTCTCAGTCTTGACTTACTTACAACCATGTCTTTGTAATCACTATCATATCATACCCAGTCATTTCTATTTGTGCCACCAATTCATCCATCCTGTTTTGAATGCTGCGGGCATTCAGATGAACAGCTTTTAATTCCATCTTTTTACCAATTTTTTTTCCTATTCTAACCCTATTTGCTGGTACACTCTTATATTTGCACACTATCCCTTTCCGTCACTCCCTGGTTATCATTACCCATATCGCTAGCCTTTGTCCTTTCTCATTAACTTTCTAAATCTCCCCTCACCCTAATCCTTCCCTCCCGCCACCTCCACACCCCGCCCCACTATCCTCTCTAGTGTTATTTATTCGATTCATCAGGACACTAGTCCAGTTCAAGTAAAGCTGATTCCAATGTTTCAGCTCCCTCTTTCCCCAGTATGGGTACAAGTGCCCATGAATTGAAACCCGTTTCTCTCACCTCAAATCTTTGAGACACGCATTCAAGAGGTCATTACCTTTGTGGTTCTGTTTTTTAATTTAGTTTCTAGCTGTTCATCTTTCATGAACGTCTTCCTTAGTCAGCCCCAAGATTTCCTTAGCCCTAGCACCGGGAAGGCAACACAGCTTTTGGGCTCTCGTGCTCTCAGCTGCAGAGGTCAGTATGTACCCCCTTAACTATACTGTCCCCTACTCAAACTGCATTTAATTTTACTGGCCCCACTTGAATGGCTCCTTGTATCATGGTGCTGTGGTTAGTTTGCTCATCCACCCTGCAGTCCCTGCCCTTGTCTATACAGGCTACAAGAGCCTCAAGCTTGATTGACACATACAAGGGCTGCAGCTCCTCCAATGCTACCTTCTGGATCCTCACACCTGCCATTCATAGTCATACCTTCCTGGGCCTGACCACAGACCAAATCTGAAATACTTAGCCTAAGGGATGTCACTGCCTCCTGGAACAAAGTGCCCAGGTAACTTCCTCACTCTCTGATGCATCGCAGTGTCTGAAACTTGGACCTCAGCTCATTGACTTGGAGCCAAAGTTCCTCGAGCTGCAGACACTTCGTGCAGATGTGGTTTCTGTGGATCACATTGGTGTCCTCTTGTCCCACATGCAAGAGCTGCAAAACATCCCCTGCCCTGCCATTTCATTTAATTGGGATTGATATTTCAAAGCTTGAAATCAACCATTATTTGTAGTTATATTAAGCAGTTCAACTAGCTAAGCTATAAATTTACGACTTCCCCAGTCCTGGTTTAAATTACTGCCTTTTTTTATAAATATAGAAAAAGGGCATTAAACTCACCAATCACCTACTTGCTACCTAATTAATAGCTCTGGATCTAAGTTCTCACTGTCTCTAGCTACCTTTCTCAGATCACTCTTGTCATTTAAAAGGCCAAAACAGCACCTCCTCCCTCACTGCACCAAATTCTATCGCTTATCAAATTCCCAACTTCTTCAATGACGAGAGCAAATGCAGACAGAGTCGGAACAAGAGACTGCACCACATATACAACGATTGATCAAAAAGCAGCAAGTTGTGCCTTGGGGGTTGGGGGCCAGGGGAAGGAAAAGGAAATGACTCAGCTTTATGGTTGAACCCTCCCTTGCAGTGATGGGCTTGACTTCACTCAACATCTCTCAAAAGCATGCCTGAGATAGACACAAGCACAGATAACTAGAATTCCAAAACAAAAGGTAGATTAAACGAGTGGAACACCTCAGTTTCTGAAAGCAAACTTGACAAGTTAACAATCACAATAAGAACATTACAACTCTCACTCGGTTGAAATCTCACTTTAGAAACACACTTCTAGAACCATCAGACCATTCATTCACTTACGTATTCCACTCGAGACAGATAAAATATGCCCACATCTGATGCAATTTACTGCATGTTAACATTCTGTAAGTCTTTCAGATCAGACAGTGAACCAAGGACCTGGCTACCTTCATAGAGGGACATTAACTGCATTATTAGAAAAACAAGGAATATCCAGGTATATTCCAGAATGCCTGACTGGCATTCCTTTGTCAATCAACACTGAACAGCCAAACAAAATCTGTTTATTCATTCCTCTATTTATTTGGACTTTGCCATGTCCAAATTGGCTGCATTTGCCAGTATCGCACTTCAAAGTAAACATTGATATGAACAGGACTGTAGAAAATCAACAATGGCTAAGCCTTCAGTTCACCAACCATAGCAAGGGCACACCCACTCAGCTGAGTGGCAACACTTGCCTCGGGTTAAAAGGTTGTGGGTTCATACCTTACTTTAGATTTAGACTATGCGGTCAAAACTTGAACTGAGGGAGTGCTGTGTTGTCAAATATCATCTTTCCAATCAGTCTTGTATAAAACAAACCTTAGTATTATTGGAACAGCAAGTGAGTTGCCAGCAACCAGTAAAAATAGCTCAACTGCTAATTAATCTCATTTGCAAGGCTTTGCTGTGTGCAAACTGGCTGGTGAATTTACCTACACCTGCACTTCAAAAGCAAGATAATGGTTGTGAAGCACTTCAATCTCCCCATTGAGGTGAAAGGTGCTACATATACGCAAACATAGCTCTCCACTGGAAGTACGGGAACATGGAGTTGTCCCCAAGGAAAGGAACAACCCTATCCTCCATGAGTTTTTCCAAGGAATTTTTGGACAGACCCAGCACATTTTGAAATACCACTACAATGATACTCTGGTATTTGGTTCAAGTTCATTTAACAATGGCTGATTTATAAGCGCTTGCAGGGGCAGGTTTTGTTCCGCAATCCCAGGAGGTCCTGATTATGACAGTGCTGGGGCAAAGTATAGGTCATGTACTGCCACAAAATGTTTTTTCCATCTGCAAAAATATGCGTCAGAACAACTGGAAGGAGGTAATTATGGGTCATTCCTATGAACCTTCTAATGGCTGAAGAGAGCTACGTTAGCAAAAGGAGTCACTCAGCTGCATTCTAATGGAAACATGTATGGTCTGTGAGTCCAAATGTAGAGGGGGTGGAGTTAAATATACAAGGGGGAAAAAAAGTTAACAATTCTCAACTTTATGAACAAAAGAATTCCTGCAGTGCAGGTCACCCAGTCACTCCACAACTTAATAAAACTTTGAAGCATGCTCCCCGGCCAACAGTTTAAATCTGCCTCTTCCAAGTGGTTTACGTTGACTGTATTGACTCAAGCTATTCAAGGCCAGCTTGTCAAATACAATTAACAAAAATCGCCAAGGAAGGTTATGACCTGGACCCAGACCCTGTTACCCTCACCACCACCCCCCACCCTGTTACCCCCACCCCACTTCGTGAAACTGGTCACCTTTGATCAAGCAATGAATGCAGTCATTCTCAATGTATTATTATTTCCTTCTTGAAGTAGGTCTGATTTTCAAACCAGAAAACTGAATTAGAGGAAGAACTTATACATAATAACACAAGAAATAAGAACAGGAGCAGGCCACACTCTCTCTCGAGCCTTCCTGTCCAATCAATAAGGCCATGACTGATTGTCAACCTCAAGTACAGTATTTCAGTACAGTATTTCACCCAATCGCCATGTCCTTAGATACTTGAACACAATGAGAATCAATCAATTCCAACATTGAAGGAACTCAACACCTGAGTATCCACAGCATGTGTGTCTGGAGGTGCAAAATTCCAAAGATTCACAAGCTCAAAATATTTCTCCTTCTCTCAGTCCTAAAAGGCTCATCTCTTATCCTAAGACAATGATCCTATTTATAGACTCGCCAGTCAGGAAAAACAGTCTTCAGCATCTACCCTGTCAAGCCCTTTAAGAATTTTATACATTTCAGTGAGATCATCTCTCATTCTTCTAAACTCCAGAGAATATAGCCTCATGATCTCTCCCCACAGGATAACACTCATCCCAAGAATCGCGAGTTACAATCTGGATCACATTATCTGATAGAGTGGTGGAAGCATATTCAATAGTAACTTTCAAAAGGAAGTTTTGTATATATTTAAGGGGAAAAATTGCAGGGCTATAAGAGAATTTTACAAGCAGCCATGTGATTAGAAAGGGGTGACTGGAAGCACCTCGAGTGGGGTTAGCAAAATACAGGATGTACTGCTGTATCAAATGGTAAATTCATTCATGTTGGTAGGAGTCCTGCAATTGGGTCCTTTTTCCTTAAAAAATCTATGCTACCATTTAGTTTTCAAAATAACAATTTGTTGTTCAAACAGCATGACTGAAGTTTGTTTAAATTTAACATAACCAATATAATCTGAAATCTGCATCTTTCAGTTCCTGCCTCCCATAGCTCAAAGTATAAATAGTAACTCTAAAGCGAAGCAAGTTGCATACTGGAACTGATTATGGATTCCCACTAGATTTCCAATCTACTGGATGAAGAAGTTAAACCATACTTATCATACGTGCAAATAACTTACAGTAAAGATACCAGCTGTATATCATACAGTGACAGTCCCATTTAACACTAATAGAACAACATATTGATATAGTACCTTTATACTGAAACGTTCCAAGGCATTTTCACAGGAGCATTATACAACTAAGCATGATACTGAGCCACATAAGGAGGTAAAAGCTTAGTCAAAGAGATATATTTTAAATAAAGTGTCTTAAAGGGAGGGAAAAAAAAGGTGGAGAGGAGGGAGGGAGTTCCGGAGCTTGAGGCCTGGGTACCTACCAACAAGGAATACTTAAAATTCGGGATGGGCAACAGGCTAGAATCAGAGGACTGCAGATATCTCAAATGATAAAGAGGTTGGAGCAGATTAGAGAGATAGGGAGGGGCAAGACCATGGATTTAAAAATAAGATGGGAATTTTAAAATCAAGGCAAGGAACTAATGTAGGGCAGCGAGCACAGGGGTGATATTTTATTCCATTTAACAGATAATTAGTTCTGTATCTGTAGATACCTGTTTAAAATAAGGAATAAAAAGTGCAGTCGTCAGGATGTGAACCCATGTGGGGGAAAAGCCATTACCTTAACTACTCTTCTTCCATGCACAGGGGTGATAGGGGAACAAGGCTTTCTGCGAGGCATTAGAATTAATCAAGCGGTCTCAATATTTTATTGTAGGATCTCAGATGCAGGTAATTCTGGCAAGGCCATATTTATTGTCCATCCTTATATACCCAATGATGGTAGGCTTTCTTCTAATAGGGGTGTTACAACTGAGTGACTTACTAAGCATGAAGTGTTAGCAGTGTGGGATTCGAGTTTTATGTAGGTCAAACGAGATATGGTTGGACAGATTTTTTTTTTTCTAAAAGGACAGTCATGAACTAGTTTTAGTCTTTAAAACCAAAATCCAGTTGCTTCCCTGGTCATTTTCCTGGTACAAACTGACAAATTACTGAGTTAGTTAAATTCAGTTTCACCAAGACTCCATGGTGCGATTTGAACTCAGCCTCTGGGTTTCCAGTTGAATACCATAGTTACAATATTACCATTATTATTTTTAAAAATTTCTTGAGGTAACAGATTCTTCCCTTGAACAGAAAGCTTCTTGCTCACTGAACTGTTCAGTTTAAATAATCTTCGGATGTGCCATAGCAACTGAAGATTTACTTGCTCTTAGCCCTTAAGTCTTTTGAAAATAGGTCTGTTAATCAATCAATGGCCATTTTTTGATGTGCATAAATAATACAGGTTCCCGTAATATTTTTTGAAGTCAATTTCATGCAATGTTAATTAAAATAATCAGGAATCTTGACTGGCCTTTAACCACAGTGCCATCAACTATAGGATTATGACATCATCTGGCAAGACTCATATCCCATTTCTTTCATCAATAAAAGTCTTGCCTAAAAAGGTGCTTTACTGAAAACTTCCACTTAAACATTTCCATTGAGAATGTGAAGTGTCAACACTTGGCTCTTACACTTTGCCGTTTCCCATTCAATCAGTACCTGCTACACCACTAGGGACTGATCGAATGGGAAGTTCAACACAAAGGGATAACTCTGGCTGGTCACACCAATGCATGGCAGAGTCTTACCTTTTACCCAAAAAGTTACCCAACTCTTGGTGAAAAAATGTTTCGTAAGCCATTTCCCTCCCATCCCCTCGACCCATTAACTGAAATTCTTAATGTCCAAAACAAGAATAAGGATTGACAAGTTTAAAAAGTAAAATATTTTATGAAAGCAAGATTAAATTTACCCCTGATAAAAACAAAAAAACTGCGGATGCTGGAAATCCAAAACAAAAACAGAATTACCTGGAAAAACTCAGCAGGTCTGGCAGCATCGGCAGAGAAGAAAAGAGTTGACGTTTCGAGTCCTCATGACCCTTCGACAGAACTTGAGTTCAAGTCCAAGAAAGAGTCCAAGAGTCATTTCAACTCTTTCTTGGACTCGAACTCAAGTTCTGTCGAAGGGTCATGAGGACTCGAAACGTCAACTCTTTTCTTCTCCGCCGATGCTGCCAGACCTGCTGAGTTTTTCCAGGTAATTCTGTTTTTGTTTTAAATTTACCCCTATTTTGTTTTTCATTGTCTGTTTTTAAAGAAAGGAAGAAATAAAGAATATGCATTTATGTGGCATCTTTGACAACCTCTGGAGATCCCAAAAGCTTTCTTCATCCGATTAATTACTGATGAAGTGTAGGCACTTTTGGAACCTAGGTAAACATGGCAGGCAATTTTCACACAGAAAAGTCCCACAAACAGCAATATGATAATGACCAATTAATCTGTTGCTGATGTTGATCGAAGAATAGCTTTTGGTCAGGATGTTGGGAGGATTCCACTGCTCTTCAAATTAGTGCCACAGGATATTTTGAATCCACTTGACGGGGTAGATGGGGTCTCGGTTTAACGTTCATTCAAAAGACAGCACCCTCTGACTACGCATCAGCACCTCTGCAGTGGGGCGTCAGCCTCTGGTATGGAGTTTGGATTCACCACCTACATCTGCGAGTGTGCTATCAACCGAGCAATGGCTGACAGTGTGTCGTGTGGCATTGCCATACTTCAATCAGCTAAAACTAAAAGGTCCACCAACACTGGCACGCTTCCCGGTGCTTGGCCAGCTAGGACCGCCCTACCTGCTAAATCATTAGCATAGGGAGTTATTTGTGCAAGAGTAGGAAGAATCTCATGTCTCATTAAGATTAAGCAGTCGTTTCTAGAGAACCTACCTAAAAAAAATACAAAGCACTGGGAGGAACTAGAGCTACCAGTGTTTTAAGGGCCACATATTTTACCACATCTGAGACACAATAAAACCAATTGGTCCAAGTTACAAGTTTCATGCAGACTAATTCAGACCAAGAAATTCATAACCCATGCTTAAAGACAGTAGTAGATGAAATCAAAGGCATTTGTATCATTTAAGTTGCCGAGATCAGTGCCACTTTTAATCATCAAAAGCCAGGACCTAACAATGCCACTGGTGCACAAAGGGCAAACCCTGTAATGCAAATCCCTCTCAGCTGAAAGGTTTGCATTCTTCAAGCATTCCCTTCTAAACTTAATACCTAGCATTTGATTCATATTTCTTGCTCATTACACTGGAATCAATGATTTAAAATATGCATTGAGGTCATGAGAGAAACTTCTCTGCTTCACATAATCGGCATGTTTCCTAACGCTTCAAACAAACTCTGAAAACGTCACAGTTTAATCCAAGTGAAGGAAACAAGTTAAAGTCATAACACCCACTCCTGTGATTGTTCAGTTGATAACCACGCTGTAGGGAAAACTGAACAGTGACCAGAAGTGGAAACCCTTGTTGATTTTTTTAAAAAATCTCCTCCTTTGCCACAGCAGATTACAAGGCTCAACCCGCCCTTCTGGTTAAGATCACTTAATCCAGAGAACAGGCTTAAACCTTGGTGTTTGCTAATTTGTATCCCTCATTACCACAAGGTGTGTGGGATATTCAGCCAATAAGTCACCGAGGGAGTCAACCATCCTATTCAATGACTTCCAGCAGCACTGTGGGAGTGTACCTTCATCACATGAACTGTAGTAGCTCCAAGTGGCATTTCACCAGCGCTTCAAGAACAACCAGGGATGGGCAATAAAGGATTGCTTTGCTGGCAACACATATTTCCCGAGACTGAATAAAAATAAAGTTACGTCTCCTCCAGATAGCAAAGTATCATGAATTCTTCAATTTTGCTTATTAAGGACCTTGTTAATGTTTTTTATTTTGGAAACCAAACATATTCTCCACCAACCTTTCTATACCACTAGGCTCTGCCTTGACCTTCATAAACTGATCTCAACTGTGCTGAAAAAAGATGCCACACAGATACCATGTACCCTGCCTTTGATAGGCCGTTTGCATGGGCAATGACCCATGCAGATACCAGGGATCAGGTCATCAGACAGTGTGCACTTCTAGAAAAACACCTGGTGACACAGGACTTCATAAAGGAGAATCAAATCCAGGTCTTAGCTCTGTTCCCACCAAAAATTCAGGAATGTCATTTACAGCATTCACCCATAATCCTGCAGATGTTTGCCTGAAAGACATATTTTGGAGCATGCTGCTTCTCTCTTTACTGTAATTATGGTTTCTGAAACACAACATATAATTTCATTGAAACCGTAACCTCCACCCTTCCAATTACAGGTACATCCATTACTATCCTGAGCCCTCCATATGCCTGCATGGTTTTAAAAGACTTAATTCATATATTAATTGTTTCAAGTTTTTATAGAATTATCTCTAAACAGCTAAGCTAATGGGGCTAGTCCCCCTATCATCCAGGATATGTCCCTTTTCTATATTCTCTCCTCATAGGAAATAAGAACAATCCCAGTTGCAATAATGGAGATCAAGCTGAGAAACCAGAGATTTTAAGTTAACTGTTTCCATCTCAAACTCCAGTTTTTAATTACATAGTAATGTATTGCAGGGGCGGGGGGAGGGGAGATGGTGGCATGTTCATGTCACTAGTCTATTCATCCAGAGGCCCAGGCTATGCTCTGGGGTCATGGATCCAAATCCCACCATGGCAGCTGCTGGAATTTAAATTCAATTCATTAATAACATTTGGAATATAAAGCTGATCTCAGTAACGGTGACCATAAGTTGTTATCGAATGTTGTAAAACCTCATCTGGTTCACTGATGTTCTTTAGAGAAGTGTTATGGCACAGCAGATGGTAAATGCTGAGCTGCTCAAATCCCAGAGGGAAACTTGGAACAGCTGTCAGAACTGTTTGCAATTTGTACTTTACTTCAAGATGCATGCCTTGAATTCAGTAATAAGACGACCACCGAGTCTTAGAGATTTTTTTTTACAAAACTAAATTAAGCATTTATTAATAGAAGAAAAGATTTTAAGCACATACATAGGTCTACAAATTACTACTATCATAACTCCTAAATCTCCTACTTAATCTAGTTCCCAGTTACACATCATTAAGGCAACAGTAAGACAACACATTTCAACAGATGCAGGCAAAGCACACAATACCCAGGACAGTGATATTCAAAGTCAATTATCTTAGCTTCGGTTCCTGTAAACAGCAGCTTGATACATACAGGCTGGAAGCTTTTTACACTTGTTAGACCTTAGAATTCCTTCCCCTTACACATAACCTCATCTCCTTTATACATGTTTCTCCCTTTTTTGCGTAAATCCCATTGTTCCAATATGTCCTTGCAACTTTACTTTTCCATAATATAAATCTTCCATAGTACTCCTTATCAGTAATCTTTGGGAAAAATAAACACAAGTTTGGCCTAGCCTCTTATGGCTAGGTGTAACACCTTATCATCTCTTTGAAATTCATGACTCTGGTTTATCTAAAAATGCAAATGTTCTTCACATCTCACATTCTAAAACTTTAGCTTTGTTTACATATTTAGCATTTTAAACCTAGCTTCTCTTTTGATAACTCATAAGCTCTAGACTAGCTGTTTGAAATTCAGTTAAAACCCCCACACAGGGAAATTAATCCAAACCCCACTATTAACCTACCTTTACAATAAATCACAATAATATTATGAAAATTATTATATTTTCATGACAGGAAGAAAATCTGCCATCCTTACCTGGTCTGACCTACATGCGACTCCAGACCTGCACTAATGTACTTGCCTCTTGATTGCCCTCTGAAATTGTCTAGCAAGCCACTCTGTTCAAGGGTAATTAGGGATGGGCAACAAATGCTGACCTTGCCAGCAACACCCACATCACAAGAACGAATGAAGAAAAATAGGTCATTTTTTTGGAACTTGTTATACATATCTAGGGACCCCCTTCAAATATTAAGGCACTCCCAGTAACCTAATGCCCATACTTGCAAAAGACAGGCCAAGTTACCCAAAGTCAAATGCCATCATTGCAGTTAAAGGAAGCAGAAGACTAGAAACTACACGAAAACAAAAAATGCTGGAAAAACTCAGCCGGTCTGACAGCATCTGTGGAGAGAGAGGGACAGAGAACATTTTGAGTCCGTATGGCTTTTCTTCAGATCTGAAGGGAGGTAGAGATGTGGTGAAATATATACTGATTAAGAGGGGTAGGAGGCGTGGTGGTGGTGGTGGTGGTGGTGGTGGTGGGGGGGGTGTGGAACAGGTGAAGCTGGATAGAAGGCCAGTGATAGGTGGAGGCAAAGGAGAGATGTCAAAAGATCAAAGGGGTTGTTAATGGTGGTTGTACTGGCTAAATAGAAATTACATGTTAGTAACTCAATAAAGTATACAATACAGCATTCCCAAGATGCAGCTCACAATCTGGAGTATAACTGCCTCCAGATGGACAGGCCTTGTAGACTCAAGCCTAAATTTGGAAAGCCATGTCTAATTCAGTTCTTTGCTAAACATGCACACTTCAAATGCATTTACAGCAGCAGGATCATATCTATTAGTTGTGCGTACCCTGAGTGGCACCCCTTCACTAGTCTGAATCAGTCAGGCCAAACTACGCAAATAGAGCAAAGAAAAAAAAAGACATTTCACATCAAAGGAATTATTTGAACAAGGGGGTTGGTCGTGGTGATGGTGGTTTTGAGGAGGGGGGGAGCGGTGGTGCAGAGTGAAAATCAACAAAACAAACCATTTGGTTTTAGAACAAAATTGAGCCACTGGTTCAAAATATTCTAGAGGTTCTCATTTCTTCTGTTCAGGATCTCTCTCACACCAGAGATCAGAGGCATATAACATCAAAAAGGCACTATTCCCTCTATGGAACGGCATGTTTAAACATTAATGCATTGCACAATTCCCACCATCACTGGTTGGAATTGGAGGAAAGGGCTGTGGGGATTGAGTAGGGGAGTGGGATGAAGTGAACAGCTATTTCAAAAAGCTAGCACAGGCACAATGGGCCAAATGGCCTCTTTCAGTGTTGTCTGCTTTTCTGATAATATTGAATGATTTGGTTTAAAAGAGAATCCCATTGTAAAGTTAATAATTGTGTATTCCAGCATTCAGCTGCAGAACACTCTTTGCCTGTATACAGATTATCAAGATTGACAGGACACTTCAGTACTTAAGAGGCATTACGGCATAGGGGGAGGCTATTCAGCTCATCAAGTCCGTATCAGCTCTGTCGAGAAATCCAAATCAGTCACATCACCCCACTTTAACATCATAGTCCAGCAAGTTTTATTGCCCTCATGTGTCCAGCCATTTTGAAACAATTCACCATCTCCAATTTCACCACCCTTGTAGACACAAGTTCCAGGTCATTACCATTTGCTGTGTAACCAAGTTGTTCATCACAAACCTCTTGCAACTCTTGCCCAAAGAATTAGATGTGTCCCCTAATCCTCACCGTTGACTAATGGGAACAGTTTTTTTGTCAATATTATCTAAACCTGTCATGCTTGCTTACATCTAGTAAACTTCCTCTCAACCTCCACTGCTCAATGGAGAACAACCCCAGCTTCTCCAAGAAAAAACATTGCAGCTAAAATCCCTCATTCCTGAAACCATTCTGGTAAATCTCTGCACCTTCCTCACATTCTTCCAAGTGTGGTGACGAGAACTGGATGCAATACTCCAGTTGTAGCCTAGAGCTCTCACCAACAGCACTACAAAGTAGTGGGTCGTACTTGTATTTGTATGGAGGAACGATGAACTAAAGCTAGGTGTTTTCCATAATAAACTAAAATTGGCCTGTATCTTTTCCTCCTATCCCTGAAATTTAACAAAGTTAGGCAGATCTGCACAGAAACACTCAAAGTGGAAGACTATGAAATACATAATCTCAAAGCAATGCATCACACGACTAGTCTCATACAAAAATGTACATCTTACTCATAGAGGTCTCACAGAAACAATATCTGTAATATCACTTATCTACCATTTCACAAAAATTAAATTACAAGTTTTCTTCCCCTTCTTGGAAATCTCCTCTCAACTATTTACGTTCTATAATGCTTTACAAGATTAAAACTCCATTTGTCAGTACAGAGCTAAAGATCAGTTTTAAAACATGATGATGCCAAGTGTTCAAAGTATAATTTATGTTTAGCCGATGGTAAATGCTGAGTTGTTCAAATCCCAAAGTAATAAGACCACTAAGTCTTATAGGTTTTTTATTAATAAATGTTTAAATTAGTTTAATAAGAGAAATGATTTTAAATACATACATAGATCTACAAATTACTACTACAACTTCTAAATCCTCTTAATCAATCTAATCCCAGCTACATTAAAGCAACATAAAGACACAGCTTTTAAAAGACCCAGGCAAAGAAACTTGATACCCTGAACAAGTCGACTTCCAAGTGGGCTTTCTTAATTTCAATCCTTTGAAGACAGCAGCTTGAGACATAGATGCTGAAGGCTTTTCATACTTGTAGGATATCAAAAATGCCTTCCCTCACACACAGCCCTTGTTCCTTCTTTATACATACCTTTAACTTTGAATACAAATACCCATTGTTTCAAGATGTCTTTGGACTGATAATAAAACCCCCTCATAGAACTAAGTCTTACCAGTAATCTTTGGGAAAAATAAACACATTAATTAGATAAACACGGGGAAGTCTAGAAACATTTCAAACCTACCCTCTCGTCTTAGATCAAAGCACCCAACTAGCCATCTCTAATTAAATTAAATCTCACACACACAGACACATCCCACTATTACTCTATTTTACAATAAATTCCAATAACTTTATGATAACTATTATATCTTCTTGACATCCCCCTCCAGATTGAAAAATGAGCCATCATAATTTAAAAAGGCGGCTTCATTTTTATTAGCCCATCATATACTGCCACCTATACATATTTATATACTTACACTATTACATTATCAGATACATGCATTAACATAACATATATACAAATCCTTCGCATCAACAAGTATCATTCCAGTTCAGAGTCTAGGTTTTTAAAATGTTCAATTTTCCCTTTAAGCTTTAAACTCTTGATAAAGCATCTGCAATCAGATTCTCTCATCCAGATTAAATGGTTGCAGTAATAAATTCCATCTGAATAGCCTTGCACTTTGTCTCGAAACTTGTCCAGAAACTTTAAAGAATTGTGGTCAATATAAACAATTGTTTCTGACAAATTGTTTGCCACAAATTTCAAAGTTGCTGCAACGCAACCACCAAACACAAAGTCTCCTTTTCAATCGTTGAATATCTTCTCTGTTGTACATTCAACTTCTGTGAAAAATACCTCGTTGGTTTTCAATTCCAGTGTCATCTTCCTGTAACAGTATGTCCCCACTCGCGACAATGGCCAACTTGAATTGCTTGGCGTAATTGGGTACTATCAAAACTGGTGTCATAGTTAATACAGTTTTCAAACTACCAAATTGTCTTCTGACACTCCTGCATCCATTGAAACTTCTTGTTCTTTTTTAATAGTTCAACCAATGGAGCAACCACACTGCTAAAATTTGCTACAAATCCAGTAAAACCCAGTCATGCCTAGAAATCTCAAAACTTCGCGTTTTGTTGTAGGCAATGGGAAATCCACGATAGCCTTGACTTTCACATCTCTCTGAGTCACCTTACCATATCCAATGATATGATCTAGATAGGCAACTTGCACTTTCGCAAATTCATAACCAAATTAGCTTCTTGCAATCGACTAAATAATTCTTCAGACATTGTAAATGCTCACCCCATGTCTGACTAAAATCTATTAAGTCATCAATATAAACCACACAATTGCTTAGAACTGCAATTGCTTTGTTTGTCAGTCTTTGAAATGTCACAAGTGCATGCTTCATGCCAAATGGCATGACTTTAACCTGATATAGTTCATTTGGTGTCACAAAAGCTGATATCATCTTTGTGATAAATTTTGATTGTCCCACTTTCTCAATACAATCCTCCAACTGTGATATAGGATCTGAATCCGCTTTTGTCACTGCATTCACCTTTCAATAGTCCATACAGTCTGCGTTCCATCCGTTTTCAGTACCAGTACAATTGGAGAACTCCAGTTACCGCAATGAGACTCAATGATATCATTTTGAAGCATGAAGTCAATTTCTTTCTGTATTTGTGATAACTTTGCTGGCTTTAATTTACAAGTATGTTGCCTTACTGAAGATGCAACTTCTACAGACTCCATGTAGAGCTAAACCTGTTCTCCCCAACTTATTTAAAAAACAGCTTTGGATGACTGCAATAGCTTTTCAAAATGACTTTGACACTTGACTGGAAGGTAACTCAATATTACATTTAAATTTTCAAGTACCCCTCCAATTTGATTAGAGGAAAATCAATTTCAGAATCCTGCATTTCTACTTCTTTCTCTTTATCTACTACCACTAACACCTCCTTTTTGTCCTCTTCCCTGTCAAAGTACTTTATGAGCATGTTTACATGACACACCCTCTGCTTCTTTCTTCTATCTACAGTATTTATTAAATAATTTACTTCACTCAATTTCTGTTCAACCTTTTAAGGCCCTCTAAACCTTGCCTTTAATGAGTCACCCAGTACTGGAAACAGAGCTAGCACTTTCTCCCCAGCGTCAAAATTCCGAGCTGTCGCTTTACTGTCTGCTTTCACTTTCATCACTTTTGATATCTTTAAATGTTCCCTCGCCAACTCTCATGCCCTGTCTAATCTCTCTGAAGTTTCATACATAATTCAGGAGAATAGTTTCGGAATTTTGACCACAAATTTCTCATGAATCAATTTCAGTGGTCCCCTTACCTCATGAACATCGACTAATTTGAAAGGGCTAAAGCCAGTCAATGCATTAGGAGCACCCCTAATAGCAAATAACAAGAATGGAATTCCTCTATCCCAATCCTGTGGATAATCCTGACTGTATGCTATTATAGTTTTTAGATTTGATGCCATCTTTCCAAAGCCCCTTGTGACTCAGGATAAGTGGTTGACTTAAATTGTTTTATCCCCAAACTGTTCATTACTTTATTAAACACCTGTGACAAAATTTGAACCCTGATCTGATTATATTTCTTTAGGTAAACCATATCTTGTAAAAATTTTAGTTAACTCTTTCACAATCTTCTTTGTTGTAATGTTTCTCAAAGATGTTGCTTCAGGAAATCTGGTAGAAGCATCTATTATTGTCAGTAAATACTGATTTCCACTTTTAGTCTTAGAAGAGGGTCCTACACGATCAGTCATGACCCTAGTAAACGGCTCTTCAAACACTGGAATTGGAATTAAAGGTGCTGGCTTAATCATTGCTTGTGGTTTCCTTATCACCTGACATGTGTGACACGTTCTACAGAATTTGATTACATCCCTATGCAATCCTAGTCAAAAATATTTTCTATATCTTCACCTGTGTCTGATTTCTAAATGTTACCCCCCACCAACCCCCACCATTGGAATGTCATTAGCTATCCTCAGAATCTCATTTCTATACCCTAATGGGATAACAATCTGATCTACCTCCCTCCAGCTTTCATTTGCTGAAACATGATACAGCCTCAATTTTCTCATCAAAATATTACCCTTAAGGAAATAACATTCTTGAATACATTTTGCCTGTTTGAGTAAACTGTCTGATATAAATGTTATACTTGCAAATTCTTTCCTGTAACTCCACTAACTGTCTTGAGTTAAACACTTCAGCTGAATTGTCCTCGGCTCTGTCTTCCTGAACATGTTATTGAACAGAGTCACCTAATTGGATTTTAACACCTTCTTCCTGCCTTTGAACTGCCTGTCCTTTGTTTTTCTTGTTTCAACCTATGAGCTTGTGGTCTCATTATCACATAATCTGGAAACAATCCAGGATGCTTTCTCTCGAACACCTCTGTTGAAGACGCCTCTACAGGCTGCTCAACCACCATAGGCGTCACCCACATTTGTGATTCAGCTATAAGGTTACCCAGAATAAATTGAATCCTGACGTGGGAAATTTTTCCACTACTCCAACAATCACCTCACCCATTTTCCACTTGCTCCTTAAATTTACCTTCCACAATGGAATAGGTTTAGTATCTCCATGAACCCCACTTATTATCACCCATTTCTGAAATATTCCCTCTGAACAACAAATATCATTATCCCACAACATTAAAGATTGACTAGCCTCTATGTCTCTTAAAATTTTAAACATCTTTACCTACTCCACCATGGTGAACACTTTCCCTTCACATACTAAACCTCAATGTCTCAGCAACCTGCTCCTCTGAATTCTCTTGGGTACATTGTGAACACATTCCTACTTCTTTACTCATCACTGATTCTTCCTGTTTTATCTGTACACAAACCATTAGTTTTTTCTGTGCCTGAGCCTCAGAACCCACTGTACTCTTACTTCCAGTACTTTTCTGCACCCCTATAATACCAACAGATTTTCCCTGTAGTTTCCAGCACATTGACTTGGTGTGCCCAACTTTACTAAAATGAAAACACCTCAATTTTCGCATGTCACTTCTATCCTCAGCATCTTCCTTTTTATTGAGAAAAAACTTCCTGGAGATTTCCACCTATTCTTTTTCTTTCTTGACCATCCACCTTCCTTTCACCTTCCCTCTGTTAATCCCTTTTCTGATTTGAAAGAGTGACAAAAGAAAGGTTTAGCTCTACGAACTAACTCATAATCATCAGCTATCTCTGCTGCTTGTCTTACCGTTTGAAGCCTCTGTTCCTCCACATGAATCCCCACCACTGAAGGGATTGAATCTTTAAATTCTTCCAGAAGAATTACTTCTCTAAGAGCAGCATATGTTGTTTCTATTTTAATGTCCATATCTACCAGTCGAAATTACTTTGTTTTACTCTTTCAAACTCAATATAGGTTTGCCCAGTTTGTTTTCTCATATTCCTAAATTTCTACATGTATGCCTCAGGAACCAACTCATGTGCACTCAAAATAGCCTTTTTTTAACCACATCATAGTTCACTGACATTTCTTCTGACAAAGAAGCATAAATCTCATGTGCTCTACCCACCTTGGATTGTAACAATGTCCAGTTTTCCTGTGCCCATTTCATCTGTTTGGCTATCTTCTCAAATGCAATAAAGAATGCTTCAACATCTTTTTCCTCAAACTTTTGAAGAGCTTGTACAAATTTAAACATCTCCCCACTGGGTTTTAAGTTCTATGAAAAAACCTTTAACTTTCCTCAGAATCAGAGATCTCTTTTTTAACCTCCAGCCTTTAAAGCTGCCCTTTCTCTTTCCTTCTCTTTCCCCTGCCTCTTTCTTTATCCAACTCTCTTGCCTGGAATTCCATTCCTTTCTTTCTCCTGCCTTTCTGCTTTCCCCCTTTGAAGTGGCCTTTCTTTTTCTCCTGCTGCCCTTTTTCTGCTGCCTCTAACTCAAGTTTTTTCATTTCCTTTGCTTGCTCAAGTTTAAGCTTTTTCATTTCTAACTGAGGTCTCACTACCTCCAACTGCGACTCACTCGTGTCAGGTATCACTTCCAACTTTAAATGCGGTGCTACACCTTCAATTATATCTGCTTTCCTAGCCCCCGCAGGTAATCCCAATTGTAATTTATCCTCCAATTCCAGTAACTTAACTTTAGTTACCTTTTGTAAACCAGCCAAAGTTATAACTTCATCTCCCAAACAAGTCTGAGCAACTGCCAAAGCCATATTGCAGTCTCAACACGACAAAAAATCTCACCCCAACTCCTGAATTCAAAGAGCTTCTTGTACTCAATCTTAAAATTCACCAACTCCCCCCAAAAAATCTAGGAATTTCAAATGTATCCCGCAAAGAGCCTCCAACTATGTTATGGCACAGCTAATGGTAAATGCTGAGTTGTTCAAATCCCAAAGGGAAACTTGAAAAAACTGCCACGGCAGGTTTTACAGTTTATATAAATTTCGAGATGTGTGCTTTGAATTCAGCAGTAATAAGACCACCAAATCCTGTAGGTTTTTATAAAACTAAATTAAACATTAATAAGAAAAATGATTAAATACATACAAGTTACTGCTATGATAACTTCTAAGTCCCCTTAATCAATCTCAGCTACACGTTCATTAAGGAAACAATAAGACACAGATTTTAAATGACCCAGGCAAAGAAACATGATGCACTGAACAAGTCAACTTCCAAGTAAGTTTCCTTAACTTCAGTTCTTTGAAGACAGCAGCTTGAGACATAGACGCTGAAGGCTTTTCATACTTGTAGGATCTTAAAAATGCCTTCCCTTACACATAGCCCTTGCTCCTTCTTTATACATATCTTTCTCTTTGAATGCAAATACCCATTGTTTCACTATGTCTAATAAAAACCTCTCATTGTACTAAGTTTTACCAGTAATCTTTGGGAAAAATAAACACGTTTCTAAACTTACCCATGTTTATCTAATTAACATTTCAAACCTACCCTCTCGTCTTAGATCAAAGCACCCAGACTAGCGACCTCTAATTCAATTTAATCTCACACACACACCACTATTACTCTATTTTACAATAAATTCCAATAACATTATGATAGCTATTATATCTTCTTGACATTTGAACAGCACAAGCATCTTCAGAAGCAGCACATAACCAATCAGGTATTTGAGGCCAGGTACTAGTATTGGTTTCCTTCCAGAAGCTGGCATGGAGACCAAAAGACAGACACTGGGAAAGACAAAAGGAGAAGAGCAGAGCTAGCAGTTTGTGAACTGGATGTAGTCAAAAATAAAGATGTGGGGGTGGCTGGCCTATCATCTGCTGCCCAAGGGTCTGAAGTCATAGCAGGTGAATGGGGAAATTGCTGAATCCATTCAGTGGAAAACAGTTCATATATTTGATAAAGGCTCAGGGGCTAATATTTATTTATTAAGAATTCCTACTTGAAATTCTTAATGAACAAGTTCAGTGAAGAAGAAAAAATAAACTAAGGAATGAGCAGAGTCATGGGAAGGAGGACTCATGCATCTCCTAATAGACAAACATGGGAACTGCGTTATGGCTGATAATTGTATGTCCCTGTGTAAACAGTTAAAATATTCGTGAAGAGAATACCATTATATGTAAAACAAACAATGCCACGACAAGATAGATAGATTCTGGACAGGAATTGCACAACTCTTAATAATATGTAATCATGTATTCACCTCAAAGTATCTAATTAACTGGATGCATCATCATCAAATATTAAATTCCACACCTCTGGATATAGATCACGGACTGCTGGACTATTAAATTCAAATGGCATTTTGTAAATATCAAATGTTCATCCTTGTGAATTAAAAGCTTTAACGCACAGATAAGGAGCAGATGGACCACCATCAACAGTGAACACCCAGTACCAGCTTGAAAGAGAACAAAGACCACAAAATTAAAAAAGACAACTAAATACAAATATCAAAGGAATTTGAAGAGTTTTAATACAGGTATGGGTTCAAATATTTAGTTACTTGATCTCATTCTCAATGTGTGCAAGATCACAACTTTTGGAGTCATGGCAATTTTTGACAATTTAAAAAGTTGATGATATTCCAATTTCCAGATAAGGATACTAAAGAAATGAAGGCAGAGAATTTACACCTTCATTTTCACAAATGTGTTTGTAGACTCTGTTGTGTTTCCACAGTGGGGTCACTGTGCTGAAAATTGACTGAGAATTAGCTATTTGTTTGGGAGGGGAAAGGAGATGTAAGCGGATAGATTAAAAAACACAATGATCCCAAAAGAAAATCCAGACATGAAGGTCAAAGACCAAGGCAAGCCAAAGCAGAAATGTCTGGTTTCTGTCAGTAATCTCAATAAGCACAATCAATTTCACCAGTGGATGTTTGAGCACATAGGGAAATCGCCCTGAGCTGCACGGCATGCTCTTGTCTAAAAGGTTTTGGAACTGAAAATTGCATCATATCATGGGATTAAATACCACACTACAGCTTCTAGAACAGGACTAAAGTCAATTCAAGCATTTCACTGTGGCTCCTGCTATAATTAGCAAGGATGTCTCGCATTGCAAAAAAATGAAGCCTGTGTTCGAGCGCATCAGTTAAATACAGGCTTACTAGATATTAAGGCTTCCAATCAGATCACACTTACATTCCTAGTTTTAATAAGTGCTACAAAATGGAGACTAGTGCAGTCTAGTGGTTATACACATGTTGTCTCTGTTCTATTTGTTGAGCACACCTTGTTAAGAAATATGTCAGTGGCTTGTAATTAATCCAGTTACCTTTTTTGTTCTTCATGTTGAAATCAGTCCTGTGGCTGTAACTTAATATGCTTTCTAAACCCACTGTCTCTTGTTTCACAAACTTGGCGACCCATCTCATGCTACTCGTGCCAGTACCCCAGCATAGGAAACTCTGCAGCTCTGGCCACAGCAATGCAGGGAGTGCTCTATCACAGCACTGAAACCAGAAAGGATACGTCTCCAGAATCTAAGGGTGTTACGCGACAAATCCCACACAAACCACCATCTCTACTTCCATATTTTCTCCCATGATGCCAGTTGCAGTCAACAGAGATCAATTGTCATCTCTGGTAGACTGCTAGAAAATCTGGAAGATTGGCAACACTAGATATAAAGGGTTGAGTTTTTAAACTCATAAGACCCATGACAATAAATATAAAGGTTTGGTAATTTACTGTAGAGGGTGGCCTCAGAAGGAAGACCATTACACGCCTGTCATTAAAGGCACCCGAAGGAACACAGGAACTGGAATAGGCCATTCAGTCCCTTCAGCCTGTTCAGCTATTACCCCATTAGCTCATAGCTGATCAGTATCTTAACTCCATCTACTCACCTTAATCCCACAACCCTCAAAGCACTTACCTGAAAGGAAAAAGAATCAAGCAGTCTCAAATGTCAATTGTCCAAGCCTCAACAGTTTTTACTGGGGAGTGGGGAGAGAACAGACTCCAGATTTCCACTACCCTTTGTGTGAAGTGTTTCTTGACATTACCCCTGAGTTTAGCTCTATTGTTAGGTTATGCCCTTTTGTTCTGGGCTCTCCCATTAAAGAGAATCAAGTCAACACTCATTAGAGCTGCAGTGAGGAATAACAGGTGCAATATTTCAGATAAACCAACTTGTTTATACAACTCATTTTCTCTTACATCAACTTCCAGATCATTTGAAAGGTTGGACTCCCAAAATTTAGTTTAAAAGTAGAATTCATACTGAAAGAATACAGTAATATTCAGAGGTGCACTCACTTAATACCAAGTATTAGTGTACTTGCCTATCACAATAAGCTCAAATTGTGTGTGTTTTCTCCCAAGTGAAAGAAACAGACTTTAGCAGTTACAGTTGAGGTCCTGAAAATAATTAAGGGAATAGTTTTGGTTTTAAAGATTAGCTTATTTGAGCTAAATAGGGATGGCAGGACTGGAGGGCATCAGGATATGTCAGGAAGTATTTCTGTTCACAGAGATTAACCTCAGGAATAGATCGCCAGAACTTGTGGAGTGTATGAATTTGATACAGAACTACAAAAGAGTTCAAAAACTTTCTGCAAGGAGACAACGTCAATTTATAGAAGGAAGATGGGGCTAGCAGTGACTGGCATTAAATTGTCTACATTTTGCTCAATTTCCTTCAAGAATCAGAAAGGAATGTCCTCAGAGCCATTTCCTAAATTGGCCTAAGGTTGTTCCTCTGGCTCTCTGCTTCTGCTGGGAGCTGGATCGATGGCATATGCAGGCTGTAATCATGTCTCGATGAACCAATTGATATTTTTTGTCATTTTTTTTCATACATTTGTCTATTCACCTTGTTCCCTTAAGAATTTTGCTTCATGTCTTCTTCTTCAACAAAGTATTGACTTTTTCATAAAGTACCACTTAGGTAGCTGACAACTATTCAGGTCAAGCTGTGCAGCGAAGGTCAATCTGTAAAATGAACTGTTGTAGGTTAAGCCCAATATCCACATACACACAGCTTTGCCAGGTCATTTTGATCAGAAGCTGTAATACTGGAAAATGTTATTTTCCTTTTGAACCCAGGGACTGAGACTGGATGGGGCATACTTCTATGGCCCTAATCGAGAATAGCTATCTTAGACTGAGAAACCAACCTGGGAACTTGTTGGAAGGTATGAAGTATAAAGAACAAACTGAACAAATTGCAGGCGATAATTTAAATAGAGGGTAACCATTACTAAGACTTGGTTACAATACCAATAAACCAGGTTATAAGATGTACAGGAAGGATGGAGAAAATGGTAAAAGATCAAGGATGAAATCACTTCAATGATGAGAACACATACAGGGAGGGAAGCAGTGGAGACTGTATGGGTAGAATTAAGAAATAGTAAATTATGTAAGACTACAGTTGTGTATAGGCCCCCTATAGCTGTGAATTGGTAGATTGTATAAATGCAGAGATTAGACAAGCATGTAGCAAAGACAAAATGGCTTTAAATGGACGATTTTCAATTTCACATTGATTGGGATAAGCAGACGAGCATGGGATAAGCAGATGAGCATATCAGAAAGGTAGGGAATTTCTTGAACATGTTCATAGTTTTCTGCAGCAGTATGTCCTTAAAGCAGAAAGGTAGCATGTCACATTAGATTTAGCAATGAGTAACAAACCAACCTAATGGTGTGAGAAAAATTACCTAACAGTGATCATATATGATGGATTCAATGTAGTGCTTGAAACAGAGAAACTGCTAAAATACTAGATTTAGGTAAGGTTCACTTCAATGGGATGAGATGGTGACTGTGTAGAGTACAGGGTTAACATCAGGAGCATCTGATACTGATGTAACTAATGATGTAACTATGATGCAATGACTAAGAGACTGAGATCTGGTGGGAAACAGAAGTACAACCTTGTGTAGAGAACAGAGATGTACATAATTCTGTAAATAAACAAGAATTTTTTTTTTACAAATAACAGCCTATGGTAGCATTCTTCAGGTAACAGGCAACGCTAAACAAACACCATCCAGACCCCAAGCTCAAGACAAAACAGTCCACAGTAAATTGGGAGAATTCATTCATGGGTAAAATAACAGAATCTCAAATGGGAAGAGTTCAAAAGGAATTAACCATGACACAGAATCAGTTTTACCCCTATGGGGCAAGAGTTCTACTTGCCAGAAAAGATAGCCATGGGCAAATAAAGAGGTAAGTAACATTCAAAGGCTGAAGGAAACAAGCAAACAAAAATGCAAAAAAAAGGCACAGATCCTGGTAAATGGGAAAGTTACAAGGAAGTGCAAAGAGTGTCAAAACAAATATAAGCTGCAAAAAGGGAGTATAGAAAGAAACTTACAGGGGATATAAAAAATGTTTCCAATCCCATTAGAAAAAAGATGATCAATAGAAATGTGCATCCTTTAAAAATTGATCATGGCAATATCGCTACTGAAAATAAGGAAATGGTGGACATACTGAATAATTACTTTGCATCAGTATTTACAGTAGATAAAGAGTCAGCATGCTGGACGTCCCAAGGAAACCAATACTGAATCGGTGGAGACTCAACAAAACTGATGTAAGCAAAATAAGAGAAAAACAATGATCATGGCACCAAAGAGTAACAAATCCTCAAGATCAAGTTATTTCCATTCTGGGGCTTTAAGGTTGAGAACATTGCAGATGCCCTAACTACAGTCTTCCAAATTTGTCTCTATTCAAGAACCATTTATTTAGATCTTGTCTGTTTGTCTATCCATTTCCTGAAGAAGGCAAGAAGAAAACTAGGGTATTATATACCAGTTCGCTGAACATCTGCAGTAGGGAAAATGCTAGAGTCTATAAATTAAGGATAAGGGTGACTAAACAGCTTGAAACTTTTCAGCTTATTAGGGGAGTGTCAGCATGGATTTGTAAAAGGCATTTTAAGCCTGACGAGCCTAATTTAATTTTTTTTTGAAGAGGTGATGAAAGTAGTGGGCAGGGAATGTTTATGGATGTTATTTATATGGCTTCCATAAAACATGTGATAAAGTCCCTCTGAAAAGACTGCAAGCTAAAGCTGAAACCCATGAAATTGAAGGCAAATTCTTGACCTGGTTCGGAAATTGGCTGAGGAGCAGGAGATGGCAAGTAGGGATAGTAGACAGGTATTCTGGGCTGGCAAAACAGTGGTGTTCTGCAAGGATTGCTCAATAATCACTTTATTTCTTAACTGTTTAGATGATGGAATAAAAGCCATATAACCAAATTTGCCAATGATGCAAAGACAGGTGGCATTGTAAGACGTGTGGATGAAAACGTAGCATTACAAAGATATTGCTATCATAAGCGAGTGGGCAAAACTATAGCAAATGGATTTCAATATAGGCAAATGTAATTTCATTAACTTTGAACCTAAAAGATATAGAACAAGGTATTTTCAAATTGAGAAAAAGCTGGAAACAGTGGAGGTCCAAAGAGACTTTGGGGTCCAGGTACTTAGATCATTAAAATATCCGAAACAGATACAGAAAATAGTCAAAAAGACTAATGGAGTATGTTGACCTATATATTCAGAGAATTAGAACACATGGGGGTAGAAGTCAATTTTCAACTAACAAAGCCCTAGTTAGACTACACTTGGAATAATTTCAGCAGCGCTAGGTAGCACAACTGGGGAAATATGTATTGTCCTTGGAGGAAAGATTTACTAGAATGATACCTGGATTCCAAGGGTTAAACTAGGAGGCGAGATTACACAAGCTAGAATTGTATTCCCTGGAATTTAAAAGGCTAAGGGGTGCTTTGATCGAAGTTTTCAAGATATTCAGGGGAACAGACAGGGGAGATGGAGAGAGTTAGCAACTCAGACTCGGAGACATAATCATAATCTTCCAGAAGTGAAATTAGGGAACACTTGTATGTGCAAAGGATGGGCAAAGTTTGGAATTCCTTTCTGCAGACAGCAGTTTATGTCAGACCAATTGTTAATTTTAAATTTAAAGTTGATAGATTTTTGTTGACCAAAGATATTAGGGGATATGGGGCAAATATAGGTATATGGAATTAGGTTGCTGATCAGTCATTATCTAACTGAATGACAGAACAGGCTCAAAGGGCTGAATGGCCTCCTCCTGTACGAGTGTTCCTATGTCCTAGGTATGGCTCAGCTACCTCCCTGTATAAACTCAGACCACCAGGAAGAAGATTGAAATTTTACACACAATGGACTAAGACCTCTTGGAACTACTTTGAATACTACAGTTCGAGTGTCCTTTATCTGTAAATATGAAAACTGAACACATTCAAATCTGCATTTTCTTTTAACCTCATCAACCTTTAGTGCAGGAAGTCTAGTTGTTTGTCTGCACTGTTTTTCTTGCAATGTGGTAGTGAATATGTCAAAAAAATGCAAATCGGCCCTGAGTGTTTCAGATAAAGGACACTACCTATAGAACCAAAGAAGGACACAAGGAAGGAAAGAAAATGAGCCTCAAATTTTATAGTAACTCTCATGATGAAAAATATTTCACAGCGATAATTTTCAGAATGCAGTCACAGCTATTAGGCAAATAATGGAATCAACTCAAGATTATACGAAAAAACAAATGAATTAGTTGACCAGGTAATTTGTTTTCATGGCATTTTGACCCAACGAGGGTCAAAACAATGGGGGAACTCCTTTCTCTTCTTCAGCTGGTGTTACAAAATCTTCTACACCCACCTGAGCAGGGCTCAGTTTAATGCCTGAAAGTCAACTCATAATATAGCAATCCCTCAGTACTTGGGCATTAAAACATAGTCAAATACTGGACAAGGACTTGAACCCGCAATCTTCCGATTCTTGCAAGTTACCAACTGATCCAAAATTGAAAAGTGTTATTACTGGCAGTAGTTTTTATTTTAAAGCCTTGCTAAAGTACCATTCCCAAATTATATCCATGCTACCATTGTGGGGCATTATACTCTTAGTATACATAACCTTAAAATTTTCAATATTAATGACCAGTAGGGAATCTTCTACCCTACTACCATGTGTTGCCAGATAGTTGTTTGGTGGTACAGAACTTGAGTATTGCTGAAAATAGAGACAAGATGTTGAAACTTTTCGTCTTGCGCTCATCAGGATAGATTCGCAAAAATACCAATTGGAAAGGGAACAACAATTTATACTGCATGAGAGGAGAGGAGTGTGCTGACTGGTAGAGGCGTTGCCATGGAGAATGCACTAGGGAACAGTTAACTGCCAAGCTTTTGTTTAAATTGAAATCAAGCAGTTGACTGTGATTGGTCAAGACATTGCCATCGGAAAATGAACTTGGAAATGGCTGACCCCCAAGCTTTTGTTCAGTTGAAAAATTTGCAATGCCAACCAATCAGCACTCTTTTCTCATGCAGCAGACATTGCTGTTCCCTTTACAATTGTTTCCAGATATTAAAGGTTGCCATCTTCTTGGAGAATTATGATAATAATCTATATCAATTATAAAGATCCTAATCCAATTTGTAATTTACCAGAGACCTAGTAGGTTTTCATTTTGCCCATGTATCTTGAGACATATATATATGCAAACAGGCTGAATCAAAAAAGAATAGTGCACCATTTCATGACCCAACTGACCAGATCAGTTATTATGTTATCCACTATGAGACTCATTTAAAGCTTGCGATCAATTTATTTTCACACACATCACTCTTCAAAAACAAACAAAATCAGGCTAAAAACATTAACTGAGCTTGTAAACTCACCCACTCAGAGATTATAAATCTCTCTGCTCCAGAAATTTAGTGATGTCATCCATGCCAATCAATTTGTTATGCCTGACTCCTCTTTCATTAGACAATATAATTAGGTTCAGCAGCATCTGCGGAGAGAACACAGTTAACATTTTGAGTCCGAATGACCCTTCAACAGAACTAAGTAAAAGTAGAAGAAAGATGAAATATAAGCTGGTTAAGGGGAGGTGGGACAATTAGAGCCAGTGATAGGAATCACTGGCTCTACTTGTCCCACCCCACATTAAACTAGCTTATATTTCACCTTTCTTCTATTTTTATTTAGTTCTGTTGAAGGGTCATTCGGACTCAAAATGTTAACTGTGTTCCTCTCCGCAGATGCTGCCAGACTTGCTGAGTTTTTCCAGGCATTTTTGTTTTGGATTTCCAGCATCCGCAGTTTTTTGCTTTTATCTTCGTATTTTTTTTTAAACTATAATTAGGTTTTTCTTAGTGTACTGATATCAGTGTTGATTCCCCACCCCCACTTGCTTATAGGTTACTACTATCTTCCTTAATACAGAATTTAAGCTGCTAAGACTGCAGTTCCAAGTATCACACTTCAAACTGCTTGAAATATGAACAGTTGCCTGCTCCCATTGCTGTTCAATAATCTTCACAAAAAGGTCTATTACTAGATCTTCTACATACCCTCACTTTTAAGTTGTATTATCCTGATAGTTGATGAGCTTTAAAAAAAAATCTTCAGTTAGTCATAAAATCATAAAATGCTCATCTCTGGAACAATTCTCAAATCTTTTCTGCACCCTTACTAAAGCCTTTACATCCTTCCGAATGCAAGATGCCCAGAATTGAACACAATACTTCAACTGAGGCCAAACCAGTGTTATATAAAGGCTCCATAACATCCTTGCTTTTGTACTCTATGCCTCTATTTATAAAATGGAGAATCTCTGATGCCTTTTTAACCACTTTCTCAGCCTGCCCTCCAACTTTCAACAATTTGTACACATGTACCCTCTGGTCCAACACCCCTTTTAAAACGTGTCCTTGATTTTCTATTGCCTCTCTTCTTCCTACAAAATGCATCTTCATACTTCTCGACATTAAATCTCATTTGTCACTCGCCCACCAGCCTATATCTTCTTGAACGAGATCACTACCCTACCCACAGTTCACATTATTTGCAAGTTTTGTATCCTCGATAGATTTTGAAATTGTGCCCTGCACACCCAAGTCCAGGTCATTAATATGGATTAAGAAAAGCAATGGTCTGAATACTGACCCCTGGGAAACAGCACTAAATGCTGTCCTCCAGTTCATAAAACATTCACCACTACTGTTTCACATAACTCAGCCAACTTTGTATCCATGCTGCCACTGTCCCTTTTATTCTATGGGCTTCAGCTTTATCAAACATCTTTTGGAATTCCTGACATGTTTAATGTAGTGTACTGTCATAAACCATCTCAGTGTCTGTCCTCCATATAAACTTCAATTATTCATTCCTTATTATCCAACACAGTTTATACAGCTAAACAATCTGAACATTGACTGCAAATGTCATGTCTCAGAACATGAATGTTCACAACAGCTAGCACAAAAATTAACTGAAAATATTAGTTTAGCAGACCAAAAATTTGTCATTACCACCCAACAAACCAGAACATGATTCAGCAGGAAGTTTATTTATGACTTGTAAAACTGTGTGTGTCATTTCTTACTTAAATATTTGTCATGAGGAACTGTTTGAAGACAGCTTTTGGCAAGCAGTACAGTTGCCCTAGCTTTTCAAAACCACAACAAAGTTAAAATGACCTCCTTTTTCACTTCTGGAACTTAGTAAATTGGATTGGATTTAGTCACCTAGATCTGATTGTTTTACCGCTTGTGACATTGTCATGGATAAAGGCATAGTATATTTTCAAGGCAGTTTCACTGATTCAAATGAAAAAACACAAATCTTTTCTTGAAAATATTTACAGTAACAGGAGTTTGAGCATTGCAAAGTCAAAACCTCAACCTTAAGTTATTCAGGTTTACTCTTTTTAGATGGAACAGAATTACAGGCCTTACCTTGGCCAATTGGAAGGGTTATTTTATTCGAAAACAGGATGATTTATATTCCAAGAATGAAATAGATGCTATTTGATAAACTTGTACTTTATAAATCACCCATGCCTTTGATCTCCACACTAATCCTCTCTAGTTTTCCTCTTCCACTTTGTTAGCATCCATGAATCTTCCATCACAACAATTGAATGGCTTAGCTGTCCAAAGCTAGCCCAATAAAGAATATGGAATGACCAATGGAATAAAGGAGCTCCTACCATCTTCTCCATAGATACTTCAAATTGATCTCAAAATAAGAATCTAAGAATTCTGGTGCCTGTTCTTAACCATTCCATTTTATAAGACCTAAGCTTCTCAGTGAGTTTATGGGCATTTTCAATCTATCATGTATATTGATTAACATCTGGTCTCTGTAATGATTAGATTGCTTTATGTTGAAAAGCATTTTCAATATATAAATAAAATTGTTCACTTTTGGAACATAGTAACTTGGCATTGGAGTAACTAGGCCAAATTTAGTTACACTGGGTTTACTGCTCTTTCTGCTAATTTCCCTTGATGCTTCTACCTCTTGCGGTTAAACCAGGAAGAAGAAGGGACAAAGGAAAGTCAGAATAATTATGAGTGTCTAATCTAATTATCCATCACAGGAGAATTAGAAGCATCCTGCCTGAAACAAGATTAGTAAGGGCACTTAGCTAATGAATATATACATAAAAGGGCCAGGTGGATGGGCAAAATGCCTTTTGCTAGCTTCCCAATATAAACTCTGTTTAGCTACCTCATCCTAACTTGACGGTTTTAATTATAGAAAACACTTTAGTTTTTTAAAAAAAACCAAATGAAAAAGCAACACCTCCTGTCCTAGACGTAGCTCTCCTCCACAAGTGGCCATTTTGTGGCAGGAGGCACAGATTGAAACACTTGGTCACCATTTGTTCCGAAGCAGTGGAGTCCATTCAGGCTATTCACCAATAATTTCACATCCATTGCCTCCTATGAATTAGTAGAAATCGTGACTCATCTTACAACAGCACAAGAGTTCCACACAAGACTCAATTCAATAGAGCTGGGAACAGTTTTTGTTTGGAAATTAGAATGGGTCAAGATAGGCATTGGTACGGCTCACATTGTACAACTCCTGTTTATTTTTTTATACATTTTCAGGATATGGGCATCTTTGGCTAGGCCAGCTTTTATTACCTATCCCCAATTGCCCTTGGGTTGGTGGTGAGCTGCCTTCTTGAACCACTGCAGCGGCTGTGGTGTAGGTACCCCCAGAGTGCTGTAAGGAAGGCGCTGCAGGATTTTGACCCAGTGACAGTGAAGGAACGGCGATATATTTCCAAGTCAGGATGGTGTGTGGCTTGGAAGAGAACGTCCAGGTGATGGTGTTCCCATGTAGCTGCTGCACTTGTCCTTTTGGGTGGTGGCAGTCATGGGTTTGGAAGGTGCTGCCTAAGCATAATATTTAAAAAGCATTTTTACTATCATTACAAAATGGTAATATAGGGTGTTACCTTTCATGACAAAAGGCCACAAATAAGCTCAGCTTCAAGAAAGAGAGATTTCCGAATTCACCTTTCAGCAACCACAGGTTGAAATAACTAAGTCAACATTATTATACCACCGCCCCAAGCACATTTTCCTAATCTAACTAACGTAGTGCTTCTCCACCAACACCTCTCACCCCGCTCCCCACACTTCCCGCAACTGTAGGGTTTGTTGAAGAATGTGCATTTGGAAGAGAGGATTAATGATTCAAAGAGCATTCATTTTTAACACCACCTACAGTTGACTGGGAAGCCTGCATTGGTCACATGCATTCATTGCTTTGGCTCAGCTCAGTTGATGGGAGCTCTGTAAATACAAGATTTCAAGCAACTATGAAACTACAAATTCTGTTACCCTATACTTGCTCTCAGTACTGAAGGAGAAGAAATGATTTAAATGACAGGTAGCATGGGGACCATCAAGGGAAGTTAGCCAGTAATTTAGTCAAAACTTGTCAAGGACTCAAGGTCTAGGTTCTCAAAGGCTTCCGAACCATTATTCTTTAGGGAAATATGCCAACTGAAGTACTGAAATTTGACTAAATATGCTTTTAAAAATCATGTTTAGTCCAATTCATTTTTACCCCAACTGTTATGATGTCAGTGACGCTTTTTCCCTTCAATTAGATGTCAGGATTGCATGATGATATCCCATGCTAAAAAAAACACTCCTCTACAGCATCTTTCATAACCTTAGGACATCCCATAGCGCTTTGTAAATGATTAATAACAAATTGCATTATTTTGCATCTGTCCCAAGGTGCTTCACAAAGGAATTATAAGAAAAATATGACACCAAGGAAATTTTCAGTGGGATTACCAAAAGCTTGGGCAAAGAGGTAGGTTTTAAGATG